>NC_133141.1:1759127-2362877 GCF_048418815.1 Hemitrygon akajei | reverse complement strand
GCAAACTATTAGAAACTAAAGATATAAATGGTTAAAAGTGGAATTCGTAGTGAGTGTCTCTACCCTTCTTATTTGAAAATCTCAGAGTGAAACCCCAGAGGAGAGATGATAGCAATAAAAGATCAAATGAAGCTACGGCTATAACAAGCAGCAGCTGTAACGAGACAATATCGGCAGAGATGAGTGTCCAACATGTTTACCGTGTAACTGGGAATTAGTTCTGTTAAATCATACCAAGTGATTAGGTAAGTTAAAACTTTTACTGTTCTGAGTGTATAAACTTGTGTGTGAGATAACTGAGAAATGTTTTGAAATTGACAATGTGATACTCAGTTATTTTGAAAAAGAAAATAGAATATGTACAAAAACTTACGGATTGTAATCCTGATGTACACAGGTCAAGTTTTTTTTGTGTAAGTGTTGTAAATCAACTTTCTGTGGATGATCAACTATTCATCCAACAAAACAAGAAACAAGATAGCAAGCTACCCAAGGTCGAAGAACCAGTGCAGGAACAGAATGTTTAATGACATAGAGGATTTAATATGGTTGGATGAATTAAGTTTATTTTCATTTGAAAGATCTGAATTTGATTTTCTGCAAGAACTGATTATTTTTACCAAGACTTTGATAAGTTACTGAATGAGATTTACTTTGTTTAGAAGTTGTGATGTTGGAGAAATGTTATGAAAGGGGTTAAATTGTGTATATATATATTTTCTGAATTTGAATTTGTAGACATATTGACTGGAACTGAAACTGAAGTTAATCATAATAATTAAGAATAGGGATTCAATTAGTTTTCTAACTAACTAGGGATTAAAAAAAGGAAAGGTTAGCCTGTAAAGCTTTAAATAGGGAACATTAAATCTAATTAGTTAGAGGAATTGGAGTAGTAAAAGTTATTCTAATGAATATCACTGATTTGAACTAAACAGGGATTTGGTTTTTGTTGATATCTGAAATTTGGAACCCAAACAGAATGTTGGAATTTTGAATTGTTCTTACTCATGTAAATATATTGTATATCTTGTTTTATTTTATAAACAAAACTTACCTTTAGAAGTGTGTGTTTTCTATTCACTGCTTCCTTCTGATACCTAGAGCTTCTGATGGCCTACTAGCACCTGGTGTAATTTGATTTTTCTCATAAAGAGTGTGGCGACCAGTCACCTGAGAGAGGGCCAGTGCTACACGGGTGGTACATTTTCTTTACAAGTATTAATATATTGCTTTTGGTATACCGGGTCTAGATGTGACACATACACATACAAACACTTGCAAACATGCACTGGCAAACAAACAAGCAGCGGTTAGAGAGACAGTTGCATCGGAGTTCTGAGTTCAGTTCCAACAACCTCTGTAAGCAAGTTTGTATGCTCCTTCCTGTGTGTGCATGGGTTCCCTCGGGGTGCCCCAGTCCAAAGACGTATCGGTTGGTAAGTTGATTGGTCATTGTAAATTGTCCGTGATTAGGTTAGGGTTAAATCGGTGGATTGTTGGGCAGCACGGCTCAAAGGGCCAGAAGGGCCTATTTCACATTGTATTTCAGTAATTTAAAAAATGAATAAAATACATGTACATTTACACACACACACACACACACACACACACACACACACACACACACACACACACACACACACACACACACACACACACACACACACACACACACACACACACACACACACACACACACACACACACACACACACACACATCCAAATCAATAGACATAGCGTCTTCATTCCACCATAATGCCTTTCTGAGCCTACAGCTTATAAGACAACAGTTTACAAGTTGGTTAGCATTAACATGATGGTTTAAAAGACTCCTTTCTATTCTGTTTATGACACTATGAATCTTTGACTCTATTTCTGACTAATGTTTGATTCTGTATTCTTATAATTTATAACTTGATGTCTGAAAACTCTAATTATGGAATAATATATTGCTGTCTCATTAGTGGATGCAGTCATTTGAAGTGGCTCATGTTAGTTTACTGCACATGGCTACTGTCGCTTGTAAGAATGAACAGTCAATTTTTTTGGTCAGTTTGGCCAGGAAACTTTTATCCAGTAGTATTGTAGGATTTTGTGAATAAAACATGCAAGAGTTATTTTATGTGCTTAGCAAAAGCCACAGCCCTTTACTTCCATTGTGGACAAACCATAAGCAGTCACCTTACACTGATGTCAATGCATCAGACACTATCTCTTAAAGTGAACACAACTCACTAATGGTGTTTGTAGAATTATGTAGAACAGCTTATATTATGAACAATATGTGTCATCTGTCACCCATTACATTACCCTACACAGGTCCCTACAGAATTCACCAGAACCGGCATTGAGAGTCCGTATGGAGCTCATACAAGCCACCAGGCTCAGGCCACATGTGCCTTGGTTGGGGGAGCAGCAGGTGCCTCTGGCTCATCCGTGGTCATGTCGTGATGTAGGGGGTACGCTGGTGTAACTATCCAGGTCTTAGTGGGCCGGTTTAAAGTGCTCTACAGAAATACATTCAGGTTTACCCTTCTTAGCTTTTTGCCCTTTTCCAAAACGTGGAACACACCATCGTAAGGGGGCATTGATGTGCATCATGGCTAACGAGGTCAAACATAGGTCAACTGGAACCCAAGAGTGTTATAAGACCATAAGACCATAAGATGTTGGAGCAGAAGTAGGCCATTTGGCCCATCGAGTCTCCTCCACCATTCAATCATGGGCTGATCCAATTCTTCCAGTCATCCCCACTCCCCTGCCTTCTCTCCATGCCCTTTGATGACCTGGATAATCAAGGACCTATCTGTCTCTGCCTTAAATGACTTGGCTTCCACAGCCGCTTGTGGCAACAAATTCCACAGATTTCCCACCCTCTGAAGTAATTTCTCCACATCTCTGTTCTAAAAGGACGTCCTTCAATCCTGAAGTCGTGCCCTCTTGTCCTGGATTCCCCTACCATGAGAAATAAATTTCCCATATCTAATCTGTTCAGGCTGTTTAACATTTGGAATGTTTCTATGAGCTCCCCCCTCATTCCCCTGAACTCCAGGGAATACAGCCCAAGAGCTGCCAGACGTTCCTCTTACGGTAACTTTCATTCCTGGAATCATTCTTGTGAATCGCCTCTGAACCCTCTCCAATGTCAGTATATCCTTTCTAAAATAAGGAGCCCAAAACTACACACAACGCTCCATGTGTGGTCTCAGGAGTGCCTTATAGAGCCTCAACATCACACCCCTAACGTGACCCTGCTGGCATACCTGTTACCCAATGCACATATAGCCATCACTACTGATGCCTCAGACTATGCTGTGGGTGCTGTGTATGAACGGTTGGCTGGAGGTGTGTGGCAGCTGCTCACCTGCTTCAGCCGGCAGTTCCACCTCCCCCCATCTCAAGTGGAAGTACTGCACGTTTGACTGTGAGCTTCTTGGTCTCTATCTGCCCATCTGCCATTTTCGTTTTCTACTGGAGGGTCGCAGAAGCCAAAGCGTCAGACACATGGCCCACATCTTGGAATTCACAACTGACATCGAAGGGAAAAGTAATGCTGTGGCTGGTTGCCTCTCATGGCCCAATGTCAATGCCATAGACATCAGGGTTGGCCATGCTGGCATGGTAGCCGACCCAGAGCTCCTGCCTTACAGGGCAGCGGTCATGGGCCTGCAGTTGGCTGATGCCAAGTTTGGGGATGCAGGAGTTTCTCGCCTGCACTTGCCCTCGCCCCATTCTGCCTGCAAAATGGAGGCATACTGTTTTAACTCCATTCATGGCCTCTCACATCCTGGTGGGAAGGCCTCACAGAAACTGGTTGCTTTCAAGTTGTGTGTCAGTGGGTGAAAATTGACCTTGAGGTTCAGGCACCTTCGGCACCTCTCGAGCGACAGTTTGACCACGTCAATGTGGACCTGGTTAGTCCTCTCCCTTCCTCCCGCGGTTTCACACATCTCCTTACCATGGTGGACTATACTGCCACGTGGCCAGAGGTTGTCCCTCTAGTGTCAACGACAGCTGCGGACGTGACTCATTGTTCAGCAACACCCGGGTTGCTCAGTTTGGCACCCTATCCGATATTTCTTCCACCCACGATCTCCAATTCACGTTAGACCTCTGGGCTGCGATGCCCCAGAACCTCGGTCTTGAATTGCATCACATTATGGCGTATTACCCGCAGTCCAATGGCCTGTGCAAGCAGTTTCACTGTTCCTTAAAGGCTGCTACGAGGGCCTCCCTGACAGACAAGTGTTGGCACGATCGCCTCAGAATGGCTCCAAAAGAGAACCTGCAGTCCTCCGTAGCTGAACTACGAGTGCTGGGTGATTTAATTCCTGATGCTACAACTACCTGGTCGTGTCTCAGCAGCGTTCCCCCTCCTCAGTAAACTCAATCCTTTACACCTGCTCCTACTTCACATCATGGTGTACAGCACTAAGTCCACATCAGGAAAAATGATCTTACAGGCAAGTCTGGAATATGTCGGACTGGATAATGATCGGGTGTGATGGCCTCGTTAAGGTGATGGTAATCACCAAATGGACGGCATCCACCACTGGGCTTAGGGACCATGTGGAGGGGTGAAGCCCAAGGGTTATTTGACCTGCGTACAAAGCCAAGCATTTCCATGTTAGCAAACTCAGCCTTTGAGCTGGCCAGCTTTTCTGGGTCCAGTCCACACGCACAGGCGTGGGCCGGCGAGCCAGTTGTGGAAATGTGGTGCTTTGTGACTGTAGTGGAGAATGGAGGCTTGGTGAGGTTTGGGAACTTGCCCAGCGGGTGAGTGAATGGAGTGCATGTGCTAGATAGAGTGGTTATGGGAAAATTACTGAGAAAACAGGGTAACGACCCAAACTCCTTTGTGTCCACAAGCTGGCAGTTCTTAAGATCTACTAACAGTACTTTGGAGCACAGAAATTCTGTGCCAAGCAGAGGTCTAACAACTTCAGCCAAGACAAAGTCCCACGTGTAACATCATCCGCTGAAGCAGATATCGTGTCTCATAAGTCAGGATCCTACTGCTGTTGGCGGCATCAAGCAATGGTTCATGGGAAAAGCTGGCAGCACACTCACTTGTGCTCCCATGTCATACAGGAAATGTCACCCTGAAAGAGGGACCATAATGAAAAATAGATGCCTCTGGCAGCTGGAACTTACGGTCTTCACAGACTTCCATTGTCTCAATGCACTGGCACTGCTGAAGCTACATGGAGGTTGATGTCATGGTCCCAATTGTTAATCCCCTATCTTGCCCCTAGTCTCCTTTGATTATGCCTTGATTCCAATCGTTAATTTCCTATTTACTGCTAATTCCCTTGATGACAGCACACCTGGTCTCCATCAAGAACTGCAGTATAAGAACCCTGGCATCACTATTACAGGTTGCTAGTTTGTTGGTCTATTCCTGTGTGATAACTTTGTTTCTCAACTGCTTAGAACCTGTAGTTCTAAGTTCAGCTCCAGTTTCAAGATATTCCATGAAAATCCTGTCTCTGTGTCAAGACTCCATATCAGAGCTCCATGTCAAGATTCCTCCTGTTTGCTGTTCAACGTTCATGTCTGCGCCCGCATCCTCAACTCAATCTCTGTGCCCGTGTCCTGCACTTGGGTTCTCCTCAGTCGCTCTGTGCAACAGTTGGCACTTCTTGGCGTTTGTGCTGAAGCATGCCTGGTAAAAACATAGACCTGGTGTTGTCTGGTTTGGAGCTGCTGGAGGTTCTGCTGACAGGACTTTCTGAGACAAGGAAAGGGGGAGGAATGATGCTCCATTGCCTGACTGAGTGTAGACTATTGGCCATTTTAGCAAGCTTCCTGTCATGTTTCATGGGTGTATTAGCCAGGGCTGCGTGAACTTGATCAGGCATAAAGAGTTTGGTAAAAATAAAACAAGGATGGTGATTGCCCAGGAGAGATAGTATGTGGTTCATTAGTTCTAAAGGCCTAGTGTCATCCAGGCCAGGCAAGGAGAGCAACTGTTTGGTGCACTCAGACACACAGTTCAAAGGTCTACAATAGGTGAGTTTTCAGAGTGACATATTTACCACGTACAGGCAGGTCTTCTAGTAGACCCACCACTCTGGCTGCAGTTGAACTACTTAGCAATGCCACGATGTAGTCAAATTTGGAATTGTCTGTGGTGATTTCTCGCAGCATGAACTGGGCTTCTGCCTGAGCAAACCATGTGTTAGTGTTCTGCTTTCAAAACTCTGGCAGCTTCAAAGTGACTGCATTAGTCGACGTGATGTTGAGTAACTGTGGAATTGTCCGAGAGCATCGATGTCACCAATGTAGGGTTTTGTGAATAATACATGCAAGAGTTGTTTTATGTGTTTAGCAAAAGCCACAGTCCTTACTGCCATGATGGACAAACCCAAAGCAGTCAGCTTCCACTTATGTTATTACGTCAGACACTGTCTCTTAAAATGAACACAACTCGATAACAGTGTTTTTGAATTATGTAGAGCAGTTTCTATTATGAACACCGTGTGCCCATTACATTACTCTGCAGTGGTGTGGGACAAAGAAATACCTCTCTTTTGCTCCAAGTCTGGAAGATCTGACACACCAACTTCCAATTTTTTTCCAGTGAGTTATCAGTCCCAAGATGCAGAAGAGTTGTTTCAGACCAGGAATATGGATCTCAGAATCCAAAGAACACAGGCCAGTCCTGAGTGTATTAGATCACAGAAAATCCATAAACTGTTAATGCCAAGAACACAGGATTAGTCAGGATGAGGAAATTATTTAGTTCATCCATCCATAAAAAAACCTGGTTTCCCCTTCGTTCCACCACAACCTCCTGGCTGAAGCATTTGATCAGGAAGTTAATTGTAGAACCAACTAGGTTGTTCCACTTGAAAGCAGTTGTCCAATCAGAAAGACTCTCTTTTGCAATGATTTATTATTATACTTAAAAATGATGGTGCGGCTGTTTTCAGGGAAGCAAAACATCTTTTATTTCCATCCTTCTACATTGTAACTACAGCTGAAAAAACATATTAAAGTGAGTCATGATGGGGAGGCGGAAAGGAAGGACATGAAATTGGAGAATAATGTTCTGTGAAGCAAAATAGAAAAACGCTGTAAACACTTAGAAGGTCAATCAGTGACAGTGAAGAGACGAGAAAGGTTAACATTCAGGCTGGGAGACTGCTATCCATATGTTGTGATAACAGATTTGCATCTGGACAGTCAGAATGTTCTGTCTCATTTTCCTCAGTGAGAGTGAGGCATATCACCAGAGGCCAATAATTAGGTTAACAAGAGGCAAGTAATATTTGGGGCACGTACTGTATGAGCCAGGCAATGTCCAATGTCAATAAAAAGTGATGACTTTCCCTGACAGTAATGCTGTAACTACTTTGAATATCTTACCATCAGAATCCTCATGGTTACCATTAGGCAGAAATGTAAATACTCCATTCATCATTCTCTCCATTTGTCAATGCCGCAATAGCTTTTGTTATGTGGCATCTTTATATTCTTGACAATTTGTCATCTGGGTTCACCTGCCTCAATGAACCATCAGACACACCAGTCTACATCTCTCTATGATGTGGAAACAATTTTTGGAGCAAAGCCTCCAGATAGTTATTCCCCTCCTTTATATGTTAGAAAACCTCTAAATTGCACTTCATCACAAAGACCACGAACCACTGAGATCAGGAGAGGTACATTCTTACTCTTATTTACAAATCCTTTTACTGACTTAATCCATGTTATCAATTGCAAACCTCTCTAGCCCTATACCCTGAGCTTTTATGGTATATAATAGTTCTGAATCTTCTTGTGAAGCAGGTGATGTACCACTTGTCTACAAAAACTATCTTATCAAGTGAGCTTGCAGTCACTTTCTTCAGTTTCCCATCTATTGTCATTTAGATTTTTGATGGAAGCACTTTGGGGTATCTTACAGAGGCATTTTATACATGCAGTTATAACTTTAATGTTTCATTTTGCTGATCATAAGCTAGTTATAGCCATGAGTGGCCATTAAGCCTGACTCCTTGTCCATCAGGAATGATCAGGAGACCATTAGACATAACAGAATTAAGCCATTTGTGCCTATCGAGTCTGCTCTGCCATATCATCATGGCTGATCCAATAATCCATCTGGTCAAGCAACTGCGACCGAATACAAAATCTATCCATAGTGCTGATCACTCTTTGTTTAATACCTGTGTTCAATTAGGAATTGACAAGATTAAACATGCCCTTCTACATCCTCTCACACTACCTTACTGTTGTTCCCTTTCATTGCAGCTTTTACTGTGGAATATGGAATGGTTGAAACATGACAGCTCCAGTGGGATGTTGATTAGCCAACTAGTACCATCCTGAGCATGTGTGTGTGTTGTGTATGTGTATGGAATGTACATGAGTGGAAGGCATTGGTGTGTCTGTGTGCATTTGTGTGTGCATGTTTCTATATATGTGTGTGTGTGTACCTGTCTGTCTGTTGAGGATAGGTGGGGAAGTGATGAAAATTCTGGCCAATAAGAGGAAACCCTCTGAGAATTGTTCTGTCATTTCCTATGGCATCTAGCTAAGCTGGAGGTGGAAACGTTATTCCTGCCAATATCCTCCAATGACCCCAGGCATCAAAGCTCATGGTTAGCTGGTAGGAACGGATTCCGGTCTGGTGGTCTGCTTATGTTCATGAGTCTCAACATATTTTTGAGTCACCACTACTACGTGATGTCACACAAAGTGTCAATTTATACAGTCTGTATAAATGTTACTTTGTTCTTGCCAACAAAATCTGGGAAGTGGCAGTTTTATAGATTTGTCTAAAGGCCAGATTTGCAGTAATGCTATCCATAGCTTTAGAATATGTTTCTAATTTTATTTTTAGGATAGTATATATTTTTGGAAAGTTAAAAAGAATGTTTCAAACATCAGCGTTTGTGGTGTTTTGAACTGTACAATAATTCCATTCATATGAACAGTGAAAACTCCCAGCATTGAACCAATTAAAGGATAGCAATGGAAGAGTAAGGGTGTAGTAAAAGATGGAGAGAAGTGAAATATCAGGAAATACAGGGAAACAGTGCAGAATAAGGATGTAAGAATTAGTAAGGATGACCACAAATAAGCAGAAGAAGATAGGAATGGGATTGAATGGCCAGGTTGGGAAATTGCTCTGAATAGCCAACTTTCATATGTAATTCCACTACATGAAGATGGACTGTTAAATTCAATTTTTTCAAAGCTTAACGAGAACAGGATGTAGACTGCTTTGTTCTTTATAACGGTTGGTTCAGTGAAATCAAGGTAAGAACACAACAGTTGAGGAGAATATGTCAATTAATTTATCAGCCCCAGTACTGGGAACAAACCTGTGCGCACAAAGAAGCTTAAATGTATAATGCTAATAACATTCACTGCTAATGTAATGGTTTCTCTGTAGCAGCAATCTTTGGGTTATGACTAGAGATAACGGGGTTTGGAATGTACGCTGTCCAATAAGAGGCATGCTGTTTCTTTCTTGTGTGCCTGAGCGAAGGTTTCACGCACTTTTGTTTGGCAGAAGAGGGAGAGAGAAGATGCCAGAATGGGGAAATTGTAGACTACAGGACGGAGTGGACTTGGAATGGGATCGGGAGTCGATGCCTGGGGAGAAAATCGAGGGAGAACGAACAGACGGGAAAACCGTGAGCTCCAATGTTGCGCATTAGACCATTTCATGAGAGTGGGCCCCTTTTCTTTCTTGTTTCTTTACTAACAAATGAAGAATTATAAAGCTCAATCATTTAATCGCATATGTGTACTGTTTGTTATTCTGTGGTACTGATTTGTAACAGGGGAACATATCACAAACAAGACTTCTTAAGTTTGGCCGGGCCAGAGGTTGTCTTCCCCTAGGAGGCCACTGGATAGGCTGGCCTATGTAGCACTGGGGGAACAGAGTGTGACTCCTACCGTTTTGGGGAGCTATGTCACTGCTTTTTACACCTGGGTTGGACTTTTTGCTTTGCAGGAAGGCTTGGCAAATTATCTCAATGTCATGATGACATGACTAAGTTTGGTGGGGGGGAGGGGCGTGAGAATGTAACGCGCTGTAAGATTTCACTGCTAATGTAATGGTTTGTCTGTAGCAGCAATGTTTGGGATACGACTAGAGATAACGGGGTTTGGAATGTGTGCTGTCCAATGTGAGGCATGTTGGTTCTTTCTTGTGGGTCTGAGAGAAGGTATTCACGGTATTTTGTTCAGCTGAAGATGGAGAGAGAAGGTGCCAAAGCGAGGAAGTCATAGTCTGCAGGACGGAGTGGACTTTGACTTATTTTGTGGTACTGATTTGTAACACGGGAACAAATCATGCAGCTTCCACCCAAACAAGACTTCTCAAGTTTGGTTGGGCCAGGGGCTCTCTTCCCCTAGATTAAGCCGCTAGCTGAACCAAGGGTTGCAGATGTGATTTCATAATTATCGGCCTTTGACTCAACATTGTGGAAGGTTGCTCAGGTATCCTCTCTCCTCAAAGTGTACAAATCTAACAGCCAATTCCCACTCAATCAGTCTAATTTGCAGATTCATGAAAAATGTCATTGACAGTACCATCAAACAGCACATAAATAAGATATAAGACACTGGAGCAGAATTATGCCATTTGGCCCATTGAATCCACTCCGCCATTACATCATGGCTGACTTACTCTCCCTCTCAATCCCATTCTTCTGCCTTCTCCCTGTAACCTTTGATGCCCTTATCAATCAAGAACTGATGAACCTCCGCTTTAAATATACCCAATGCCTTGGCCCCCACAGCCAACTGTGGCAAAGAATTCCACAGATTCACTCCCCTCTGGCTAAAGAAATTTCTCCTCATCTCTGTTCTAAATG
This sequence comes from Hemitrygon akajei, assembly GCF_048418815.1. Classification (NCBI taxonomy): domain Eukaryota; kingdom Metazoa; phylum Chordata; class Chondrichthyes; order Myliobatiformes; family Dasyatidae; genus Hemitrygon; species Hemitrygon akajei. Next base: position 2,352,031 of record NC_133141.1, on the reverse strand, counting down.
GACATCCCTCTACTCTGAGGCTGTGTCCTTGGGTGCTAGACTCCTGCACTATAGGTTTCAATGAGATACCCCCCCATTCTTCTAAACTCCAGCAAATAAAGGCCCAGAGCCATCAAACACTCTTGAATCCTTTCATTCCCAGAATCATTCTTGTGAACCACCTCTGATGACTAGTCATGTCCAGGCTCCACAGTTACCAACACGTACTCTTCTCTCCATCTCAGGAGAGCCAGCATCTCTTGCTCACGTTCTGTCCATTCCTGCCATCAAGTGAGGGTTCTGGTGTGTGTGGAATGGATGGGTAGAAATTGTTGGCTGAGGTTGTCAATAGGAAGAAGGTTGACCTTCAGAAAGTTGAGATTGAATGTCATGAAGAACAGGTGAAGTGGTTATGAAGCAGTTCATGACCTGCAAGTGTTATGATTTGAATTAATTTTAATCATTGTAGTAGGAGGATTAGCATGAAAGGCATTGTTTAAGTTTAGAACTTAAAGCATAGGACAGGACAACACAGTACGGCCTCTTCAACCTACAAAATTGTGCTGATCTAGTACAAAGTTTGTATATAAACCTACTTCACCATTAATCTTTTGCCATGAAATTCTCAAGCATGGCACAGTGCTCTACTTCCTGACCCTATTGCCAAACTTCGTTCAGACCTCATTGGTTTAAACAGCTATCTCCTCCTTCCTGTTTACAGAGAATACTATCTCCCAGTAAGCAATTAATTCTGCCATGATGTCCAGGGAGGTATCTTTAAGATAAGTCACAATCTTTGCACATCTCCACTGTATTCAGCTGGTGAAAAGGCTCAGAGAGTTTCTATTCACCTGTTCCTTCAAATGTCCCTTTAAATTTCAGAGCTGACTCACAGATGTCATTATCAGTAGTTGGTAGATTGGGAAGGCTAGAAATGTTATGGTATCACAGTGACTGATTTAAATAAAAAAATGACGCTAACATTATATTTACCTTTGGTCTTGTGACACACCAGCAAATTGTCCGCAGTACTCACCATCCCACTGTCAGGATTCAATGTCAGGCAATAGCGAGCAGGCTGAAGGGAGGGACACAAAAATTCTGTGGCTCTGGAATGGAAAATGTAAGAGATGCTGTACTAACTTTTTGTGCTTTGTCCAAGAGTACTCTGGATTCTTCTCACATATGGTAGTTGTTTTCAAGTACTGGACAGATGTGGACTTTTTACAGTGTTATGTTCTTGAGGTAAGAATAAATATTTGACACTAAAGGGAAACATACTGTAGCTTCTTTCATACAGTGTATGGACAAATGCTATGGTTGGAATTCAAGCACATATTAGAGCAAATCGGTTTAACATTAATATTTGAATGTGTCCACATTACTGCAGGTCAGGCTGTTTAATACAACTCCAGAATACTCCATATATCCTAATGATTCATGGGAAACACCTATATTCTCATCTTGAGGGCACTGACCATTGCAGAATACATAACTTCAGCTGGTGGCATCTCCCATCTGTTACACAGTGTCATTTAACCATTCTCCACATTAAATTGGGTTTTGGAGGGAATCAAAGCTCAGGTTGTTCCTCTTCTTTGAGTCTCCTCTAACTATTTCCCATTTCCCACCACCAATGTTCATTGGATAGCAAATAAGGACAGGAATTCTGTCTGAAGCTCTTCCTCTTCCTTTCTAATGGTAGTGTATGGTTAGCATAATGCTAAAACAATGCCGGTGACCATTGGCTGAGGTTCAATTCCTGCCACATTCCAAAGATGTACCGGTTAGGATCAGTGAATTGTGGCGCTGAAAGCTTGGCAATTCTGGTGGCCTGCCCAGCATCAATCCTCACTGATTTGATTTGAAGCAAACGACGCATTTCATGGTCTGGCTTGATGCATATGTGACAAATAATGCTAATCTTTAATCTTTAACCAGGAGAGCTTGGGATGAATTATAATATCTAATATGAAAAGGGTCAGAGATCATCTAGATGATTAATTTTTAAAATATTTCATAGATATGTGCTTCAAGTAAAAGAAAAATTTAAAATCCCTGTTTAAATCATCAGACGTGTTGAGAAATGATATCAACTCTATGGGCAACTGAAATTAAAAAAATTAAAAGTCCTGGAAGAAATGCAACATGCCCACTGAACACTGGTACATGAGAGTTCAAAGTGAAGAAGGAGCATTGATAAGCTAAAGATCATGCAAAGGTGACATGTAGAAGCATTGCTTAAGCAAGTGAAGATTGTGGTTCACCTCACTAACTTCCCACTTGTCTGCACCCTCAGGTACCTTCTAGCCCCAGTCTGTGAATCCCACATTTAACTTATCAACCACCCAGGAGCCCACAGAGCCAGAGTGAATCAAATTGTGCTCCGCTTCAAGGAAACGCGGAAGAAGAATACCCAGTTGAAACACCAAATCCAAGGAGCAGTCCATCTATAAAATGAATGAGAGGATGTAGGGCGGGGTAGGAGAGTTTGTGGGTAAGTGCAGGAGGGGAATTGGTGTTGAAAAGGTGTGGTCCAGACAGGTGATTAGAGCAAATTTATAATAAAGAATCACGATATATTAAGTTGGTATGTGTTATAGTTTCGCTATAAAAGTGACAAAATATATTGGATTCCAAGTTACCTAAATCCACATCCAATTTGGATGTGGAGAGGCTGTTCCTCTGGTGGGAGAGTTTAAAACCAGAGGACACAGTCTCAGAACAGAGGGTCATCCTTTTAGAATGGAGATGAGGAGGAATTTCTTTAGCCAGAGAGTGGTGAATCTGTGGAATTCTTTGCCACAGGCAGCTGTGGAGGCCAAGTCTTCAAGTATATTTAAGGCAGAGATTGATAGGTTCTTGATTGGTCAGGGCATGATGGGATATGGGGAGAAGGCAGAAGATTGGGGCTCAGAGAAAAATTGGATCGGCCATGATGAATTAGCCAAGTAGACTCAATGGGCCAAATGGCCCAATTCTGCTCCTATATCTTATAGTCTTATAGAATCCAATTAATTGAATAAGAACATGGGCTCTCAACATGCCAGGCAGCTGTAGTAGGCTGTCAGTGAACACAAAATTATGCTGGAATCTGTAAAATCTATTTAATACAGAAATTGCCATATGACTTGTATAATTCATATACATAAGCATGTCATGGTCTGGATTGGTTCCCCTTTGAATTTGGTTGGGTTGCGATCCGGACCATTGATGCCTTGTTCCCTTTTGATTTTGTTTCGTGCGTCCCTTGAGCTTGGCGGTCGGGGTGGTCTGCCCTCGACCTGAACTGGCAGCTTGTGGGCCCTTGGCTTTGGCCGTTCGGGGCGAGAGTGTTAAAGAAGCCTTCGCAAGTCGTCGCAGCTGTTGCCATGACAAGCCAAGAGTGATCCAGCCCGCATCGGAGTACCAGCAATTCACCTTCCCTCACCAGAGTGACCCAGCCCGCATCGGAGTACCAGCAATTCACCTTCCCTCACCAGAGTGATCCAGCCCGCATCGGAGTACCAGCAATTCACCTTCCGTCGCCAGAGTGACCCAGCCCGCATCGGAGTACCAGCAATTCACCTTCCCTCACCAGAGTGACCCAGCCCGCATCGGAGTACCAGCAATTCGCCTTCCGTTGCCAGAGTGATCCAGCCCGCATCGGAGTACCAGCAATTCGCCTTCCGTCGCCAGAGTGACCCAACCCGCATCGGAGTACCAGCAATTCACCTTCCGTCACCAGGGTGACCCAGCCCGCATCGGAGTACCAGCAATTCGCCTTCCGTTGCCAGAGTGATCCAGCCCGCATTGGAGTACCAGCAATTCGCCTTCCGTCGCCAGAGTGATCCAGCCCGCATGGGAGTACCAGCAATTCACCTTCCCTCACCAGAGTGACCCAGCCCGCATCGGAGTACCAGCAATTCGCCTTCCGTTGCCAGAGTGATCCAGCCCGCATCGGAGTACCAGCAATTCGCCTTCCGTCGCCAGAGTGATCCAGCCCGCATCGGAGTACCAGCAATTCGTCTTCCGTCGCCAGAGTGATCCAGCCCGCATCGGAGTACCAGCAATTCGCCTTCCGTCGCCAGAGTGATCCAGCCCACATCGGAGTACCAGCAATTCGCCTTCCGTCGCCAGAGTGATCCAGCCCACATCGGAGTACCAGCAATTCGCCTTCCGTCGCCAGAGTGATCCAGCCCGCATCGGAGTACCAGCAATTCGCCTTCCGTCCCCAGAGTGGGTCCGGGCAAGGTCAATCTACTAGGGGTGAGTTGAAGGCGGAGTCCTGACTCGATGTTCCTGCCCGTTGTCCATGCCACACTGCAGGTAAAGGTTACACAGACAGAAAGGGAAGGGGTGGCCACTAGACAGCATAGCAGCAGGCAGTTAGTGCAGGAGTCCCCTGAGGTCATCTCCCTCCTAAACAGATATACGGTTTTGGATACCGTTGGGGGAGATGTCTCATCAGGGGAAGGCAGCAGCAGCTGAGTTCATTGCACCATGGGTGGCTCTGCGGCACAGGAGGGAAGGAAAAGGAGTGGGAGAGCTATAGTGATAGGGGATTCGATTGTAAGGGGAATAGATAGGCGTTTCTGTGGCCGCAAACGAGACTCCAGGATGGTATGTTGCCTCCCTGGTGCAAGGGTCAAGGATGTCTCTGAGCGGCTGCAGGACATTCTGGAGTGGGAGGGTGAACAGCCAGTGGTCGTGGTGCACATAGGTACCAACGATATAGGTAAAAAACGGGATGAGGTCCTACAGGGTGAATTTAGGGAGTTAGGAGATAAACTAAAAAGTAGGACCACAAAGGTAATAATCTCTGGATTACTAACAGTGCCACGTGCTAGTCAGAGTAGAAATAGGAGGATATTTCAGATGAATACGTGGCTTGAAAAATGGCGCAAGGGGGAGGGATTCAAATTTCTGGGGCATTGGAACCAGTTCTGGGGGAGGTGGGACTGGTATAAACAGGACGGTCTGCACCTGGGCTGGACTGGAACCAATGTCCTAGGGGGAGCGTTTGCTACTGCTGTTCAGGAGGCTTTAAACTAAGGTGGCAGGGGGATGGGAACAAGTGCAGAGAGACAGAGGGGTGTAAAATGAGGGTAGAAGCAAAAAGTAGTAAGGTGAAAAGTAAAAGTGGCAGGCAGGCAAATCCAGGGCAAAAAGCAAAAAGAGCCACTTTTCAGCATAATTGTATAAGGGCTAAGAGTGTTGTAAAAACAAGCCTGAAGGCTTTGTGTGTCAATGCGAGGAGCATTCGTAACAAGGTGGATGAATTGAATGTGCAGATAGTTATTAATGAATATGATATAGTTGGGATCACAGAGACATGGCTCCAGGGTGACCAAGGATGGGAGCTCAACATCCAGAGATATTCAATATTCAGGAGGGATAGACAGGAAGGAAAAGGACGTGGGGTAGCATTGCTGGTTAGAGAGGAGATTAACGCAATAGAAAGGAAGGACATTAGCCTTGAAGATGTGGAATCGATATGGGTAGAGCTGCATAACACTAAGGGGCAGAAAACGCTGGTGGGAGTTGTGTACAGGCCACCTAACAGTAGTAGTGAGGTTGGGGATGGCATTAAACAGGAAATTAGAAATGCGTGCAATAAAGGAACAATAGTTATAATGGGTGACTTCAATCTACATATAGATTGGGTGAACCAAATTGGTAAGGGTGCTGAGGAAGAGGATTTCTTGGAATGTATGCGGGATGGTTTTCTGAACCAACATGTCGAGGAACCAACTAGAGTGCAGGCCATTCTAGATTGGGTATTGAGCAATGAGGAAGGGTTAGTTAGCAATCTTGTCGTGCGAGGCCCCTTGGGTAAGAGTGACCATAATATGGTGGAATTCTCCATTAAGATGGAGAGTGACATAGTTAATTCAGAAACAAAGGTTCTGAACTTAAAGAAGGGTAACTTTGAAGGTATGAGACGTGAATTAGCTAAGATAGACTGGCAAATGATACTTAAAGGGTTGACGGTGGATATGCAATGGCAAGCATTTAAAGATCGCATGGATGAACTACAACAATTGTTCATCCCAGTTTGGCAAAAGAATAAACCAGGGAAGGTAGTGCACCCGTGGCTGACAAGGGAAATTAGGGATAGTATCAAGTCCAAAGAAGAAACATATAAATTAGCAAAAAAAGGCGGCACACCTGAGGACTGGGAGAAATTCAGAGACCAGCAGAGGAGGACAAAGGGCTTAATTAGGAAAGGGAAAAAAGATTATGAGAGAAAGCTGGCAGGGAACATAAAAACTGACTGTAAAAGATTTTATAGATACGTGAAAAGAAAAAGATTGGTCAAGACAAATGTAGGTCCTTTACAGTCAGAAACAGGTGAATTGATCATAGGGAACAAAGACATGGCAGACCAATTGAATAACTACTTTGGTTCTGTCTTCACTAAGGAGGACAGAAATAATCTTCTGGAAATAGTAAGGGACCGAGGGTCTAGTGAGATGGAGGAACTGAGGGAAATACATGTTAGTAGGGAAGTGGTGTTAGGTAAATTGAAGGGATTAAAGGCAGATAAATCCCCAGGGCCAGACGGTCTGCATCCCAGAGTGCTTAAGGAAGTAGCCCAAGAAATAGTGGATGCATTAGTGATAATTTTTCAAAACTCCTTAGATTCTGGATTAGTTCCTGAGGATTGGAGGGTGGCTAATGTAACCCCACTTTTTAAAAAAGGAGGGAGAGAGAAACCGGGGAATTATAGATCGGTTACTCTGACATCGGTGGTGGGGAAAATGCTAGAGTCAGTTATCAAAGATGTGATAACAGCACATTTGGAAAGCGGTGAAATCATCAGACAAAGTCAGCGTGGATTTGTGAAAGGAAAATCATGTCTGATGAATCTTATAGAATTTTTTGAAGATGTAACTAGTAGAGTGGATAGGGGAGAGCCAGTGGATGTGGTATATTTAGATTTTCAAAAGGCTTTTGACAAGGTCCCACACAGGAGATTAGTGTGCAAACTTAAAGCACACGGTATTGGGGGTATGGTATTGATGTGGATAGAGAATTGGTTGGCAGACAGGAAGCAAAGAGTGGGAATAAACGGGACCTTTTCAGAATGGCAGGCAGTGACTAGTGGGGTACCGCAAGGCTCAGTGCTGGGACCCCAGTTGTTTACAATATATAATAATGATTTAGACGAGAGAATTAAATGCAGCATCTCCAAGTTTGCGGATGACACGAAGCTGGGCGGCGGTATTAGCTGTGAGGAGGATGCTAAGAGGATGCAGGGTGACTTGGATAGGTTAGGTGAGTGGGCAAATTCATGGCAGATGCAATTTAATGTGGATAAATGTGAGGTTATCCACTTTGGTTGCAAGAACAGGAAAACAGATTATTATCTGAACAGTGGCCGATTAGGAAAAGGGGAGATGCAACGAGACCTGGGTGTCATTGTACACCAGTCATTGAAGGTGGGCATGCAGGTACAGCAGACGGTGAAAAAGGCAAATGGTATGTTGGCATTCATAGCAAAAGCATTTGAGTACAGGAGCAGGGAGGTTCTACTGCAGTTGTACAAGGCCTTGATGAGACCACAGCTGGAGTATTGTGTGCAGTTTTGGTCCCCTAATCTGAGGAAAGACATTCTTGCCATAGAGGGAGTACAGAGAAGGTTCACCAGATTGATTCCTGGGATGGCAGGACTTTTATATGAAGAAAGACTGGATCGACTAGGCTTATACTCACTGGAATTTAGAAGATTGAGGGGGGATCTTATTGAAACGTATAAAATTCTAAAGGGATTGGACAGGCTAGATGCAGGAAGATTGTTTCTGATGTTGGGGAAGTCCAGAACGAGGGGTCACAGTTTAAGGATAAAGGGGAAGTCTTTTAGGACCGAGATGAGGAAAAACTTCTTCACACAGAGAGTGGTGAATCTGTGGAATTTTCTGCCACAGGAGACAGTGAGGCCGGTTCATTGGCTATATTTAAGAGGAAGTTAGATATGGCCCTTGTGGCTAAAGGGATCGGGGGTATGGAGAGAAAGCAGGTACAGGGTTCTGAGTTGGATGATCAGCCATGATCATACTGAATGGCGGTGCAGGCTTGAAGAGCCGAATGGCCTACTCCTGCACCTATTTTCTACGTTTCTATGTCTACCCTTTGAAGGAGTCCCGGCTCGATGCCTGATCTGAAGGAGGAGTCCTGGTTCAAGATTCCTTGTCCTGTGTTTTGGTGTCCACGTTTCTGGCTGCAGTGATCCATGGTATCCAAGTGTCTGGCGGCGGTGAATCAAGGTCCCAGTCACCAAGTCCAAGGGCCGTGGCGGTCCCAGTCCCCAGGGTCCAAGTCTCAGGTCTGTGGCAATCCAAGTTCCTAGTCCCCTAGTCCGAGGTTCGTGTTCCTCTTTGTCCTCAATTTCCCGATCTTCTGTGTAGCGAGTAATAAACGCTATTTTATTGTACCCAAGAAAGACGTGTTTGCGTCCTGCGTGTGGGACCTCTCCCAGCATCCTTGCCCCCACCTCGTGACAAAGCACTGGCAAAGAATGAAAGATGAACTGATTTTGTTTGTCTTTGGCCAAAGTTTCAGCTTTGTGCTTCCAGCTTGCAGTAAAATCAAATAGCCCCACATTGGCTTAGTGCAGATGCAACCTCAACAATAAAGTAATTTAGCACGTGTGTAATAAAAAGTCTACTAGAATATGTCTGGCTCTTCTTCTTTGCTAAGAAACAAAATCTTCTTTTTGAAGCTGATTTATGTTCTTTAGTAACACAGGCTAGGTGTATTTCAACAGTCAGTCCGAGGTTCAAGCTAAGACATTTGATATCAGCTGCAGCAGTTTTAGGGAACTCTATCCGGGCTTAATAGGTATTGAGTAACAAGATTTGGATCTGCTGTAATTGCATTTATCTTATCGGTACTTGGTGAAGCATCTCTTTCTGGGATGAAATCAGTGTTATTCTGATAAACCACAAGGAGAAGATCAATCAGATTTAGCATTCTCAGATGATACTGCAACAACAGGGACTACTCTTTGCACTGGAGTTTGCTAATGCTAGCAGCTTAATGAAGCCCCTTCATTGTTTTTAAAAAATATTATTTATTTATTGAATTTTAGAAATTACAAGAATAAATGTAATAATGAAATGGTAAGAAAAGTGATATTAACCCTCCCCCTCCCCTTAACCCTCCCCCCTTAATCCTTATCTAAAAAAAAAGAAAGAAAGAAAAGAGAAGAAAGATTGCCTGGATATCGGAGGATCCCCACATGTTCCATGGAGTTCAAAATAATTTTGATATTTATTTTCACTTTCCTCAATTACTATAATTTTATCTTCAAAGGACCTATGTATCTAATCCTATCTTTCGTAAGTATGGTGACCAAATTTTCAAAAATATCTCATATTCATTTCTTAAATTATACGTAATTTTTTCAAGTGGAATACAACTATATATTTCATTATTCCAACGATCCATAGTTAAATTTAAATGAGATTTCCAAGTAACTGCAATAACTTTTTTGGCTACTGCCAAAGCAATTTTTATAAATTTTTTCTGATACTTATTCAATTTAAATTTTGTTATTGTCCCTTCAATGTCTCCTAATAAAAATAGCAATGGACTATGTGGAAGTTGTACTCCAATAATTTGTTCCAATAAAAATCTTAAATTAATCCAAAATGGTTGAATTGGTTGAAATGGTTGAATGGTTGAAATGGTTGAAAATGCCGATTAGCAACTCAATTTCGATGGTCAATAAATGGGATAAAATATTTAGGTATTAGAGTTAATAATGATGTAAAAAATTTATATAAACAAAATTATTTGCCATTATTAAAAACAATAAAAGAGGATCTTGATAAATGGATGATATTACCAATAACATTAATAGGTAGAGTTAATGTTGTAAAAATGAATATATTTCCTAGATTGCAATATTTATTTCAAACTCTACCAATACAATTACCTCAGAAGTTTTTTCAAGAACTGAATAAATATGTAAGGAAATTTCTTTGGAAAGGAAAGATGTCAAGAATATCATTGGAAAAATTGACATGTAAATTTGATTTAGGAGGGTTACAACTTCCAAACTTTAAGAATTATTATAAAGCAAATCAACTTAGATTTATTGCGTCTTTTTTTGATGAAGAAAAACCGGCATGGATTAGAATGGAGTTAGATAAGATAGGAGAAAATGCACCAGAAGATTTTATATATAAATGGGAATCCAAATGGATACGGGAAAAAAAGAATCTCCTATATTAAGACATTTGATTGATTTATGGAATAAGGTAAATATGGATGATGAGATAAAGAAATCTTTATTAGCAAAAAGGACTTTAATTCAAAATAGGCTTATTCCTTTCACAATGGATAATAAACTTTTACATAATTGGTTTCAAAAGGGGATTAAATATATAGGTGACTGTTTTGAAGGAGGTATATTGATGTCGTTTGATCAATTAAAAAATAAATATAAAATATCAAATAACACTCTTTTCTGTTATTTTCAATTAAAAGCTTATTTACGAGAAAAACTGGGACAAACAATGTTGATACCAAAACCTAGTGAAATAGAAATATTAATTCAGAAAGGAAAAATTAAAAAATTTACATCTTGTATGTATAATTTGATTCAAAAGCAGACGATTAAATTAGGAATTCATAAATCAAGACAAAAATGGGAATCTGATCTGAATGTTAAAATTGATGGAAAAAATTGGTCAAGATTATGTTCTGATAGTATGAGAAATACAATAAATGTTTGACTTAGATTAATACAATATAATTTTTTACATCAATTATATATAACACCACAGAAAATAAATAGATTAAATTCAAATATGGCTGACCAATGTTTTCGATGTAAACAAGAAATTGGTACTTTTTTACATTCTACTTGGTCTTGTTCTAAAATTCAGCCCCTTCATTGTTAATCCATTGGGTAATTTTCATCATTTTGCCTGAAGAAAACTATATTCAATGAATAGTAACAAAGTACAGAATGGCAAAGTAGCAGCAGCTTCAATTTATTTACTTTTCCATTTGGTTTAAAGCTGTATTTCTTTGAAATTAATGAGGAGTTTCCACCTGAAAATTCAGTTTCTGACTATTGTTATAAGTGTTACAATCATGAACTAAATTCAATTTGTTTGCAGTGTATAACTTGGTCCTTTACTTTTCAGATGATAATCCTCCTCATATAATACATTTTATTGCAGATTCATAGTAATAGTCTATAATCTTGCAGAACAGATTGTGGTCATCTTGCCCATGCCATCTTAAAAACATTATTCCAACTACAGACCCTCATGGCTCAATCTCTTTTCTCTCTTCCATGATCTCCATCTGCCCATCACCCACATATTCCTCCTGTCCATTCCTCTCCTACCTTCCTTTTATTTCATGGTCCACTGCCCTCTCCTATCAAATTTGATCTTTGTTTGTCACCTCCGCCTATCACCTCCCAGCTTCTAGTATTATGTATTATGTATTATGCATTTGCCTTCCTCAACACAGAGTCAACACAAGTTAACCTTTAGGGAATCCTGCACAAGGACTCCCAAGTCCCCTTGCACCTCAGTTTTTTGTATTTTCTCTCCATTCAGAAAATAGTCAACCCTTTCATTTCTTCTACCGAAGTGCATGACCAGACACTTCCTAACACTGTATTCCATCTGTCACTTGTTTTCCTTTTCTTATAATCTAAGTCCTTCTGTAGCCTTTTCAAAACTACCTGCCTCTCTACCTATCTTTGCTAAGGTGGTTCAAGTTCTCAGCTAAACACTTCTGAAAGCTGTCTGTCTCTGCTTCCAATACTCTATCAGAAAATATACTCCAGATATTCAGCAAGCTCAGTGTGAAAAGGTCCCCCCATCAGATCTCTTCTAAATCTCTCATCCTTTACCTGAAATCTATATTGTTTAGTTTGATATACCCTTGATATGGAGAAAAGTTTCCTGTAGTCTACACTTTTTATACTCTTCATAATTGTATCTACATCAGTCATTTCTCCTTTTAACCTCCTTTGCTCCAGGGTAAATAGACCTCATCTGTCCAGACTCTTCCTCATTATAATTGAGCACTGAACCGCAGTTCAGGTATTCTTTAAATACTCAATTCATGATGCTCAAAGCTTGATTACCAGTTAGCAAAAAAGAGGGGGAAGGAACTGACACTTGAACAGTGACATCCCATGCCCCGAGCGCTGTAAGGTGTTGTGGGTGACCTCCACCTACATCAAAAAGTCACACCACTCGTCTGGTCTACCTTCTAAATGCTGGTTTGTCCACTCTGTCTGGCTTTGGACTATGGGTGAAACCCAGAGGAAAGGCTTGCTGTTGCCTCTATCAATTTACAGAAAGCCCTCCAGAAATATGATGAGAATTGTGAACCACAATCCGAGACAATGTTTTCTGGGTATCCGTGGATCCTGAAGATCTGGTCCAGAACAATTTCAGAGCTCTCAACCATGGACAGTAGCTTCTCCAAGGCAATTAACTTGCAGGCTTTTGAAAACCAATCAACAACTACCATGATGACAGACATCCCCTTGGAGGCCCATGACAAAGTCCTTAGAGACTGTACCCAAGTTCTTTCTGGAATAGGTAGGAAGTGGAGGAGTCTTTGAGGTTGGGTACAGGGTTCCTTGTTCCAGGTGCACACTTCACTTGCCTGCATGCAGTGCCGAACCTTTTTCATCATTCCAGGCCACCAATACCCCCTCTTGATAGTCAAGGGTCTTGGCAATCCCTGGGTGTGTGATCATTCTCAATGAATGTCGTCATGGAGTACCTGGGACCTGACAGAACTTGGGACGAACAACCTACCCAGAAGACCATTCCTGGAACCTCCCCTTGCACTTAGCCTTGTGAACAAGAGTGTCGATTTCCCAACAAATTGGCGCTACCACCCAGGCCTGGGGCAAAAAGGTGGTAGGCTGCTCCTCTCGTTCGGTTCATCAACAGGACAGGGCAACTGGTTTCTGGTTTTCCAACTCCAGTCGGCAGGTCAGAATGAATTCAAATTGGCCTGTCTGGAATTTAGCCTCCTGAATGTAAGCCAGGTTCTTGTGGTCAGTCCAAACGACAAAAACGTTTCTAGCCCCCTCTAGCCAGTGATGCCATTCCTCCAAGGCTAACTTAACCATCATCGTTGGGACAAGACAGCACCTACTCCAATGTCTGAGGCATCCACTTCCACGATGAAGGGACGTTTTGGGTTAGGGGAAACCAAGATGGGAGCTATTGTGAACTGCCACTTAAGCTCTGCAAAAACATCCTCCACTTCAAGTGTCCAGACAAGAGGATTTCTTAGTTAGCTCTGACAGCGGAGCAGCTGCCAAACTGAAGTTCCTGATGAACTTCTGGTAGAAGTTAACAAACCCCTGGAATCGTTGGACTTCTTTGATACTGGATGGTGATGGAAAGTCTCTGACTATCTGGGTCTTGGTGAGGTCCATCTTGAGATTGCCATTGAAGATGATGAAACCCAAAAATGAACCATCACGTGAAACTCTGACTTCTCCAGCATGACATAAAGCCTCTTCAAAATGTTGCTGACATGAGCGATGTGCTCCTCCATGGACTTCGAGAAGATTAGAATATCATCCAGGTGGACAAAGGCATACTTATGGAGAGTATCCCAGAGCACATTGTTTATAAAGGCCTGGAAAATGGTTGGAGTGTTTGCAAGGTCAAAGGGCATAGCCAGGTACTCATAGTGGCCTGTCAGAGTATTGAATGGAGTCTTTCACTCATTACCTTCTCTTATATGGACCAGATTGTATGCACTCTGTAGGTCTAGTTTTGTAAATACCCTCGCCCTTTGGAGCATCTCAACAGTCGTACTCATGAGGGATTGGTAATTTTTGGTCGTTATGCGGTTTAATCCCCTATAGTCAATGCGCAGCTGCAGGCTTCCATCTTTATCGTATGAAGAAGAAGCCTGCACCGGTGGGTAAGGTGGAGGGCCGAATGAAACCATGGCAAGAGCTTCCTGTACATACTCTTCCATTGCACTTCTCTTTGGGACTGAGAGTACGTACAATCAGCCCCGCGGAGGACAGGTACCAGGCAGCAGGTCTATAGCACAGTTGTAGGTGCAGTGGAAGAATCAAGACTCTTCCCTTCCTGAAGACCTCCTCCAAGTCCTTGTAGATGGAAGGGATTTCGACCAGATTGAGTGTTGCCATCTCCTCCAGTCCTTCATTCAAGGGTGACTCCTGAGTCTTAGGTGACAGGGGTGAGTTGACAGACCTCAGAGTCTTCTCCCTATGCTCACATAGTTCCTTCATAGAAACAGTGGCCAAATAAGAGTCCAAATCCCTGTCTGTATCCTCAGGCAATGGCATTACAGATGGTTCTTGCCCCCCACCCCCACCCCACCTCCCCAGGAACAGGCTTCAAGGATCGGTGTACAGGATTCTCTTCCATGAACATGCACAAAATGCTGGAGGAACTCAGTAGGCCAGGCTGCGTCTATGGAAAAGAGAACAGTCAGCATTTCGAGCTGGGACCCTTCAACGGGATTGTCTCTCCCTTCCTTGAGGCCTGCCAGTTGTATTCCTTAAGCTCAGTAGTGAGTTTTCCAGACTGCTCAGGGAACTCTTTGCATCTTTTCTGAACTAGAGACTCCCTCTCTCTAGTTCCTGTGGGATCCCGACTTGATGGTGTCAGGACTTGCGCAGTCCCGTTGACCGGAACCGACTTGTCCACTCTTGAGGACAGGACTAGGTCTCCAGAAGTTCTGAGATTCCCTTACGCTGAAGTCTGTCCCCTTATTGGGCATTGGTCTCGGGAGAGTCTGGGTGTCGGCCCACCATGCCACAAACAAACCCTCTTACACTGACTGGACCAAGCGATGATTCTCCCCTCCCTCCGGCCCACGGATGAGTTATGCTGGGACAGCCAAGGGTACTTGAGGATCAGGCATATGAGTGGTAAGTCAATACTGTAGGAACTAATGTCTTTTGCATGATCCCCTAACCTCATCTGCAACACCACAGTCTGTATTGGATCTGCCCGCAGCCTAGTGGTCGGCTGCCCAAGACAGTTGCAGGCAAGGACTGACTCAAGTCTCGCAGCGGTATATCGAACTGATGGGCAGTCCCCTATCCAGAAAATTACCCGCTGCCTCCGAGTCCACAAAAGCTTTTACCTGCCTCAGATTCTTAACCCAGGTGAGTTCAGCACAAAACCAGAATCTGTGGGATTGGGAGTAGTGGCTGCAACCGTCACAGTCCTCCCGACACTGGACAGTCTTAGCAGTTCCCCAGCTTCAGACATTCTGCCTGCAGGTGGCCCGCTTCCCCTCAGTAAAAGCAGCAACCTTGACTCCGGCGGAGAGTCTCGTGCACGGGTTCAGTTGGATCTTGAGCAGGCAATGGGGTTGTCGTGGTCTGAGGTTTGGGACTGGAACAACAATGCATTGAGTCCAGGCTTGGGCTAGCCCTCTTCGACCTCATGACGTAGTTCCACTCTCGCTCTGCCAGACGGCTACCGAGACGGATGGACTGGTTGATAAGAACCTCTAGGTTCTCTACTGGCTTTCCCAAGGCAAGGGCATCCTTCAGTTTAACTCAGAGTCTGTGGCTGTAGAGCATGACCAAGGCCTCCCCGGTCCAACCTCTCTCCTGGGCCAAGGTCCAAAATTCAATTGCATAGTTGGCCACTGACCATTCCCCCTGTCCAAGTTTCATCAGACTGTTCAAGGCTCAGTCGCTTTGGCTGGACGATGAAACACCTCCCTCATTGCGGCCATGAATTCCTCCAACTCCGTGCAGAACTCTGACCTTCATTCCCAGTGTACAGTGGCCCAGGCCAGGGGTCTTCCAGTCAGAAGACAGATAATGAAGGTGACCTTTCTGCACTCCAAAGGGAACCGGGATGGCTGGAGTTCAAACACTAATGAGCTTTGGATGAGGAAGCCGCGGCAAGAACCCGGGTCACCATCAAATCTCTTTGGGATTGGAAGATGTGCTGTCTCCACAGAATAACCAACTGGCTCTCCTGAGTGACTCTGGCTTCCTTCTTGCAAAAGTTGATGAACAGCCTCCTGAATCTCCAGGCTTTGTCTGGAAATCTTCTCACTGTGGCTGGCCACAGCTGACAAAACATTATGAAATCCCACTGGGTCCATGTTGGCTCAGTTCATACTGTGATGAGAGTTCTTGATGAGGATAAATTGGACCCAAAAGCAAGGTTTGAGACATGGCATTACACCAGATCCGGGCTCAGAACAAACACTAGACAATATCACGAGTAGGCTTATGATTGAACACTGAACCACAGTTCAAGTGTTCTTTAAATACTCAATTCTTGGCGCTCGAAGCATAATTAACAATTAGTGGGACCATCCTGAACACTTAAAGGGGCCACGTCAGCTATCCATACTCAGGGGATTTTGAGCATCTAAGTCCTGGAAGCTGGCACAGTTGGGGGCATCTCCTAATATCAATGCTTTAATATGGCCTGAAATCCAGCCTTGCAATGGCCACCCTGTATGCCTTCTTAATCACGTTATTTTCCTGAGCTACTACTTTCAAGTATCTTTAGACTTGTTGATTAAGGTCCCTCTGTTCCTCAGTACTTCATAGGTTCTTATTATTTATGGTGCATGTCTTAGCATCATTAGCAGCCTTCATCGTTGAGCCCCACAGAGAGTGGTACAGACAGCCCAGTGCATCTGTAGATGAGGACATTTACAGCAGCAGGTGCATAAAGAAGGCCTGGATGATCATTGGGGACACCAGTCACCCCAACCATAAACTTTCAGCTGCTTCCATCTGGCAAACGGTACCACAGCATTAAAGCCAGGACCAACAGGCTACGGGACAGCTTCTTTCCACAAGCCATTAGACTTGTAAATTCACATGTCTGCACATTGCAATGAAGTCATAACACAAAGATTTTTACTCCCTCACATTGTTGGGATGGAAGTAAGAGTTAAATAAATTCAATTCAAAATACAATATTTCACAGACAGACAGACATACTTTATTGATACCGAGGGAAATTGGGTTTCGTTACAGCCGCACCAACCAAGAATAGTGAAGAAATATAGCAATATAAAACCATAAATAATTAAATAATAATAAGTTAATCATGCCAAGTGGAAATAAGTCCAGGACCAGCCTATTGGCTCAGGGTGTCTGACACTCCGAGGGAGGAGTTATAAAGTTTGATGGCCACAGGTAGGAATGACTTCCTATGACGCTCAGTGTTACATCTTGGTGGAATGAGTCTCTGGCTGAATGTACTCCTGTGCCTAACCAGTACATTATGGAGTGGATGGGAGTCATTGTCCAAGATGGCATGCAACTTGGATAGCATCCTCTTTTCAGACACCACCGTCAGAGAGTCCAGTTGCACCCCCACAACATCACTGGCCTTACGAATGAGGTTGTTGATTTTGTTGGTGTCTGCTACCCTCAGCCTGCTGCCCTTCTCTGGGTTAACACTTCTCTGGGTTAAACTCTAGCTGCTATTTCTCATACAAATTTTACCAACACATTGATATAACCCTATAAACTTAGACCTCACTCTGCACGATCAATAACTCCACCAATCTGTCATCTGTAAACTTACTGATCCTACCTCCTACATCTACATCCAATAGAAGCAGCAAGGGTCCCAACACTAATCCCTGTGCAACAACATTAGTTAAGGCATTTATTGAAAATAACAACCTCTATTATCATCCTGTATCTCCTATTGCTAAGCCAATTTTGAATTCAACTTGCCCTGGATCCCATGGGCTGTAACCTCTTGGAGTCAGATGTGAGCTATCTCTCATTAGTTGTTGCCTTTCCAAATGATCATTAATCCTGTTGCTTAGAAATATTTCCAGTCAGTGTCCTGCTAGGGATCTTCGCTCCACAGGTCAGTAATTACTGTTTTTTTTCTCTGCTACCCTTCTTGAAAATGGGGACCATATTTACTGCCCACTAGTCATCTGGTACATAGTTGTAGCCAATGAATTCTGTACTGGCTGTTGCTGTTATTTGGGTGAAACAGAATAACTGAATGATTAGAGCATGGAAGGAGGCCATTCTTTTTGTCAATTTCATACTGGCACATCAGCTATTCCCACCCCCTGTCCTCTTCCCATAATTGTACAAGTTCTTTCCTTTCCTTATCCATCTCCCCTTGGAACACTACAATTAAAAATATTTCCACTGTTAATTCATCCTGTCACAAACTCTTCTGTTCCTAGATCATTCTCTATTGTTCCATTTGATCCACATAAATAAAGCCCATCATCCCTAGAGTAATTTTAATAAATCCTTTTGCACCAACTCTATGCATCTTTCATGAAGATTGGTGCCCAGATTTATTGATTCATTTTGATTGTCTATGCTGGGATTTGAATTATAGGGAAAAACTGAATAGGCTAGGACTTTATTCCCTATGGTGCAGGAGGAAAATAGAAGAATAGAGAGGTAAGCAAAATTATTGGGGGTATAGATATGGTGAATGTATGCAGGCTTTTTCCCATCAGGCTGGGTGAGATTAGTACTAGAGATCATAGGTTTAAGGTCAAAGATGAACTATTTAAGAGTAATCTGAGGGGGATCTTCAGAGAGTGATGTGATTGTGGAATGAGCTGCCAACAAAAAAGGTAGAATTAGAGTTGAGTTCAATTATAATATCTAAGAAGTTTGGATAGCTACACGGATGGGAGGGTTATGGAGGCTATGGTCCAGGTGCAGGTTGATGGAATGAGGCTGTATAACAGTTCAGCATGGACTAGATGGGCAGAAGGGCCTGTCGCTGTGCTGTAGTGCTCTATGACTCTATGACTACCACTCTAAAGCACAATTGCCATGTGGAACTGAGGCAAACCAGAATACAAGAAGTGGTTACTGTTTATAAGTCACTGCTGGAGTACTGTGTGCAGTTTTGGTCACCACTCTATAGGATGGATGCGATTGTCCTGGAGAAGGTGCAGAGGAAATTCACCAGGATGCTCTGCATTGGAGAATAACAGTTATAAAAGGGGACTGGATAAGACAGGTTTGTTTTTCCTGGAGAAATGTAGACTGAGGGGTGACCTGATAGAAGCACATAAAATTATAAAACAAATTGATAAAATAGATAGCAAAAGGTCTTTTCCATGATGAGGGGCTGGAATAAAATGGCATAGAGTTAAGGTGAGAGGTAGGAGGTTTAGAAGGGACTTGAGGAAGAATTTTATTTCAAAGAGTGTATGATTGGAGTCTGGAATATTCTGCCTGAGAAGGTAGTGGAGGCAGATACTCTAACAACGCTAAAAAGGCATCTGGATAAGTATTGAATCACCAAGCATTAGAAGGCTGGATACCTGATGCAGGTAAATGGAATTATTGTAGATAAGTTGCAAAGACATGATGGAAAGAAAGAGCTTCTCTGACTCTACACTTTAAACTGTTCATCTTGAAGAGATACATACATCGCTCTTACCTATGCATCACAGCTGTTCCTACTCCCTGTTGCTGTTCTGTCTGTTTTCAAATATATGTAGAGCTGGGGTGGCCATACCAAGGGCAAATAACTGACAGCACAAGTGGCAAATCACACAGTGAAAGCACTGAATGCAATTCCTACTATCAAACAGCAACCATAAGACGATAAGACATAGGAGCATTAGGCCCATTGAGTTTGCTCTGCCATTCCATTGTGGCTGATTTATTATCCCTCTTAACCTCATTCTCCTGCCTTCTCCCCATAGCCTTTCACACCCTGACTAATCAAGAACCTATCAACCTCCGCTTTAAGTTTACCCAGTGACTTAGACTCCGTAGCCATCTGTGGCAATGAATTGCACAGATCCATCACCCTCTGGCTAAGGAAATTCCTCCTCATCTCTGTTCTAAATGGATATCCCTCTATTTTGAGGTTTTGTCCTCTGGTCCTCACGATTTATAGGAAACATCCTCTCCACGTCCATTTTATCTAGGCCTTTCAATATTTGATAGGTTTCAATGAGATCCCCCCTTATTTTTCTAAACTCCCAAGAGTACAGGCCCAGAACCATTGAACGCTCCTCATATATTAACCCTTTCATTCCTAGAATCATTCTCATGGACCTCCTCTGGATCCTCTCCAATGCCAGTACACCTTTCCTTAGATAACACACAAAACTGCTCACAAGTCCAATCTGACCTATGCCTTATAAAGCTGCAGCATTACATCCTTGCCTTTATATTCTAGTCCTGTTGCAATGAATGCTAACATTGCATTTGCCTTCCTTACCATCGACTCAACCTGCAAGTTACCTTTAGGGAATTCTACACAAAGACTCCGAATCTCTTTGCACCTCTGATTTTTGAATTTTCTCCTTCTTTAGAAAATAGTCTACACTATTATTTTTCTACAAACGTGCAAGACCATACACTTCCTGACACTACATTCCATCTGCCACTTCTTTGCCCATTCTCCCAATTTGTCCAGGTCCTTCTGCAGATTCCCTGCTTCCTCAACTCTACCTGCCCCTCTACCTATCTTTGTATCATTTGAAAACTTGACCACAAAGCCATCGATTTTGACATCCAAATAAGTGACATATAATGTGAAAAGAAGTGACCCTAATACCGACCCCTGTGGAGCTCCACTAGTCAGCCACTAAGATATTTACAGATGAGTATCCAAAAGTATATGATAGTATCTGATCTCCAAAGCAATCAGCTGAAACTTTATCCAATGCAGATTTTGCGAACTTTTCTCCTGCTTCACAGGCACATTTTGTCTCCTTTACTGAATTTTATGTCTTAGGATGAGCTGTGTAACCAAGAACACTGGCAGTCCTCCAGAACCTCACTGAATGGGTCGTTCTTCTTGTCTGAGCCTAGCCACTGAGCGTCTGCCCTGTCACTGAAGGCAGTGCTGCCAAACCAAATGCTAATGTAAAGGCAGCCCATCCCAACAGGGGTTTTCAGGCAATCATCAGAAACAAAGGCTGTGACCAATGCATTTTTGGCTTGCTCCAGACCCTGAGCACTAAGGTTAAACAACATCTCTGTAGTGATTGTAACTGAGGTCAGCTAAAATGGCACAGAACAGGAATGAACCTGTATAATTTATTGATTAAGAATCAGTGCTGCAATTTATTTGCCTCTTCAGTATATCTGAGAAGTGACATGTTCAGCACAGCTTTGTGGGCTGAAGGGCCTGTATTGTGCTGTAAGTTTTCTGTTTCTATGTAGCTCTTATATCTACATCACAATTGATTAAGGTTTTCATGAACTGTGGAGTTGAGGAGTAGTCTCTCTTTTAATTCTTGCAAATGGCTGATAATGTCAGTGCCTACAGTATTAGGGCTCAATTGCTATCTGTAATGTAGCATGTATGTTAGGTGACTTCACTGTGATATCTCCGATGCTTGAACTGCCTGCCAACACATTGTGGAGATTCTTTGTCTAGAAGCAGGGGTGTCAAACTCATTTTTGGTCACGGGCCGGATTGAGCAAAATGCAGCTTCTTGCGGGCCGGATCAGTCGGACGCGTGCGAACGCAGCTTTTGTTGCCTCTGTTTTTTCAGCCTGCTCTCATGTGTCTCAGTCTCTGCTATAACTACAAAGTGTTTCACTTTACAAATTCCGTTTCTTATGAAGAAGACTGCCGAATAAACACTAAAAACCCTGAAAACCTGGTACCTGAATAAACTCAGCATTAGCCATATCATACGCCATAGGCACTTCGATTACTGGGGCCAGCTTTAATAGTAATTAGATATTATCTCGCGGGTCAAAGATAATTTCACCGCGGGCCGGATTTGGCCCGCGGGCCTTGAGTTTGACATATATGGTCTAGAGGAACTATTCGGTTGCAATGTCAGTACCTAAAGTGTACAGATTTAAGATGAATCAGCAGAAAACCAATTGGCAATAAAATAATTAATGTAGCCAGTTATGATCTAGAATTCACTTCCTGAAAGCTGATACAAAAACAGCTTTCAAAGAGGAAATAGGCGTGCCATTATTATTTTGTGGTAAGGAGATAGAGAAATAGTGAGCACTTCGCACAAAGAGCAGGCACAGGCACAATGGGCTGAATGGATTGCTTTGTGTGGTATGATTCATTGAGTTAGAACATAGAAACATAGAACATAGAAAACCTACAGCACAGTACAGGCCCTTCAGCCCACAAAGCTGTGCCGAACATGTCCTTACCTTAGAAATTACCTAGGGTTACCCATAGCCCTCTATTTTTCTATTTATCTGTTCGTTACTGCCTTCAGGGAAAAGGAAATGGACATAAATGGTACAAAGTTATTGGGACTGCCAAAATCAGAAGAGCTCCTAGAATGGATCATGTATTTGATTTTACACTTCGTTCTAGTGAGCTGGCAGCTGAACGTGAGATCTACCCCTGTTCAAAATGATCATCAAAATTATCTGACGTCAGTTCATGAGTTGTTCATAAACTATAGACATGAAGTTTGAATGATTGGCATTAAAAGGTGTTCAATAAGAAGAAATTTGGAACTGACTTACTCAGACAGAAAGGACTGGATTGTGTTTTAGTTTATTTTGCATCATGCTCAACTCAAAATCATTGAACTGTCCAAAAAATACTAATCTGAAGTGTTTACATGGCTATTTTGTAACAATCTCAAATTTAAAGATAGTTCCAGGCAAGATTTTAACCCTTTGAATGTTAGGACATTGCTGAAAATATATGAAAAAGCTGTGCTTAAAGAAACTGCAAATCACTGTCATAGTGGCATGCTTTAATCAGTGAAAGTTTGAAACTTTAGTTATGTGCCCCCAACAACTGTTCTTACTATTAATAAGTCTTGTAAATAAATCAGATTTATTATCACTGACATATATGACATGAAATTAATTTTGTGAGAGCAGTACAGTGAGAAGACAAACATATTATCAATTACAAATATAAATAAATAGTGCAAAATAGAAAAGAATAATGAGGTAGTGTTCATGGTTCATGGACCATTTACAAATCTGATGGCAGAGGGGAAGATACTGTTTCTAAATCATTGAGTGTGGGTCTTTAGGCTCCTGTAACTCCTTGCCAATGGCAGTAACTAAAAGAGTAACGTTTAAAGCCTTGTTTATTATACTGAGCTTAGGAATTATATGTTCATGCTGAGAGATCTTAGTTAGTAGTTGAGTTGCTATAATTGATCAGTACCACACAAGTGAAACATGACTATTGACAATCTTCTATTACCCACTCTTCTTACATCAGCTTATTAGCTTATAACTTTAATTTAGAAAGATGTCCCAACATCACAGGAACTTTATGGAATAAAATTTGACATGGTGTCAGGTGTTAGGAAAGTTACAAAAGTTTGATAGGGTGTCTTAAAGGAGAGGGAAGGATTAAAGGTTTAGCGAGGGGATCTCAGATGAAGATGTCCAGATTACCAAAGACCTAGCTATCAAGAGATGCTAGAAAAAACTGTGGATGCTTGGAGTTCCTAGAGGCACCTTTTCAGCAGGAACACTAGAATAGTTACCATGACCAGAAATATTGCATTCAAAGCTTATCTTGGGTACCAGCCAAACAGTGGTACCCTGGGCAGGAAAAAAGACTAATTTGGAGGGAAGTGCTGGAATATAAAGTCAAAAGCTAGGGATGTTCTCAGGCAAGTGAGCACCTTTGCCTATTGCAACATGCTTCCTACGCCTTTAGCTTAATACATTAAATGCCTTCATATATTTTGCAAAGATCTGACCTCCAGGAGAGAGAGAAAAATTCATCAATCTTCTATTTTGCCTTACAGAAGTGATTCTGTCCTGTTATTTGGGTGTTCAGAAATAGGAATGCCAGTCAAAATGCCTAACTTTCCTGGATAATTTTGGTTTGTGACCGGAAAAGGATAATTTGTTACAATCGGGCCTCTCTTTCCTTCAGAGGCACTATTGAGGAACAAAAAAAAACAAAAGTATGTACTTGTGAAGGAAAGTTAAAGAGAGTTTGAATGAATCTGTTGTTAGCAAGTTTGGGAATATGCAAAGAATTGCTAATTATGAGTAAATGAGCCTCTTTTGTAAAGCCTGCTGGCAGGCAAGGCTTCAGCTGTCAACGGCTGTGACGAGTCCTGAATTGGGGGCCTGTCCCTTGTCAGGCCAAAGGATGGGCCCACTTCAGATGTAAAGCAGCTGCTGAAAAGATAGTTGTATTCAGAGCAGTTGTATTCTGAGGGGACAGAGTGCACCATTTGCATAGCCTTTCTGCCAAGAAATACTTTGCAAAGCGAGGAGCTTTGTCAAGGCTAAAAAAAGGGAGACCTTCTGCCTTTCAATAAGTGACTAGCTACCCCCTCAGTCTAATTGAAGTTGCCTGCATTTGTTTGGGGCACTAAGATTCCCATTCCCTTGCCCTGAAAACTTAGCCTCTTCAAAAAGATTCAGGCAGTTTGAAGCCATCAGTTCTTGCCAGCATTTTAATTAACACTGTTGAAATGCATGTAGAGTCTCCTGCATTCCCCCATCCACTTCTCCGAGCACCCATCAAAAAAATGAATACTTCCAATTCAACTTTAATCCATCTCACACAGCGGGAAGCACTAAGACCTCCTTTCAGACCCTTTACTGAGCATGTCCGAGTTTTAGCAACTAAATATGTTTCCCTGTCGTGAAACTTGTCAGACAAGGTGCCAGGCTCCCTTCCCCAGTGGGAAGGTCAGAAGTGTGGTCAAACCAGGTCTCTTTTCTTTTTTATTCTCCCCATTTCAGTCCCACAGAAGTAAGGTATGAAGTAAGTCTATATCAAAGCACCAAGCAGCTCGTTCCTCTTTAGTACAACCACTGAACCATAACATTTTCTCTTTCACTACTAGGCCTGAAATATGTACATTTGGGAAGTAACCGAGTGTCAAGTAAGTGAACATTAACAATTTAGAATAATTTTGTTTGGCTCCATTTTTGTCCCAGAAACACAATACAAATTTTACACTTTTAAAACGGCTTATTCCTCCCTCTCTGACTCTTCAAGAATCTTTTGAAGAATTATGTGATTTTTTTCATAATTCTACGTAAAAGAGGAAGCTTTAAATATCTTGAAGATTACATTTGTAATTCAATGTGACTTCTTTATGCTGGTTTGTTCCTAGTTAGAAGAATCAAACACTGAGGCAACTGTTCCAGTAATAGAGCAATCTCAGACATTCTGCAAGAAAACTATTCAAAAGCAATAAATTGCAAAGAGCTTCTCACTGCTTTCCCTAGCTCAATAAGGTATATACAGTGCTGAGAAAAAGTATTCACCCCCACCCCCTCCGGAAGATTTCATGTTTTATTGTTTTACAACATTGAATCACAGTAGATTTAATTTGGCTTTTTTGACACTAATCAACGGAGAAGACTCTTTCATGTAAGAGTGAAAACAAATTTCTACAAATTGGTCTAAATTTATTGCAATTATTAAACACATAATTGATGCACTTTTGGCAGCAATTACAGCCTTGAGTCTGTGTGGATAGGTCTCTATCAGCTTTGCACATCTGAGCACTGCAATTTTCCTCCATTCTTCCTTACAAAACTGCTCAAACTCTGTCAGATTGCATGAGGATTGTGAGTGAACAGCCCTTTTCAACTCCATCCACAAATTCTCAATTCAGTTGAGATCTAGGCTCTGACTTGGCCATTCCAGGACATTAAGTTTTTTGTTTTTAAGCCATTCCTGTGTAGCTTTGGCTTTAAATAGTCTGCTGGGCAGCAGGGTGAGAGCAGCTGACACTGGAAGATCGATGAGCTCACCAGGAAGGCTGGTTCTGTTCTAGGGGTGGTTGTGTCTGAGAGGAGGTTGCTGCAGAAGTTATGGAGCATTCTGGGCAATCCCTCTCACCCCCTCCATGACACACTGGACAAACAGAGGAGCACCTTTAGTAACAGACCGATTCCTCTGAGGTGCACCACTGAACGCCACAGAAGATCCTTTCTCCCTGGGGCTATAAGACTCTATAACTCCTCCTCAAAAATATAAGTACATGGCTTTAATACACATGAGTAACACTCACATCTACAGTGATGAAATGCTTTGAGAGGTTGGTCATGGTCAAAATGAACTCCTGCCTCAGCAAGGACCTGGACCCACTGCAATTTGTCATCACAATAGGACAATGGCAGATGCAATCTCAAAGGCTCTTCACTCAGCCTTAGACCACCAGGACAACACAAACACCTATGTCAGGATGCTGTTCATTGACTATAGCTCAGCATTTAATTCCATCATTCCCACAATCCCGATTGGGAAGTTGCAGAATCTGGGCCTCTGTACCACTCTCTGCAATTGGATCCTCGACTTCC
Source organism: Hemitrygon akajei (assembly GCF_048418815.1). NCBI lineage: Eukaryota > Metazoa > Chordata > Chondrichthyes > Myliobatiformes > Dasyatidae > Hemitrygon > Hemitrygon akajei. The sequence goes on along the minus strand of NC_133141.1, from coordinate 2,325,840 downwards.
TAACCAAAAGACTACAGTCTGTGCGGATTGGTGATAATATTGTGGACTTCAGGAAGGGTAAGATGAAGGAACACATACCAATCTTCAGAGAGGGATCAGAAGTGGAGAGTATGAGCAGCTTCAAGTTCCTGGGTGTCAAAATCTCTGAGGACCTAACCTGGTCCCAACAGCGACTACATTTCATTAGGAGTCTGAAGAGACTTGGTATGTCAGCAAAAACACTCAGCGATTCAGGAACAGATTCTTCCCTCTGACATCTGATTCCTAAATGGACATTGAACTCGTGAACACCACCTCACTTTTATAATATCTATTATTTCTGTTTTTGCATGATTTTTAATTTGTTCACTATATATGTATACTGTAATTGATTGATTGATTTATTATTATTATTTTTTTCTTCTTCTATATTATGTATTGCATTGAACTACTGCTGCTAAGTTAACAAATTTCACATCACATGCTGGTGATATTAAACCTGATTCTGATTCTGATTCATCTGTTATTTTGCACTATTTCTCTTTAATGCACATTTTGCATTCTTTTTCATACATCAATGCTTATATTTTGTATTTTAAAGTATGTATTTCTGACTGAGCAACCTTACTGCAATAATTTCCTTCAGGATAAATAGTTTTATCTTATCTTATTTTATGCTTGGGGTCATTGTTTTGCTGGAAAACAAATCTTCTCCCAAGTCACAGTTCTCTTGCAGACTGCATCAGGTTTTCCTCCAGGATTTCCCTGTATTTCCCTGTAATCTGAGCCTGAGTCTCCAGAGGGTTTCTGTGCTGTGGAAGACGTCCTGCATCGTCCCTGTACCAAAGACGCCGTGCCCCAGTGGCTCCAATGACTACAGACCAGTGGCATTGACCTCCCACATCATGAAGACCCTGGAGAGACTTGTTCTAGAGCAACTCCGGCCTATGGTTAGGCCACACTTAGACCCCCTCCAGTTCACCTACCATCCCCGACTAGGAGTTGAGGATGCCACCATCTACCTGCTGAACTGTGTCTATGCCCAACTGGACAAGCCGGCGAGCACTATGAGTGTCATGTTTTTTGACTTCTCCAGTGCGTTCAACACCATCCGCCCTGCTCTGCTGGGTGAGAAGCTGACAGTAATGCAGGTGGATGCTTCCCTGGTGTCATGGATTATTGATTACCTGACTGGCAGACCACAGTACGTGCGCTTGCAACACTGTGTATCAGACAGAGTGGTCAGCAGCACTGGGGCTCCACAGGGGACTGTCCTGTCTCTCTTTCTCTTCACCTTCAACACCTCGGACTTCAACTACTGCACAGAGTCTTGACATCTTCAGAAGTTTTCTGATGACTCTGCCATAGTTAGATGCATCAGCAAGGGAGATGAGGCAGAGTACAGGGCTACGGTGGGAAACTTTGTCACATGGTGTGAGCAGAATCATCTGCAGCTTAATGTGAAAAAGACTAAGGAGCTGGTGGTGGACCTGAGGAGGGCTAAGGCACCGGTGACCCCTGTTTCCATCCAAGGAGTCAGTGTGGACATGGTGGAGGATTACAAATACCTGGGGATACGAATGGACAATAAACTGGACTGGTCAAAGAACACTGAGGCTGTCTACAAGAAGGGTCAGAGCCGTCTCTATTTCCTGAGGAGACTGAGGTCCTTTAACATCTGCCGGACGATGCTGAGGATGTTCTACGAGTCTGTGGTGGCCAGTGCTATCATGTTTGCTGTTGTGTGCTGGGGCAGCAGGCTGAGGGTAGCAGACACCAACAGAATCAACAAACTCATTTGTAAGGCCAGTGATGTTGTGGGGGTGCAACTGGACTCTCTGACGGTGGTGTCTGAAAAGAGGATGCTATCCAAGTTGCATGCCATCTTGGACAATGACTCCCATCCACTCCATAATGTGCTGGTTAGACACAGGAGTACATTCAGCCAGAGACTCATTCCACCGAGATGTAACACTGAGCGTCATAGGAAGTCATTCCTACCTGTGGCCATCAAACTTTACAACTCCTCCCTCGGAGTGTCAGACACCCTGAGCCAATAGGCTGGTCCTGGACCTATTTCTACTTGGCATAATTTACCTATTATTATTTAATTATTTATGGGTTTATATTGCTATATTTCTACACTATTCTTGGTTGGTGTGACTGTAATGAAACCCAATTTCCCTCGGGATCAATAAAGTATGTCTGTCTGTATTTTGCTGCATTCATTTTACCCTCTACCTTCACAAGCCTTCCTAGACCTGTTGCAGTGAAGCATCTCCACAGGATGATGGAGTCACCACCACCCTTCATGGTAGGGATGGTGTATTTTTGATGATGTGTGGTGTTTGAGTTACACCAAACATAGCTTTTTGTCTGATGGCCAAAAAGCTCAATTTTGGTTTCATCAGACCATAGGACCTTCTTCCAGCTGACTTCAGAGTCTCCCACATGCCTTCTGGCCAAATCTAGCCGAGATTTCATGTGAGTTTTTTTTCAACAGTGGCTTTCTCTTTGTCACTCTCCCATAAAGCTGTGACTGGTGAAGCACCTGGTCAACAATTGTTCTATGTGCAGTCTCTCCCAACTCAACCACTGAAGCTTGTAATTCCTCCAGAACTGTCATAGGTGGCCTCCCTCACTAGTTCCCTTCTTGCATGGTCACTTAGTTTTTGAGGACGGCCTGCTCTAGGCAGATTTACAGCCGTGCAATGTCATATTCTTTCCATTTCTTGATGATTGACTTAACTGTACTCAAAAGGATATTCAGTGACTTGGGAATTTTCTTGTATCAATCTCCTGACTTGTGCTGTTCAATAACCTTTTCGCAGAGTTGCTTGGAGTGTTCTTTTGTCTTCATGGCATAGTTTACCTGGTGTAGCCAGAATACTGACACACCAACAATTGGACCTTCCAGATACAGGTGTATTTTTACGAGTCAATTGGACACCTTGACTGCAGACAGGTCTCCAAAAACAAATCTCCATTTAACTAATTATGTGACTTCTAAAACCATTTGGCTGCACCTGTGATAGAACATCGAACATAAAACATAGAAATTTACAGCACATTACAGGCCCTTCGGCCCACAATGTTATGCTGGTCATGTAACCTACTCTAGAGACTACCTAGCATTACCTTACCACATACCTCTCTATTTTTATAAGCTCCATGTACCTGTCTAAGAGGATCTTAAAAGACCCTATTACATCCACTTCCACCACCTCCGCTGGCAGTGCATTCCACTCACCCACCAATCTCTGTGTGTAAAACCTACCCCTGACATCCCCTCAGTCCCCATTTCCAAGCACCTTAAATCTGTGTCCTCTTGTGCCAGCCATTTCAGCCCTGGGAAAAAGCCTCTGACTATCCATACAATCAATGCCTCTCATCATCTTGTACACCTCTATCAGATCACCTCTCATCCTCTGCTGCTCCAAGGAGAAAAGTGATGATTTGCCATATTAAAAGGGGGGGGTGGTTAATACTTATGCAATCAATTATTTTGTGTTTTATATTTGTAATTAATTTAGATCATTTTGTAGAGATCTGTTTTCACTCTGACACAAAAGAGTCTTTTTCTGTTGATCAGTGTCAGAAAAGCCAAATTAAATCCACTGTGATTCAATGTTGTAAAACAAAACATGAAAATTTCCAAGGGTGTGAATACATTTTATAGGCACTGTAAGTGGGAGGAAACTAAATTTCCATTGTAGAATCTTGGACAGACATCCTGTGTTTTACTGTCCTGCCGCAGGAAGTCTTGATTAAAAGTGTTCCAGAGCTTAAACAGTTAGCTTATAAGGGTAGGTTGCCTAAAATTGGTGTGTATTTTTAGAAGACAGAGGAGTGATTCCATTGTGACCTTTTAAAATGTTGAAGAGTTTTATGCAGTGTAATGGAGAAACAATTTCCTTCGACAAAGTAATCCAATACAAGGAGACCTGAACATTCGACAGGACTGAGATCTGGAAGCCTTTGCTCAGATTTCTGAATACCGCAACTGAGCGCAGCTTCAAGAGGACAAAGGTTGGGAATTTAGTAAGAATGGGGATTTAGTGAAGACAGGGAATAAGGAGCTTCATGCCATGAAAAATAGATATAAATTAAAAAAATTAAGTTAAAAGAAAATAGTTATCACCAAAATATGTGCATATAGCAACAAGGTTGTTACTATAAGAAGCATACCATCATCATCATCACTATCAAAGCCATGCCATCTTCTCACAGCTACCATCGGACAGCAGGTACAGAAGCCTGAAGTTCAAGACATTCAGATCCAGAACCTACCAGCACAGCCCCAATCATTGCTCTGCATAGCATAGCCGTGAGGGCTTTGACCACTTTGCACTACAGTCAACTTCGCTTTTTATTATTCTAATTAGAAATATAGAAAACCTACAGCACAATACAGGCCCTTCAGCCCACAAATTTGTGTCAAACATGTCCTTACCTTAGAACTACCTAGGCTTACCCATAGCCCTGTATTTTTTATAGCTCCATGTATCCATCCAGGAGTCTCTTAAAAGACCCTATCGTATCCGCCTCCACCACTACCACCGGCAGCCCATTCCACACACTCACCACTCTCTGCATAAAAAGCTTACCCCTGACATCTCCTCTGTACCTACTTCCAAGCACCTTAAAACTGTACCCTCTTGTGCTAACCATTTCAGCCCTGGGGAAAAGCCTCTGACTATCCACACGATCAACGCCTCTCATTCTCTTGTACACCTCTATCAGGTCCCCTCTCATCCTCCATTGCTCCAAGGACAAAAGGCCGAGTTCACTCAACCTCTTCTCGTAAGGCATGCTCCCCAATCCAGGCAACATCCTTGTAAATCTCCTCTACACCCTTTCTATGGTTTCCACGTCCTTCCTATAGTGAGGCAACCAGAATTGAGCACAGTACTCCAAGTGGGGTCTGACCAGGGTACCTGAGAGCTGCAACATTAAATCTCAACTCTTAAACTCAATCCCACGGTTGATGAAGGCCAATGCACTGTATGCCTTCTTAACCACAGAGTCGACCTGCGCAGCAGCTTTGAGTGTCCAATGGACTTGGACCCCAAGATCCTGCACTCTGCCAAGAGTCTTGCCATTAATGCTATACTCTGCCATCATATTTGACGTATCAAAATGAACCACCTCACACTTAGCTGGGTGGAACTCCATCTGCCACTTCTCAGCCCAGTTTTGCATCCTATCAATGTCCCACTGTAACTTCTGACAGCCCTCCACACTATCCACAACACCCCACAACCTTTGTGTCATCAGCAAATTTATTAACCCATCCCTTCACTTCCTCATCCAGATCATTTATAAAAATCACAAAGAGTAAGGGTCCCAGAACAGATCCCTGAGGCACACCACTGGTGACCGACCTCCATGCAGAATATGATCCATCTACAACCACTCTTTGCCTTCTGTGGGCAAGCCAGTTCTGGATCCACAAAGCAATGCCCCCTTGGATCCCATGCCTCCGTACTTTCTGAAAAAGCCTTGCATGGGGTACCTTATCAAATGCCTTGCTGAAATCCATATACATTACATCTACTGCTCTACCTTCATCAATATTTTTAGTCACATCCTCAAAAAATTCAATCAGGCTCGGAAGGCACGACCTGCCTTTGACAAAGCCATGCTGACTATTCCTAATCATATTATACCTCTCCAAATGTTCATAAATCCTGCCTCTCAGGATCTTCTCCATCAACTTACCAACCACTGAAGTAAGACTCACTGATTTATAATTTCCTGGGCTATTCCTGCTCCTTTTCTTGAATAAGGGAACAACATCCTCAACCCTCCAGTCCTCCGTAACCTCTCCTGTCCTCATTGATGATGCAAAGATCTTCACCAGAAGCTCAGCAATCTCCTCCCTCGCTTCCCACAGTAGCATGGGGTACATCCCATCTGGTCCCAGTGACTTATCCAAATTGATGCTTTCCAAAAACTCCAGCACATCATCTTCCTTAATATGTACATGCTCAAGCTTTTCAGTCCTCTGCAAGTCATCCCTACAATTGCCAAGATCCTTTTCCGTAGTAAATACTCAAGCAAAGTATTCATTAAGTACTTCTGCCATCTCCTCTGGTTCCATACACACTTTTCAGCTGCCACACTTGATTGGTCCTATTCTCTCACGTCTCATCCTCTTGCTCTTCACATACTTGTAGAATACCTTGGGGTTTTCCTTAATACTCTCCGCCAAGGCCTTCTCATGGCCCCTTCTGGCTCTCCTAATTTAATTCTTAAGCTCCTTCCTGCTAGCCTTATAATCTTCTAGATCTCTATCATTACCACGTTTTTTGAACCTTTTGTAAGCTCTTCTTTTCTTGACTAGATTTACGACATCCTTTGTACACCATGGTTCCTGTACCCTACCATCCTTTCCCTGTCCCATTGGAATGTATCTACGCAGAACCCCACTCAAATATCCCCTGAACATTTGCCACATTTCTTCTGTATGTTTCCCTGAGAACATCTGTTTCCAATTTATGTTTCCAAGTTCCTGCCTGATAGCCTCATATTTCCCCTTAGTCCAATTAAACGTTTCCCTAACTTGTCTGTTCCTATCCCTCTCCAATGCTATGGTAAAGGAGATAGAATTGTGATCACTATCTCCAAAATGCTCTCCCACAGAGAGACCTGACATCTGACTGCCCCGGAAGAGGTCCCAATGATGTAGAAATCTGAATCCCTGTCCCCTGCTCCAGTCCCTCAGCCATGCATTTATCCTCCACCTCACTCTATTCCTATATTCACTGTCATGTAGCACAGGCAGTAATCCCAAGATTACCACCTTCGAGGTCCTGCTTCTCAACTTCTTTCCTAACTCCCTGTAGTCTGCTTTCAGGACCTCCTCCCTTTTCCTACCTATGTTGTTGGTACCAATTTGTACCACAACCTCTGGCTGTTTTCCTTCCCACTTCAAGATATCATGGATGCGATCAGAAACATCCCGGACCCTGGCACCTGGGAAGCAAACTACAATCTGTGTTTCTTCTGTACATCTACAAAATTGCCTGTCTGACCCCCTAACTTGAATTGAATGATCTTTATTGTCATTGTACATAGGTACAATGAAACTCTGTTTGGCTTCCTCTCAGGCAATCAAACAAAGCAGTAGATAAAAACAAGACAGTGATAGAAAAACAGTATTAAATAGATAAGTAGCAGAAAATAAGTTGCAGCAGCACCAGAATGTCACAGTAATGCACAAAGTGCCGTTAGTGCAAGTATTTGAGTCCTTGTGTGTGCTCACAGTTTCAGTCACTGTTCTGTGGGAGTGGTGTGATGGAGGCCACAGCTCTGGGGTAGAAGCTGTTCCTCAGTCTATTTGTTCCGGCTTTTAGTGTCCTGAACCTTTTGCTGGACGGCAGCAGGTCAAACAGGGAGTGGCCGGGGTGTGTGGTGTCTCTGGTTATGCTGATTGTTTTCCACCTGAGTCTGCTGGAATAGATGGTGTCCAGTCCTGGGAGCTCCATCCTGTCAATTCGCTGGGCCACCTTCACCACGCGATGCAGGTCTCGTCGCTCAGCGGCTGTGCAGCTGGCACACCACACTGTGGTGCTGTTGGTCAGGATGGTTTCAATTGTGCTTCTGTAGAAGTTAAGCAACAGCTTTTGTGGGAGTTTGGCCTGTTTCAGCTTTCTGAGGAAGAAGAGTCTTTGTTGTGCCTTTTTTACAAGCAGCAAGGTGTTGGTGGTCCACGTCAGCTGTTTTGACAACATAACTCCAAGGAACTTTAGGTTTTCCACATTTTCCACTACCTCTCCATGTATATGGAGGGGGGTGTGTACTCTGTCCTTTGATCTCCTGAAGTCAATGATCATCTCTTTTGTTTTAGAAGTGTTAAGGACCAGGTCGTTGTCCTTACACCACTCTGTCAGATGTTCCACCTCGAGTCTGTAGGCTGTTTCATCTTCGTCTGAGATCAGGCCAACCACTGTGGTATCATTCGCAAATTTAATTATGGAGTTGGAGGTGTAGATGGGGGTGCAGTCATGTGTGAAGAGTGTGTAGAGCATAGGGCTGCCTGTTTTTAAGATGAAGGTGGTGGAGGTGTGCTTACCAACTCTGACTTGCTGTGGTCGGTCTGTGAGAAAGTCCATGACCCATGAGCACAGGGAGGAACCAAGGCCAAGAGTGTTCAGTTTGCTGACCAGTTTATGGGGGATGACTGTGTTAAATGCAGAACTGAAGTCCACAAATAACATCCTCACAGAGGTGAACTATAGAGTCCCCTATCACTGCTGCCATCCTCTTCCTTTCCCTACCCTTCTGAGCCACAGGGCCAGACTCTGTGTCAGAGGTGCAGCCACTGTTGCTTCCCTCAGGTAGGCCGTCTACCCCAACAGTACTCAAACAGGAGTACTTATTGTTAATGGGGATACTCTATAGCATCTGCTTCTTGCCCTTCCCTCTCCTGACTGTTACCCACTTATCTGTCTCCCGTGGCCCCGGTGTGACTACCCGCCTATAGCTCCTCTCTATCACCTCCTCACTCTCCCTGACCAGACGAAGGTCAGTGGGCTGTATCTCCAGTTCCCTAACACAGTCCCTAAGGAGCTGCAGCTGGGTGCACCTGGTGCAGATGTGACCGTACTGGAGGCTGGGGGTCTCCAGGACCTCCCACATCTGACACCAAGCACAGAAAACCGGCCTCACACACATTCTTTCTGTCTGTATTCTAAACAGATAACCTACCTTGCCTCGACCCTTTATTGCCGAAGCCCCGTTGAGCCAAAGCCTTCCTACCCTGTCTCCCACTACTCCAACGCCTGCTCCTCTGATGCCTGCTGTGTAAAGCTGTCTTCTTTTTAAACTCTTCCCGCTGTCCTCGCTGGCTGACCTCCACGCACTTGTGCAGTTATGCCCCGTTCAAACCACTGAAGAAATAATTGTGTTCTTTTTTGTATAATTTTGTATAATTTATGCTTAACTTATACTTTTCTTGTGAATGTTGTACATCTAAAGCTATATGTCAGTGATACTGCTGCAAGTAAGTATTTATTTGCACCTGTACACTTGGCAATAAAGTCCACTTGACTGATAACAAATGATTAATAGTATGAAACAGAATTATTGACTATACTAAAAGATGAAAGATAGCTGATTAAGTATTAATACTTCAAAACAGGGAAAGTTAACTAAATATGAAAAGTTCAATCAGCTTAACACATTAATAACAAGTATAGTCAAAAAGAGAATGAAAAACAAATATAAAGTTTATTAGAACATGAGCCTGACCTGTAAATAATGCACTTTGTGGGAAATTTGGCATGCTTCATATGCCCTTGAGAACCATATGTTGAAGTGTCTCCAGATGACTGAGCTCAAACTCCTTATTTCCAAACTTGAAGATCAGCTGCAGACACTAGTGCATAAGGGGTGCTAAGAGTTTCCTGCATCACCATGATCATGTTTTTGTGTACCAAAGGGTCCAAAATCTAAAAATGTAAATTAAAAATTGAGGATTTATGCTGTCACTAGTAGTAGGTGACTGATGAATCAATTTCTAGGCAAAGAGAAGCAACATCATTTCACTCCTCTTCAGCCCTCCTTTTAAATTTTCCCACCTCAGAGTCATGTGGAATACAATTGTTAAGTGCTTTCAGGGCTGAAATTGTCATTGGATCAAGGAATGTGATCATCAGGGAAGAATGTGGGCAGTGGGTTCTGAATCATCAGGCATCAGATGTAACAGCAAAGAGGATTAAAGACACCTCTAGTCTACCTTCTTTCCGCATAATGGACCCACCTTTTGATGAATGTCAAAGGTGATTCAGACAATTGTCAGACAATTGCCTGCCTGAATTGTCCACTATAAAACCAGTGAGGCATATCTGAACACACTTACTGTTGATCCTTGAATTCCCCAGGCAAAAAAAAACAAATTTGATCAAAATAGTTATGAAATGTGGCACTGTAGCATTTAACCTGTGAATTCTATGCAAAAACAGGACTGTAATGGTTTTCATTGGGAGTTCAATACTGAGCTTCCAGCTGCCAACATCATTACCATTCTATTACCTGGGAAGTGGGCATGTGCTTATCCCATGGCAACCATAATATAGTGTCAGAAAGGCACTCCTGGAAGGGGAGAACAGCGGGAGTGGTGAGGAAATGGATCTTTCCCACCCTCCCCCAATACACTCACTATGATTTGGCCCAACAGCCTGTATATTATGCATGTTGATGAGGAATACCACCACAGTTTATTTTTGAAAGGGTTCAAAAGAATCAAATATCATGATAAGACAGCAATAACCCAGAATTCTCCTCCACAATCGCCATCAGCACAGGTGCACCACAAGGCTGTGTGCTTAGCCCCCTGCTCTACTTGCTTTAGATTTATGACTGTGTAGCTAAGCACAGCTCCAATGCCATAAGACCATAAGACATAAGAGCAGAATTAGGCCTTCTGGCCCATCAATTCTGCTGCACCATTCAGTCATGGCTGATCCTTTTTCTATCTCCTCCTCAACCCTAGTTCCCGGCCTTCTCCCTGTAACGTTTTTGCCATGTCCAATCAAGAACCTATGAATCTCTGTCTTAAATACACCCAACGACCTGGCCTCCACAGCTTCATGTGGCAACAAATTCCACAAATTCACCACCCTTTGGCTAAAGAAATTTCTCTGCATCTCTATTTTGAAAGGGCAGCCCTCTATCCTGAGGCTGTGCCCTCTTGTCCTAGACTCTCCCACCATGGGAAACATCCTTTCCACATCTGCTCTGTCTAAGCCTTTCAACATTTGAAAGGTTTCAATAAAATCCTCACTCATCATTCTGAATTCCAGCGAATATAGACCCAGAGCCATCAGATGTTCCTTGTATGATAACACTTTCACTTCTGGAATCATCCTTGTGAGCCTCCTCTGGACCCTCTCCAATGCCAGCACATCTTTTCTAAGATGAGGGGCCCAAAACTGTTGACAATACTCAAGGTGAGACCTCACCAGTGCCATATAAAGCCTCAGCATCACATCCCTGCTCTTGTATTCTAGACCTCTTGAAATGAATGCTAACATTGCATTTGTCTTCCTCACCACCGACTGGCCTTCTGAAAGTCGAAATATACAACATCCACTACATCCCCTTTATCTAACCTACTTCTCAAAGAGTTCCAACAGTCCATCTCAGGCAGTATTTTCCCTGAAGGAAACCATGCTGTGTCATGGTCCGGTCCGTAAAATCCGCATTCCGGTTCACGGTCTGGTTCACGGTCTGGTCCACGTTCCTTATTCCAGGTTTTCCAGGTTTCCCCAGTTTCTGTTGAGGCACCTGATTCTTGTTTGGGCTGGCTTCATAAATAGCTTCAGGATTCAACCCCTGGCTGCTGGATTGTTCCTGTTCAAATCTCCTGTCTGTATCTCTTCTCCTTCCTGCCTTAAGCCTTGCTATGCCTCTACCCGGAGCTGAGCCTTGCCCTGTTTGGAACTGTCTGTCTGTGTCCATGCCTTCACTAGGTAGGTCTGGCTGTTTTGCTGCAACCTAGTGTTGGGAACTGTCTTGTTGTGTTCAGTGTTCTGTGTAATGAGTCCTGGCCCTATGTCCTGTACCCAAGGAGGGGTCCTGGCTCTGTGTTCCATGTCCCTGTCTCTCCGTAGGCTCTGTGTCCTTGTCATGTCCATGTGCCTCGCCCAGCACAGGAGTACCTTGCCCAACCTGGTACTGGGATTTCCTTGTTCTGTGCTGAGGTTCCCTTGTCCTGTCTAGGAGTCTCTTGTCCTGTCCTGTGCCTCTGCTTGTCCTGTAGTCTTGTCTTGTCCTTGCCTGGTTCTGGAGTCTGAGCCCGAGTCAAGACCCAGGTTCTGGGTCCTTGTCCAGTCTCTGGCTTAGGGTCCAAGTCCAGGCTTCTAGTTCCTAGTTCCATGTCCTGGTTCTGCTGTCCTTGTCAAGTCCGAGCCCAGGCCCAGAATCCTTGTCTTGTCCGGGGCATGTGTCATGTCCAGTGTCCTTTCTTCCCCATTTCCCTTGCTTCCTTCTCATGCCTAGTCCTGTTCCTGGTACTTCAGTGTCTGTGTCTTGCATTTGGGTCCTCTCCCAACGCCCACATTATGACATGCTGACTTTGTAGTATCTTGTCCTGTGTCACCAAGTACTCCATCACCTCATCCTTAACAATTGATTCCAACATCTTCCCAACCATATGCCATATTTAAGTTTACTGATGACACCACTGCTGTTGGCCAAATCAAAAGTAGTGATGAATCAGCATATAAGAGGAAGATCAAAAATCTCACTCAGTGTCAGCAAAATCAAAAATCTGATTATTGACTACAGGAGGAAGAAACCAGAGGGTCATGAGCCAGTCCTCATCGGAGGATCAGAGGTGGAGAGGGTCAGAAAGTTTAAATTCCTCAATGTTATCATTTCAGAGGATCTGTCCTGGGCCCAGCACATAAGGGAAATTATACAGAAAGCATAGCAACACCTCTACTTGCTTGGAAGTTTGCAAATATTTAGTATGTATTCAAAACTTTGACTAACTTCCATAGATGTGTGGTGGAGTATAAACTGATTGGTTGCATCAATCACAGCCTGTTATAGAAACACCAATGCCTTTAAACAGGAAAATCCTATGAAAAGTAGTGGATACAGCCCAGTCCATCACAGGTAAAGCTCTTCCAACCATTGAGCATGTCTACATGAAATGCTGTTGTAGGGAAGTAGCATCCATCATCAAGGACTCTTTCTTTCCCCCCCCCCCCCACCCCCACTCCAATCCAGGCTATGTTTTCTTCTCAATGCTGCCATCAGGAAGGGGGTACAGGAGTCTGAAGTTCAGGAACCGTTATTACCCTTCGGCCTTCAGGCTTTTGAAAACCAGAGGGGTTAATCTCACTCATACCAACGCTAAACTGATTACACAATCTATGGACTCGCTTTCAAGGTCTTTTCATCTCATGTTCTCTATGTATTTATTTCTTTATCATTATTATTTTGATTTTTTTCCTTTTTCTATTTACAGTTTGTTGTCTTTTACACTTTGGTTGTTTGCCCATCTTTGTGTGTGGTTTTTCATTGATTCTATTGTGTTTCTTTGTATTTACTGTGAATGCCTGCAAAAATAAATCTCTGGATTTTATACAGTGACATATATGTATTTTGATGATAATAGATTTACTTTGAACTTTGATTTATCTTGAGTGGGAAGAGAGCTCATACACTTTTAGTTAGACAGTTTCCTTCACTGGAAGCTGCTGAAAAGTTTTTTGAGCTTGATTTGCAAATTGAGGGTGATCTATCAAGTGGGACCCAGAGAGAAGTCATAGTGTATTACAGCACAGAAACAGGCCCTTTTGGACATCTAGTCCATGCTGAGCCATTTAAACTGTTTACTCCCATCGACCTGCACCGGTCCATAGCTGTCCATACCCCTATCACCTACGTACCTATCCAAACTTCTCTTAAATGTTCAATGTCCTGAGGAAGAAATAGAGAAACAACAATGAAGTAAAATGAAATGAACTCAAGTCAATTACAAGAGGATGTAGGAAAATTAATAAAGTAGACAGAATGACAAAACGAAAAGGAGAAATAAGGACAGGTCTCTCAAAATGATTTACTGTCTGCAGGAGTGAGGTCCACATTGTAAGCTGTTTCTGTTATGGGTCAGAAGTGTTGAGTGACATTTGAGGAATATCCACCCTTGTTTTGCAAAAGTACATAGGCAGAGCTAACGTTCAGTGGCAAGATTATCTGGTATTGAAAGCACCCACTTTGAGCAAGCCATGGGAAAGCTGAGTGTGGGTTGCTATCATTTCTGGTCGAGTGATGGGATGGTGCAAACCACCCATGGTGATTCAGAGTACATGGAGTGTTTCTTCATCTCAGCACACTGCTGAACATTGTCCATGTTAGCGATACCAAGTGCCATTCAGTGTATCATTATGGTGCCAACAAATTCTGAACTATTATTTTTTATTGCTCTGAAAATGTAATTTGCTCATGGAAAGTCACTGTTGTACCTTATCCTTCCAAACATGAAATATGTCAAGTGCTAAGTGGGTGGCCTGATTATAGTTATTATTGCTCCAGGGAGCAGGAAGGTTCAGATTCTAAATCCCATCCCTTCCTCTACTTGAGCAGATTGGGTATCTGCACTGCGATCAGTGGCAGCCTGCCCGTTCCTGGCACTGTGTCCAAGGCAATGAGAAAGTCAGAAAATCAGCAGTGAAACACCTTGGATTTCACTTCAGCACCCCCTGATGGCTGGTAGTACATTCACTGAATCGGAATCACACAACACAGGAAGCTATTCTGTCCTTTTCCCCCATGCATACTCTTTGAAGAATCAGATACTCCAAAAGCAAAATAGAACAAGAGTTTATCACTATAGCAATCCTAGTTCTACTACCCAATCAGCAAAATATTCCTTGTCTCTCCCATCCCCCTTCACCTTCTCTGTATCTTCAACCAATCTTGTTTTTCTTCTTTCCTAGTTATGGCAGTCTTCAAACTAACTCTACTTCTCTTTCCACAGATGTAGTCTGAGTTCCTTAATGTTTCCAGAATTTTCTTTTATTATTCCAGATTTTAAGCATCTGTAGTTTTATCTTGATTTTCATTTCCATTCATCATAGTTTGACAACACTTCCCTTCGTCTACATCCTTCAGTTAATTTTTGCCATAAAACATTTTCCCAACTGACTCCATCACAACCCCTTGCAACATGAAAATAAGGAAAATAGGATTTGGAAAAGGCTAGGTCATGGCTGGTATCCTCCCCTGACTTCTATTGACTGACTTACTTATTGCCTGTTATGTTGCTGGCATTTAAAGCAGCATTGAAGGTCCTCCATCCCTGTCTGTCCCTACTGTCGCATAAGTTTTGTTTGACCATTCAGGGTTGTTAGCCAAATTGAGCTCCCGAACCTGGAAGACCAGTGGACCACTCTTAGTTTGACCTCCACCCTCTGACCTGTTTGGCATGGGTAACCTTACCAAGAGGCAAGGCACAAGGCCCTGACTCCAGTCAACATAGCTCTCTGGGTCATTGAGTTACACAAGCCTCCAAACCACAGTGAGGTTGTGATCCTCTTGGAGGGACTTTTATTAAATTGCTACTTAACTTTCTCTACTCTTGCTTTGGTTCACCCGTAATTGGAACTGAAGAATACAGTACAGAGCAACTTCAGTTTCAATCCCAGATTTCTGACATTGACACTGGATGGACTGTAATTAAATATTTTTGCACATTTGTAAAAGGGAAGGCAAAATGTAATGAATCCTTCTAGTACAGGCCCTTGGTTCCTGTTCAGCCTGTAATTTCCACTGATAAATGTTGGCTTAACTTCTCTATAATTCCCTGGCTTCTCTCCTTTACAGTGATCAATGTGGCTCACATTCTGATAAAATGGAGTACAGACATTTAACTAAATAAATGTTGCACTTAATTCTTCAGCTTTCTCTTTCTATTGTTTTAGCAACTCTATCTAATGTTCAACATGTCTCCAAAGGGTACAAGGTTTGTGTCCATCTGTAGGAAACAAGTCTTATGCTCAGTTAACATTTGCAATATATTCACAAATGAGTTGCATCACAGCATAGGTAAAGGTCATCAAACAGACCCTGGAAAGAGGAACAACTTTCCCATGACACAGAAGTCTCCTGCCGATGAAGAATGATGGTAATACTTTCAGTATACTAGCATAGACTGGAAGACACATCTACCCAGTAAACCATGAATTTTGTGTAAGTTTTAACTTTTGACCTTTTACCACCCTCATGGTTTTCTGGGTAGATGCATCTTCCAGTGTGTGACTGGCTCATTCCAAGGTGCAGGTGTATAGCTTGTGTTGAAGGATGCACTGAAGTTCAGTGCAGCCACCAGTCTATCCTCCTTCCACCACTGAATATTGAGGGGTTGGGCTTCTCAAATGCTTCACTGTTTATTGTTTAAGGAGAAAGATATGAATTGTATTAAAGCATTGCAAAAGAATGTGTTGAACTGATGGTAGTACAACGTTCAGAGAAAAATGTGTATTGATTGTATGTACCGTACTCTGTGCATATTTTGAAATTAAAATATAAAAGAAGTAGTAATATCCATCTTCTTACAAGATTGCACATTTGGACTACCTAAACAAGGCAATACTGCCTCTGCAACATTCTCCAAGACAAACCAATTTCAAAGTGCTATGTGCTGTGTTAATGCCTAATAAGTATTACTGGATAAGCTGGTTTAAAAAGTCCTCAGTGGTTTTCATCCAAAATCATGTACAAAATCTCTGCAGATCTCACAACTACCCTGTCTTTCCTGTGCTGATCATTGGAGTGCAATGGCAGCCATTGTGTGCCAATTGAAAAAGATCAAGAAGGTGGTTATACAATTTCTTCATGTGTCACAGAATCCTCCACCAGTCCCGCCCAATCCACTCCATGCCGTAAGTGTCCCCAAGTCACTGTGAAGCATGGGCTCATCAAGGGCCAGGTTTTCTTAACATTTCTTACATTCATACATCATTTCAAGAAACTACCATTTTTATCAGCGGTGCTGATCAAGTCGTCACTTTTATTGTCATTTCGACCATAACTGCTGGTACAGTACATAGTAAAAATGAGGCAACGTTTTTCAGGACCATGGTGTTACATGACACAGTACAAAAACTAGACTGAACTACGTAAAAAAAACGACACAGAGGAAAAAAAACACATGCAACTACACTAGACTACAGACCTACCCAGGACTGCATAAAGTGCACAAAACAGTGCAGGCATTACAATAAATAATAAACAGGACAGTAGGGCAAGGTGTCAGTCCAGGCTTTGGGTATTGAGGAGTCTGATAGCTTGGGGGAAGAAACTGTTACAGAGTCTGGTTGTGAGAGCCCGAATGCTTTGGAGCCTTTTCCCAGACGGCAGGAGGGAGAAGAGATTGTATGAGGGGTGCGTGGGGTCCTTCATAATGCTGTTTGCTTTGCGGATGCAGCGTGTAGTGTAAATGTCCGTGATGGCGGGAAGAGAGACCCCGATGATCTTCTCAGCTGACCTCACTATCCGCTGCAGAGTCTTGCGATCCGAGATGGTGCAATTTCTGAACCAGGCGGTGATGCAGCTGCTCAGGATGCTCTCAATACAACCCCTGTAGAATGTGATGAGGATGTGGGGTGGGAGATAGACGTTCCTCAGCCTTCGCAGAAAGTAGAGACGCTGCTGGGCTTTCTTTGCGATGGAGCTGGTGTTGAGGGACCAGGTGAGATTCTCCGCTAGGTGAACACCAAGAAATTTGGTGCTCTTAACGATCTCTACCAAGGAGCTGTCGATGTTCAGCGGGGAGTGGTTGCTCCATGCCCTCCTGAAGTCAACAACCAGGTCTTTTGTTTTGTTCACATTCAGAGACAGGTTGTTGGCTCTGCACCAGTCCGTTAGCTGCTGCACCTCCTCTCTATAAGCTGACTCATCGTTCTTGGTGATGAGACCCACCACGGTCGTGTCATCAGCGAACTTGATGATATGGTTCGAGCTGTGTGTTGCAGCACAGTCGTGGGTCAGCAGAGTGAACAGCAGTGGACTGAGCACACAGCCCTGGAGGCGGGGGGGGGGGGGGGGGCGCCCGTGCTCAGTGTGGTGGTATTGGAGATGCTGCTCCCGATCCAGACTGACTGAGATAAAGTGGAGCACAGTAAAATAAGTTTATCAGAATCTGTGAGCAGAACATTAATGTCTAAGTGGGAAATCTTTAAATTATGCATCTTTTGTAGTTTATTGGAGGGCTTGATCCCTGCCTTAGAATGAATGTGAAGCAGAGGTAGTAGGTCACACCTTTAACAGCTAAATTATTTTGGAAATGACATGATAAAATGCTCATCTAAATCCAGGTGAAAAGCAAGGCACAAGGTTGAATTGTGTCCTGTCATGCCTGGGCCAATGGTCATTAATTGATCCAAAGAATGTGCATACATTGGCCCAATCACTTGGAATACACATCCCATGCTCAAAGATACTGTATACAGCATAACATCATGATCACTAAACTCACTGCTTCAGAACATAAAGGAACAAAGCAAGAGAGAAGAAGAAGCAGAAAAATCTCCTTTCCTAATGGCAAGGAACTAAAATCAATTTTCAAACATGATACTTGTGTGTAGGCTAACATGGAATTTGATCTCAGAACGAACCATTTGACCTAACTTCATGCCACTTGAGATCTTCCTTCAACCCAAATGCACCCAGACTGTTCACATAATATTAAATTCTTTCCTTTTATATGTGCTTATCTAGCTTCCATTGAAATGCCCCTGATGCAATCTGCCATATTAAGTATATCATAGGACAATGTAACACCAGAGGATTTCATGCTTGTTTCAATGTGTGCATTTCAACACAGAGTGAGACTGATCCAGATTGGACAAACAGATTTTGAATTGTGCATTTTTGCTTTTGCATGTTTCTGTATGTAATTCTACTATGCCTTGAGGCAAATAAGAACAGTTATGTGAAAGGGTCTGAAAAGAACCCAGAATATTGGAATGGAAGTTTTATGTAGGAAGTGAATCAAAAAGAGACAAAATTACTATTTCATGTCATTTTGATATTTCATTAACTTCAATTAAATGAAATAATAATAATTAAGAACTAAATCAAGGAAAAGATTTTAATGATAGGTGCATGATAAACATAAGATAAAGGTAAATTAATAAGGTAAAAAATAAGGTAAATTAATATCTGTGGATAAGATTATTGGGAAAGAATTTGATGTGTCAAAGCATCTAACTTAAAATGAAAATGTTGATAATGTCACCACGGACACATAAGACTCATCGAATTCACTAACATCTTATCCAGTCTAGCCTATGTGTAACTCTAGACCCATAGAAATGTGATTGACATTGGGAGACCCCTTTGTTAAGCACCTTTACTCCACCTGCCAAAAGCAGAATTTCCCAGTGGTCAACCATTTTCATTCCTATCCCCATTCCTGTTCCTGACATGTTGGTCCATGGCCACCTGTTGTGCCAAGATGAGGTCACCTTCAGGGTGGAAGAGCAACACCTCATATTCCAGCTGGGTAGCCTCCAACCTGATGTCACAAATATTGATTTCTCCTTCTGGTTTAAAAAAAAATTCCCACACCCCTCCCCTCTTCTATTCCCCTCTCTGGCCTCTTACCTCTTTTCACCTGCCTGTCACCCCCTGCTGGGCCCCCTCCTCCTTCCCTTTCTCCTATGGTCTACTGTCCTATCAGATTCCTTACTCTCCAGCCCTTTACCTTTCCCATCTACCTGGCTTCACCCATCACCTTCTAGCTATCCTTTTTCCACTTCCCCCCCAACCACCTTTTTATTCTGGTTTCCTCGTTCAACGGCATTGTGTGAGTATCTACCTCAGAAGAACTGCAGTAATTCAGAAATGTGGCCCAACGTCATCTTTTCAACATTATTTGGAAATGAGCAATAAATGTAAGCCTTGAAGACAAAGCTTATCCCTCCTGAAAAATGAGTAGATAAAAATATGTATTCACCATAGACAAACAAAACAATTCAATTTTCAATGATTGTCAGTGTATAGCACTGAGCTGGCTGTAGAGCAGTTTGGATATATTCTTGGGAATTTTGACGCTCAGCCATGCATGGTCCCCAATCACTGCATTGTTTATGCATAATTGGAGCAAGTTAAGCTCATGATTATTTTGACAACAAAATCTGATCCAATACCAATAGAGATAGGTGTAAAGAGATGACAAAGGATAAACCCTATTATTTTTTTGTCATCATCTGAACCCTCAGTGCCTAGGTGGCACATGGGGCCTCCCTATTATTTTTGGAAGGAGGTAAATGTTGTCTAGAAAACAGCAAAGTTAGACTGAATAGCAGAATTGTGAACCTGGATGAATACTTCAGATTTTTTCTAGATTTCTTTGGGAGTTCTAGTGATGTAAGTCATGAGAGAGTCGATTGTATGTGACTTAGGAAAGGAATGACCTCCACTTCCAACCATTCGAAATTTTTTTTTCTACTTTTAAGATTGAGGATATCTGTGTAGGACCTTAAGTGAGATTAACTAATTAAATACAGCACTGTGCTGTAAATTTGTGCTTACTCAGAACTGGCACAAACATCTCTATAGCTGTTTCTCACGTGATTTTTCCAGCAAGGAGACTAAATAGCACAGCTCACAGATTAGACATGATTTGAAGCCATTTCCAATTTCAGATCTAGGGAGATCCCAGCAAAAGAATGTCCTGATGAAGGGTCTCGGCCTGAAAAGTCAACTATACTATTTTCCATAGTTGTTGCCTGGCCTGCTGATTTCCTCCTGCATTTTGTCTATGTTGCTATGGTAAATGCAAGCAGGCTTTTTCCACTGAGGTTGGGTGAGACTAGAACTAGAGGTCATGGGTAAAGGGTGAAAGGTGAACATGAGGGGACATTTCTTCACTCAGAGTGGTGTGAGTGTAGAACGAGCTGCCAGCATAAGTGGTGAATGTGGAGTCGATTTTGATATTGAAGAGAAATATGGATAGGTACATAGAGGAGAGGGGTATGGAGGGCTATGGCCTGGGTGCTGGTCGATGGGACTAGGCAGAGTAATAATCTGACACAGACTAGATGGGCTGAAGGGCCTGTTTCTGTGTTGTGGTATTCTAAAACTCTGTGACTCTTAAGTGTCAATAAGTCCTTCACTGATTTAACTCTTCCATTATCAGATAAGCATGTAACACCAGTCTTAAGGACAATGCTGTCACACTGTTATCAGACTCTTGAACAGACCTCTCAAATGTTCAAAGGAGAGCTCTCAATCTCTCAATCTCTTATCATAGCCATTGTTTTTTATTTGCTTTCTTCGCACTACCCCTTCTCTGTATCCGCAACTTTATTTTCTATATTCTGTTTCATTTTCACTAGCCTATTGGATCGATGTATCTGCCTGCATAGCGCATAAACTCATGATGGTGAATCGCTATCATGTCATACTATATCATTTACACAAGAGGTTCTGCAGATGTTGGAAATCTTATATAACAAGCACAAAATGCGGGAGGAACTCAGCAAGTCAAGCAGCATCTACGAAGGGGAATAAACAGTCAACGTTTTGGGTCAATGTCCTTCATCAAGCCTTTGACAAGGTGCCACACATGAGGCTGCTTACCAAGTTAAGAGCCTATGGCATTACAGGAAAGTTACTAACATGGTTTGAGTATTGGCTGATTGGTAGGATGCAGCGAGTGGGAATGAAAAGATCCTTTTCTGTTTGGCAGCCAGTGACTTGTGGTGTTCCACAGGGGTCGGAGTTGGGACCACTTTTTATGTTGTATATCAATGATTTAGATGATGGAACTGATGGCTTTCTTGCCAAGTTTGCAGATGATATGAAGGTTGGTGGAGGGGCAGGTAGTGTTGAGGAAGCAGGTAGGATGCAGAAGGACTTAGATTAGGAGAATGGGCAAGAAAGTGGCAAATAAAATATTATGTTGGAAAATGCATGATCATGCACTTTGGTTGTAGAAATAAATGGGTGGACTATTTTCTAAACAGGGAGAAAATCCAGGAATCTGAGATGCAGAAGGACTTGGGAGTCCTTGTGCAGAACACCCTAAAGGATAACTTGAAGGTTGAGTCGGTGGTGAGGAAGGCAAATGCAATGTTAGCATTCATTTCAAGAGGTCTAGAATACAAGAGCAGGGATGTGATGCCAAGGCTTTATAAGACACTGGTGAGGTCTCACCTTGAGTACTGTGAACAGTTTTGGGCCTCTCATCTTAGAGGATGTGTTGGCATTGGAGAGGGTCCAGAGAAGGTTCACAAGGATGATTCTAGGAATGAAAGTGTTATCTTACAAGGGATGTTTGATGGCTCTGGGTCTGTACTCGCTGAAATTCAGAAGGATGAGGGGGGGATCTCATTGAAACCTTTCGAATGTTGAAAGGCCTAGATAGAGTAGATGTGGAAAGGATGTTTCCCACGGTGGGAGAGTCTAGGACAAGAGGGCACAGCCTCAGGATAGAGGGATGCCCTTTCAAAACAGATGTGAAGAAATTTCTTTACCCAAAGGATGGTGAATTTGTGGAATTTGTTGCCACATGCAGCTGTGGAGGCCAGGTCGTTGTGTGTACTTAAGGCAGAGATTGACAGGTTCTTGATTGGACAGGCGATCAAAGGCCATGGGGAGAAGGCCAGGAACTGGGGTTGAGGGAAAGACAGAGAAAAAAAGGACCAGCCATGATTGAATGGTGGAGCAGGCTTGATGGGCCAGATGGCTTAATCCTGCTCCTATGTCTTATGGTCGTAAGGTCTTATCAATTCAACCCAAAATGTTGACTTTATTTCCCTCCATAATGTTGTCTGACTTGTTGAATTGCTCCAGCATTTTGTGTGTGATACTATATTCTGGGGCTTTATTATACATGTGCAGGTGAGGATCATGTAGATCACATATCCCTGTCTTACAGGAACTAACATTCTTCTGCTTACATAAGTGTGGTCATATTTGTTTAATATATACCTTCAGTTGTGTGAAATGAGTGTCATTTATTGGGTCTCAAAGTGTTAACTGTTGTATAAATGAATCATAAGAGAAGTGAAGCCACTTTCATTACAACATCAGGTTGACAGTAAGTGAATTGAAATAGCCTTGGAGATCAGACTTATAGATTACTGCTGTTACTGTTGAAGAGACAAGGGAAGGATATTGTCTCTGGTGCAACTACTTAAACTATGCTCAAATCGTGCAAATTTAAATGGTGACCATGTGGGAGAGCATCTTATGGGTATTTGATTTTTAATCGCTTCATGATCAAAAAGTAAAGGAAAACATTTCTTTCAATCCAGGATATAAAGAAGTGTTAATGAAAGTGACCATGTCTGACAAAGGCCCACCAGTTTGCTGCAGCTTGACCCTATTGAAGGGAAGGTCAGTTGACTGCCTGGGCTGCACAGCCATACACATTCAGAGCACTGTTTAACATTAAAAACAAGGAGCCCATACTGTTCCTTTCTTGAAGGGGAGGATTTCCATTCATTTACGTACTAATGAGGCTGAATTCCAATATGTGCATTATCTCAGTTCAACTTTTAAAAGTCCCTTGCAATTTTTAATGAACCCATTATCTAGTGACGATTCCTGCTGCGGAATTAGAATTCTTGCTGTTATTGGCACAGGGGCATGGCTTGAACAACAAAAGGTGTTCGCATTTCAGCAAATTGCTGCCTTAATACAAACTGTACTTGTGATGGAGCAGAGGCAATAGCATACCGAGCTAATGGGATTAATTGGCAATGCAGAAATGGAACACAGGGCGTAACTAGTTTTTGTTTAGGGAATGCATGTTAACTCAAATGGATATGATCTGGGCTTCCTTGAAGCTTAGAGTCTATTTCGCATTGCTTAGCAACAGGTTGAATTTGCCTCCTGAGTACTTGCAGCAGAATAGGCTGGCTCCATGTATATTATCTGTGCTGCATTGAATCTTGTTGACATTCACTCTAAGAGTAGTCAAATCACATGAGCTCTTAACACACACAATGTAGATGATCAGGTAGGTCCACTTAGTATCAACCTTGTCTCTATCACATTATGACCCTGGTCATCCCAAAGGCCTCTGCTCTGTAAGTTTCTGAAACTGGCCTTGGCACATTTCTGAATATGGTCATTGGCAATGCTAGCCTGGCTAATATGTTCAGATGAACTAAAATTCTAGACCAGGCTATTTTTAGAGGACAAGTATTGGCCAGGACACTGGGGAGAGACCCTGTGCATTTTGTGAAGGGTGATGATCAAATACAGCCCCTATGCAACCCGGGTGTTCCCTCAACTCTGCATTAAAGTTCCTTGCTCGACTGCTTCCTCAAGTTTTTAAAATAATGTTTTAGGTCATGAACACCTAGTTCAGGCATGACAGGTGGAGAAGATGTCCGAACCACTTATGTAAAGTAACGTAATTATTACTTTAAAGTAATTTAAAGTAATTGGCCACTATTTATGATGCTGGTGTGTGATTCTGGGATGTGACTTCCTGCAAAAGATAGTCAGATTGTTCCATCATCAAATATTTCTAGTTATTCCTGATTAAATTCCAAATGAAAACGGCTTCATTTGTATTTATTCTTTGGAACTTTTGCTTTCTAAGTTTTACCATCATGATTTTGTCACCATCAAAACAAGAACTTGTGCAAAGCAACAGAATTGACACTGCATCGTCTGCCATTGCAGGGAATGTGAAGGAAATCCAGTTATTCCCTGTTGGAGGCAGGTCTGATGAAACAGGCCCATTGTGAAGGTGATATGTGGATGAAACCAGTGAGAGCAAGGGTCATTGAAAGGCAAGATTCATCATGCCTTCTTCTGCATGTGGCCTGCAAACTGCATTGTTATTCTGGACTTGATTTCTTTACATGCCTGAAATCCTCTGCACTTTACACGTGATATGTATGGCGAATACTGTACTGATCACTGGCTTTATAATCCATGGAAGCTACTTTTTGAAATTGGATGATGCAGCTCCCTTTACATCCTTCAAATGTAAATAGCAAGTTTTTTTTAACAGTGTTAATGTACAGAGGGATCTTGGGGTCAAAGTCCATAGCTCCCTGAAAGTGGATTCATAGTATGATAGGGTGGTAAAGATGGTTTATGGCATGTTGGCCTTTATTAGTCAAGACATTGAGTTCAAAAGTCGGGATGTTATCTTGCAGCTTTATAAAACTCTGGTTAGGCCACATCTGGATTATTGCATTCAGTTCTGTTTGCCTCTTTATATGAAAGATTGGAGAGTGTGCAGAAGAAATTGACCTGGAATAGAGGGATGTGCTAGGATTCGAGGTTGGGCAAACTTAGGTTGTTTTCTCTGGAGAGGCAGAAGCTGAAGGGAAATCTGACAGAGGTTTATAAGGTTATGAGAGGCAGAGATAGAATAGATATCCAGTATATTTTCCCTAGGTTGTATCTGCCTAATATCAGAGGACATGCTTTTAAGGTGAGATGGGTAAGTCCAAAGGAGATAAGTGGGCAATTTTTTTCCAGAGCTATGGGTGACTGGAATGTGTTTCCAGGAATGGTAGTGGAGGCAGGTGTAATGGAGACATTTAAGGAGTTCTTTAATAGGCACATGCTATAGACTAGATGGATAAAGATATTGTGTAGGCAGAAGAGATTAGTTTAGTAAGGCATTTAATTACTGGCTTAATTGGTTCGGCATAAAATCGTGGGTCAAAGGACCTGTTCCTGTGCTGTATTGTTCTGTGCTCTATTTTCACAATTAGATGTACAACAGCCAAGAAAAAAAAATGCACATATTTATGTGAGAGTTTCAAAGTGCATTAAAAAACACAAATCAATCATGTGATTCAGTGGTCAGAACAACGTTCAACAGAATGTTCTGCAGCTCCACATCCAATTATGCCTGCTGTGAATTAGACATGGAACTTACTTATACCCCTTCAACCTTTAGGTCAAAAATGCTATGCCAGCAATTTTACAATAAATGGGAACTGAAACTAGCACAAGGTAGGGAACATGGGCATAGGGTTTGAGTGAGCAGGAGAAAAAAAACAACAGGGTTTCCCTTTAATCAAGGAGATAAAAGCTTTGGAAATGAACTGCAGGACTGTGAATTAATGTAAATTAAAAGTGGATGGATCTATGTCAAATCAGATGTATCAGGAACAAAAAATAAAGATGGAAAACAAGAAGGGATTAAAAGCAAAAGGAAATTAGTTAAAAATTAAATTAATATGATTTTGTAACTTGATGGATTAAGCACTATACTACCTTACAGTGTAAATGAGTACAGTAAACTTCTAATTACTAGTCTCAAGTGTCGACGGTATCTGCTATTTATATTTGCTGTGCAAATACAGTAAGTTTATAACATTAATTACATGTTACCAGTGAGCAGGCAATGAACTGAAGTGACACTTCTGCAAAGCTGTTGACAATGAATTATTGTTTTTGCTAGTAAGCTTCTCGTAAGAACTGAAGTCAGATGACAGTTCTGGATATCAGAAATGAACACAGCATTTATCCCCTGCCTTAAGTTACCTGACCATTTATATACATGGAGCAAACACGAGGAAATCTGCAGATGCTGGAAATTCAAACAACAACACACACAAAATGCTGGTGGAACACAGCAGGCCAGGCAGCATCTATAGAAGTACTGTCGACGTTTCGGGCCGAGACCCTTCATCAGGACCAAATTTATATACAAATAATGTTTAGTGCCATCAGCCTCACTATCACTTTGACTATCATCACTCCAGGAAAGTAGATTAAGGCAAGGCAGTGGATGTTGTCTACATGGATTTTAGTAAGTCATTTGACAAGGTCCCACATGGGAGGTTGATCAAGAAGGTTCAATTGCTCAGCATTCAGATGAGGTAGTAAATTGGATTAGACATTGGCTTTGTGGAAGAAGCCAGAGAGTGGTAGTAGATGGTTGTCTCTCTGACTGGAGGCCTGTGACTAGTGGTGTGCCACAGGGATAGGTACTGGGTCCTTTGTTGTTTGTCATCTATCAGAGATCTGGATGGTAATGTGGTTAACTGGATCAGTAAATTTATGGATGACAACAAGATTTGGGGGTGTAGTGGACAGTGAAGCAGGCTATCAGGGCTTGCAGAGGGAAAAATAGCAGGTGGAATTTAATACAGACAAATGTGAGGTTCTACACTTCTGTAGGACCAACCAGGGTAGATCTTACAGAGTGAACAGTAGGGCACTGAGGAGTGTGGTAGAACAAAGGGATCTGAGAATAGAGGTGCATCATTTGCTGGAAGTGATATCACAGGTAGATAGGGTTGTAAAGAAAGCTTTTGGCACATTGGCCTTTACAAATCAATGTATTAATTACAGGAGATGGGATGTTATGTTGAAGTTGTATTGGACATTGGTGAGGTCTAGTTTGGAGTATTGTGTGCAGTTTTGGTCACCTACCTACAGGAAAGATGTAAACAAGGTTGAGAGAGTACAGAGAAAATTTACAAGGATGTTGCTATGTCTGGAGGACCTGAGTTTTAATGAAAGATTGAATAGGTTAAGACTTTATTCCTTCAAATACAGAAGATTGAGAGGTGATTTGATAGAGGGATACAGAATTATGAAGGGTACAAACAGCATAAATGCAAGCAGGCTTTTTCCCACTGAGTTTGGGTTGTTATTACAACCAGAGGTCATGGGTTAAGGGTGAAAGGTGAAAAGTTTAACAGGAACAATCAGAAACTTCTTCACTCAGAGGGAAGTGAGAGTGTGGAATGAGCTGCCAGCAGAAGTGGTCCATAACGAGCTCAATTTCAATATTTAAAATAAGTTTGGATAGGAACATAGGTGGTAGGGGTATGGAGGGCTATGTTCCCTGTGCAGGTCGATGGGAGTAGGCAGTTTAAATGGTTTTGGCATGAACTAGATGCGTCAAAGGGCCTGTTTCTGCACTGTACTTCTTTATGACTCTATGACAGTAAGAACTGACTCTCCATTGACATATTCTACAGAAACAGCAATTGGATCTCACTAAAAAGTTATTCTGGTTGTTTATACAGTGGTAGATATCCATGAAATTGTCATGAACATTTGGAAAACTATCAGCTTTTTGTGATAGAAATGTCTGAGGCACTTTTGTCATCACATGGGAGAGGCCTATGTTTATAATCCAGAAATCAACTGCAATTATAATTTTGATGTTGCTATTGTTTGACGGGCAATTTCAAGGACATATCTTTAGTGACTAGCCTGTGTGTGAAGCAAATTACTGCAGATGTTGTAAATATGAAATAAAAATAGACAATATTGGAAACACTCAGCAAATAAGGCAGCTGCTTTAGAACAACATCCAGGCCATGCTCACCTTTCACTACTACTATCAGGCAGGAGGTACAGGAGCCTTAACACCTGTCACACCTCACTATCAGGTATGGGTAAGCATGCTCAATGAGGGTCACCAGTTAGAAAAACACAGACCATAAGCCGCAACAGCACGTTAGTGCAAAGGATTTTATTTAGTGCCAGGTTGGAAAAGTGCAAAAGCTTCCAAAAGTTGTGAAGAAAAATATTTACTAATAGACAAATGGGAAAAAAAATGTATGTACAAAAATCTACAAATATAGAGGTTTTCCCCATGACACACTTCATCGTTATCTTTCCAATATAACAAGTCCAACCTCCACACCTTTCTAGCAAAACCGGACAGAGGGTTTAAATCTGTCTCCACCTGGCTGAGAAGGAACAAGAAATTCTGCTGCTGGTCTGCATGGGGTGTGTGGGGGAATAATCACGTGACTAGATCACAATAATTATTTCAGATGCAGAATTGGAACATTTTAAACAGGGATTCTACCATCCTACAGTTTTATTCCACAACAAATGCCTTAGATCAGTGTTCACATGCTCAGATGAATATGAAAGAATAATGCCTCCCCACCAGTGGTGTTGACTGAGTAGGTTGTAGTGCGCCTGCTCCCACTAACCCTGAATGCCCCAAACTGTCCCTCAGGTCTTTTGGGTCCATTCTGCCCTGTAATGGTGTGAATGAAAATAAATGAAACTGTTTGAAATGCCTGTGTCTAGAATCCTTATTTTTATGAGTTATAAAACAGTAGAACCCGTGAACTGAAAGGATTGTTTAGATTATCCAAGCTAGCAGTTGTTTTACTGTAGGGGATTTGTAGATGGTGAACTCCCAAGAACTGCAGAATGGGAGGGCAAAGTGTGTGATGTACTTGGGAAAATAGACCAGGGACAGAATGAGGAGGAGTGACTAACCAGGCAAAGGGGCAAGGTTAGCGAGAGAATTAGCATTGCCAGCCTGTTCTGTCACATCAACAAAGACCAAAGGCCATCCTCTCCTCTCACTACTACCATCTGTTGCTTGGTTTCACTTTGTAAGAGGTAATAGCATTCAAGCCTTGCCATAGCTATCGAGCACCCCCAGTGACTTAGGTTTGGCAGTGATCATACCTGGACATCTTGCATTTAACTTGGTCACCAGAATGCCTCTGATCTGGCCCTCAGCAGATATAGATCTCTTGGTTCATCCAGGGCTTCTGGTTTGGGAAGACTCTGAATGATTTTGCAGGGACACACTCGTCCATGACTGCTTTTATAAAATCTGTGATAACTGGTATATTCATTCAGATCCTCTGAGTCCTTGAACTCCACCCAGTCTACTGACTTGAAGCCGGTCCTCTCCCTCCCATGACCACCTCTTTGTTGTCCTTATCTCTGGAGCCTTGCTCTTTAGCATCTGCCTGTATGCAGGTAGGAGGATAGCAGCCAAGTGATCAGATTTCCCAAAATGCAGTCTAGGTAGGCATGGAACAGTAAGCATTCCTTATCGCAGTATAGCAGCGTTTGAGTGTGTTTGAACCCCTGGTGCTGCAGGTTACATGCTGATGATAACTGGGCAGAGGATTCTTCAAGCAAGCATAATTGAAGACCCTGACTATGATTTGAACTGCATCAGGGAAGGCCATTTCTTGTTTGGTGATGGTAACATTCAATATCTTGAGTGCCTTTGCAGTATGTTAACTGTGGTCAGGATCACTGAGGAGACTCTCTTGGTTAGTAGAAGAGTTGGCACTTAATCGCTAGATGTTCTAGCTTAAGAAAACAAGAGTGTGACAAGACCAAGACTGCTGCATCTGAGCACCACAGAGAGTTTATCATGAAACACAAACTGCCATCATTTGCCTTCTCTGAATCAGCAGTTCAGTCCATTCCATGTATCAAGAATCCTTGGGTCTGAATGCCAAATCCAACATGCTCAGAATGGGTCATGTCTCTGTGAAACACAGAACACAGCAATTTCCCTCTGAGCAATCTTGCCCTTGTGTCTTCAATGTTGCTCACCAGTGACTGTACAGTTGCTAACAAGATGCTGGGTGAAGGGTAAAAGTATAATAGACTGTTTGAAATAAACACAACATTTCAGAAAACCAGATCAAAAATTATTAATATTAATATTTTTAAAAGAATAGAAAATAATATTATTTCTAAGTAGTGTTGTTATTCTAGCCATTTACTATCCAAATACTGCGGTCTACACCAGGTTTGTGAGGATTTCAAAATGTATCATCCGATACCACATGTTCTTACAGCTTTCTAGTCGACATGAGATGTTTCTTGTGAATACATCTCATTGCTCTTGTGTTGTTAAAATTAATCATTCACTGCTTCATTTGGCAGTAAAGATAATCATTATGTATCTTTATTATGAGTGGAGTTTAAAAAGCAATTGAGGGGCATGCCATGTGTCAAAAAGTATTTCCATGTGCCATCTTGGACATGCATGCCATAGGTTTGCTAACAATTATGTAGAAATTACAATTCATGTTTTTTTCAGACTAGTTTTTGGAGATGGAAATTCCTCAGCTAACAACAGATGATATCTCTGAATGTAATTTCTAGACTAAGGGAGTAATTTCTTTAGAACACCAGAAATGAAGAGGAAACATGGGTAAGACAACTAAAGCTTTTAAACCCTAAATTGCCCATTCCTGCTGGTGGCATAAAATCTCAAAAACTACCTTATTTATACAGAAAGGTAACACGGTTGAAGAGGTCCAAGATACAGATGAGAGATTAATGCAGGTTCTGTCTGCTCTCTCAGGTAGATGTAAAGGACACAAATGGTAGAATTTTGAAGAATGGTAGGGAAGCTTGCCCCATTATCATGATGAAAAATTACATCATAACTGGCCATCATTTCATTGTCTCACTATGGGGGCTGTCATGTGTAAATTAGTTGTTTTTAAAAAAATATTTATTACAATTATTATCAGACTATTACAAAATATTTGTGAATGAAAACCCACCAGTGCTGAAAATCTGAAATCTGTGGAGGGAAGTCTAAAATGCCTTTAACTATTGTTTTCAGCGTATATATTGTTCAGTGTTTTCAGCATTTTCTATTTCGATTTCATAAGACCATAAGATATAGGAGCAGAATTAGGCTGTTAGGTCCATCGAGTCTGTCCTATCATTTGGTCATTTCTGACTTTTTCTTCACCCTCATTCTCCTGCCTCCTCCCTTTGGTTGTCTAATCCTCAATAATGACTTAAAATTTTGGGCAGAGCAAGGAACCTTTTTTTACAATTTTCAATGCTAAAAATGAAACAGGCAAGAACCTGTCATTCTGTTGCTGTTTTGATTTTGCTGTTGCTATTGTTTGATAGTCATTCTATGCCTGTTGAATCTTTTCATTTATACATTTTATAAGATGTTTAATTGTTTGTAAAGCATTCTAGGTATACTGTGGACAAAAAGATTAAATATAAATCAAAGGTTTTTTGATTTCTTTGCTTTTCATTTTTTTATTTTGGGTATAAATACAGGCAAACAGTTATTCCACAGCCAACACAATAATGTTCTGTTTACTTTTCTTCTCCCTTTTCTACCTCTTTCTCTCTTTATTGTCTCCACCCTTGAAGAGGTGACAGAAGCCACAGTATCAGCAATGGAATAATCAGCAGTGTCTCTTTCCAATAACATGCTCTCAAGGGCAGTGAGTTATGGGTTAGAGAGAGACGAACAATTGTGATAATGTGAAGCTGCCATATCACTCTGACGTGCTCAGAGGGGGCCCAGCTGCCCAGAATGAGAATGAATTTGTTTGCTCAGTGGGTGAAGAGCATGCTCATTCACACAGGTTACCTGCTTGTGATTGGACTGCTTTTTGCCATCTGTTTGTCATGGCCTATTCATATTTCTTTCTGGGGTGTGTTGGATAATGGAACAAGACCCAATATTGTTTAATTTGCAAACGTCAATCTTGATTCAAATGTGCAAGCAATACCCTTCTGAAATTCTCACCTGGCTTAAAAACTAAAGGGGTTTCATACCCTAAGCTGAAGCAACTGATCTTATGTTGAGTTCATGTTTGCATCCTTGTGCTTCTTGTTTCTCTCCTGTTTGAAATTGGACTGATCAAACACCCTTATTTGATTATGTTCTTAACCACAAACAAGGCAGTTACAATGGGAGCAAACACATCAATGCATTTCTCCTTTCTGGAAGAAAAAGCCTTTACCATTTTCTCTTTCAATAGGGTCTGCAGGTTCAATGCTTCTCAATTAAATGTGCATCCCTACACCAAATATATTCTACATGTAAATCAAATTTAATTCTATACCTGATGAACACAATTTGTTGTCCGAGAGTTCATATTCTCCTGATCAAGAATGTAAAGAATGAAGTAGTTAGAAAAATAATCAAAAGTGGCATGAGGTAAAAATTGTTTCTGCAGTGTGCTGAGATTGTGAATGTTTTGTGCAAGTCAGGAGATCTGGAGGCATTTGGTGGGCCAGGAGGGAGAGGGTAAATGCAGCAATAATGTTCAAAATATGGATATACTGAAAGATGTAAAAAAAATGGAAGATACTTAAAGTCATCACAGAACAAATTACTTTTATTGATAAGCTTTCCATGATAAAATCCTGTTCAAGCATTAAGTTGCCCTAAATTAACTGTTCATAATCGCTCTGCCTAGACCTAGCAGCTGAGACATAATGCTCATGACTATCATTGGTCCTCAAGATCTTAGCCTCACTACTGGAAGCCAATGACTGGGTGCAAATGCAGACAGAGCAAAGAGTTAAATTGTATCACAGAGGCAACATTCAAAAGGGTGAAGAATGCAGGACTGAGGGTGCTGTATTTAAATGCATGTAGCATTCATAGAAACATAGAAACATAGAAAATAGGTGCAGGAGTAGGCCATTCGGCCCTTCGAGCCTGCACCGCCATTCAGTATGATCATGGCTGATCATCCAACTCAGAACCCTGTACCTGCTTTCTCTCCATACCCCCGATCCCTTTAGCCACAAGGGCCATATCTAACTTCCTCTTAAATATAGCCAATGAACCGGCCTCAACTGTTTCCTGTGGCAGAGAATTCCACAGATTCACCACTCTCTGTGTGAAGAAGTTTTTCCTCATCTCGGTCCTAAAAGGCTTCCCCTTTATCCTTAATCCTTAAAAATTCGGAATAAGGTGGATGAACTTGTGGCGCAATTCGAGATTGGTTGTTATGGCGTAGTGGGCATCACTGAGTTGTGGCTGAAAGAAGGCCATAGTTGGGAGCTTAATATGAAATGATATACTTTGTATAGAAAAGACAGGCAGAAAGGCACAGGTGGTGGTGTGGCTCTGTTGGTAAGAGATGGAATTAAGTTTTTAGAAAGACGTGACATAGGGTCAGAGAATGTTGAATCTTTGTGGGTGGAGTTAAGAAACTGAAAGGGTAAAAAAACATTATGGGAATCATATATAGACCTCCAAATAGTGGCCAAGATGTGGGGTTGAGATTGCAATGGGAGCTGGAAAAGGCATATAATAAGGGTAATGACTCAATTGTAATGGGGATCTTCAATATGCAAGGAGATTAGGAAAATCAGGTTGGTGTCAGATCGCAAGAGAGGGAATTTGTTGAATGAATACGAGATGGCTTTTTAGAGCAGCTTGTGCTTGAGCCTACTCAGGGAAAGGCTATCTTAGATTGGGTGTTGTGTAATAACCCAGATCTTATTAGGGAGCTTAACATAAAGGAATCCTTAGGAAGCAGTGATCATAATATGATTGAATTCATACTGCAATTGGAGAGCGAGAAGCATAAGTCAGATGTATCAGTATCACAATGGAATAAAGGGAATTACAGAGGCGTGAGAGGGGAACTTGCCCAGGTGGATTAGAGGAGGATACTTGTGGGGATGACAGCAGAGCAGAGATGGCTGAAGTTTCTGGGAATAGTTCACAAGGCACAGGATAGACATGTCCCACAGAGGAAGAAGTTCTCAAATGGCAGGGGTAGGCAACCATGGCTGATAAAGGAAGTTAAGGACTGCATAAAAGCCAAGGAAAGGGTATATAATGTAGCAAAAGTGAGTGGGAAGTTGGATGCTTGGAAAGCTTTTAAAATCCAACAAAAGGCAACTAAAATAGGTATAAGAAGTTATAAACTATTCAATAATATAAAGCAGGATACTAGAAATCTTTTCAGTTATATAATGAGTAAAAGGAAGGAGAGAGTTGATATTGGACCACTGGAAAATGGTGCTGATGAGGTAATAATGGGGGAAAAGAAATAGCAGATGAACTTAATGGGTATTTTGCATCAATCTTCACTGTGGAAGACACTAGCGATGTGCCAGTCATCCACGAGTGTCAGGGAGCAGGAGTGAATACCATTGCTATTACAAAGGAAAATGTGCTGCTGGGCAAGCTCAAAGGTCCTAAGGTGGATAAGTCACCTGGACGGGATGGATTACATCCCAGAGTCCTGAGAGAGGTTGCTGAAGCAGATGCATTGGTCATGATCTTTCAAGAATCACTTGATTCGGGCATGATCCCAGAGGACTGGAAGATTGCAAATATCACTCCACTCTTTAAGAAGGGAGGAAGGCAAAAGAAAGGAAATTACAAGCCAGTTAGTCTAATCTCAGTGGTTGGGAAAGTGTTGGAGTCTATTATTCAGGATGAGTTTTCGAGGTACTTGGAGACTGAAGATAAAATAAGTTAAAGCCAGTATGGTTTCTGTAAAGGGAAATCTTGCCTGACAAATTTGTTAGTTTTTCGAGGAAGTAACAAGCGGGTGGACAAAGAAGAGGCAGTGGAAGTCATTGATAAGGTGCCACACATGAGGCTGCTTAACAAGATAAAATCCTATGATGTTACAGGAAAGATACTGGCATGGATAGAGGAATGGCTGACAGGCAGGAGGCAGTGAGTGGGAATAAAAGGGGCCTTTTCTGGTTGGTTGCCCGTGACTAGTGGCGTTTTTCAGGGGTCAGTATTGGGACCACTACTTTTCACATTGTTTATCACTGATTTGGATAATGGAATTGATGTCTTTGTGGCAAAGTTTGTGGATGATACAAAGATAGGTGGAGGGGTAAGTAGTGCTGAGGAAGCAATGCGATTGCAGCAGGACTCAGACAAATTGGAAGAACGGGCAAAAAAGTGGCGGATGGAATACAGTTTTGGGAAATGCATGATAATGCATTTTGGTAAAAGGAACAATAGTGCAGACTATTATCTAAATGGGGAGAAGGTTCAAACATCAGAGATGCAGAGGGACTTGGGAGTCCTCGTGGAAGTCTCGTGCAAGTCCTTGTGGAAGAAGGTTAATTTATAGGTTGAGTCTGTGGTAAAGAAGGCAAATGCAATGTTGGCATTTATTTCAAGGGGGATAGAATATAAAAACAAGGAGATAATGTTGAGCCCTAAATAAGACACTAGTCAGGCTGCACTTGGAGTATTGTCAACAGTTTTGTGTCTGATATTTCAGAAAAGATGTGTTGTCATTGGAGAGGGTCCATAGGATATTCAGGAGAATGATTCTGGCAATGAAGGGGTTAACTTATGAGGCAAGCTTGTCAGCTTTGGGCCTGTACTCACTGGAACCTAGAAGAATGCAGGGGGATCTCATTGAAACCTAATGAATGTTGAAAGGACTAGACAGAGTGGATATGGAGAGGATGTTTCCTATACTTGTCACCAAACAATTGATACTAGAGCGTACAATCATCACAGCGATATTTGATTCTGCGCTTCATGCTCCCTGGAGTACAAATCGAAGTAAATATAATAAAAATTTAAATTATAAATCATAATTAGAAAAGTGTGTGGATATAGAGAACTTGAAGGCACATCCTCAATATTCAGGGGTGACCTTTTAGAACAGAGGTAAGGAAAACACTTTTTAGTCAGAGAGTAGTGAACCTGTGGAATGCTCTGCCACAGACTACAGTGGAAGCCAAGTCAGTGGGTATATTTAAGGTGGAAGTTGATCGTTTCCTGGTTGGTCAGGGCATCAAGGGATATGATGAGAAAGGCAGGTGTATGGGGTTAACAGGATCCAGGATCAACCATGATGGAATGGAGGAGCAGACTTGATGGGCTGAATGGCCTAATTCTGCTCCTATGTCTTATGGTCTTAAGAGGATGGGAGGTGTGAATGAGTATCAGGCCAAATTGAGCATGGCCCTATTCAATAATTTAAACATTTCTGGCATTAATGGGATTTTTCTTTCATATTAATTGTTTTCATTTAAATTTTTAATTCTACAGATACATTTGGTTTGAAATCCAACAGGGCAATTTGTGACCTGTTGACCATGGTTGTTCTAACTGCTGCCCTCTTCTCTGCATTTAAAAAGCATCACCATTATTGTAACATCAGGTATCTTAAACTATTTGTTTTAAACAGGGACAAATCCCCGGACTGAATGTGGGAAAAATTCCTCAGAATTTAGAAGATACTGTTTAATAACCATCCAATTCCAAATTGTGTTGTTGACATTAATTTTCTCAGTCTGAACTGTCAATTGAAGATGTGTATAGTCAGTTAGAGCTAGGTATCTTGGGCACAATGCCCAAAAGTGCACGAATTTTGCTCTCTCAATACAGATAAGGACAATCCACTCTGTTCCAGTAAACATACATCCCTGAATGCTGAGAGATGTCAACTAGGTTTACTTACCTGTCTAGACTGAAGAAATAGGAGGATTAGGTCTGACTGCTAAGAAATTAGGTTACACAGGGAAAAATTAACTCAATGCTAATCTCTTGAGACAAGCAGAACAAACAGCAATCCCTGCATTGATCGTTTATTGTGTAGTCTGCTCATCATTGGTCTAATGCAGGAAGAGAGTAAAATTACTATGTAACCATGTCTGGTATTTTGCTTTGAATATTGTCAATGCTCTTTTAACTTGAAATGTTGGAAATATCATAGCTTTGAAGCATTTTCAGAATTGTTTCTTTTTGGCTGATGAATTGGTATAGAAAACAGCCTTGAATGATCATTAAACTAATTTTAAATCAACACTAAGCAGGTATTTAAATGATTGAGCTTTAACAAAGAGCACCCTGATAATGCTGTCAAATACTATTGGACTCTGTAACCCATATACAGTCCTTACCTGCTGTCTCAGAGGCAGTGATCACTATATTTTAGTTGAATCATGTTTGGTAGATCTTGCATTCAACAAAATGCCAATTTAAATCATGGGTTTTTTGTTTTCATTATACTGACAGTAAGATTTCCTCTTTAAAGATATTAAAGTAGCACTGGAGAAATACAGTTCACTGCTTCTACAAGAAATGTATTGATCAGTAATACCTTGTCTGCAACAGCAGTAATGGGTCCTTCAATAAGGAAATGTATCCCACCTCCTAATGTACTGAAGTACAGTCACACAATCACCCTCCGCAGCGAAGAGCTGACCAGAGCAAGCACAGCCAAAGTTCCTGCCCCTTAATTATTCAAGGAGTTCAACATGAAAGAGCATGTGTGAGGACAGATTGCCATCCACAGTTGAGCTGTCAGCCAAGCGTTAATGTAAAAACATGTGAAAACATTATAAAGCTTCGTGCCTTCAATATAAGAGAAAATAGAAGGGGAGGTAAGCCCAGGTAGTAATAAAACCAGTCTTCCGTCATTGGCATTTAACAAAGACCTAGTGTTAATAAATATCAAAAGAGCAAAAGGGTGACCTTTTAACTGCACTTCGCTTCTTTGAAAGCAATGAGCTTATTGCAAAAAATGGACTGGAAAATAGAATGTTGTGATTAAAGTGAACTTACGGTTGACAAATCCTTATGTGAAAGGAAGAATTGCTGTAAAATTTGGGCTGTGGGGCATGAAAAAGCTATCTTGAGTTATGTAGTGGAACACAAAACCTGTGACTGTAATTATGGTCCCTTAATCATCTCTAGAATTCCCAAAACTATTTCAGTGAGGGAAAACACAAACGGCTAATCAATCACACAACACTTCCCAAGGATTTCCCAAGGCTTTCCCTCAAGCCATAGAACACCTAATGTTTTATTAAACAGCCTTGTTTCTGACATGTTTGCCCTAAGTACATCTCTAATGGCACACTGTAGTGAGATTCTTGCCCTTATCACAAGCTACCATCAGGGGATACAGTAATAACCTGGCCGCCAGTCACTACCCAGGGTGGATTATTGTTTAGATAATTACATGGGTGAGCAAAATAACCATGACGTGGTTTAATGAATCAGTTCTGGATTAAAATGTGGCAAGTTCACTGAACATAATAGAAATGTATATTTACTTGTATGGACAAATCCTGTAAAAGAAAATTTGTATCCTCACCTTTTAATTTAGAAAAGTAATTTTAGCACACATCCTAGGGGAGTGCAAATCTAATCTTTGTACCTATTGTCCAGCATTGCCATTTCAAAGGTTTATCAACAGTTCAAGTGTTCTTCAGATTGATACCAGTTGGTGTTTAAAAAGTCTAACTGGAATGAACTGACGTTAAAGAAAATTGTAAATCATTTGTAAATAAAATTTTACATATTTACTTATCATATTTGCATACCCTTTATCAAAGGTCTTGTCACCATGAACATTCAATTATGGCCTCACTTAAATGAGTAATGATCTCATATCCTTATGGAAGGACAAATTACTATTTGTACAAATTTAAACTGAAGAGATTTCATTGATGATTGCTGTCCTTTGCAATTTTCGTCTTCTAATTGTTCTTATACCCTCAGACAGGCAAGGAGGACCTTCAAAATGCTACAATTCTCTTTAGTTAACCCTCATCCTTATGTCTGATGTACATCTCCTTGTTTGGAGTATTAAACTGAAGTGCGTTCAATGAAATGAGGGCGCCTGCTCTGTAAAACGTGAAGTTCTAGAGAACAAGACACAATATTTCAACTCAAGTACGTTATTAATCCAAGTTCTTCCAAGGCAATGAGTTTGGTGTTTACACAGAGCGATTCAGTCATAAGACTCCTTATTGAGATTAATTCCACACAATTGTACACCACAGGACTGTTCTTCCAGGGGTAGGTGCCAAAGACAATTGCCGATGGTTGCTGGAAAATCAGCAGTGAAAAACACACTACAATCATAGAGTAGTATAGCATTGAAACATATCTGTTAACCCAACTTGTTCATGCCAACCTAGGGACCTACCTGAGGTAGTCTCATTTGCCCATGTTTGGCCCATAATTCATCTTAACCTGTCCTATGTATGATCTTGTCAAAATGTCTTTTAATTCTACCCACTTCTAGCACTTTCTCTAGCAGTTCATTCCACCATCTTCTGTGTGGAAAAACTTGGTCCTCAGATCCCCTTTGAATCTTTTCCCCCTCACCTTAAACACATACCCTACAGTTTTAGACTTCCTTATGATGGGGAAAAAAACTGTGGCCATCCACCTTATCTACGCCCCTGATGATTTTAAAAACTGCTATAAAATCACCCCTTATCCTCCTTTGCTCTAGGGAGCAAAGTCCCTGCCTATCCAGTCTCTCCATATACACCAGTCCTTGCAGTTCATTTTGAATTTTTTTGCACCTTCTCTAGCTTGCTTACATCTTTCCTGTGGCATTGTGACCAGAACTGCTTACAATGCTCCAAGTTCGGTCTCACAAACATCTTTTCTGGCTTTAACATGGCTCTTGTGCTCATTGCCCCAACAATAAAAACAAGTCTTGTCTTCATTAATCTATCTAACTGTGTTACCAATTTCAGGGAATTATGTACTTGTACTCCATGTTTCTCTGATCTATAACACTGGTCAAGATGCTACCACTTACTATGCATGTTCTGGCTTGATTTAACTTCACATTTTTCTGAGCTAGATTCAATCCTATAATCCTTTGTCCACTTTCCTAGACTACCTCGATTCTTTTGTAATCTTAGACAACCTTGTTGTATCTATTTGGCTGGTTTACTCAAGTTCTGTACCAGTTTGTGTACCAGTTCTGTACTAGTTCTATGTTTGTGGAACCTTGTCAAAGGCCTTGCAAAAGTCCATGTAGACAGTCTACTGCCTTGCCCTCATCAATCCTCTTGGTCAGCTCTTCAACACACCTTTTCAAATTCATGAGTCACAATTTTCCACACAAAATGTTATGCTGACTATCACTAACCATTCCTTGACTTTCCAAATTCAGATAGATTTTGTCTCTCACAATCCCCTCCAGTAGCCTTCCCATCATGGATGAAAGGCTCACCTGGCTGTAGTTCCTTGGCTTGCCCTCCAGCTCTTTTTAAATAAAAGCACACCATTAACCAGTCTTCTCACCTATGACTAAGAATACAAAAATCCAGGGCCCCAGTAATTTTTTCTATTGTTTCCCACAACATTCTAGAATACACTTGATGCTTTTATGCACTTAAGAATAATTTCACAATATTGAGATGATTCAAGACTTTATTGTTCTCTTCCCTAAACTCTCAAACTTCTATGACCTTCTCCATGGTAAATATAGATGAAGAGTATCCATTAAAAACTTTGCCTATGTCCTGTGGTTCCGCACGTGGAGTAACACACTGATCTTTGAGGGGACCTACTTCCTCTATTGCTCTTGACATACCTGTAGAATCTTTTAGGATTCTCCCTTAGATTATTT
Organism: Hemitrygon akajei; assembly: GCF_048418815.1. Taxonomy (NCBI): domain Eukaryota; kingdom Metazoa; phylum Chordata; class Chondrichthyes; order Myliobatiformes; family Dasyatidae; genus Hemitrygon; species Hemitrygon akajei. The sequence goes on along the minus strand of NC_133141.1, from coordinate 2,285,515 downwards.
GCTAAGGATGTCTTCATGAAATTTTCAGTGCAAGGCACTGCCCATAATCAAAGGTTACAAACGGATATGGTCCAATGTGTCGTGCTGAGTACTGGGAGATGCACTGAGGGTTGCTGGAGCAACCACAGGACTATGAGGGTCAAGCCCAATGCTCAGATTCCTCCTAGTACTGGGCACATAGAGACTAGGCCCTGTGTAAGAACCTCTCAAATGTAATGCTCATGAAACGGCTGGGGGTGAAAAATTATTTTCATGTGACATAATGTACATATAGTGAAACATGCTGGTAGGCTGATGATGTAGGAATGTCCTCTTCTATAACTGCATATATCATGAATAAAAAATATATTTTTTAGAAAAAAGTAATAATCTATTGTGACCCAATATTAGTCTTCTTGACCTTGAGTCAGATGACTGTGGGTTCATAACCGGAGACCTGAGTGCAAGTTGCAGATTTACACTTTGATCCACCTATTCTTGGGAAGCAGCAGTATTTTCACCGTTTTTTCAACACTTATTATCAAAAAATAGGGGCAGAAGTGGACCATTTTGTCCCTTGAGTCTGTTGCAGCATTCAAAGACATAATAGATATCCATCAACTAATTCCATAAGCCTACTTTTGCTCCAGATCCCTCAATATTTTAGAATTATAAAAACTTGTTGACTGTAGAGTTAAAATTCAAATCAACCATGAACAAACACAATTTCAGAAGGTGGCTCCAAAATTCTACCATCTTCTGTGTGCAGTTCTTTTTTCTACCTTTAATAGGTTGAAAGTGTTGGCCTTCAATTTTTTATTATGATCCCAATCTGCAGAACCAGTTTTGCATACCATCCCTTGGCTGCATTTAATATCAGACCAGATCCCTCTTAACCTTCCAAATTCCAAGGAATACAATCCTATTTTTCTTAAGCAGCACACAAAATACCGGAGGGAACTCTGGGTCATGCGGTATCTATGGAGGGAAATGGGCAATCAATATTTTGAATCAAGACCCTTCATCAAGACTGGACAGATAGAGGGCAGATAGCCAATATGTAAAGGTGTGGGGAAGAGGTGGAGCACAAGATGGTAGGTGATAAGTATTTTTCTTAAAGTCTCCTTATCAATTAAATGGTTGATAACATTCTGTGAGGACATACTGTCCAATTGACCCTACATTGACAAATCACTTCCTACTTTAGTCTCTCCGTAAATTCCGCAACCTCCAACGGGATCCCACTACCAAGCACATCTTTCCCTCCCCCCCCTTCTGATTTCCATAGGGATCGCTCCCTACGCGACTCCCTTGTCCATTCATTCCCCTCCCCCCCCCATCCCTTCCCACTGATCTCCCTCCTGGCACTTATCCTTGCAAGTGGAATAAGTGCTACACCTGCCCTTACACTTCCTCCCTCACCACCATTCAGGGCCCCAGACAGTCCTTCCAGGTGAGGCGACACTTCACCTGTGAGTCGGCTGGTGTGGTATACTGTGTCTGGTGCTCCCGGTGTGGCCTTTTATATATTGGTGAGACCCGACACAGACTGGGAGACTGTTTCGCTGAACACCTACGCTCTGTCCGCCAGAGAAAGCAGGATCTCCCAGTGGCCACACATTTTAATTCCACGTCCCATTCCCATTGTGATATGTCTATCCATGGCCTCCTCTACTGTCAAGATGAAGCCACACTCAGGTTGGAGGAACAACTCCTTATATACCGGCTGGGTAGCCTCCAACCTGATGGCATGAACATTGACTTCTCTAACTTCCGTTAATGCCCCTCCTCCCCTTCTTACCCCCTCCCTTTCTTTTCTCTCTCTGCCCATCACTCTGCCTGTTCTCCATCTCCCTCTGGTGCTCCCCTCCCCCTTTCTTTCTCCCTAGGCCTCCCGTCCCATGATCCTTTCCCTTCTCTAGCTCTATATCACTTTCGCCAATCACCTTTCCAGCTCTCAGCTTCATCCCACCCCCTCCGGTCTTCTCCTATCATTTCACATTTTCCCCTCCCCCTCCTATTTTCAACTCTCTTACTATCTTTCCTTTCGGTTAGTCCTGACGAAGGGTCTCGGCCTGAAACGTCGACAGCGCTTCTCCCTATAGATGCTGCTTGGCCTGCTGCGTTCCACCAGCATTTTGTGTGTGTTGCTGGAATCTCAAATTGTATATAGTACACATACTTAGATAATAAATGTACTTTGAACTTTGAATGGGACAGCTTAACATTCCTATTTACAACATTTTCATCTTAGATCAGTGAATAAATAAGGGGAGATAGATCTGGCAATATTGGTAAAAGGAATAAGCGCAGCACTGCCAAAGGACAATATTCATCAAATAAGGTTATATGGATTGAAATTAAAAACAAGAAAATACAATCACACTGTTGGAAGCCTAAGGATCCCTAAGTAGTCTAAGGGAGATGGAAAAGCAATTTCTTTGCTTTGGTAGGAGCCACAAAACAAAGAAACCTAATAGAACCCATTAAAAAAGACTGCCTGACACCCAATTTGTAAAAAAAAACAAATCGTGCAAACAATATAAGTAACAAATAACATTTAGAACTAAAGTTCATGAAAGTGAATCTACAGCCACAAAGGCAATCATCACTGCAGCTGATCCAGGAGCCCATTGCAGGCCACAGCCTCAGTTCAGTGCAGAGATGAGTAAACCTCTTCAGCCACATAACCTATTAAGCCACATTTCCAAAATATCTGGTTTCTAAGTGATTATACCTCAACTCATCTGCCTCACTCAATTTTAGTCTTAAGAATAGCTGAAATCTACTTTTATACATTTTCCAACTACTTTTTTTCTGTCTTGAAACTTTATAATGGCTGAAAAATTAATCATAATACTTTGTGCCTGTTTTCAGAGAAAAGTAAAACCAAGGTTGAGTAAGAAAGAGAAATTGAAGGAGATAAGATTATTTTAAAAAAATGTGAGAGAAGCAAGACAAAAAGTTGATGCATCCCATGGATTAGTTAATCTACAACCTTGTTATTTGAAAGAGATCTTTATAGAGATAGTGGGTGCTCTGGTAATCATCTTCCAAAATTCTATAGATTCCACGAGGTCTCTGCAGATGGGGAGGGGGTGTAACAAATGCAACATTACTAAAGGAAGAAGGGATAAAACAGAGAACTACTGGTTGTTAAAATAGAAAACTACTAACCTGTGAACATCAGTGGTGGGCAAACACTGGGGGACATAATAACAGAACATTGAGGAAAGGATAATAAGACTCAGCAGTCAGCATGGATTTATGCAAAGAATATTATATTTGACTAATCTACTGGATTTCATTGAGGAAGAGAATAAATAATAGGAAGCATTAGAGGCGTTTGTATTGAATTTTCAAAAAGCTGTTAATAAGGTCCCACAGAGATGTTTGTCAATGCAGTAGAGAATTGGCAACAGTATACTTGCATAGTTAGAAAACTGTTTAATAGATGGAAAGCCAAGAGTGAAAATGAAAGACTCTTTTTCAGGAAGACAGGATGTGACATAACAGGTAATACAGGAAATAGTGTTTGGGCATCAACTATTCACAATCTAGACTAACAATTTATCTGACAGGAGTATAATCCTGATTATAAACAGATCTTAATTAATCAATTAACACATGAAGCTGCACTTTGGGTTGTGGGAGAAAAGAGGAAATCTATGCAGTCACAGGGTGAACATCCGAACTCCATACAGATTGCACCCAAAGTGATGGTTGAAGCTGACCGTGGGAGCTGTGCCACTGTGCTTCCCTGTAGCAACGATATTTGTGTGGTTGGTCCTGCTGAATTTCTCGTCATTGGATGATTCCCAGAATGGTGGGAAAATATATTTGAGTAGATGGTTAGACTTTCTCCTGTCGGAGAGATGTATTACTTGTTTTTCTACTATCAGAAATGATTTCTAAGTCTTACTGCTTGTTGGCTTGGGTTGCGTCAGTATCTGAGGAATGGAACATTGTGTGAATATTAGTAAGCATCTCCAATTCAGACTTTAGGATGGCAGGAAGGTGGCTGGGAGGTAACATTTTTAATTATTTGATTACCGCTACTAATCTAATTGCACTGGAGAGCTACAGATTGATTAAAAAACTGGAATTTTTTTGCTATGAGGAAAGATTGCATAACACAGAGGAGGCTGAGGGGAGACTCAGTAAGATAGATCAAAATACATTTATTTCTTTCAGCTGATGGCTCAAAATTCTCAAAATAGTTCAACATTTAAAATAACTGGTAGAATATTAGAGAGAAGAGTAAGAATTTGCTGCTCAACAGTACTTGGATATGCAACACTTGTAAATTCTGGATTCTGTATTGTGTTTTTCTATTTACCACCTCATTGTACTTTTCTAGGGCATGATCTGTCTGGATGGCATATAAACAAAAGTTTTTACCGTACCTCTTCATATGTGGCAAGAATAAAGCAATACAAATACCATAATGTGTAAAGTTATGGCCTAATTTCTGGGATTAAGTTGGAAAATGATGAAATCTTCTGGAGTCTGAATGATCTCCCTTACACAACAGTAAGCAGTAGACAATGTGAATTGGTAGAGGTCAACAGTTGCAGCCTGAATTTAACCTGAGGCTAGGAAGGAGACAGTGACACAAAATGCTGCAGGATCTCAGCTTTTTTTTCTCCAGTCCTGATGAAGGGTGCTGCAGCAGGTTCCAAACAGTCCTGCCAAGTGAGGCGACACTTCACCTGTGAATCTGTTGGGGTCATCTACTGTATCCGGTGCTCCTGATGCGGCCTCATGTACCGTTTGTATATCGGTGAGACCCGACGTAGATTGGAAGACCACTTCGCCAAACACCTGTGCCAGAAAAGTGGGATCTCCCAGTGGCCACCCATTTTAATTCCACTCCCCAGTTCCATTCTGATGTATCAATCCATGGCCTCTTCTACTGTCACAATGAGGCCACACTCAGGTTGGAGGAACAACACCTTATATTCCATCTGGGTAGCCTCCAACCTGATAGTATGAACATCAATTTCTCGAACTTCTGGTAGTGACCCCCTCTCCTATCCTTCACAATTCCCCCTTCCCTTTTCTTTCTTCTAAGGCCTTCAAACCTCTCCTATTCAATTTCCCCTTCTCCGGCCTGTATCGTTTTCACCAATCAACTTCAAACTCTGACTCTTCATCTTTTTTTCTTCAGTCCTGATTAAGGGTCTCAGCCTGAAACGTCGACTGTACTGTTTTCCATAGGTACTGCCTGGCCTGCTGAGTTCCTCCAGTATTTTAAGTTTGTTGCTTGGATTTCCAGCATCTGCAGATTTTCTTTTGTTTGTGCTGGATCTCGGCCTGAATTGCTTCCACAGTTGCTGTCTGACTGGTTGAGCTTTTTGCTCTGAGAAATTATTTGAACAACTTGCATGTAGAATAGGTTTCCCATGACCACTGTCTTCCTGCCTCTCCAATTCTCTCTTGCAACCACTTTTGCAAGTTTTTCCATCATTGTAATTGAGGTGGGAGGAGAAGGGGAAGTTGAGTGTTTTGGGGGAAATGAAGGCAGTAAGATCAGGCCATTGAGTGAGTAAATTAAAACTCACATTTTTTTGGAGTTTGAAAATATTGTGGACATTAATTTGGCCTGTACACTACTGTTGGCATCATTGGGAAAATTGTAAGCCAGAAAGAAGTGTTTATGCAAATAAACACCTCCCCAGTAAGTCAGGAGTTGAATTTAGTCATGGATGCTAAGAAACCCAGAAATATGCTCTATGTCACTCCACTCTGGCTTAAGCTCATTTTCAAATGCATAGCACAACATTTTGTTTGGAGTTGTGCAAAGAAGTTGTTAAATCCACTGCCGTCTGTGTAACCTATTCTTCAGCTTCTCTCAGCACATCTGTCCTCCATCCCTTCTCATCACTGAAGTATCCATTCTGTATTTCATTAGGGTTTTGAGCAGATTTGATATGTCACCAAATTTCTACAGATGTGCCGTGGAAAGCATTCTGACTGGTTGCATTACTAGCTGCTATGGAAGTTCCATTGCACAAGAGCGTAAAAAGCTGCAGAGGTTGTAGACTCAGCCAGCACCATCATGGTCACTACCTTGCTCACCTTTGAGGACATCTTCATCTTTAAGAAGGTGGCATCCATCTTGAAGGACTCTCACCACCCAGGACATGCCCTGTTTTCATTACTGATAGCAGGGAGGAGGTGCAGGAGCTTGAACATGCACACTTTGAGAGGTTGGTCATGACTAGACTGAACTCCTGCCTCAGCAAGGACCTGGACCCATTGCAATTTGCCTATCACCACAATAGGACAATGGCAGATGCAATCTCAATGGCTCTTCACACGGCCTTAGACCACCTAGACAACACAAACACCTATGTCAGGATGCTGTTCATCAACTATAGCTCAGCATTTAATACCATCATTCCCACAATCCTGATTGAGAAGTTGTAGAACCTGGGCCTCTGTACCTCCCTCTGCAATTGGATCCTCGACTTCCTAGCCGGAAGACCTCAGTCTGTGTGGATTAGTGATAACATATCCTCCTCACTGACGATCAACACTGGTGCACCTCAGGGGTGTGTGCTTAGCCCACTGCTCTACTCTCTGTATACACATGACTGTGTGGCTTGGCATAGCTCAAACACCATCTATAAATTTGCTGATGATACAACCATTGTTGGTAGAATCTCAGGTGGTGGCAAGACAGTGTACAGGGGTGAGATAATGCCAACTTTTGGAATGGTGCCGCAGCAACAACCTGGCACTCAACGTCAGTAAGATGAAAGAGCTGATTGTGGACTTCAGGAAGGGTAAGACAAAGGAACACATACAAATCCTCATAGAGGGATCAGAAGTAGAGAGAGTGAGCAGCTTCAAGTTCCTGGATGTCACGATCTCTGAGGATCTAACCTGGTCCCAGCATATTGATGTAGTCATAAAGAAGGCAAGACAGCGGCTATACTTTAATAGGAGTTTGAAGGGATTTGGCATGTCAACAAATACACTCAATAACTTCTATAGTTGCACTGTGGAGAGCATTCTGACAGGCTGCATCACTGTCTGGTATGGAGGGGCTACTGCACAGGACTGAAAGAAGCTGCAGAGGGTTGTAAATCAAGTCAGCTCCATCTTGGGCACTAGCCTACAAAGTACCCAGGACATCTTTAGGAAGTGGTGTCTTAGAAAAGCAGTGTTCATTATTAAGGACCTCCAGCACCCAGGGCATGCTCTTTTCTCACTGTTACCATCAGGTAGGAGATACAGAATCCTGAAGGCACACACTCAGTGATTCAGGAACAGCTTCTTCCCCTCTGTCATCCGATTCCTAAATGGACTTTGAAGCTTTGGACACTACCTCACTTTTTTAATATACAGTATTTCTGTTTTTGCACATGTAAAAAAAAATTTATTCAATATACGTAATAGTTTCTTCCCCTCAGACTTCTGAACAGTCTATGAACCTATGAGCACCACCTCACTATTTTACTCTTTTCATACAATTTATTTTTTATATATCCATATTGTAATTTATAGTATTTTTATGCATTACACTGTACTGCTGCCACAAAACAATAAATTTCACAACATTTGTCAGTGATATTAAACCTGATTCTGATTCATTTCTTCACTACAATTTCCTGGAAGAGGACTGGTTGTACAGGTCCTTCCCAGTTTATGGACAGCCTGATATGAGTGAGTGTTTGGGAGACTGGAAGAATTAATTTATCTGCTGCTGCATGGCTTAGGCATCTTTTGCCAAGTGGGAACTCCGTTTGTGCCCTCATTTCTGATTTGTGAACTGTTGGGATTATGAAGAGTTCACAGGAATGGATCCCCACCATGATCTGGGAAGGACTTGTATTGTGGTTTGTCTTTTTAAAACCTGGCTATTGAGATTCCAGCTGCTGGAATGAATGCTGGCACAGTGAGAGCTTTTAATAAATTGATACAGTATACCGCATTGAATTTGACACTAGGAAATTGACAATACTATTCTTTTAACTGGATAATTGAAGGTCTCGAGATTTATGGGACTTTCACAACTGGTGAACGGACCTACCATGCGCACTCTTAAAGCCAGTAAAGGAATAAAAGCATTTGCCAGGTGAAGAACAGGGCATTAAGAAATAATCATTATCTACTGGCCAGGTGGACATTAAAAGCAGATAAGACATTAAACCATTCTGATGTTGTAACTGGAGCACTTTGATAGAACAATGCAGTGACCCAATGAAGGGTTTTAGACCATAAGACAAAGGAGCAGAAGTCGGCCATTCGGCCCATCGAGTCTGCTCCGTCATTTCATCATGAGCTGATCCAATCTCCTCTTTAGTCCCATTCCCCTGCCTTCTCACCATAACCTTTGATGCCCTGACTACTCAGATACCTATCAATCTCTGCCTTAAATACACCCAATGACTTGGCCTCCACTGCTGCTCGTGGCAACAAATTCCATAGATTCACCACTCTCTGGCTAAAATTTTTTTTCGCATCTCTGTTCTGAATGGGCGTCCTGCAATCCTCAAGTCATGTCCTCTCGTACTAGACTCCCCCACCATGGGAAACAACTTTGCCACATCCACTTTGTCCATGCCTTTCAACATTTGAAATGTTTCTATGAGGTCCCCCCTCATTCTTCTAAACTCCAAGGAGTACAGTCCAAGAGCGGTCAAATGTTCCTCATATGTTAACCCTCTCATTCCCGGAATAATTCTAGTGAATCTTCTCTGAACCCTCTCCAATGTCAGCACATCCTTTCTTAAATAAGGAGCCCAAAACTGCACACAGTATTCCAAGTGAGGTCTTATAGAGCCTCAACATCACATCCCTGCTCCTATACTCTATTCCTCTAGAAATGAATGCCAACATTGCATTCGGCTTCTTCACCACTGACTCAACCTGGAGGTTAACCTTAAGGGTATCCTGCACGAGAACTCCCAAGTCCCGTTGCATCTCAGAACTTTGAATTCTCTCCCCATTTCAATAATAGTCGGCCCGTTTATTTCTTCTACCAAAGTGCATGACCGTACACTTTCCAACATTGTAATTCATTTGCCACTTCTTTGTCTATTCCCCCAATCTATCCAAGTCTCTCTGCAGACTCTCTGTTTCCTCAACACTACCGGCCCCTCCGCCTATCTTTGTATCATCGGCAAACTTAGCCACAAAGCCATCTATTCCATAATCCAAATCGTTGATATAAAATATAAAAAGAAGCGGCCCCAACATGGACCCCTGTGGAACACCACTGGTAACCGGCAGCCAACCAGAATGGAATCCCTTTATTCCCACTCTCTCTGTTTCCTGCTAATCAACCAACGCTCTATCCATGTATGTAACTTTCCCGTAATTCCATGGGCTCTTATCTTGTTTAGCAACCTCATGTGCAGCACCTTATCAAAGGCCTTCTGAAAATCCAAATTCACAACATCCACTGCATCTCCCTTGTCTAGCCTACTTGTAATTTCCTCAAAAAATGGCACTAGGTTTGTCAGGCAGGATTTTCCTTTAAGGAAACCATGCTGAGTTCTGCCTATCTTGTCATATGCCTCCAGGTACTCCATAACCTCATCCTTGACAATAGACTCCAACAACTTCCCAACCACCGATGTCAAGCTAACAGGTCTATAATTTCCTTTTTGCTTCCTTGCCCCCTTCTTAAATAGCGGAGTGACATTTGCAATCTTCTAGTCCTCCGGAACCAGGCCAGAATCTATCGACTTTTGAAAGATCATTGTTAATGCCTCCGCAATCTCCACTGCTACTTCCTTCAGAACACGAGGGTGCATTCCATTTGGTCCAGGAGACTTATCTACCCTTAGACTATTCAGCTTCCTGAGTACTTTCTCTGTCGTAATTGTGACTGCGCATATTTTTCTTCCCTGACTCCCTTGAATGTCCGGTATATTGCTGATGTCTTCCACAGTGAAGACTGATGCAAAATATTCGTTCAGTTCCTCCGCCATCTCCTTATCTCCCATTACAATTTTTCCAGCATCATTTTCTATTGGTCCTATATCTACCCTCACCTGTCTTTTACTCTTTATATACTTGAAAAAGCTTTTAGTATCCTCTTTGATATTATTTGCTAGCTTCCTTTCATAGTTCATCTTTTCCCTCTTAATGACCTTCTTAGTTTCCTTTTGTAAGCTTTTAAAAACTTCCCAATCCTCTGTCTTCCCACTAATTTTTGCTTCCTTGTATGCCCTCTGCTTTGCTTTTACTTTGGCTTTGACTTCTCTTGTCAGCCACGGTTGCATCCTTTTTCCATTTGAAAATTTCTTCTTCTTTGGAATATATCTGTCTTGCACCTTCCTCACTTCTCACATAAACTCCAGCCACTGCTGCTCAGCCATTCTTCTCGCTAGTGTCCCTCTCCAGTCAACTTTGGCCAGTTCCTCTCTCATGCCACTGTAATTTCCTTTACTCCACTGAAATACCGACACATTGGATTTTGGCTTCTCTTTCTCAAATTTCACAGTGAACTCAATCATGTCATGATCACTGCCTCCTAAGGGTTCCTTCACCTCAATCTCTCTAATCAACTCTGGTTCATTACACAATACCCAATCCAGTACAGCCGATCCCCTAGTGGGCTCAACACAAGCTATTCTGAAAAGCCATCTCGTAGACATTCTACAAATTCTCTTTCCTGAGGTCCAGTGCCGACCTGATTTTCCCAATCCACTCACGTTAAAATCCCCCACAATTATCATAATACTGCCCTTCTGGCAAGTCTTTTCTATTTCCTGTTGTAATTTGTAGTCCACATCACTGCAGCTGTTAGGAGGCCTGTAGATAACTGCCATCAGGGTCCTTTTACCCCTGCGATTTCTTAGCTCATCCCATTGTAACTCATTCGTAAGGCCAGTGATGTTGTGGGGGTGGAACTGGACTCTCTGACGGTGGTGTCTGAAAAGAGGATGCTGTCCAAGTTGCATGCCATCTTGGACAATGTCTCCCATCCACTCCATAATGTACTGGTTAGGCACAGGAGTACATTCAGCTAGAGACTCATTCCACCGAGATGTAACACTGAGCGTCATAGGAAGACATTCCTACCTGTGGCCATCAAACTTTACAACTCCTCCCTCGGAGTGTCAGACACCCTGAGCCAACAGGCTGGTCCTGGACTTATTTCCACTTGGCATGATTAACTTATTATTATTTAATTATTTATGGTTTTATATTGCTATATTTCTACACTATTCTTGGTTGGTGCGGCTGTAACGAAACCCAATTTCCCTCGGGATCAATAAAGTATGTCTGTTTGTCTGTCTTATAGCCTCTAAGGCAGCAGCAGAATCCGGACATAAAGATTCTGTACCTTCCGATCCTATGTCAACTCTTTCTAATGATTTAATATCATTTCTTACCATTATAGCCACGCCACCCCCTCTACCTACCTGCCTATCCTTCTGATACACCATGTATCCTTGGACGTTCAGCTCCCAGAGACATGCGTCCTTTAGCCACGTCTCAGTGATGGCCACAATATCATACCTGCCAATCTGTAACTGTACAACAAGATCATCCACCTTATTCCTTATGCTGCGTGCATTTAAGTGTAACACCTTAAGTCCAGTATTTGGTACTTTTTGCATTGATTGCGTTGCAACTTTATTGCACTGCAACTCATCCCAATGGCTGCAAATTTGCTCCATCACCTGCCTGTCCTTCCTGACATCCTTACTGCTCACTACCTTAGATCTATTTCTGTTTTCCCTCTCCTCTGCTCCATCATTCCGGTTCTCATCCCCCTGCCAAATTAGCTTAAACCCTCCCTAACAGCTCTATTAAACCTTCCCGCCAGGAGATTGGTTCCCCCTAGGATTCAAGTGCAACCCATCCTTTTTGTACAGGTCACACCTGCCCCAAAAGAGGTCCAAATGATCCAGAAACTTGAATCCCTGCTCCCTGCTCCAATCCCTCAGCCACACATTTATCCTCCACCTCATTCCATTGCCATGTATTTATCCTCCACCTCGTTCCATTTTTATTAGAAGAAGCCTCATAAGTTTCATTTTAGTGTACTTAATTCCTTGCTAAATGTATTTGCCATCCTTTTCTGAAACCTCTGGCCTCTTCTTGGTGCACATGTATGAAAGGGTAAATTGATCAGCTCATCAAATATGGAAAATTGGTAAATTAACTGAATATCACAAATACCAAGGAACAGTGAAAACATGACTTGCATACTATTAATTTAGTACAATAGTGTATTGAGGTATTATAAGTAAAACAATAACTATCAAACATTACCTGTGAACCATTCAACAATTTCATAACAATGGGATAGGGGTGTCCTTGAACCTGGTGGTACACACTTTCAAACACTTATATCTTGTGTAGGATGGGAGGAGGAAAAGAGAGAATGACTGGAGTGGTGGGGACTTTGATTATGCTGGGTGCATTACTGAGGCAGGTGAGAAGTGTAGACAGAGTCTATGGAGCACTGAATGCACTGAACTGTGTCTGCAACTCTGCAGTTTCACCTGGTCATAGGCAGGGCAGTTACCATGCCGAACCATGATCCATCGTTTCAAATTGGTGTGGCTCAAAATGGACATGCCGGAGGGGCCTGTGCCCCGCTGTATCTCAATAAATAAATAACTAAGCAAGTTGGTATGTTACACAGTTAGGGTTGAACCCTGGATTTTTTAGATCCATATAAATCAAGCAATCCCCAACTAGCTGTTTCTACAGGAGCTCACTGTAATTCTGATTTTTCTCTAAATGTCTGACACCCTGGGAAGCTGTGGAATATCAGCTCCATACAGCCTGAGTTATGATACATTATTGTCCTTGTGCTCTGTGGTTGTCTGGGATGTGTCATGCAATTTTAGCCAAAAATTAATTGTAGTTGAGTTTCCAAGCAATAAAAATGCCACTATTAACCATGCTGTAGCAACATGATGGGTAACAGAGGTATGTAGATGAGGATACTGTATACTTGGTATACTGTATACTCCACCGAATGCTGAAGCAAAGAACCATTGCAAATTTAAGAATACAAAGCTATTCAGATCTGCGATGAATCAATTCAAACGTTTCAAAGGTACAATTTAATGTCAGAGAAATGTATACAATATACATCCTGAAATGCTTTTTCTTCACAAACATCCACAAAAACAGAGAAGTGCCCCCAAAGAATGGACAGCAGTTAAATGTTAGACCCCAAAGTCCCCCCCACAGCTCCCCCTCCCACATGTAGGAGGCAGCAAGCAATGATCCCCCCCTCCCCCCACTGGCAAAAAAAAGCCTCGGCACCCACCACCGAGCACTCAAGTGTGAGCAAAGCAACAACAAAGACACAGACTGCAGTACCCCAAAGGCTACTCGTTCACCCGGTATTCAACATACCACAGGCCCTCTCCCTCTCCCTCTCCCCCTCCCTCTCCCCCCTCCCTCTCCCCCTCCCTCTCCCCCCTCCCCTCCCTCTCTCTCCCTATTAAGGGAAAAAGAGGTGTCCCCGTTTCACAGCGAGAGGGGAGACATAACAAACAATTCACTGACTTTGGGTGTTAAAAGTCTGTTGTGTCACTTTTTCCGAGCTCTCTGCCCAAAGAACTCGGGTTCCTGGGCACACAGTCAGCAGCTAGCTGGCTGCTTTCGATCTTCCGTGTACTCCCACAACATACCAGGCGGCAGAATTGGCCTTCAATCAACCCATTTCCAGAGTCACAAAGATTCAGCACCCTGAAGACACACTAGTCTTCCAGGCCGTGTCCTTGGCATATCGAAAAGTGACCGGTCGTGAAACCCCGAGAGCGGGTCCCATTTCCGCAAAGAACCAAAGTCAGAGTGTAACTCCAGGTCAGGGCCTTCAAAAGAATCTTGAAAGGGGAAAACGAGATATCAAAGATGGAAATAGAGCTATTTCCAAAGATGCAAGCAAAGGAATCACCATTAGGCACCATCGTCCTCCTAAACTCTACCCACAGTCAGGATGAATTTATAGTCATGGATGGGAAGGGGACAGTATTGGTAGTTAGGGGTGTTGTGGTTGATAATGCACCATCCAGTGATGCAAATATACTTAAGAAGTAATTTACTTACTTTGTTTTCCTTGGGCCCTCAACTCATGAGATAGTGCCCCAAGGAGAGCAAGGTAAGTAAGTTGCTTCTTAAGCATATTCATATTGTATAACATTGAAGCAGCTTCACTGGTAATGTGAAGGCTTGTTTTTACATGAGTGACTCATAACAAGTTCAAGCGTGAATGAAACATATGCTAATATTATCCAGTTACACATCGATCATATCTTGCACTTCCATCAACCAGCATTGAGAACCTAAATATTGTGAACTTCCATTATGTTTTATTTTTCATTGCAATTGAATTTTAATGTACAAAATGGTATTCCAATGTGATGATCTGTCTCGCTTTGAGCTATAAATTCCTCCCTTCTCTACTCATAAGTGTCACTGGCCATTATCAAGGAAAGTAGAAGCTGATGTTGGAAGGGTTGAGTAGTGGGGACGGGGAAGAATCAAAGTTCAAAGTAAATTTGTTATCTACATATATATATATATATATATACAACCCTGAGATCCATTTTCTTTTGGACGTCTACAGTAAATGCAAGAAACAATAGAATTAATAAAAGACCACACCCAACAGAACGGTCAAACAACCAATGTGCAAAACAAAAACAATAAAATGTGTAAATACTAAGAGAAAAAAGAAATAATAATGATTAATAATAATAATAAATAAGCAATAAATATCAAGGACATGAGATGAAGAATCCTTCAAAGTGAACCCATTTCAGAGGGAACATTTCTATGCAGGGGTAAGTGAAGTTAAGTGAAGTTATCCCCTCTGCTACAAGAGCCTGATGGTTGAGGGGTAGTAACTTTCTGAACCCGGTAGTGTGAGTCCTGAGGTTCTTGTACCTCCTTCCAGATGGCAGCAGTGAGAAGAGAGCATGTCCTGGGTGGTGGGGATCCCTGATGATGGATGCTGCTTTCCTATGACAATGCTCTGTGTAGATGTGCTCAATGGTGGGGAGGGCTTTACCCATGATTCTCTGGGCCATATCCACTACCTTGTGTAGGATTCTCTGTTCAAGGGAACTGGTATTTTCATTTCAGTCTGCGATGCAATCGGTTAATATAATCTCCGCCACACAAAGTTTGTCACAGTTATAGATGACATGCCGAATCTCCACAAACTTCTGAGGAAGTGAAGGTGCTGCCATGCTTTCTTTGTAATGCTAGACCCAGGGCAGGTCCTCTGAAAAGATAACACCGAGAAATTTAAAATTGCTGATCCTCTCCACTTCTGATCTTCTAATGCAGACTGATTCATGGACCTCTGGTTATCCCTTGGTCTCGCAGACATTGAGTGAGAGGTTGTTGTTGTGGCACCACACAGACAGAATTTCATTCTCCCTCTTATATGCTGATCTGTTACTTCATTTGATTTGGCCAACAGCATTGGTATCATCAGCAAACCGAAATATGGCATTGGGGCTGTGCTTAGCCACACAGTGTAAAGTGAGTAGAGCAGGGGCTGAGCACTGAGTCTTGTGGTGTACCTGTGCTGATGGAGATTGTGGAGGAGATGTTGCAAATCTGAACTGACTGGGGTCTGCAAGTGAGGAAATCAAGGATGCAGAAGTAACTAGCATACCCTTAAACAGATAGCAAAAGATTCAATTTAGATTAGCTTTATTTGGAACATGGAACATTTGTAAACGGAATCATTTGTACATGGCGCCTTTTTGTGTCAAACTAAATCAATGAGAATTATGCTGGGCAGCCTGCTTCTGGCGCCAACATAGTATGCCCACAACTCACTAACCCTGACCATATGTCTTTGGAGTGCGGGAGGAAACCCATGTGGTCACGTGGAGTATGTAGAGATTCCTTACAGACTGCAGTGGAATTGAAAACTCGATTGGTCATCACTGGTGGTGCTATACTAATCACTATACTACCATCCTACTCTCTGTGTAAATGCTCTTGGTCACAAGAGGTGTTGAGAATGTGGAACACTTTCCAAATATCTATGATTTAGTGGTAAGAAAGATTGCAAAACTGAGATTGGCCTCAATGGCACAAGAAGGGTTTTGTGCAGGGCCCATCAATTGAGATATTAAAAACTGTTTGAAGATCACCACTACTGGAAAGTCTATGATTTCTGAGGAACTGGAACTTGGTGATTTAGTCTTACCCTCCTGTGTTTTATTTGCTTTGTTTGCACTTCATATTATTTAGATGAGTTGGGCAACAGGTCAATGAACACACTTGGTCCACTTCCAAATACCCTTATCCCACCCACAAAAATATGTGTGCCACCCATTTTAATTTCCAGTATTTATTTGTCTTTTTCTTCAGTATGAGCAATCCAATTATGAATAATGTCAAGTACTTTTTGCAGAGCCTTGTGTTTCTGAATTCACAACTCTCCTGCATGCTCTCAGTTTTCCCATGTTCTGTCAGCTTGGTACTACCCCAAAACATACCTACCCCACAAAAGCCAAATGTATAAATTCCAGGACCGAAAGGATGCTCGGCACTGGATTGTAAGATATACAGCTCTGTGTTTCATTTCTATTTTGAGTTGGCTCTCTTGTAAATAACCCTGGCTTCCTGCACATGCACCATTTACTAATCCAGAGTACTTTTTGAATCCCTTGAAATACACGTGAGAAAAATGCAAGAACTCATAAAAATTTATCATTAGCCCAGCAATAGTAAAAGGGACATTGAGGAGCAGATAGGGAGACAGATTCTGGAAAGGAGTAATAATAACAGAGTTGTCGTGATGGGAGATTTTAATTTCCCAAATATTGATTGGCATTTCCCTACAGCAAGGGGTTTAGATGGGGTGGAGTTTGTTAGGTGTGTTCAGGAAGGTTTTCTGATGCAATATGGAGATCAGCCTGCAAGAGGAGAGGCTGTACTTGATTTGGTATTGGGAAATGAACCTGGTCAGATGTCAGGTCTCTCAGTGGGAGAGCATTTTGGAGATAGCGATCACAATTCTATCTTCTTTACCATAGCATTGGAGATATAGTAGATTTAGTAGAACTACTAGGACTTGATGTTTCATTTCCAATGATAAAGTTGGCACTCTTGATATTGGCAGTGGCTTGAAGTGGTGACGAGGAGGGTAGCGATGTCATTGGGATCATCAGGTGGGCACCCTCCTTCTTTGACGTTTCGTTGATAAGCCCACAACGTCTCCAGAGGGCTCAACGGTGCTACCTGGCGTCCCAGATACACCCCCCTCAGTTCCGTACTCTCCTGTCTTCATCTTGCAGCCCAGTTGTTTTCTTTTCTTTTAATCCAAATCCAATTGCTGCTTTCCTCTGCTGTATTTGACAAGGACTTGTTTTCTTGTTGGAGGGAGACACCCCTCACCCCCACCTTCTTCAATAGACTGGTTGTAGATGTAGCAACGAATCCCCTGCATCCCACTTCTACAGGGAAAATCTTGGTCATCCAGCCGTTCTGATCAGCTTCAGTTGCCAGTTCAGAGTACTTGGTCTTTTTCCTCTCATAAGCTTCTTCAACGCCATCTTCCCATGGTATTGGCAATTCCACAACATATGCCAGCTTGGCTGTTGTGAACCACAGGACTATGTCTGACCGGAGTGTTGTAGCCGCAATGTCTGGGGGAAACACAAGCTTTTTCTCCAAGTCCACGTCCATTTCCCAATCCCAAGCAACATGCAGAATGCTTATGTCCTTTGATGTTACTTGGTGCTCTGGAGGTTGGCCTGCTGGTACAAATCGTGTAATGTGGACATTTCCTGTCGATGTTTGTGGGAGAGCATTTACGGTGGTTTGCCTCTGTTCCAAGGTTGATGCCAGCTGTCTGAGAACTTGGTTATGCTGCCAAGTATACCGCCCCTGGCTGAGGCTCATGGTACATCCTGTTAAAGTGTGCCTTAATGATCCAGGTGCTTGACAAAGAGAGCAAGTGGGGTCTTCTCCCCACCACTGGTTCAGGTTTTGAGGTATTGCTAGGAGATCATAAGTGGCTCTGATGACAAAACTTAGCCGCGATCCCTCCATCTCCCAGATGTCACGCCAACTGAGTTTCCTCTTTTCCAGGCTCTCCCAATTAGTCCATTGGCCCTGCTTGGCCATTGAAACAGCTCTGGCATGCCACTTTGCCTCCTCCTGTCTCTTCACCTCCTCTACCATGAGCCGTCTCTTCTGCACTGATGTTGCCTTGTGCCATTGAGGAGCCTTTGGGACGAGCCCGAGACCGGCTCTCCCATGTTGGACTTGGCCAACCACATCCCTGAAGTGAAGAGCAGACCCAGCACTCTGAACGGTTTCAGATGGGGTCCACTTCTTCCCTGTTGCCACACGGGGGGCAGCTGTTCGAATAACAGTATCTTTAGATTCAGTGAGGGTAATGACCAACCTTGCTTTGGTGCATTTGAATTCTTCCACAAGTCTTGTAATTGGTAATTCCAATTTGCCGTTCCCGTACAGTCCAACAGGACTTAAGCATCGTGGAAGTCCAAGCCACTGTTTCACATGTGTGCTGATCACTCTTTCCAGCTTTTCCACCTTATTGATGGGGATTTCATACACTGTTAAAGGCCACACGAGTCTTGGGAATATGCCGAACTGGAAGCACCACAGCTTGAGTTTTCCTGCCAGCAAGGTCTTGTTGATGTGTGCTATGTACGTGATGGTATCCTTTTTGAGTTGTTTAAACTGCTCGGTGTCCTTGAGCTTAGCACTATATTATCGACCCAAGCTCTTCACTGGAATTTCTGAAACAGTTGGGACAGGTGTTCCATCAATATGAAACCTTTGATCCGTGACTTGACCTTTGACAATGGAGATGCTTCAGCAATTGCTGGGCTTGATCTTCATCCTCACCCATGTGATGTTTTGATGAAGCTTTTGCGGAAGTCTCTTGGTGCAGGGGACAGTTGTTGTCAGTATTGTTATATCGTCCATATAGGCTCGTATCGGTGGTAACCTTTGACCAAACTGTAGTTGTTTTCCTCCCACAACCCATTTTGAGGCTCTGATAATGAGCTCCATTGCCATAGTGAAGCCCAATGGGGAGATAGGAGCAGACATGTTATGGAAACGTTTAATTGGATTAAGGGGAAATATGAGGCTATCAGGCAGGAACTTGGAAGCATAAATTGGGAACAGATGTCCTCAGGGAAATGTACAGCAGAAATGTGGCAATTGTTCAGGAGATATTTGAATGGGGTTCTGCGTAGATACATTTCAATGAGACAGGGAGAGGATGGTAGAGTACAGGAACCGTGATGTACAAAGGCTGTTGTAAATCTAGTCAAGAAGAAAAGAAGCACTTACGAAAGATTCAAAACACTAGCTAATGATAGAGATCTAGATTATAAGGCTAGCAGGAAGGAGCTTAAGAATGAAATTAGGAGAGCCAGAAGGGGCCTTGAGAAGGCCTTGGTGAGCAGAATTAAGGAAAACCCCAAGGCATTCTACAAGTATGTGAAGAGCAAAAGGATAAGATGTGAGAGAATAGGACCAATCAAGTGTGACAGTGGAAAAGTGTGTAAGGAACAGGAGGAGATGGCAGGGGTATTTAATGAATACTTTGCTTCAGTATTCACTATGGAAAAGGATCTTGGCGATTGTAGGGATGACTTGCAGCGGACTGAGAAGCTTGAGCATGTAGATATTAAGGAAGAAGATGTGCTGGAGCTTTTGGAAAGCATCAATTTTGATAAGTCACCAGGACCGGTTGGGATGTACTCTAGGCTATTGTGGGAAGCGACGGAGGAGATTGCTGAGCCTCTGGCGATGATCTTTGCATCATCAATGAGGACGGGAGAGGTTCCGGAAATATTGGAGGGTTGCAGATGTTGTTCCTTTATTCAAAAACGGGAATAGAGATAACCCAGGAAATTATAGACCAGTGAGTCTTACTTCAGCGGTTGGTAAGTTGATGGAGAAGATGAAGGCAGTATTTATGAACATTTGGAGAGGCATGATATGATTAGGAATAGTCAGCATGGCTTTGTCAAAGGCAGGTTGTGCCTTACGAGCCTGATTGAATATTTTGAGGATGTGACTAAACACATTGATGAAGGTAGAGCCATAGATGTAGTGTATATAGGTCTTAGCAAGGCATTTGATAAGGTACCCCATGCAAGGCTCATTGAGAAAGTAAGAGGCATGGGATCCAAGGGGACATTACTTTGTAGATCCAGAACTGGCTTGCCCACAGAAGGCCAAGAGTGGTTGTAGACGGGTCATATTCTGCATGGAGGGCGGTGACCGGTGGTGTGCCTCAGGGATCTGTTCTGGGACCCCGTCTCTTCATGATTTTTATAAATGACCTGGATGAGGAAGTAGATGGATGGGTTAGTAAATTTGTTGATGACACAAAGGTTGGGGGGTGTTGTGGATAGTGTGGAGGGCTGTCAGAGGTTACAGCAGGACATTGATAGGATGCAAAACTGGGCTGAGAAGTGGCAGATGGAGTTCAACCCAGATAGGTGTGAGGTGGTTCATTTTGGCAGGTCAAATATGAGGGCAGAATATAGTATTAATGATAAGACTCTTGGCAGTGTGAGGATCAGAGAGATCTTGGGGTTCAAGTCCATAGACACTCAAAGCTGCTATGCAGGTTGACTCTGTGGTTAAGAGGGCATATGGTGCATTGGCCTTCATCAATCGTTGGATTGAATTTAAGAGTTGAGAGGTAATGTTGCAGCTATATAGGACCCTGGTCAGACCTCACTTGGAGTACTGTGCTCAATTCTGGTCACTTCACTACAGTGAAGGACGTGGAAACCATAGAATGGGTGCAGAGGAGATTTGCAAGGATGTTGCCTGGACTGGGGAGCATGCCTTATGAGAATAGGTTCAGTGAACTCGACCTTTTCTCCTTGGAGCGAAGGAGGATGGGAGGGGACCTGATAGAGGTGTACAAGAGAATGAAAGGCATTGATCGTGTGGATAGTCAAAGGCTTTTTCCCAGGGCTGAAATGGCTAGCATGGGAGGGCACAGTTTTTAGGTGCTTGGAAGTAGGTACAGAGGAGATGTCAGGGGTAAGTTTTTTACGCGGTGACTGCGTGTAATGGGCTGCCGGCGATGGAGGCAGAAACGATAGGGTCTTTTAAGAGACTCCTGGATAGGCACATGGAGCTAGAAAAATAGAGGGCTATGGGTAACCCTAGGTAATTTCTAAGGTAGGGACATGTTCAGCACAGCTTTGTGGGCTGAAGGGCCTGTATTGTGCTGTAGGTTTTGTATGTTTCTATGTTATAGCTCAAATCTCACTATCTGAAGTAAAACACTTGTAATCATCGAGATTAGCCATGCCCAATCTTTGGAATTTGGAGGGGAGGGTCATTTAGAGGTTGAAGCATTGGATCACAGCCTAAATTGTAGCTGGCACTCCTGGGGACAGGAACCATTCAGGATGTGATGGCTACTGAACATGAACAATGATATCAAATCAGATCAATGTTTGTTTGACAACAATTGCACACTTGAGGTCTGAGAAAACATTCAAACAGGTATTAGCCTGAAGGACGACACCTGTTCAGTGTAATTTCAAGACGCCTATCTTACTATCTGGTGCTCTCAGTGCAGCCTCCTAACCACCAGTGAGACTCAATGCAGAGTGAGGAACCACTTTTTCGAGTACCTTCACTCTGTCTGCTGTAAAAGGCAGGATCTCCCAGCGGCCATCCACTTCCTATCCCATTCTGACATGTCTGTCTCTATTGCTATTGAGGCCAAACTCAGATTGGAGGAGCAACATCCCTCCTATCTGGGTAGCATCCAATCTGATATCATGAACATTAATTTCTCTAACTTCCAGTAATTCCTCTCCCCCTCCAATATTTCCCACCCCTCATTTTCCATTCACCATTCTAGTTATCCTCTCACCCCCTTCTTTTCTCCTCCCCTGTCCTCATGATCTGCCCCTCCCCATTTCCTTATTGCTTTGTCTTGGCAGGACACTGGAACAGGGACCCAATCGCAGACCCAGTACTGTACACACTGTGATATTTATTGAGTAACCAACCCAGAGGTGCAAACAAAGTCGGTGTCAAAGTTCAGGCAAAGATTGAAACATCTGGAGAAATACAAGAATCAGGGAAACTCACTAGCACAATCTAGCAACAAACAGGTGAAAACACAGGACTGAAATACACTGAGCAATAACCAGAGAGGCAGATGATAGGTGGAGCACAATGAGACACAAGTGGCAGCAATACAGGTAATAATGAGAAACAGGTGAGAGATGGAGTACTCAGTAATACAGGGGCTGGAGTAGAGCAGGAGCAGGGACAGGAGCACATAGCAATACAAAACCACAGACTGACAGCTAGGGGGAAAGCACACAAAAAGACAGAGTTCAACTGGAGGTACTGACATGTCTACTGTCCTCCCCTATTCAATTTCTCCTTTACCACTTTTACCCATCACCTCCCACTTCTTACATCACCTGGTCTCACCTGTCACCTGCCATCTTGTACTCCTTACTCTTCTCCCCACCTTCTTTTCCAGTCCTGATGAATGGTCTTGGACAGAATGTTAAAGGTTTATTCCTCTCCATAGATGTTGCCTGACCTGCTGAGTTCCTTAAGCATTTTGTGTGTATTGAACAAATGGATCCATTGTATCCATTAGCACCCTGGGAGATCTGATAGATCGGTACTGTGCTCTAAGGCCTTGCCATGGAATACCCTGACGGCCTTTGGGAGCCTGGCATCTGCAAAGTTCCTTTAACAATGGTCAGAGGTATTTAATAAAATATTAAAATGAATTAAAAATTTTAGAAAGATCATATTTTATTTTGGTAATTTAAAAATATAGGAAATATATTTAATTCTAACTCAATATTCATTAACAAATATATTTCAAAATACAATAACTCATTAGTAAATCATTAAGACTATTTAAATAAAGTAGAATAAGTAATACACTTACTGTAATTCCCTTTCTCCATAGACTTAGAGACCTCATTAAAATGAATATGGATCTCCATGCAATGCATCCTATCCTAGCTTTCGGTACAGGAGCCCAAAGTCCCACATTCAACATTTTAAACAGAAGTTCTTCCATTCACCATTAGATTTCTTAATGGTCCATGAATAATTCCTCTTTGTACTATCTGTTTATTTATCCTGTGATGCAAAGTCCTTAATAAGGTGAGAACAAACTTTTTCCAATATTGATAATCTTCACAAATGAATCTCTCCCTTTGTAAGTAACTGCAAAATACACAAGAACATAAATGTCAAAAGGTGCAAGATTTTTTGCACTCTAGATTTTTGTTCTAAAGCAAACAAAAGCTATAATGTTGGTTTCCTTCAGTTTTTCAGTGTTTGCTTCTTGTGGCTGATTGGCGGGTGGGTGATTTGTTAGCTTTTTGAGTGTTGGGAATTTTTGATGCTGTCTTTTTCTGTCATTGAGGGGATGGGGGATTATTATTGTTGCTGCTTATTTTTGCGGAGAGGGGTTGGGATTTGATGCCATTGTCACTGATTTTTCTGTGGGGAGGGGGAGAGGGGATTTTGGGGTCTGCGAGTTTTGTTTCTTTTTTGTGTTGGGGAGGAGTTGATGTGTTTTCTTTCATCAACTCCATGGTTGTTCTGTTTTTTTGTGGCTATCTGAAGAAGACAAATAATGGAGTTGTATTGTAAATTCACACTTTGACAATAAAAAAAACATTTAAAACTTTGAAAAGTGGAAGAGTTCCCTTTCCAAGGCATATATTACACGTCTACTGGAATTGGCTTAAAACTGTTTCTCAGTGGTAACTACCTCTCCGATGTGGTTTCTGTCAGGGAATCAATTACTTAGTTCATGGATTAAATACCTGTCCAAGGGCTTGCCATTTGCACTAAATACTCATCTTTGGCTAGACCTACTGGCAACTTAAGGCCAACTGTGGCTTTTGTGGAGTTATTGGTTTAAGTCAAGGTACTGGTTTGTGTGAGCTGATAGAGTGAATGATAATCTTATCATAATGTCTTCAATATAAGTGTGTGTGTGTTCAAGTTGGGATGGGTGATGCTCAGGATAATAATATGCTTGAGATAAGGACAGTCTGGCTAACTTCAGACAAGCTGTTACAACTGCTGACCCTACAACCTCTTGGCCTTTACCATGTAATTCAGCTGTATTGCTAAACCTTTGTCAGTTTATTGTTTTAAGATCTGCTGAAAAGTTGTTGAGCTTTTTGCAGCAATGCTTCCAGTTTGGTATTACCATGGTAGAGCTCATCCCTTTACTACAGCCCTCCTTTTGGCATTGACTTTTTTAAATTTGATAAACTTGCCTATATCTTATTTGTAAATTTATAGCATAATTAAACATAACAAATTATATTTTCTGGGTTTCACCATCACTGAGTTAACCTCTCTGTATAGCTCTCTGGTAGTGAGCTATTGCTGTGAAATAAAGTAAAATCCATATTCTTGTGCAACTGCATGTAAATTCATATATGAAGCAGTTCACATTACAAACTATGTTCTTTACCACAATTCTTCCAGACAGACCTTTAAATGTCTGTGTTTGATCAACTAAACAGTTTGCAAAGCAATAGGATTGGATCACTTATTTAAATTATACAACCAGTGCTTTGGGGGCTGGTGTGGAGGTGCTGTCCTAGGATTAAAGCTGCAGTGTATTGAGAAGTGATCTGGAAGCCATCTTTCTTCACTGGTCCCATGGGCTTGAGGATGACTTACTTTCACTGAAGAGTGAAAAATGTTTGTACCAGAGTTGTTGAACTCACATTGACTCCTATTTGAATTGAATTAACTATATTTCTTACATCCTTCACATACATGCAGAGTCAAAATCTTTACATTATGTCTCCATCTAAATGCGTACTGTGCAATTTATAGTGATATGTAATTGTAATAAATAGTATGCACAACAGGATAGTCAATATAACATAGAAATACAGTTGTATCAGCATGAATTAATCAGTCTGATGGCCTGGTGGAAGGAGCTGTCCCGGAGCCTGTTGGTCCTGGCTTTTATGCTGCAGTACCACTTCCCGGATGATAGCAGCTGGAACAGTTTGTGGTTGGGGTGACTCGGGTCCCCAATGATCCTTCAGGCCCTTTTTACACACCTGCCTTTGTAAATGTCTTAGTGGGAAGTTCACACCCACAGATGCACTGGGCTGTCCACACCACTTTCTACAGAGTCCTGCGATTGAAAGAAGTACAGTTCCCATACCAGGCAGTGTTGCAGCCAGTCAGGATGCTCTCAATTGTGCCCCTGTAGAAAGTTCTTAGAATTTGGGGGGGCCATACCAAACTTCCTCAACCGTCTGAGGTGAAAGAGGCGCTGTTGTGCTTTTTTCACCACACAGTGGTGTGTACAGACCATGTGATGTTCTCAGTGATGTGGATGCTGAGGAAATTAAAGCTGTTCATCCTCTCAACCCCAGATCTATTGATGTCAATAGGGTTTAGCCTGTCTCCATTCCTCCTGTAATCCACAACCAGCTCCTTTGTTTTTGCGACATTGAGGGAGAGGTTGTTTTCTTGACAACACTGTGTCAGAGAGATGACTTCTTCTCTGTAGGCTGTCTCATTAGTATTTGAGATAAGGCCAATCAATGTGGTATCGTCAGCAAATTTAATTAGCAGATTGGAGCTGTGGGTGGTGACACAGTCATGGGTGTACAGAGAGTAAAGGAGGGGGCTTAGGACACAGCCCTGAGGGGCTCCTGTATTGAGGGTCAGAGGGGCAGAGGTGAGGGAGCCCACTCTTACCACCTGTCGACAATCACTAACAAGAATAATTGCACATACTTATATCAACCCTACCTTAACATTATTATGTCACATGGACATAGTTTTATTCAGATATACACTTTGACCTGGTCTCTAACCGGTCTTTACCACACTGGAGGACAAACTATTGTTTCTTCTATCAAAGTCAATATTAGCAATAAGGAGTGTTTGAATAAACTTTTTTCTCTGGAGAGTCAGAGGCTAAGGGGACACCATACAGAAGTTTATGAAACTACAAGAAGCATAGATAGGGAAGACGAGATGTATTTCCCAAGGTGGAAATGTCAAATAGGTGAGGACATTGTTTTAATGTGAGGGGGTGGAATTTAAATAAGATTTACGAGGTAGGGTTTATTCACAGAGAATGGTAGGTATCTGGAAAATGGTGGTGGAAGCAGATAGAATAGTGATGTTTAAGAGGCATTTAGACAGGTACATGAGTTGTATTTTGGAGTGAATCCTCACTCAAGGAGTGAATGCATCATCTCAGTGTAGCTTCAGTACAGCACTGAAGATCTGCTGGGTTTTGAGTGACTTGTAAAATCTAAGTTTTCTCAAGTGGAACTAACTGAAAAGTCCCACTGAGTGAGTGAGTGAGTGTGTGTGTGTGTGTGTGTGTGTGTGTGTGTGTGTGTGTGTGTGTGTGTGTGTGTGTGTGTGTGTGTGTGTGTGTGTGTGTGTGTCTATGTCTCTCTCTTTCTCTCCTCCCCCCCATAATAAGATTATAAATCATTTTTTGTTTCAGCATACACACAGAATCTAGCAATGTCCTTCCATTCTCCTAAGTCATATCAAGCTTATAAAATTACTAATGTTTAGATTGTAAACCACAGCCCATGCCACTGTAGTCAGACTTGGCCAATAAAGCTCATATGATGTATGTACTTAGTGTCTTCACACAGTTCTAAACATTAAGGCAATTTTTATCATCAAAGCAAAACCTAAATCACAAGATTTTGTTATTTATCTCAATGCTATTGAGTAAATTGGTGCTCTGGTTCCTATATTATAATAGTAAATACATTTCAAGTAATTGCTTGGCAGCCAACACCTTGAGGTGCCATATGAATGTATCTCAATCAGACGCCAGATGCATTAGAAACAAAGGTACAGGAAGCCCTCAACAAGTCAGGCACCTGTGGAGATGGAAACAGCTGTTTCAAGTTGATGACTTTTCATCAGAACTTGAAGTGTTGCTGACAATGACGGGGGTGTCACCTTAATATTCAAAAGAGCTGAGCATTGCGTTTTCACGCAAAATAAGTGGAGGGGGGTGCATGAAAGTTCTAACTCGTCATGTTTCTGGAAGCAGAGCAGTGCTTCAGAAATGCTTACCCTCAGGACTTTACACGGTTTGGCTGTTAAAATTATCCTGTGGTTAGCCATTATATAATTAAAAGAGCAATTATGTAACAAGAATACAGTTTGCTGAGATTATTCCCTGAAGGGTATATGAATTAAGAAATGCTGAGCAGTTTTAGTTTACAATACCTCACAAAAACATTTCTGAAGATGTTCATTGGTGATAAAAGCATAAGATTAAAATGGGTATCCTCATGAAAAATGTCAATGGATCAAGTTGAGCTGCATTAATACACAAAGCACTACAAGAACTCAGTGGGTCAGGCAGCACTATTGGAGGGAGATGGAAAGTGCATGTTTCAGGTCATGACCCCTGAGCTCATCTGGTTCACAAATCATCCTCAAGGAAGGGCATCTGTCATCCTTATCCTTTTCTACATTTGATTCCAGGTTCACAGCTGTGGATACTGTGATGGCAGTTGCTGGAATTTGGAGCAATGCACAAGATGCTGGAGGAATTCAGCAGGTCAGGCAGCATCTATGGAGAGGAATGGACAGTTCATGCTTTGGGTCAAGACCCTTCAGGCACAGATGTGGATGTTGACTCTTAACTGCCTCCACAGTTCAGAGGCAATTCAGGATACACAATGAAGTCCAACTACATTGGCATTCCATAGGTGAATACATCAAAAAGAAGCATTAGCAATAGATAATTTTTTTTTCCGACAGCAATCACCTTTACAAGAACGCAATCAAAAAGTGTGACCACCCAGACTCTGAATTCTTCTGATGATCACCTCTAATTTGTCTATAAGAAACGTATGTATTCTCAGTGAGAAGCTGTATTTGACGTGAGCACAAGTTAAGGATGTTCTGTGTTTGTATTTGAGTTAGTTCTTCATTAGGTCTGAACTCCTGCCAAAATCATGAGCTGTTATAAGCAGATTGTACTGTATATATAACTTTATACACAACATTGATTTATTGTTAATCTGATATATAATATAAAAATAATTGCTTCAATTACTTATGGAAACAATTACTTCAAAATTGAAAGCTTTACGATGTACTTGACCATTTGTCAAAAGCCTATTTAAAAGATGTTGTCAATTGGAACAACTTTTCCTTCAGCTCCTCCCACTTTCTCCAGACTCGAGGGGAAGCCATGGGCACCCACATGGGCCTCAGCTTTTTGTAGGCCATGTGGAATAGTGTATGTTCGAAGCCTTCCATGGTAAGGCTCCCCAACTCTTCCTCTGCTACGTTGATGACTGCGTTGGTGCTGCTTCATTCAGAGCTCATCAATTTTATCAACATTGTCTCCAACTTCCACCATGCCCTTAAATTCACATGGCCCATTTCTGACACCTCCATCCCCTTTCTCAATCTCTGTCTCCTCTGGAGACAAACTGTTAATCAATATCTTTTATAAACCAACTGATTCCTACAGTTCTCTTGACTATACCTCTTCCATAAGATATAGGAGCAGAATTATGCCATTTGGCCCATCGAGTCTGCTCCACCATTTCATTATGGCTGATCCATTTCCCTCTCAGCCCCAATCTCCTGTCTTCTCCCCATATCTCTTTTTGCCTTGACCAATCAAGAATCTATCAACCTCTGCCTTAAATATACATAAAGACTTGGTCTCCACAGCTGCCTGTGGTAACAACTTCCACAGATCCACTTTTTGGTTTATGAAATTCCTCCTCACCTCTGTTCTGAATGGATGCCCCTCTATTCTGAGGCTGCCCCCTCTGGCCCAAGACTCTCCCCACCAGAGAAAACATCCTTTCCACATCCATTCTATTGAGGCCTTTCAACATTCAATAGGTTTCACTGAAAGCCCCCCTCATTCATCTGAATTCTAGTGAGTACAAACCCAGAGCCATCAACACTCCTCATATGATAAGCCTTTTGATCCGAGAATCATTTTCATGATTTGAACCCTCTCCAATGTCAGCACATCCTTTCTCAGACAAGGGGCCCAAAGCTGCTCATGATTCTGCAAGTGAGACCACACCAGTGCTTTATAAAACCTCAATGTTACACCCTTCCCACCCTGACTTTTGTGCAAATTGTTATTCCTTTTTCTCAGTTTCTATGTCTTTGCCACATCTGTTCCCAGTATAAGGCTTCTTTTCCAGGATATTAGAGATGTCCTCCTTCAAAAAACAGTGTTTCCCTTCCTCCACCATTGAAGCACCCCTTAACCATATCTCCTGCACTTCCCAGACATCTGCACTCACCCCATCTTCCTGCCTCCTTAACAGTGATAGAATTCCCTTTGACTTTACCTACCAACCCTTGATTCTCTACATCCAACACATCATTCTTGCAACTTTTGCCATCTCTACTAATTCCCAGCACCCCCCCCCCCCCAATCTACGCTTTCAGCAGGGATCCCCTTGTTCATTCATCCATCTCCACAATCTCCCTCCCAGCACTTACCCCTCCTCACCTCCATTCAGGGCCCCAAGCAATCCTTCCAGGTGAAGCAACACTTCAATTGTAAATCTGATGGGGTCTATTGTATCCAGTGCTCCCGCTGCAGCCTCCTCTACTTTGGTGAGACTCATCGTAAATTGGAATACTGCTTCATCAAACACCTCCACTCCATCCACCAAAAGCTGACCTTCCCGGTGGCCAAACAGTTTAATTCCAATTCCTATTGCCCTTTTGACATGTCAGTCCATAGCCTCTTGTGCCACAGTGAGGCCACCCTCAGGGTGGAAGAGCAACACCTCATATTCCGTCTGGGTATATGATGGCATGAATATCGATTTCTCCTTCCAGTTTAAAAAAAATCCCTCCCTTCCCCTCTTCTACTGACATCTTTTATAAACCGAGAGACTCCCACAGCTATCTGGACTATACCTCTTCCCACCCTGTCTCCTGTAGAAATGCCATTCCCTTTTCTCAGTCCCTTCATCTCTATCACATCTGTTCCCAGGATGAGGCTTTCCTTTACAGGACTTCAGAGATGTCCTCCTACTTCAAAGAACGGGGTTTCCCTTCCTCCACCATTGACACTGCCCTCACCCGCATCACCTTTATTTCCCAAACATCCGCACTCGCCCCATCTTCTCGCTGCCTTAACAGTGCGAGAGTCCCTTGCCTTCCCCTACCACCACATGAGTCCCATCCAACACATCATCCTCTGCAACTTCAGCTACCTCCAAAGGGAACCTACCACTAAACACATCTTTACCTTCTCCCCCCTCACTTTATGCAGGATCGCTCCTTCTGTAATTCCCTTGACCATTTGTCCCTCCCCATTAATCTCCCTCTCAGCAATTATCTCTGCAAGCAGCCAAAGTTCTACACTTGCCAATTCACCTCCTCCCTCACTTCCATTCAGGGCCCCAAACAGTCCTTCCAGGTGAATCTGCTGGGATCGTCTGTTGTGTCCTGAGCTCCCGATGTGGCCTCCCTTACATTGGTGAGACCCAGTGGAACTGCTTCATTGAGCACCTCCGCTCCATCTGCCAAAAGTGAAACTTCACAGTGGCCAAAGATGTTAATTCCGATTCCCATTCCCACTCTGACATGACAGTCCGAGTTGAGGCCATTGTCAGGATGGAGAAGCAAGACTTTATATTCTGTCTGGGTAACCTCCAACTTGATGGCATGAACATCGATTTCTCCTTCTGGTAAAAAAAACTCCCTCCCTCTCCCTTCTTCTTCTATTCCCCACTCTGGCCTCTTACCTCTTCTCACCTGCCTGTCACCTCCTCGTGGTATCCTTCCCGCTTCCCTTTCTGCTACGGTCCACTCTCCTCTCCTATCAGATTCCTTCCTCTCCAGCCCTTTACCTTTCCTTCCCACCTGGCTTCACTTATCACCTTCTAGCTATCTTTTTTCCTTTCCCTCCATCTTTTAATTCTGATGTCTTCCCCCTTCCTTTCTAGTCTTGTAAAAAGGTCTCGGCCAGAAAGTCAACTGTTTATTCATTTCCATAGATACTACCTGACCTGATGAGTTCCTCCAGCACTTTGGGTGAGTTACCTTTTCCTTTCTGTTATGGGATTAGCTAGCTTAACAGAGATCATAATTGTAACCAGAATCAGTTTAATATCTCAAGAAATATGTCAAGAAATTTGTTAACTTACTGTCAGCAGTTCAATGCAATACATGATAATGTAGAAAGAAAACTAAATAAAGAAATAAATCAATCAATTAAAGTATAAATATATGTATAAAATAGTTAAAAATATTAGTGCAAAAACAGAGATAATATACATTAAAAAAGTGAGGTAGTGTTCACGGGTTTAATGTCCATTTAGGAATCAGATGGCAGAGGGGAAGAAGCTGTTCATGAATCACTGAGTGTGTGCCTTCAGGCTTCTGTACCTCCTACCTGATGGTAACAGTGAGAAAAGGGCTTGCCCTGGGTGCTGGAGGTCCTTAATAATGAAAGCCACTTCTCTGAAGCACCACTCCAAAAAGATGTCTTGAATACTCTGGATGCAAGTACCCATGATGAAGCTGACTAATTTTACAATTTTCTGTAGCTTCTTTCAATCCTGTGCAGTAGTCTCCATACCGGACTGTGATGCAGCCTGTCCAAGTGCTCTCTACAGTACATTTGCATAAGATTTGGAATGTTTTAGGTGGCACTGAGTCTGCCTCTGTGACTCAGAAAGGAAAGGTCATTGGGAGAGAAGAGGCACACTGTGGTGATAGAATTGATTGGAAAAGAACACTGGCAGGGATGATGGGAGAGCAGCAATGGCTGTAATTTATGGAAGCAATTCAGAAGGCACAGGATATATACATCCCAATGAGGAAGAAGTATTCTAAAGGCAAGTTGGCACAACTGTGGCTAACAAGAGAAGTCAAAGCCAACACAAGAGCCAAAGAGAGGGCATAAAAATAGATCAAAAATTAGTGGTAAGTTTGGGAAGCTTTTAAAAAAAACTCCTGCAGGCATCTTAAAAAGTCATTAAGAAGCTAAAGTGGAATATGAAAGTAAGCTAGCCAATAATATTAAAGATGATACCAAAAGTTTCTTCAGATAAATAAAGTGTAAAAGAGAGGTAAAAATGGATATCGGACTGCTGGAAAACAATGATGGAGAGGTAGTAATGGGGGACAAGGAAATGGTAGACAAACTGAATAAGTATTTTGCATCAGTCTTCACGGTGGAAAAAACTAGCAGTATGGTGGAAGTTCCAGGTGTCAGGGCTCATGGAGTGTGTGAGGTTACCATAACTAGAGAGAAAGTTCATGGGAAACTGAAAGGTTGGAAGGTAAATAAGTCACCTGAACCAGATGGTGTTTACCCCAGAGTTATGAATGTGGTGGGCGAAGGGATTGTGGAAGCATTAGTAATGATCTTTCAAGAATCACTAGATTCTGGAATGGTTCCGGAAGACTGGAAAATTACACATGTCACTCCACTCTTCAAGAAGGGAGAGAGGCAGAAGAAAAGAAACTATAGGCCAGTTAGTCTGACCTCAGTGGTTGGGAAGATGTTGGATTCAATTATTAAGAATAAGGTTTCAGGTACTTGGAGGAACATGACAAAATAGGCTGTAGTCAGCATAGTTTCCTTATGAGAAAATATTGCCTGACAAATTTTTTGGAATTCTTTGAGGAAATAACAAGGTAGTCAAAGGAGAATTGGTTGATGTTGAGTACTTGAATTTTCAGAAGGCCTTTGACAAGGTGCCACACGAGGCTGCTTAAAAAGCTAGGAGGCCATGGTATTACAGGAAAGATTCTAGCATGGATAAAGACCTGGAAGATTGGCAGGAGGCAAAGAGTGGGAATAAAGGCAGCCTTTCCTGCCTGGCTACCTCTGACTAGTGGTGTTCTGCAGGGGTCTATGTTGACTCCCAGGAACTTGAAATTGCTCACTCTCCCCTCTTCTGATCCCTCTATGAGGATTGGTGTGTGTTCCCTCATCTTACCCTTCCTGAAGTCCACAATCAGCTTTTTGATCTTCCTGAATTTGAGTTTGTTGCTGTGACACTTCTCAACTAGCTGTTATATCTCTCTCCTGTGCACCCTCATCTCCATTTGAATTTTTGCCAACAATGGCAGTATCATCAGCAAATTTGTAGATGTGGAGTCTTCAGGCTATCAATTTTCATTAGTTAAGGAAGTTAGGATACAGACAGATAAAAAGAAACATGATTATCTATCTTATGAATGCTCCCAATGCATGGAATATAGAGTGTTTCTGTGAATTGAAATAATGACACAGGGAAATTAGTTCTAAATTGTAGTGAAAATGGGAGGAGGGATGGATAGAGTAAAGGAAATAATTGTGCTAGGCTGAGACCTGCATTGCTGTGGAGATGAGCTGTTAATGGTCAATTGGAGGGTAACAAGAAAGTATGAAATTTGGCAGATTACAGGCCAGGGTAATGCAAATGTTGAGAGGGGGAAAACTGGTCCATTATCACAAATGGATAACTTACAGCACAAATAACAAGCTCTAATGTAACCTATGAAAATGAGTTATCTAAGTAATTAGTTCAGCTTGTATTGAGCCTTGTTAACACAGAGCTGGACAAAGTGGGAGTGGTATGGAGAATTGAAGTGCCAGGTAGCAGGTTTAGAGTCACACCTGCAGACTGAATACTGCTAGCTGGTCAAGCAGATCAGGGTGTTACACACCATTTCCTATTCTGATTGAGAAGATATTTTACATTGGATGTCAAAGATGGTTAAAATAGTTATACTGAAGATCTGTCACCGTCTAATTAAATCCCAGGATAGCCCTCTGTGGCTGATAGAGCCTTTGCCATTCCTATATTCCTGCAGTACTGTTTGATTAATGCTTGAACACATGCTAATCGGGTTCTATTGTTCTGTTTCAAGTGATCCCATGGATTTAGAATCCATTGATCTGGGCTTTCAATACTTAGGCTATGTCCTCACTAGACTGGATAAATCCGTAACCAAAGCTTTTTCTCTTCATTTTGACCCTCTGTCCACACTGAAACGGCATTTTCCTCCCCCGAAAATGGAGCTTTTCTAAAACTCCCTCCAGAGTGTGTAAATTTGAAAATGCCGATTGGGCAGAGCAGTGTGGATGGGGTAACCGGAGATTTTTAAAAATGCTGTCATGACGTGCCGGAACAGATTGTGGCGGCAGTGCAGAATTTCATTGTTTTCTTTAAAGCACCCCCTCCACGCAACCTAACAATTTCAGAACAGATGGCAATGAGCCTGAAGCCAGAAGAGTTAGAAATGTACTCACCAAATACTTTGACCCATAACTTACTGAATAAATAAGTATACTGTACTCACTTTGCCCTGTTTTCTGTCCTTGCTTGTATGAACGTGGTTTACCTATTTATGCAAATACTTCTCTGACAATAGATGTGTAACAGCCTAATGTAACATTATATGGAAATACAAGATAACACTGATGTAGACATGCTTTATACATTTAACAAGGTGCTTTATTAATGCAACTTAAGTACTCCTTGTCGGTTGCCTCCATATGCTCCAGTATTTGTTTTTTTAGTTTTAAGTCCTCCTGTGCGAGAGCCAAAATCTGTCTGTCGTTTGGCAATTTCCTTTTAAGTTTTTCTAGTCTGTAACTGCACTAGCGCGCACTTTCACAGTGAGATTTGACACCAAACATGTCACTTGTTTTCTGTGGGTGTGCCCAGTAGGAGAAGATTCACCCAAATACCCGTTTTAATGTGGACGAAGGTAGTTTCAAAAACGCTTTGGGTGCCTATCGTTTTTACACGAAACCGGCATTTTCAAAATTATCCGCTCTAGTGTGGACGTAACCTTAGGTGGGGTGGACAGTGTTTTGATAATCAAATATGCTGCATTTTGGTTTTAGTGTTATTTTGAACCCCTTCACTCCAACAGTGGGCATGTTATTGGTTATCTATTTTATTGGCAAAACAAATTGAAACAGGTTGTGATGGAAAGCCAAGATTAGTGGCGATATGGTTGCTTTTTAGACTAGAGGAAAATGTACCATGGTATCTCCAGGATCAGAATGTTACACGGAGCGACTGGGGGCAAACCCAAGTGCAGGACACAGGCACGGAGACTTGAGACAGAGATGGACTTGGACATGACTTGGACTGGATGGGGACTCAGAGCCCTGAACACGGAGACGCCAACACCAAACAAAGACAGATGATTCATATCTTGGCTTGGAGAAGCGGCAAATGGCCTGCAATCCTCAGCTAGATACGAAGAAACAGAATTCCCAACTCAGAGTAGTGACAAACGGCAGGACCTACTCAGTTGGGAACGCAACAACTAAACCAACCAACGACTGACAATACGAATCCTGCCATGGAGAAGCTCATGAAGGCAGTCCTTTATTCTTGTTGGCTCGGAAGACGGTCCCTTATTCTCGGCGGCTTGGAACGAGCAATGCCGCTCTGTCAAGGTGACGACCCTGCAGCGAGTAGGTGTAAACTGGAGTTTTTATGCTGCTGTTTCAAATGAGGATCAGGTGCCCTAATCAAGGAGCCCGGTGGAACACGGGGAAAAGGAAATTAACTGAAATGAGTAGTTAACGGACTGGAACATGACACAGAATGTTTCAAAGGTTTCAAAGGTACATTTAATGTCAGAGAAATGTATACAATATACATCCTGAAATGCTTTTCCTTCACAGCCATCCTCAAAAACAGAGGAGTGCCCCCAAAGAGTAATGACAGTTAAATGATAGAACCCCAAAGTCCCCCCTCCCATGCGTAAGCAGCAGCAAAGCAACAATCCCCCTCCCCCCACCAGCAAAAAAAGTATCAGCACTCACCATTGAGCACTCAAGCATGCAGCAAAGCAACAGCAAAGACACAGACTTGCCGTACTCCAAAGACTACTTGTTCACCCAGTATTCGACATACCACAGGCTCTCTCTTTCCTTAATAAGGGAGAAAGAGGTGTCTCCGTTTCACAGCGAGAGGGGAGACATAACAGACAACTTGCTGGTTTATGATGTTAAAAGTCCATTGCATCTCTTTTTCCGAGCTCTGTGGCCAAAGATCTCAGGACTCTGGGCACACAGCCATAGGTCTTCCGACTTCCCCAACGACACACCAATCTCTTGCCGTGACACCAACCTTCGATCTGTCCATCTCCAGAGCCATAAAATCTTGGACCTCTGTAGGCAGGCAAAGCCCTTGGCATGTCAAATAATGGCCAGTTGTGAAACCTCGAGAGCGGGTCCCATTCCCACAAAGAACCAAAGTCAGTGTTTAACTCCAAGTCAGGGTCTTCTAAAGAACCCTGAAAGGGAGAAATAGAGATACCAAAGATAGAAATAGAGCTGTTTCCGAAGATGCAAGCAAAGGAGTCACTGTTAGGCACCACTGTTATGATTATTTTCCTTTTTGATATGTCAATCACCTGGATTGGTCTGTGCAGAGCATAAATTGAAGGTGTGTAGATGGTATAAAATTTGGAATTGCAATATAAACAAATCCCAGCGTAGAATAAAAGTGAGGTGGATTTTGGGAGGAAATCTAAAGTAAAAGCAATGTTCTAAAATTAAAATAAATTCCATAGTGAAAGTGCACACTGAAAACCTCTGGCAAATGAAATTGGAGGATATTGATCTTTGAAAGCCAGGCTCTTTCTCCAGAATTTTGGGTGTTCTCATCACACTTTAAAATTCACTTTCAAGCTACCTAATGTGTTCATCTCACCACAAATAAGAGGAATAATTGCAAGCTGCCAGAATGTGTGGTGACATTTGTGGGTTGCCCCCAGCACATTTGTAGATTGTATTAGTTGTTAACGCAAACAATGTACTTCATAGTATGTTCTGATGTACAGGTGATAAATAAGTGGATCTGAATCTGATTTATTAGTTTTAAAGGGTGTTTCTAAAACCCATTATCAACTTTGCAAGACATGGTCCATGGTTTCAAATGGCAGCCAGTGTTTAGCCTAGCCCAAGTTAAGAGATGATGCACTGAATGGTCTGTTGGTGCTCACATTATGCAGTGCATCATCTATTCCTAATTTTGAACAGACCCCTGCTGTAGGATTTGGCTACTTATTTTCAAAGGACCAGACCAGTACCTTTTTCCTGCAATTTTGTCCCTTAATTAAATCACTGATTTTAATTCTATGTCTGCCCATCATATGTACCTGTCATTCCTCATTGCCCTTGTGAACGAGTCCTGAAGCCACACATGCAAAATATGCCTGAGAGGTTGCCTTGGTATATACAATGCTGTTCTGAACTGTGGCTCATATTTACCACAAAGGAGCAAATTATGAAGATGACAGAAGATAAAAGTTCTCACTGTGGGAGTTAAATGGGTCAGTAGAAATGGTCTCAGGTCTGTGGCCCCAAATATTTTACTGCTATACATGCAAACCTCTTTCCTCTTTTACAACTCTCTCCACCTATCTATGCCATGTAACTTTTGTTTTTATTGCTCCGGATCTTTGATTTGTGCTGGATATTGTTCTGCACTTGCATTTCAATACCACCATGTGTTACAGGGTTACGGGGTAGTGTGGATTTAGTACTTTTTTAAAAAAATGTGTGGGTTGGCACAACATCGAGAGCCGAAGGGCCTGTACTGTGCTGTAGCATTCTAGTGTCTAATGTTTCTCTTAAAGAGAAAGCTTAGAACATAAGCTTTATCTGTCTCACGATAATGAGGAGAGGATGGAATCTTGAGCACAAGAACACAAAACAGTTACCAGGCCCCACAAGCCATTCAATATGACAATGGCTGACCTGCACAAGCCTCTCCTCCTTTACACTGCTATATTCAATCCACCAATCTTTCAGGAATGTATCTACAGTACTGTCACTTTAATACTTCTAAAGATTTAACCTCCACATCCCTCCCCGCGAAAATGGCATGTCCCAGATGGTGAGGGTCTTTAAAGATAAATGCAGCCTTCTTGAGGCACCACCTCTTAAAGACGTCCTCGATGGTGGGTAGTGTTGTGGCCATGATGGAGCAGTCTGAGTCTACAATCACCTGCAGCTTCTTGCATTCCTGTATTGAAGGCTCCATGCCAGATTGTGATGCAAAAAGTTACAGTGCTCTCCACTGTACATCAATAGAAATTTGCTAGAGTCTTTGGTAACATACCAAATTCCCTCACACTCTGAATGAAATAGAGCCTTGTGAGTTTCCTTTGGACTGCCTCCACCTCCACGTTTTTAGGTAAGGGAACTGCAGCGGAGAGTGAGGTCAGCTGAAAGGATCATCAGGGTCTCTCTTCCCGCCATTACAGACATTTACACCACACGCTGCATCCGCAAAGCAAACAGCATTGTGAAGGACCCCACGCACCCCTCATACAATCTCTTCTCCCTCCTGCCGTCTGGGAAGAGGCACTGAAGCATTTGGGCTCTCACGACCAGCCTATGTAACAGTTTCTTCCCCCAAGCCATCAGACTCCTCAATACCCAGAGTCTGGACTGACACCAACTTACTGCCCTCTCCTGTGCCTATTGTCTTGTTTATCATTTATTGTAATGCTTGCACTGTTTTGTGCACTTTATGCAGTCCTGGGTAGGTCTGTAGTCTGGTGTAGTTTTTTTTCTGTGTTGTTTTTACATAGTTCAGTGTAGTTTTTGTACTGTTTCATGTAGCACCATGGTCCTGAAAAACATTGTCTTGTACCAGCAGATATAGTCGAAATGACAATAAAAAGTGACTCACTCACATACACTCACACTGAACTGAACACCACTCCACTCCCTTTGTACCTTTGCAATTTTTGCACATTTCTTTCTCAATTCCTGCTGTTTACATTTACATCA
Organism: Hemitrygon akajei; assembly: GCF_048418815.1. Classification (NCBI taxonomy): domain Eukaryota; kingdom Metazoa; phylum Chordata; class Chondrichthyes; order Myliobatiformes; family Dasyatidae; genus Hemitrygon; species Hemitrygon akajei. The sequence goes on along the minus strand of NC_133141.1, from coordinate 2,246,775 downwards.
TTTATTATTACATTGTAATTTGCCCTTTACTGTGCCTATTGTGGTGTTTATTAATTATTGTACTGTCTTGCACTGTTTTGTGCACTTTATGTAGTTACATGTAGGTCTGAAGTCTAATGTAGTTTTGTGTTGTTTCACGTAGCACCATGGTCCTGGAGGAACATTGTTTTGTTTTTACTATCTACTGTACCAGCAGTTATGGTTGAAATGACAATAAAAGTGACTTGACAATGCTGTGCTCAGTCCCCTTGGCCGATTTCCCCTCTTACCTTTTCACCCTGTTTCCCCTTCACACAAGTGATAGTAGCGTGCACTCTTGGGAAGGGGCAGGTGGTGTAAATGGCTGATTTCCTATTTTGTGAGTGCAGAGCAAAGGAGATGGATCATCCATGCAACCTCAACCCTCATCTCCAATTCTGGGAATTCTCAATCCTTCCAATTGCATCTAGAACCCTAGTGCAATTAAGTGATCAAAGTTAAGCCCTTCTATTTTTCCATGTTTCTGCATCACACTAGTCAGAGAAATTACATATGAAACCAACAAGTATTTGGAAGCAATAGAAATTTGTTGAGAAGTAAAGTGAAACTCCAGTGCTGATGCTTAAATTAGTGCAAGGCAGATTTTTAAAGTTTTGTTATAGCATTGAGTGCATTCTGATGACATCCCATTAGATAAAGGATACAGGAACATTTCCCCAGAATGACACTAGGAAAGCAAGCTGAGAATTATTAAGGAATTATGTAAAAAAGCATTGTTGAAATCGGCTTAGGTAAAATGTTTCTGTAAGAGTACAGATTTTGAATATTATTGAAGCTTTAGGGAGAGTGGAGCATGACATGATAGAGAAATCCATAATAGAGCTCTCAAATATTAACAATTAAGATATTAAGGATGAAAGATAGAAGGGTTGAGTTATGGTTAGGGTGAGGGAGAGGTGTAAGAATATGGATGGTGACATTTTAGTCAAAGTCTGTAACTCCACTTTAACATGAAGGAGATGAAGATTTGAATGAAGAATGCAAAGAAAAAGCTGTGCAACTAGTTTATAGCAGGTAGCTGTGGTGAAGAGCTAGCCCAAATACAGGAGAGATGAGCAGAATGATCTATTAACTTCTTTCATTGCTGATATTTTTAAAGGAGATCTGTTGCAAAAACAATTGAATGACACAGAAAAACCATGGTGCCTTTTCCATCTGTGCCTCATTTATGAAAGGTCTTCAGGCTCTGAATCAATAACCGAGAAGTGATTCTGCAAGTTAGAGATGTCTTGCAGCAGATGCATTGCCTCAGGCAATCTGAAAGATAGCATCTTAGTTTGAGAGTGAGGCTCTGGTTTGACCTTTCCCACCCTTCCTGTCTGTGCCTTATCACAATTCTAAGCTATTTCTCTCTGGGTCACAAGGTCTTGTGTTGAAGGAGGTTCTGTACCTGATCCAAAAGAACAAATGGTGCAGTACAGTGAGTATCAATCTAAGTGTAATGTGCTGCATAACACACAGTAGTTCCAGTTCAGCTTGACTGCTATCTTGGACGGAGCTGTATTTTTCTCTTCCTGAATACAGTAAACATACAAGGCATTTGAATTAGCAATTGAGTATTTTCATGAAAAATACCTTCACCTACTATTTAAAATGGGGACTAATCAATTTCATACCCTGTTGAGAAGGTGGGTAATGGAATTTCATATGAAGATTTTGCACATGAACTAACTTCAGTCCTACTGAGGACAAGGTCTCACTGAGAAATCTATTTTGTATCATTTGGTGAATTATTTCATCAGTTTAAACTGTGGAGAGTTTAAACTAGGATTGCTGTGGCGTGAAGAGACGGAGGAAGAGGCAGTTGGCTCACAAATAGAGAAAGCTTGCAGACAGTGCGAGAGGGAGGATAGGCAGGTGATAGAGAAGGGACGCGCTCAGACCGATGGTTTGAGATGTGTCAATTTTAATGCAAGGAGTATTATGAACAAAGCGGATGAGCTTAGAGCGTGGATCAGCTCTTGGAGCTATGATGTGGCCATTACAGAGACTTGGATGGTGCAGGGGCAGGAATGGCTACTTCAAGTGCCAGGCTTTAGATGTTTCAGAAAGGACAGGGAGGGAGGCAAAAGAGGTGGGGGCGTGGCACTGTTGATCAGAGATAGTGTCACGGCTGCAGAAAAGGTGGAAGTCATGGAGGGATTGTCTACGGAGTCTCTGTGGGTGGAAGTTAGAAACAGGAAGGGGTGAATAACTCTATTGGGTGTTTTTTATAGACCACCCAATAGTAACATACATCGAGGAGCAGATAGGGAAACAGATTCCGGAACAGTGCAATAATAGTTGTGATGGGAGATTTTAATTTCCCCAATATTGATTGGGATCTCCCTAGAGCAAGGGGTTCAGATGGGTGGAGTTTGTTAGGAAGGTTTTCTGACGCAATATGGAGATCAGCCTACAAGAGGAGAGGCTGTACTTGATCTGGTATTGGGAAATGAACCTGGTTAGGTGTCAGGTCTCTCAGTGGGAGAGCATTTTGGAGATAGTGATCACAATTCTATCTCGTTTACCATAGCATTGGAGAGGGATAGGAGCAGATAAGTCAGGAAAACATTTAATTGGAGTAAGGGAAAATATGAAGTTATCAGGCAGAAACTTGGAAGCATAAATTGTAAGCAGATGTTCTCAGAGAAATATACGGCAGAAGTGTGGCAACTGTTCCTGGGATATTTGCATGGTGTTCTGCATAGCTACGTTCAAATGAGACAGGGAAAGGATGGTAGGCTATAGGAACCATAGTGTACAAAGGCTGTAGAGAATCTATGCAAGAGGAAAAGAAAAGCTTACAAAAGGATCAAAAAATTAGGTAATGATAGAGATCAAGAAAATTATGAGGGTAGGAGGAAGGAGTATAAGAATGAAATTAGGAAAGCCAGAAGGGGCCATGAGAAGGCCTTGATGACAGGATTAAGGAGAACCCCCAAGGCATTCTACAAGTATGTGAAGCGCAAGAGGATAAGACATGAGAGAATAGGACCAATCAAGTGTGACAGTGGAAAACTGTGTATGGAACCGGAGGAAATAGCAGAGGTACTTAATGAATACTTTGCTTCAGTATTCACTACAGAAAAGGACCTTGGAGATTGTAGGGATGACTTACAGTGGACTGAAAATCTTGATCATAAAGGCATTAAGAAAGAGGATGTGCTGGAGCATTTGGAAAGCATCAAGTTGGATAAGTCACCAGGACTGGACGAGATATATCCCAGGTGTTGTGTTCTTTATATTTATACGTACTGTGGGTTACTAATAAAGAACCATATTCTGGAAGAATAGAACTTTTATTTAACAACAACCACAATGTGCTTACAACGCCATGTTTTTCTCGATCTTTCTATCATTCCTGTGCATGCTCAGAACTCTCTCCAATCACGTTCTTACACGTCATATTACCACACAAGGCTACTGTGGGAGGCGAGGGAGGAGATTGCTGAGCCTCTGGCAATGATCCTTGCATCATCAATGGGGACAGGAGGGGTTCCAGAGGATTGAAGGGTTGCAGATGTTGTTCCATTATTCGAGAAAGGGAGTAGAGATAGCCCAGGAAATTATAGACCAGTAAGTCTTAGTTCAATGATTGGTAAGTTGATGGAGAAGATCCTGAAAGGCAGAAGTTATGAATATCTGGAGAGGCATAATATGATTAGGAATAGTCAGCATAGCTTTGTCAAAGACAGGTCGTTCCTTACGAGCCTGATTGAATTTTTTTGAGGATGTGACTAAACACATTGATGAAGGTAGAGCAGTAGATGTAGTGTATATGGATTTCAGCAAGGCATTTGATAAGCTATCCCATGAAATACTTATTCAGAAAGTAAGGAGGCATGGGATCCAAGGGGACCGTACTTTATGGATCCAGTCCAGAAGGCAACGAGTGGTTGTAGATGGGTCATATTCTGCATGGAGGTCGGTGACCAGTGGTGTGCCTCAGGGATCTGTTCTGGGACCCCTACTCTTCGTGATTTTTATAAATGACCTGGATGAGGAAGTGGAGGGATGGGTTAGTAAATTTGCTGATGACACAAAGGTTGGGGGTGTTGTGGATAGTGTGGTGGGCTGTCAGAGGTTACAGTGAGACTTCGATAGGATGCAAGACTGGGCTGAGAAGTGGCAGATGGATTTCAACCCAGATAAGTGTGAAGTGGTTCATTTTGGTAGGTCAAATATGATGGCAGAACACAGTATTAATGGTAAGACTCTTGGCAGTGTGGAGAATCAGAGCGATCTTGGGGTCCGTGTCTATAGGACAACCAAAGCTATTGCTCAGGTTGACTCTGTGGTTAAGAAGGCATACGGTGCATTGGCCTTCGTCAACCGTGGGATTGAGTTTAAGAGCCGAGAGGTAATGTTGCAGCTATATAGGACCCTGGTCAGACCCCACTTGGAGTACTGTGCACAGTTCTGGTCGCCTCACTACAGGAAGGATGTGATAACTATAGAAAGGGTGCAGAGGAGGTTTACAAGGATGTTGCCTGAATTGGGGCGCATGCCTTATAAGAATAGGTTGAGTGAACTCGTCCTTTTGACAGACAGACAGACGTACTTTATTGATCCCGAGGGAAATTGGGTTTCATTACAATCGCACCAACCAAGAATAGTGTAGAAATATAGCAATATAAAACCATAAATAATTAAATGATAATAAGTAAATTATTCCAAGTGAAAATAAGTCCAGGACCAGCCTATTGGCTCAGGGTGTCTGACACTCCGAGGGAGGAGTTGTAAAGTTTGATGGCCACAGGCAGGAATGACTTCCTATGACGCTCAGTGTTACATCTCAGTGGAATGAGTCTCTAGCTGAATGTACTCCTGTGCCTAACCAGTACATTATGGAGTGGATGGGAGACATTGTCCAAGATGGCATGCAACTTGGACAGCGTCCTCTTTTCAGACACCACCGTCAGAGAGTCCAGTTCCACCCCCACAACATCACTGGCCTTACAAATGAGTTTGTTGATTCTGTTGGTGTCTGCTACCCTCAGCCTGCTGCCCCAGCACACAACAGCAAACATGATAGCACTGGCCACCACAGACTCGTAGAACATCCTCAGCATCCTCCGGTAGATGTTATAGGACCTCAGTCTCCTCAGGAGGTAGAGATGGCTCTGACCCTTCTTGTAGACAGCCTCAGTGTTCTTTGACCAGTCCAGTTTATTGTCAATTTGTATCCCCAGGTATTTGTAATCCTCCACCATGTCCACACTGACTCCTTGGATGGAAACAGGGGTCACCGGTGCCTTAGCCCTCCTCAGGTCCACCACCAGCTCCTTAGTCTTTTTCACATTAAGCTGCAGATGATTCTGCTCACACCATGTGACAAAGTTTCCCACCGTAGCCCTGTACTCTGCCTCATCTCCCTTGCTGATGCATCCAACTATGGCAGAGTCATCAGAAAACTTCTGAAGATGGCAAGACTCTGTGCAGTAGTTGAAGTCCGAGGTGTTGAAGGTGAAGAGAAAGAGAGACAGGACAGTCCCCTGTGGAGCCCCAGTGCTGCCGACCACTCTGTCTGACACAGTGTTGCAAGCGCACGTACTGTGGTCTGCCAGTCAGGTAATCAATAATCCATGACACCAGGGAAGCATCCACCTGCATCACTGTCAGCTTCTCACCCAGCAGAGCAGGGCGGATGGTGTTGAACGCACTGGAGAAGTCAAAAAACATGACCCTCACAGTGCTCGCCGGCTTGTCCAGTTGGGCATAGACACAGTTCAGCAGGTAGACGATGGCATCCTCAACTTCTAGTCGGTGCTGATAGGTGAACTGGAGGGGGTCTAAGTGTGGCCTAACCATAGGCCGGAGCTGCTCTAGAGTCCTCCTTGGAGTGAAGGAGGATGAGAGGTGACCTGATAGAGGTGTACATGATGATGAGAGGCATTGATCGTGTGGACAGTCAGAGGCTTTTTCTCAGGGCTGAAATGACTAGCATGAGAGGGCAGTTTTAAGTTGCTTGGGAGTAGGTACAGAGGAGATGTCAGGGGTAAGTTTTTTTACTCAGAGAGTGGTGAGTGCGTGGAATGGGCTGCTGGTGATGCTGGTAGAGGTGATACAATAGGGTCTTTTAAGAGACTCTTGGATAGGTACATTGAGCTTAGAAAAGTAGAGGACTATGGGTAACCTTAGGTAATTTCTGAAGTAAACACATGTTCGGTTCAGCATTGTGGGCCGAAGGGCCTGGATTCTGCTGTAGGTTTTCTATGTTTTCATGTTTCTAGCCTCGTCGAGAAAAGTATGTCCTTGTGTTGAAACTTTAAGGCAAAATATAACGCTATGATTCCAGCAAGTGACCACACCCTGAGTGGGAGCTTAGTGACCTCCAACCTCTGCACCATTTTGAGGGTGATTTGGGTGTGGACATTGATAATTCATCCCATTATTGTGTCTTTCACAATCACTTTCCTTTCTAACTGTTCTTACAACAGTTTTCTTTTCCCATTCTTATCTGTAAGCACAAACATATTTTACATTGATTTTCTCGTCATCAGATAATGCCACAACTGCTGCAAACACTCTGTGTGAAGCACAGCCTCTGCAGATTCACTGAAACTGGAGCTGAACATTAAACCAGATTCATTTATAATGGATGATCAGTTGCTGATCTAGACAAATAATCAGGTGATTGCTGGAGCAGTCCATATTGTTGCTTTATAAAGTTATGTATTGTGTGCAGAATATAAATGTTTAAGATATCAATTGAAATGGTATAAAACTTTCAATTTGATTGATGAAATGTGATAAAATTTCAGGTAGAAATAAGAAAAAAGGTGTACTCGTGCACAATCCCTTATCCAAAATTCTGAAATCCAAAAAGCTCCAAAAACCAAAGTTTTTTTCGCCAAAAGCTGATGTCACTCAGGTGCGACGTGGCAGCACTAGCAGAGGCCACCAGACGTCAGTTGTGGCTCAGTGCTCGTACTGGTTACACGTGTATTTGCTGTTCAGTGATAGTTTGTGTTCACTGTTGACTTTGTGTTTAATTTCACTGTGAAAATGTCAAAAAGAGCTGCAGATACCCCTATGGGTAACAATGAGAAAAAAAGAAGGAAGCATCTATCATTATCAATAATGCAGAAAGTTATTGCAGAAGCAATAACTATTGCAGACCTCCCCAAAAATGTTACTCAAGCGTTGCGGCAACGCAGACCACAACAATTGTGATTGGTCCGCTTGGTAACATCGCATTTCCTCGTACGCATTTCCGGTTGACTCTTCTCTGCCATGTCTATACACCAATGTAAAATAGAGGAACCAAATCGTCAAATCTACCTGCGGACATGCAAAAATGTTTGAAATGCATTTCTTCATCCATGTCTCTCACGAAGAAACTCAACATAGTGGCGTAGAAAACCCACCGCCAACTAGCGTTTTGGCGCACACCAACGCAAGCTCACTATGGCATAGAGCTTATGCAGAAGTGAAAATCAGGGCTACGACATAGCCTGTATGCACAAGTACAAATCAGACTTAAGTCATTTACCACGTGTTTGATTCGGTTTGTTTGAAGTTGTATATTTTTATGTTTTATTGAATGTTTTTGTCAGAAATAAAATATTTTTCTTGTCATTATTCCCTAAGTAATACAGTATAATAACTATTTACATAGCATTTACATTGTATTAGGTATTATAAGTAATCTAGAGATGATTTAAAGTATAGCGTGTGGGTAGGTCTGGAGCTCCGACGGGTCCTAAAGTCCACCCGCACTGAGACAGGTTAAATAAGGGACTTGCGCATATGTGTTTTTTGGTATCCGCAGGGGGTCCTGGAACCAATAAGGAGGGATTCTGAAATCCGAAAAATTCTGAAATCTGAAATGCAACTGGCCCCAAGGACTTCGGATAAGGGATTGTGGACCTGTATATTCATACAGCACCTTTCATGACCTCAACTTGATACAAAGAGAACTCAAGCCAAATAATGTCATTGTTTGTATAGCGTAAATGGAAAAATGGAAGCCAGTTCAACACAGCAAGGTCCCACAGTTAATGAGTCAAGAAAGTTGTTCCAAAAAGAATTTAATCAAAAAATTCAGTATGTACAGAATTGATTCCAAAGAACCCTATATCTGTTGTAGGTCCTGCAAGCATTGAATAGACCTCTACACAGAGGTGTTTTCTGTATCATTGCCTTATGTGTGCTGAATGACAGAGGTGTTTCATGCATTAACGTCTCTTGCTCATTTCATCCTCTCATGTGGCACATGCCCTCTAAACTAGGCTGCATCCTGGTAAACCTCTTCTGCAAGGTGGACAAATTTCTTTGGAGCAGGAGTATCTATTTCCTAGGGTAGAAATGTCTAATATCAGAGGGCATGCATTGAAGGTGAGAGTGGCGAGGTAAAAAGGGGCTGTGAGGGTTATTTTTACTCAGAGTCATGGATGTCTGGAATCGCTTCCTGGTACCGTGGTTGAGGCAAATACATGAGAGGCTTTTAAGAGACGTTTGGATAAGAACATTGTGTAGGTAGGAGGGATTAGTTTTTGGGCTTTTTAAAAATTTACTTTATAGCTAGCTCATTGCAACGTTGTAGGCCGAAAGGCCTGTTCTTGTGCTGTACTGTTCTATGTTCTATGTTCTACTGTATGTCAAATTTCCATCAAGTTCAGGGTTACCGAATGTCAAAGAAGGAGGCTATATTTAGTGATCATGTTGTGAGCAAGCTACTTCATTTGAACCCTGGGGTGGTCAGAAGGGAAGACATGAAAAGGAGTAAATGTTGCAACTCTCAGGATTGCATGATAAAATGGGTTGTTGCTTCTGGAGATGGAAAAATAGACCAGGGAGATATGGAGGGAAAGCCCAATGGTGGAATCCCATTTAAATTGGCAGAAATTCTGGAGGTTCATCTGTTGAATGTGTAGACTGGTTGGCTGGAAGGTGCTTAATCTTGTTATGATTGGGAAGGAAAGGGATGAGATAAGAATATAAAAAATAAAGGAATTGTAGCTGAGAGCACTGTCAGTTATGGAAGAGGGAAATTCCTCATTGAGGAAACAGGAAAACATCTTATGAGAAGACTTGTAATCTGGGCAAGTATTACAGAGACAGAAGAACTGGTGAGTGGAATGGAATTCTCATTGGAAGCAGGATAGCAGAAGAACGCCGTGGAAATCAAATGGTTTAATTTCCTAACATGACCTGTCACTTTGAGGAAAGTCCACCCAACATGAAAGAATACAAAAGGTCAGTGGAAGAATCCAATAAGTAAGCAGTGAACTTTCTGACAGTAGTTACTAGTTCATTCATTAAGGGGAGAGTTGGAGCTCATTCTGCTTTTCAGCTCGTTCTCTGCAGTGTCTTCATAAGTTTTGGCACTTCATTAGATGGTTAAGGCTGGGGATCTACCAGTAATGGAGGAGAGGTTGAATTTACTGAGACATTGCTGCAATGTTGCTAATTGACCTTCAAATAGCTGGAGGACATAATGTTTTGGAAGTGGACATGAGGCATGAGGTTCATTTGCTCCAGCTACCACTGAGCATCGAGTCAAATGCAGACAGTAAGACAAATCACTCAAGGACCTAGAATTTTGTTGTGAATGATCGTGGTGTTGGATTTTTTTCTGAGTATAGGTGGAATCTGCACAGCTGCTTGGAGTGTATCCCAGCTTTTACAGCCAGCAGGGAGAGTTGTGGAGAGTTAGCAGGTTGTTCCAGACCAAAGAGGTAATTAAGTACATTTTCATATCAAGTTATGCATGACAGATTGTGTGAACAGAGAAGTTAAATGCAGGCGCTGGCCACTCTGCTCTTCAAACAAGCTCTATCATTTAATAATGTCAAGGTTGATGTGATTGTAGTTTCTGTTCCACATTCCCACCCTCTCCCTCTTCTCCACCCATTGCTTTTTAAATAGACATCTATTTCTGCTTTAAAAATATTTAAAGGCTATTCTTCCACCGCCCTTTGATTGAATTCCAAAGACTCACAACACTCTGAGAGAGAGAAAAAATGTCTTATTTGCTTTTCACAAGAGGAAGAATTCTCTACACATCCATCCTGTCAGGACCCTTCAAGATCATAAGACCATAAGATAAAGAAGCAGAATTAGGCCATTTGGCCTATCGAGTCTGCTTTGCAAACTCTCCTGGCTAACTTCTTTCAATCAACAACTCTTACTCCTATATAAACTTCAGCAGATACAAAGCTCATCTATCTGTTTTTTCCTCTGAGAATAACCTGCCCATTTCAGGTAATGGTCCAGCAACTCTTCTCCACATTGTTTCCAATCCTTCCTTGATTTCGGAAACTACTACTTTACATGATGCAGTATATGGTGAAAACTGAGCCAGGAGAATATGCAATAGTAGAATAAAATCGGAACAGAAGTACCCAATAGGTCACTTGGCCCATTAAGTCTTCCCCAGCGTTCAATATGATCATGTTGATCTGTCCCAGACATCTACTCCCTACTCCTCCTCTTGTAGGGACTCCCTAATCTCATTAGGCAGAATTCACCCAGACTGTTAAGGGTTAAGTTCGCCATGTATGTTATGTGTTACGTTGTACGTTATTACGTTTTGGGGGCAGTTTTTTATATATACACATACACACAACGTCGCCATTTGGTGGCTTTGGGGGAATAAATAATATGTTAGAAGTAATTACACTTGTGTCAATTTTTGTCAACATTCCTACACACTCTACCAATTCTACAAAGACCTCAATCCCCACACCTTTCAAAAATGGATTCACCACCACTTTAAACACTTTAAAATGATTTAGCTTCCACAGCTCTCTGTAGTGGAGAATTCCAGAGATTCACCACATTTGTAAGAAGGAATTTCTAAGCACCTTACCTTGAAACTATTTGTCCTTGTTCAAAACTCTCACATTAGTGAAACATTTCAGCATCTAGGCTGTCAGGCCCCATTAGGAATCTTATGTGCTTCAGTAAGATCAAAACTCATTCTTCAGAAACCACACTGTTTATTCTCTTTTGATAGGACAATCCTCTCACACCAGGAACCACATGGTGATGAATTAGAATACAAGAGAGGGATAGGACACTGGTTAAGTGTGCCACAACAACAATTTCTCGCTCAATATCAGTAAAACTGAAGAACTGATTGTTGACTTCAGAAAGGAAATGGAGGCTGAACATGCATTAGTGGATTGGCAGTGAAGAGGGTTTGTAGCTTTTAATTTCTGGGTGTTAACATATTGGATGAACTGTGGTGGGCCCAGTGTGTAGATGCAATCACAAGGAAGGTACGCTAACATTGTTACTTTTGTAGAAGAATTAGGAGGTTTGTCATGTCACCGAACACTCTCACAAACATTTACAGATATACTGTTGAAAGCATCCTGAAAAGTTGCATCATGGTCCAATATGACAATTGTAATGGACAAGAATGAATGAAGCTGGTGAGAGTAGTGGAATCAGCCTAATACATTATAACCATGTCCTTCTCCACCATCAGAAATATCTGTATGAGGCACTGCCACAAGAAGGCCACACTTATCAAAATTTACCACCATCAGGGCCCTGTCATCTTCTCTGGGTGTGGGGAGAAGGCAGGGGAGTGGAGATGACTTGAAGAATTGGATCAGCCCATGATTGAATGGCGAAGCAGACTTAATGGGCCGAATTCGCCTATATCTTATGGTCTTAAGGTCTTCTCTCAGAAGGAAGTACAGAAGCCTAACATCCCACACAACCAGGTTCAAGAACAGCGAATTCCCTTCAACCATTTGGTTCTTCAATCATCCTCACAACTCTAATCACTGCTTCAGGAATAACACTATGAGCACTTTTAACCACTTTGCGTTACAAGAACATTTTATAAATTGTATCATTCTGTTACGTTATGTTAACTTATGTTAATCCTGTGAAGGCTGTGTATCTGATACTCTGTAATGCTGCTGCAAGTAAATGTGTACATGTGCCCATGAAAAATAATTGGATTTTGGCTTTCATTTTGAATCTCTTTCAGGTTGTCTCCAATGTTAATTAGCTGAGGCATTTAAGCTGCCTACTCCCATTGGCCTGCAGCTGGACCCCAGCACTCCATACTCCTATCATCCATGTACCTATCCAAACTTCTCTTAAGTGAAGAATGTAGGAGATTGGGCTGAGAGGGGAAAATAGATCAGCTATGATGAAATGATGGAGCACACAATGGGCCAAATGGCCTAATTCAGCTCCTATATCTTATAGTCTTATGTTCTAAAAGTTGAAATTGAGCTTGCATGCACCACCTGTGCTGGCAGCTTGCTCCACAATCTCACAACCCTCTGGGTGCAAAAGTTTCCCTTCATGTTCCCCATAAATTTTCACCGTTCACCCTTAACCCATGACCTCCAGTTGTAGTCCCAACCAACCTCAGTGGAAAAAGCCTGCTTGCATTTACCTTTTCTATACCCCTCATCATTTTGTATACCTCTATCAAATCTCCTCTTAATCTTCTACATTCTAAAAAGTAGTCCTAACCTGTGCAATCTTTCCTTATAACTGAGGTCCTCCAGACCCAGCAAAATCCTTGCAAATTTTCTCTGTACTCTTTCAACCTTGTTTACATCTTTCCTGTAGGTAGGTGACCAAAACTGCACACAATACTCCAAATGAAGCCTCACTAATGTCTTATACAACTTCCAACATAACATCCCGTCTCCTGTACTCAATACTTTGATTTATGAAGACCAATGTGCCATAAGCTTTCTTTACAACCCTATATACCTGTGATGCCACTTTCAATGAATTATGGACCTGTATTCCCAGATCCCTTTCTTCTACCACACTCCTCAGTGTCCTACCATTCACTGTCTAAGACCTACCCTAGTTGGTCCTACCGAGGTCCTGCAAAACCTCACACTTGTTTGCATTAAATTTGATCTGCCATTTTTCAACCCATTTTTCCAGCTGAAGCAGATCCCCCTTCAAACCTTCCTCACTGTCCATTACACCCCCAATCATGGTGTCATCTGCACATTTACTGATCCAGTTAACCACATTACCCATCCATCCTATCAAATTCTCTCTCTATACTACAGTTCAACGTCCAACACCATAATTCCCTCCAGGCTTGACAAGAAGCTCAGAGACCTCAGCGTTCACCCTGCCTTGTGCAGCTGGATCCTGGACTTCCTGTCAGATCGCCGGCAGGTGGTAAGAGTGGGCTCCCTCACCTCTGCCCCTCTGATCCGGTGCCCCTTAGGGCTGTTTCTTAAGCCCCCTCCTTTACTCTCTATATACCCATGACTGTGTCGCCACCCACAGGTCCAATCTGCTAATTAAATTTGCCGATGATACCACATTGATTGGCCTTATCTCAAATAATAATGAGGCAGCCTACAGAGAAGAAGTCTTCACCCTGACACAGTGGTGTCAAGAAAACAACCTCTCCCTCAATGTCGCAAAAACAAAGGAGCTGGTTGTGGACTACAGGAGGAATGGAGACAGGCTAATCCGTGTTGTCACCTATGGATCTGGGCTTGAGAGGGTGAACAGTTTTAAGTTCCTCGGCATCCACATCACTGAGGATCTCACGTAGTCTGTACATACCACTGTGTGGTGAAAAAGGCACAACAGCAACTCTTTCACCTCAGATGGTTGAAGAAGTTTGGTATGGACCCCCAAAATCCTAAGAAATTTCTACAGGGGCACAATTGAGAGGAATCTGACTGGCTGTATCACTGCCTGGTATGGGAACTGTACATCCCTCAATCGCAGGACTCTGCAGAGAGTGGTGCGGACAGCCCAGCGCATCTGTAGTTGTGATCTTCCCATGATTCAGGACATTTACAAGGACAGGTGTGTAAAAGGGCCCGAAGAATCATTGGGGACCTGAGTCACCCCAATCATAAACTGTTCCAGCTGCTACCATCTGGGAAATATTACCACAGCATAAAAGCCAGGACCAACAGGCTCCGGGACATCTTCTTCCACCAGGCCAGCAGACTGATTAATTCATGCTGACACAACTGTATTTCTGTGTTATATTTTTACTCATGTAATAAAGGATGTAAGTAATAAAGTCAATTCAATTAAAAAAAATCAATTCTACATTCCAAGCTATAAACTCCCAAGAAATTTCTCTGTATTCTTTCAAACATATTACATTTTTCCTGCAGGTAGATAACCAAAATTGCACACAATACTCCAAATTAGGCCTCACCAACGTCTTGTGCAACTTCAGTATAACATCCCATCTCTTGTACTCTATACATTGATTTATGAAGGCCAATGTGCCAAAAGCTTTCTTTACAACCCTTGTCTACCTGTGATGCCACTTTCAACACATTGTGGACCTGTATTCCCAGATCCCTTTGCTCAATCACACTCGTCAGTGCCCTACCGTTCACTGTGTAAGACCTACATTGGTTGGTCCTTCCAAAGTGCAAAACCTCACACTTGTCTGCATTAATTCCATCTGCCATTATGCAGCCTGTTTTTCCAGCTGGTCCAGATCCCTCTGCAAGCCATGATAGCCTTCCTCACTGTCCACTACACTCCCAATCTTGGTGTCATCTGCAAATTTGCTTTTCCAAATTTGCAAACCACTTTATAATCCAGATCATTGAAATAGATGACAAATAACAAGGGACCCAGCACTGTTCCCTGTGGCACACCACCAGTCAGAGGCAACTCTCGACTACCACTCCCTGGCTTCTCCCACAAAGCCAATGTCTAATCCAATTTACTACCTCATCCTGAATGCCGAACGAATGAACCTTCTTGACCAGCCTCCCATGCGTGACCTTGTCAAATGCCTTGCTAAAGTCTGTGTCGACAACTTCCACTGCCTTGTCTTCATCAACTTTCCAGGTATCTTCCTCAAAAAACTCCATAAGATTGGTTAGACATGATCTACCATGCATGAAGCCATGCTGACAATCCTTAATCAGACTATATCTATCCAAACACTCAAAAATCTGGTCCCTTAGAAAACCTTTCAATAACTTTCCCACTACTGATGTCAGGATCGCCAGCCTATAATTCCCTGGTTTGATTCTTAGAGCCTTTATTAAACCATGGGACAACATTGGCCATCTTCAAATCTTTCAACACCTCACATGTCATGAAGGATAATTTAAATATCTCAGCAAGGGCCCTAACAATTTCTGTACTTGCCTCCCACAGGGTCTGAAGGAACACCTTGTCAGGCCCTGGGGATACATCCACTTTAATTTGCCTCAAGATAGCAAACACCTCCTCCTTTGCCTCGCTTCTGTAGACTCTGTGTTCATCTCCTGAGTAAATACAGATGCCAAAAAATGCATTGAAGATCTCCCTCACTTCTTTTGGCTCCACACATGGATTACCATTCTCAACTTCCAGAGGGCCAATTTTGACCCTTGCAATACTTTTGCCCTTACCATATCTGTACAATCTCTTAGGATCCTCCTTCACCTAGTATGTGAAGAGCAAGAGGATAAGACGTGAGGGAATAGGAAGCTGCTCCAAGGTTTCACTACCAGCTGTTCTTGCACACCACCACCAATTTTGGTGTTACCCGCAAATTTGCTGATCCAGTTAACCACATTATCATCTGGATCGTTGATGTAGATGACAAACAACAGCGGACCAAACAAAGCCACAAAGCCAGTGTCTAATCCAATTTACTACCTCATCCTGAATGCCAAGCAACTGAACCTTCTTGACCAGCCTCCCATGTGTGACCTTGTCAAATGCCTTGCTAAAGTCTGTGTCGACAACTTCCACTGCCTTGTCTTCATCAACTTTACCAGTAACTTCCACGAAAATCTCTAAGATTGGTTAGACATAACCTACCACACATGAAGCCATGCTGACTATCTTTAATCAGTCCATGACTATCCGAATACTCATATATCCAGTCCCTTAGAATACCTTCCAATGACTTTCCCACTACTGATGTCAGGCTCATTGGCTTATAATTTCCTGGTTTACTTTTTTCAACACAGAATAATACTGGCTATCCTCAAGTCCACTGGTTCCTCACCTGTCGCTAAGGATGATTTAAATATCACTGCAAGGGCCACAGCAATTGCTGTAATTGCCTCCCACAAGGTCTGAGGGAGCACTTGGGGATTTATCCACCCTATTTTACCTGAGGACAGCAAACACCTCCTCCTCTGTAATCTGTAAAGGGTCCATGAAGTTGATGCTGCTTTGTTTCACTTCTCTAGACCCTGTGGCCATCTCCTGAGCAAATACAGATGCAAAAGAATTCATTTAAGATCTCCCCCATCTCTTTTGTCTCCACACATGGATTACCATTTTGATCTGCCAGACGACCAATTTTGTGTCTTGCAATCCTTTTGCTCTTAACATATCTGTAGAATCCCTTAGGATTCTCCTTCGTCTCATCTGCTAGGGCAACCCATGCCTTCTTTTCGACCTCCTGATTCCTTTCTTAAATGTTCCCTTGTGTTTATTGTACTCCATAAGCACCTCATTTGCTCCTATTTGCCTAGTCCTGCTATGCCCCTCCATTTTTGGTCAATGTTGTGCAATGCACACAAAATGCTAGAGAAACTCAGCAAGTGGGGAATAAACAGTCAACGAAATGTCAACTCCATAGATGCTGCTTGACCTGCAGTTCTTCCAGCATTTTGTGTGTGTTGAATGTACCTGTTTATGTTCTTTACCTTGTTAATGTAAACATGATTTACATTTGTAACTGCATTCTGTAAGGCTAAGCTGTAGGGCACCTCTACATGGTATTCCAGAGTTAATTTATGCACTTTTTAAATTTTGAATTAATAAGCAAAATCATAGTGTAACACCCTGGTAAAGGTTTCACTGCTAATGTTGTAGGGTATTTCATGTAATTAGAAGCAGTGTTGGGTTATTGTTAGAGATAAGGGGTTCTCAGGAATGTAGGCCATTCAATCAGGAGAGAAGGCTGGGGAGCGGGGTTTTATTTTGTGTCTGACGCTGGTGTGAGCCTTTGTCTTTGTTTGGCTGAAGATGAAGAGAGAAGATGCTAAAGAGAACCGTTCTTAGGAATTGATCTGTGGGGACGGCGATTCGATGGAGCCAAGGCTCGAAAGTCTACTGGGGATCAGTGAATATGACTTTTGGAAGATTTGAGCTCCAACCTGTGCACATTTGACTGTTTAATTATAATAGGCCCTTTTTGTTTTTTTCTTTCTTTTCTCTACTGACTCTTAAGTTAATATTCATAAAGATACTTCTTTAATACTGTATGCAGTGTGCAGTCTGATATTTCCTGCAATGAGCTGTAACAGGGCAGCAAATCACACAGCATTACACAAACTAGAGCTGTGTGGGAGAGACATCTCAATCTCACAGATTTGGCGGGACTGGAGTGTGTATACCCTAGATGTACAAGTCTGGAGAACAGTGGATTTCATGGTGCTGAGCTGGGAGACTGCCAGCGAAAGCTAACGAGCCGTTTCCTGAGACGCCCGGGAAGAAAGGGGGTTCATTAGCAAAGGTCATTTGCAGCAAAGAATTATTTAAGCTATCATGGCAACTTCCCTTTTTATTAGGTGGTGTAAGAACAGAATGTAATTGTAATAAGGACAAATGTCTCAACGTTAAACGTGGAGGTTATTGAGAACATAAAATGCCCATGAAGGGTTTTAATGGGATGGAAAACAGCAAGCCTCAGGGCTTTCCTATGGCTTTGTGCATGTTCTATGTAAAGCATGGTTGAGTAATTAACTTTACAGTGGAAATATAATTCAAACAATAAACTGCCGATGAAGATCTCTGTTGAGATGTTTCCACAAGTGGGAAAGTCTTGAACAAGGGGACATGGTTTCAAGATAAAATGCTGACCATTTGAGACTGAGGCACATAGAAATTATTTCTCATAGATGCTGGAATTCTCTACCCCAGGAGCTGTGGAAGCAAGATCAATAGTAGTATTTAAAGTGAAGATAGATAATCTTTTGAGAGATCCGGGAATTGAAGGCTATTGGGATCTGGCATCACAGTAGGGTTCTGGGATAACTCAACAAGATCATATTGAATGGTAAATCAGGCTTGAGATGACAGGTGACCCATTCCTACTCCTACTTTCTTGTGTTTTTGTGATTTGGACCTATTGAACATAATATTTTCCTTTTGGCTTCTGTATTGAGTAATACTGTAAATGTACAATTTGTATACAGTAACATGCAAAAGTTTGGGCACCTCTGTTCAAAATTTCTGTCACTGTGAATATCTAAGCGAGTAAAAGATGACCTGATTTCCAAAAGGCATAAAGTTAAAGATAACACATTTCTTTAATAAAGTTTGGGCACCCGGCATGGTCAGTACTTAGTAACACCCCCTTTGGCAAGTATCACAGCTTGTAAACACTTTCTGTAGCCAGCTAAGAGTCTTTCAGTTCATGTTTGGGGGATTTTTGCCCATTTTTCCTTGCAAAAGGCTTCTCGTTCTGTGAGATTCTTGGGCCATCTTGTATGCACTGAACTTTTGAGGTCTATCCAAAGATTTTCGATGATGTTTAGGTGTTTAGGTTATTGATTATGTTTAGATGACTGTGAGGGCCATGGCAAAACCTTCAGCTTGCTCCTCTTGAGGTAGTCCATTGTGGACTTTGAGGTGTGTTTTGGATCATTATCCTGTTGTAGAAGCCATCCTCTTTTCATCATCAGCTTTTTTATAGATGGTGTGATGTTTGCTTCCAGAATTTGCAGGTATTTAATTGAATTCATTCTTCCTTCTACCAGTGAAATGTTCCCCGTGTCACTGGCTGCAACACAAGCCCAAAGCCTGATCAATCCATCCCCATGCTTAACAGTTGGAGAGGTGTTCTTTTCATGAAATTCTGCACCCTTTTTTCTCCAAACCTACCTTTGCTCATTGCAGCCAAAAATTTCTATTTTAACTTCAGCAGTCCACAGGACTTGTTTCCAAAATGCATCAGGCTTGTTTAGATGTTCCTTTGCAAATTTCTGATGCTGAATTTTGTGGTGAGGACACAGGAGAGGTTTTCTTCTGATGACTCTTCAATGAAGGTCATATTTGTGCAGGTGTTGCTGCACAGTAGAACAGTACACCACCACTCCAGAGTCTGCTAAATCTTCCTGAAGGTCTTTTGCAGTCAAATGGGGGTTTTGATTTGCCTTTCCAGCAATCCTATGAGCAGTTCTCTCGGAAAGTTTTCTTGGTCTTCCAGACCTCAACTTGACCTCTGTTCCTGTTAACTGCCATTTCTTAATTACATTATGAACTGAGGAAATGGCTACCTGAAAATGCTTTACCATATTTTTATAGCCTTCTCCTGCTTTGTGGGCATCATTTATTTTAATTTTCAGGGTATTAGGCAGCTGCTTAGAGGAGCCCATGGCTGCTGATTGTTGGGACAAGGTTTGAGGAGTCAGGGTATTTATAAAGCTTTGAAATTTGCATCACCTGGCCTTTCCTAATGATGACTGTGAACAAGCCATAGCTCTAACAAGCTAATTAAGGTCTGAGACCTTGGTAAAAGTTATCTGAGAGCTCAAATCTCTTGGGGTGACCAAACTTTGGCATGGTGCTCCTTCCCTTTTTTTCACTCTAAAATTGTACAAAACCAAAATAATACACTAATCTTGCTTAAAATGTTGAAAAGAATGTTTCATCTTTAACTTTATGACTTTTGGAGATCAGTTCATCTTCTACTCACTTAACTATTCACAGTAACAGAAATTTTGACCAGGGTGCCCAGACTTTTGCATGCCACTGTACATTCTTTCCTCAATGATAAGCACAATTGTGAGTTATCTTCTAAACCACTGGTGAAACCTTTATTTCAGACTGCAAAAGTGACACTCTGTCATGGAAGGAGATTAGCAGGAAGCAAAGAAAAACATTCAAAGATATGCTCCAAGGTTCTTTGAAGAAATGCAATGTTCTCACTGGGTTTTGGGAACCTCTGGCCCACATTTGCTCAAAGGAGAGAAGGAACTTTTGGACTTGCATCGAGGCATTGGAAGCAAACAGAAACCCAGCATAAACAGTGGAAAAAGCTGTTCACCCACCTATCCCTTTGATCACTGCTGGCTCCATCTGTGGAACAGTCTGTCCTCCCCACATTGGCTTCATCAACAACCTCAGAACCCACACAACTAAATTGCGGAAGGAAGTCACCTTGAGCCTGAAAAACTTCTTAAGAAGGAGAGAATTAAAATAGCTATGAACTCTGTTGATTGAAAATGCAGAGGAAGGCCAAGGCATCTGTTTACAAAGTCCTGAAAGATTGCATGGGATCTTTACAACTGAGAGCTCTCTTTCAACTGCACTTTCGACATTTTATCTGGCCCTTCAATTATCATTAACTTCTTCATATTTTGTTCTACTTAACTGTTTCCTTACATCCAGATTTGAAAACTTTAGCCCCAATGAAGCCTTCACTCTTTCAGTCATATGTTTCCTTGGCCACTTTGTTGCCTCCAGTGCTGGGGATTTGACCTTAAGATGGCATTCAATTTGTTTCACCATCCATAAGTAGACCTGATTGGGTCACACTATGCTCTGTCTCTGTAAAAAGACTGTAATAACAAAGGATCTTCATGGAAAGAAGCTATCTATAGTTTCCTGCTTCCTTCATTTACTTTAAATTGCTTTCTTCAGTCTTTCTCCATTTCCAATATTTCTAAAATTGTGAAATTTTAGATTATCCCACAACAAAATTCCATTTGTCTATCTCCACTTGCAAAGTACAATCTCATTCAGAACTTTCCTTCAAGTCTCTGGCACTGAGTCTGGCTCTATGGCTCGGAAGGAAAGAAGGGAGAAGAGGCGAGCTGTGGTAATAGGGGATTCGTTAGTTAGGGGAATGGACAGGAGGTTCTATGGATGAGAAGGAAATTGCCAGATGGTACATTGCTTTCCAGGTGCCAGAGTCAGGGACATTCCAAATCGAGTTCACAATATTCTTAAGTGGCAGGGTGAACAGCCAGAGGTTGTAGTACAATGACATTGGTAGGAAGGGTGATGAGGTCCTGTAAAGTGTGCTCAGGGAGTTAGGCGCTAAGTTAATGGGCAGGACCTCCAGGATTGTGATCTCAGGATTGCTACCCATGCCACATGCTAGTGAGGCCAGAAATAGGAAGATCATACAGTTTAAAACATGGCTAAAGAGATGGTGCAGGAGGGAAGGCTTCAGATCTTTGGATCATTGAGCTCTCTTCCAGGGAAGGTGTAGCCTCTACAGAAGAGATGGTTTGCACCTGAACTGTAGGGGAACTAATATCATTCTTGGAAGATATGCTAGTGCTGGACAAGAGCGGGTATGGTATAGGCTTGAGTTGCAAGGGGATTGGAACCAAAATGCAAGAACAAATAGGATAGTGGTTGTGCAGAAAGATCTTGTTAAGCCTACACACAAAGTCAGGAATTGAATGGTCAAGCATGGTAGGAGTAATGTCCTGAGCTGTGTATATTTCAATGCAAGAAGTATTGTAGGAAAAGTGGATGAGCTTAGGGTATAGACCAACATGTGGAATTATGACATTCTAGCCATTAATGAGACTTGGTTGCAGGAGAGACAGGACTGGCAGCTCAATATTACAGGGTTCTGTTGTTTCAGAGCTCTGTTATTTTAGACATGATAGTGTGGGAGGGATTAAAGGAGGAGGGGTGGTATTACTAGTCAGGAACAAAGTCTCAGCAGTCCTCAGACAGGACAGACTGGAGGGCTTGTCGACTGAGGCTGTATGGGTGGAACCGAGTCATAAGAAAGGGGTGACCACATTAACAGAATTATATTATAGACAACACAACGATCCATGGGATTTAGAGGAGCACATTTTATTGATAGATTGCAGATTGTTGTAAGAAACATATGGTGCAGGTGATTTTAACTTCCACATACTGTAAAAGGGCTGGATGGGAAAGAGTTTGTCAAATGTGTTTCGGAAAGTTTCCTTAATCAGTCCATAGAGGTCTCAACTAGAGAGAGTGTGATACTTGATCTGCTATTAGAGAATGAGACAGGGCAGGTGACAGAAGTTTGTGTAGGGGAACACTTTGCATCTGGTGATCACAATGTCTTTATTTTCAAAGTAATTACGGAAAAGGATAGGTCTGGTCCTCAGGTTGAGCTTCTAAATTAGAGAAAAGTCAATTTTGATGATAACAGAAAGGATCTGGCAAGTGTGGATTGGGACAGGTTGTTTTCTGGCAAAGGTGTATTGGAAAGTGGAAGTCCTTCTAAAGTGAAATTTTGAGAGTACAGAGTTTGTATATTCCCTTTAGAATAAAAGGCAAGGATAACAAGCTTAGGGAGCCTTGGTTTTCAAGAGATATTGAGGGCCCGGTTAAGATGCAGAGCAGGTACAGAGAGACAGGAACAAATGAGATATTTGAGGAGTATAAGAAATGCAAGAGAACACTTAAGAAGGAAATCAGGAGGGCCAAAAGAGGGCATGGGGTTGCTCTAGCAGAAAAAGTGAAAGAGAATCCTAAGGGATTCTACAGATATATTAAGAGCAAAAAAATAGCAAGGGACAAAATTGGTCCTCTGGAAGTTCACAATGCTCATCTATGCATAAAGCTGAAAGAAATGGGGGAGATCTTAAATGGATTTTTGCATTGGTATTTACTCAGGAGACAGACAAATTCTATAGATGTGACGCCAAGCAGCAGCGAGGTCATGGACCCTATACAAGTCACAGAGGAGAAAAAATTTGCTGTCTTGAAGCAAATTTGGGTGGATAAATCCCCAGGGCTTGACAAGGTGTTCCCTCAGACCCTGTGGGAGACCAGTGCAGAAATTGTAGGGCCCGAGCAGAGATATTTAAATCATCTTTAGCAACAGGTGAGGTGCTGTAGGATTGGGGGATAGCTAATATGCTGTTCCATTGTTTAACAAAGGCTCTAAGAATAAGCCAGAAAATTACACACCGGTGACCCAAAAATCAGTAATAGGTAAAGTACTAGATGTGTTCTAAGGGACCGGATATATAAATATTTGGATAGACAGTTTCCAGAATTTATGGCATCTGCCACGTGACCCAACCACCAAACCCATCTTTACCTTTCCGCCATCATTCACCCGCCAACTCCCCGCTTTCCACAGGGATCTGGAACTGGCTGACCTCCAGATCATTCAGGAGGCTGAGGGGGTGATAGATGGAACATATAGAGAGGTAGTCACACCCAAGGTGCAGCATATGGGATAAGGTGGCTGAACTTGTAGCACAGTTGCAGATTGGCAGGTATGATGTTGTAACCATCACTGAATCATTGCTGAATGAAGATTATAGCTGGCAGCTTTATGTCCAAGGATACAAACTGTATTTAAAGGACAAGCAAGAAGGCAGAGGGGATGGCATTGCTCTATGAGTTAAAAACTAAATCAAATCATTAGAAAGAGGTGACATAGGGTCGGAAGGTGTTGAATCATTGTGGATAGAGTTAAGGAACTGCAAGGGTAAAAAGACCCTGATGGGAGCTGTATACAGAACTCCCAAAGAGTAGTCTCTGCAAAGGGTAAGAATTTTGGGGTGTAAACTGCATACATTCTCTGATATTAAATGGAACCATTTCAAACATTTGGAATGTGGAAAGGATAGGTTACAGGGAATGGAATCACTCTGTGAGTTGCTGTTACCCAAATGGCCAAAATAGAGCCCATTCTAAATCACAAGGAAATGCGCAATTAAGGAAAAACTTCTTCTAAAATGCCATTTCCCTCAGCTTTGCTGATTGCCAATCCTATCAAGAAAGGATCTGGAAAGTGTGGATTTGGGACAGGCTGTTTTCTGGCAAAGGTGTTCTTGGTAAGTGGGATGACTTCAAAAATGAAATATTGAGAGTACAAAGCTTGTAGGTGCCTGTCAGAATAAGATGTAAAGACAACAAATGTAGGAACTCTTGTTCTTCAAGAGATTTTAAGACCTTGGATAAGAAAAAAAGGAGGTGCATTGCAGGTAAAGGCAGGTAGGAACAAATGAGGTGCTTATGGAGTACAAGAGAACACTTAAGAAAAAAATCAGGAGGGCAAAAAGAATGCACGAGGCTGCAGTAGCAGACATAGAGACATTGAAAACCTACAGCACTGATGCCAGCAGCCCATTCCACACACTCACCACCCTCTAACCCCTGACATCTCCTCTGTACCTACTTCCAAGCACCTTAAAACTGTGTCCTCTCATGTTAGCCATTTCAGCCCTGGGAAAAAGCCTCTGACTATCCACACGATCAATGCCTCTCATCATCTTATACACCTCTATCAGGTCACCTCTCATCCTCCATCGCTCCAAGGAAAAAAGGCCAAGTTCACTCAACCTATTCTCATAAGGCATGCTCCCCAATCTAGGCAACATCCTGGTAAATCTCCTCTGCACCCTTTCTATGGTTTCCACTTCCTTCCTGTAGTGAGGTGACCAGAACTGAGCACAGTACTCCAAGTGGGGTCTGACCAGGGTCCTATGTAGCTGTAACATTACCTCTCGGCCCTTGAACTCATTCCCATGGTTGATGAAGGCCAATGCACCGTATGACTTCTTAACCACAGAGTCAACCTGCGTAACAGCTTTGAGTGTCCTATGGACTCGGACCCCAAGATCCCTCTGATCCTCCACACTGCCAAGAGTCTTACCATTAATACTATATTCTGCCATCATATTTGACCTACCAAAATGAACCACCTCACACTTATCTAGGTTGAACTCCATCTACCACTTCTCAGACCAGTTCTGTATCCTATCGATGTCCCATTGTAACCTCTGACAGCCCTCCACACGATCCACAACACCCCTAACCTTTGCATCATCAGCAAATTTACTAACCCATCCCTCCACTTCCTTATCCAAGTAATTTATAAAAATCATGAAGAGAACGGGTCCCAGAACAGATCCCTGAGGCACACCACTGGTCACCGACCTCTATGAAGAAGTATCACCCATCTACAACCACTCTTTGCTTTCTGTGGGCAAGCCAATTCTGGATCCATAAAGCAATGTCACCTTGGATACCATGCCTTTCTTAATAAGCCTTGCATGGGGGACCTTGTCAAATATCTTGCTGAATCCATATGCACTACATCTACGGCTCTACCATCATCAATGTGTTTAGTCACATCCTCAAAAAATTCAATCAGGCTCGTAAGGCACGACCTGCCTTTGACAAAGCCATGCTGACTATTCCTAATCATATTCTGTCTCTCCAAATGTTCATAAATCCTGCTTCTCAGGATCTTCTCCATCAACTTACCAACCACAGAAGTAAGACTCACTGGTCTATAATTTCCTGGGCTATCCCTACTCCCTTTCTTGAATAAGGGAGCAACATCTGCAACCCTCCAATCCTCCGGATATTCTCCCGTCCCTATTGATGTTGTAAAGATCATTGCCAGAGGCTCAGCAATCTCCTCTCTTGCTTCCCACAAGGGAGTATATCTCATCTGGTCAAAGTGACTTATCCAACTAGATGCTTTCCAAAAGCTCCAGCACATCCCCTTTCTTCATATCTATGTGCTCAAGCTTTTCATTATACTGTAAGACATTCCTACAATTGCCAAGATCCTTTTCCATAGTGAATACTGAAGCAACGTATTCATTAAGTACGTATCTCTGCTATTTCCTCTGGTTCCATACACACTTATCCACTGTCACACTTGGTTAGTCCTATTCTCTCACGTCTTATCCTCTTGCTCTTCACATACTAGGTGAAGGGGGATCCTAAGAGATTGTACAGATATATTAAGGGTAAAAGTATTGCAAGGGTCAAAATTGGCCCTCTGGAAGTTGAGAATGGTAATCCATGTGTGGAGCCAAAAGAAGTGAGGGAGATCTTCAATGCATTTTTTGGCATCTGTATTTACTCAGGAGATGAACACAGAGTCTACAGAAGCGAGGCAAAGGAGGAGGTGTTTGCTATCTTGAGGCAAATTAAGGTGGATGTATCCCCAGGGCCTGACAAGGTGTTCCTTCAGACCCTGTGGGAGGCAAGTACAGAAATTGTTAGGGCCCTTGCTGAGATATTTAAATTATCCTTCATGACATGTGAGGTGTTGAAAGATTTGAAGATGGCCAATGTTGTCCCATGGTTTAATAAAGGCTCTAAGAATCAAAACAGGGAATTATAGGCTGGCGATCCTGACATCAGTAGTGGGAAAGTTATTGAAAGGTTTTCTAAGGGACCAGATTTTTGAGTGTTTGGATAGATATAGTCTGATTAAGGATTGTCAGCATGGCTTCATGCATGGTAGGTCATGTCTAACCAATCTTATGGAGTTTTTTGAGGAAGATACCTGGAAAGTTGATGAAGACAAGGCAGTGGAAGTTGTCGACACGGACTTTAGCAAGGCATTTGACAAGGTCACACATGGGAGGCTGGTCAAGAAGGTTCATTCACTCGGCATTCAGGATGAGGTAGTAAATTGGATTAGACATTGGCTTTGTGGGAGAAGCCAGGGAGTGGTAGTAGAGAGTTGCCTCTGACTGGTGGTGTGCCACAGGGAACAGTGCTGGGTCCCTTGTTATTTGTCATCTATTTCAATGATCTGGATTATAAAGTGGTTTACTGGAAAAGCAAATTTGTGGATGACACCAAGATTGGGAGTGTAGTATACAGTGAGGAAGGCTATCATGGCTTGCAGAGGGATCTGGACCAGCTGGAAAAACAGGCCGCATAATTGCAGATGGAATTAATGCAGACAAGTGTGAGGCTTTGCACTTTGGGAGGACCAACCAGTTTTTGTCTTACACAGTGAACAATAGGGCAGTGAGGAGTGTGATAGAGCAAAGGGATCTGGGAATACATGTCTATAATTCATTGAAAGTGCCGTCTCAGGTTAGAAACATAGAAACATAGAAAAACTACAGCACAATATAGGCCCTTCGGCCCACAATACTGTGTTGAACATGTATTTATTTTAGAATTTACCTAGGGTTACCCATAGCCCTCTATTTTTCTAAGCTCCATGTACCCATGTCGCTGGCAGCCTATTCCACACACTCACCTCTCTCTGCATAAAAAACTTACCCCTGACATCTCCTCTGTACCTACTTCCACGCACCTTAAAACTGTGCCCTCTCGTGTTAGCAATATGTTAGGTTTGATAGGGTCGTAAAGAAAACTTTTGGCACATTGGTCTTTGTAAATCAAAGTAATGAGTACAGGAGATGGGATGTTATGTTGAAATTGTACAAGACATCGTTGAGGTCCAATTTGGAGTATTGTGTGCAGTTTTGGCGACATACCTACAGGAAAGATGTCAATGAGTTTGAAAGAGAGAATTTAAAAGGATGCTGCCAGGTCTGGAGGACCTAAGTTATATGAAGATATTGAATAGGTTAGGGCTTTATTCCTTGGAATGTAGAAAAATTCAGAGGAGATTTGATAGATATATACAAAATTATGAGGGATATAGATAAGGTAAACTCAACCAAGCTTTTTTCACTGAGGTTGGGTGGGAAGAATAAGCTGCTTTGTGCATGATCTGGAAGAAGTCACCTGGGTCTACAAAACCCTCTGGCGCCATCTTTCCCAGCTCCTCCGAATGTATCATGCAATGCCTCTTCTCAATTGCAGTACCAGCTCAGAAAAAACTTTTCACCAGGTTTTGAAGATTTGCAGACCACAAGTCAGTGTGTGCAGGAACTTGCTTTGCCATTTTTGGAGTCTGCCGAAGTGGAAGGCCAGAAAAGAGGCTCTCCACATGGTAACCAGGTAGGTAGGGGTATGAGGTGTTGTCAAGGTCCCACTCATAGAGTCAAAAGTGATGACTGTTTATTTACAGTTTTTGGCAGTCATTTACAGCAGGTGTTTGCTCCTCCCACTTGCCATTCACAAAAATGCACATCATGGGAGTTGCAATTAATTGCTGGATCAGCTTCCTTTTCAGGACATGCGCTCAGCTTTAGCAACAGTACATTGAATCATAGCTTTATATTTCATCATCAAATTTTTTTATTTCCCTTCCTCTCACAATAATGTGTACACCAGATTCATAACAGAAATATTCAGCACTATGTGGAATTAGTGAGTAAGAGATTAGCATCTTTGCAGGGCGGGAGCCATTTCAAAAAAACAAGTGTTGTCGTGAGTGAGTCATTTTTTGAATTTGCTAGTGCGGCATACCAAATTACAATGGGAGATAGAAATGCATGTCAAAGGACAATGTTACAATAGTCATGGGGGATTTCAATAGGCAGGTAAATTGGGAAAATCAGGTTGGTGCTGGATCCCAAGAGAGGGAATTTGTAGAATGTTTATGAGATGGTTTTTTAGAGCAGCTTGTGGTTGAGTCCACTAGGGGAAAGGCAATTCTGGATTTAGTGCTGTGTAATGAACCAAATTTGTTTAGGGAGCTAAAGGTAAAGGAACCCTTAGGATGCAATGATCATAATATGATTAAATTCACCATGCAGTTTGAGAAAGAGAAGCTAAAGTCAGATACATAAAGTGTAAAAGAGAGGCGAGAGTGGAGAGACAAAGGAGAATTGGTTAATGTTGTGTACTTAGATTTTCAGAATGCCTTTGACAAGGTGCCACACATGAGGCTGCTCAACAAGCTACAAGCCCATGGTATCACATGAAAGATTCTAGCATGGCTAGAGCTGTGGCTGATTGACAGGAAGCAAAGAGTGGGAATAAAGGGAGCCTTTTCTGGCTGGCTGCTGGTGACTAGTGGTGTTCCACAGGGTCTGTGTTTGGTCCGATTCTTTTCACGTTATGTGGAGAGAAATTTGAAAAAATCTGAGGTGCAGGATTCCTTAAGGATTAATTTGCATGTTGTGGTGAGGAAGGCAAATGTGATGTTAGCATTCATTTCAAGAGGACGAGAATATAAAAGCAAGAATGTAATGTTGAGGCTTTATAAGCACTGGTGAGGCCTCACTTGGAGTATTAATAGTGATTTTGAATTGAATTGAATTGACATTATTACTTATATCTTTCATATACATGAGCAGTAAAAATCTTTACATTACATTTCTGTCTAAATGTGCAATGTGCAATTTATAGTAACTTATAAGAAATAGTATGCACAACAGGACAGTCAATATAACATACAAATATAGTTGTGTCAGTATGAATTAAGCAGTCTGATGGCCTGGTGGAAGAAGCTGTCCCGGAGCCTGTTGGTCCTGGCTTTTATGCTGTGGTACCGTTTCTTGGATGGTAGCAGCTGGAATAGTTTGTGGTTGGGGTGACTCAGGTCTCCAATGATCCTTTGGGCCCTTTTTCACACCTGTCTTGTAAATGTCCTGAATCATGGGAAGTTCACAACTACAGATGAGCTGGGCTGCCCACACCACTCTCTGCAGAGTCCTGTGATTGAGGGAGGTACAGTTCCCATACCAGGCAGTGATGCAGCCAGTCAGGATGCTCTCAATCGTGCCCCTGTAGAAAGTTCTTAGGATTTGGGGGCCCATACCAAATTTCTTCAACCGTCTGAGGTGAAAGAGGCACTGTTTTGGGCCCCTTATCTAAGTAAGAATGTGTTGACATTGGAGAGAGTTCAAAAGAGGTTCACAAAAATGATTCCGGATTGAAAGGCTTGTCATATGAAGGATGTTTGATGGCTCTGGGCCTGTATTCACTGTAATTCAGAAGAATTGGGGTGACCTTATTAAAATCTATCAAATAATAAAAGGTCTCAATGGAGTGGATGTTTTCTGTAGTGGGGGAGTCTAAGACTTTGGGACATAGCTTCAGAATAGAGAGGCATCCTTTTAGAATGGAGATGCAGAGGAATTTCTTTCACCAGAGAGTGATGAATCTGTGGAATTTCTTGCCACAGGTGGCTGTGAAAGCCAAGTCATTCGGTGTATTTAAGGCAGATTCTTGATTAGTCAGAGCCTGAAGAGATACAGGTGGAAGGCAGGAGCTTGGGGATGAGGGGGAAATGGATCAGCCATTATGAAATAGTGGAGCTGACCCAATGGGCCAAATGGCATAATTCTGCTCCTATTTCCTATGGCTGTATGGTCTTAACTGAGAGCAGAACCACCAGAATAGGTGGCCTGGAATTTCAGTAAGTCTGAGCTCCCAGGTCAGATAGAGCATCCTGAGAGATGTGAACATAATTCCTATCCATTTTGAACCATTGACTTTAATCAACAAAATCCAAGCCAAACATTTTCTAAAGTTAAAGATGAGATTGCAATTGGCATCAGTGCCCCTCCGGTTCCACAAACCTGCCACCCCTCATATTTCTCTGAGGGGCATCCTAATCTTTTGCTCACTTTAGCCTTTCCTCTTCTGTTATCCTCTCACGAGTTATCTAAACATCCTCCTTTAACATTTACATTGTCTGAGTATTATTCCACAATTCAGTGGAATCCAAAAAATGTTCGGTTTTAATGGAAAGAACTTTCATGGTAAACTCATGCAAGCCATGAAATTTGAACTTTGAAATTCCAGATGTTTCTTGAAGAGGACTGAAAGCTTTGAAATATGTCAGCTCTGGGACCTCTTGAACCACAAAAACATGGCAAACCAACAATTTAAAAAATAACAATTGACACCAATTCCTTCCTCAAATACACCCCAGAAATAACAGGGCAACTGGTATTTTTCACATACCAATATCCTTCTGATAGAGCTGGGAAAGTGAACAAGATCAAAGTGCTTTGACAGGCCTGCTTTACTTCTGCATTGATTAGACAGGCCCCTGTTGCTTTGAGTGCAATGGGCAATACTGAGTGAATTTTAATGAAAACTACCCAGAGCTGCTCACCATAGATGAAACATCCTATTGGGCTGACCTATTAGTGAATGGCAAATTCTATAAAGTAGTGATGTCAACGGAACAAATAGTTTAGCTTCTTTTTAACTGTACGTGCACCCCACCCTCAAAAAAAGTAGTTATTATAAGACCATAAGATATGGGAGCAGAACTAGGACATCTGCCTCATCGAGTCTGCGATGCCATTTCATCATGGCTGATCCATTTTCCTCTCATCCCTAACCTCCTGCTTTTCCCCTATATCTCTTTATGCCCTGACTAATCAATAATCTATCAATCTCTGGTTTAAATATAGATAAGGACGGCCTCCACAGCTGCTTGTGGCAAAGCATTCCACAGATTCATTACTCTCCAGTTAAAGAAATTCCTCCTCATCTCCGTTCTAAAAGGACACTCTCTATTCTGAGGTTCCCACCCGTCACTACCACCTGTCTTCCCTATACTTCCACAGTTTCTGGAAGGATTGCCAGGATCCTGAAGAAATAATAGATTAATACCATCTACAGACCTGTAACAAAGCTCAAATCACAGTTTACGTATGTCAAAGATGACCTGGGACTCAGGATGGCTGACCAGCTACAAGATTCCCTGTGAACGTGGAGCAGTGTGTATCGGCCAGATGGGACACACAGTGGAAGCTCCCGTCATGGAGGACAGGAGGTGTATCTGTTTGGGTTACCTGGAGAAATCGGTGGTAGCAGAACATTGTCTGCTAGGGCAACCCCCATGCCTTCTTTTCACCCTTCCAATTTCTTTCATAAGTGTTCTCTTGCATTTCTTATACTCCATAAGATTCTCATTTGTTTCTGCATGCCTTTATCTGCTATGCACTTCCTTTTTTTCTTAACCATGGTCTAAATCTCTCTCGAAAGCCATGGTTCCATAAACCTGTTATCCTTGCCTCTTATTCTGACAGGGACATACAAACTCTGTACTCACAAAATTTCACTTCTAAAGTCCTCCCACTTACCAATACACTTTTGCCAGAAACAGCCTGTCCCAATCCTCCCTTGCCAGATCCTTTCTGATATCATCAAAACTGGCCTTTCTCCAATTTAGAATCACAACCTGAGGACCAGACCTATCCTTTTCCATATTTATCTTGAAACTAATGGCATTGTGGTCACTGGATGCAAAGTGTTCCCCTGCACAAACTTCTGTCACCTGCCCTGTCTCATTCCCTAATAGGAGATATTGTATCACACTTTGTCTAGTTAGGACTTCTATGTACTGATTAAGGAAACTTTCCTGAACACATTTGACAAACTCTATCCCATCCAGCCCTTTTAGAATATGGGAGTCCCATTGAAAATGTGGAAAGTTAAAATCACATACACCTTATGCTTCTTACAACAATCTGCGATTTCTTTACAAATTTGTTCCTCTAAATCCCTAGGACTGTTGTGTGTTGTCAATGATATAGCCCCATTAACGTGGCAATTTGTTTCCTGTTCCTCAGTTCCACCTATATAACCTCTCTAGACAAGCTCTCCAGTCTGTCGTGACTGAGCACTGCCACCCCTTCCCCTTTAATCCCTTCTGCTCTGTCACCTCTAAAACAACAGAACCCTGGAACATTGAGCTGCCAGTCCTGCCCCTCCTGTAGCCAAGTCTCACTAATGGCTGCAATGTCATAATTCCATGTGTTGATCTATGCCCTAACCTATCCACCTTTCCTACAATACTCCTTGCTTTGAAATATATGCAGCTCAGAATATTAGTCCCACCATGCTTGACCTTTCGATTTGATTCCTGAATTTGTATGTACGTAGAAATTTCCATGCTGTTTGACTCTATGATTCCTATGAGCAGTAGCAAATAAATTTTTTAAATAGTATTTTGTACTTTTTGGAACACACATTTAACATTGGAATATTTATTTTCTGAAGTTGGTGATGCCTGACATCAGCTTATTGCACTCTGAGCCGGGCATAAAACTACTCTAGAGGTGAAATGAACTAATTGCTTTGTGACAATGCTCAAGTGGAAATACATTTTGCTTGCTCCTTGATACACTGTGTTCAGGGAAGGAGTAATTACCCTCCATACACAAGGGACTGTTCCACTAGATATCAGATATCAGAAAAATAATGTGAGCATTTGTTTTGAATGTACACTGCTGCTTTGGGAAGTATGGAAAGGAGTGGCTTGTTTAAAAGTCATTGGCAGTTGCATTGAATTTTTGAGATTGCCACATTTTTAAAGCTCCCGCGTTCACTTCTCACCAGTACATGCTTATTATTAGGGCAGAGCTCTGTACTTAGAGAACTGTACCACAAAATGTATTGATTCTCAAAAACTGCAGCCATGCAGAACAATGAACAGGACAAGGGACTCGTCGGAGGCAGGGAGGGGTGATAAGCAGACTCTTGTGAAAACATATCAGTTTCATCCAGACTTCCTGAGTCCAAGGATAGTTGGAAGTGTAAGAAAACACACAAAAATCACTAAGCCGCTTGTGGAACATAAGGATATAGGAAAGTTACAAAGATAAGCTAGCTAGTCCTTCTATGATTCTCCATGATTCAATAAAATCTTCAAAGATGTTCTACCTCATTTCTACTCTCCTGCTCTGCCCCCATGGAATTGTAGAAGACAACAATCATTAGTGGTCTCTGATTGGGCATAAATTTAAAACCAAACCAAGAGTAAACCTTAACCAAGGTGATTTATTAACTACAGATTAAAATTTTACAAATTAAAGTCTCTCTTTAAATTCTGATATCATGCTAGCACTGGCCGTAGAGGTGTGTGGAATGAATGTAGAGTGCATTCCTGGCGCATAACCCTGAGAAATGTATTTACACTAGAATATAATATTTTAATTCAATGCTCATTCCATTCTTTGGGAAAACTTGTCTCCACAACCTGTCTGAGCATAAGTTATCCTGTGATGT
The DNA here is from genome assembly GCF_048418815.1 of Hemitrygon akajei. NCBI lineage: Eukaryota > Metazoa > Chordata > Chondrichthyes > Myliobatiformes > Dasyatidae > Hemitrygon > Hemitrygon akajei. The sequence continues at coordinate 2,213,256 of NC_133141.1, read as the reverse complement.
CCACTTACCATTGAGTTCATAATGTCTCCTATTGCTTTATCCTGATTGTTATCATTAATTTCCAGTAATGCAAGGTGAGTATGCTCAATATACCTAACATAAGAACATGACGAGAAGACAGAGAAGAAGAATAAGGCCATTCAGCCCATCGAGTCTGCTCCACCATTCCATCATGGCTGATCCCAGATCCCACTCAACTCCATAAACATGCATTCTCACCATATCCCTTGATACCATGACCATTCTGGAAATGCTCTACTTCTGCTTTAAATATATCCACAGACTTGGCCTCCACTGCAGACTGTGACAGAACATTCCACAGATTCATTACTCTCTGGCTAAAAAAGATCCTCCTTACCTCTGTTCTAAAGGGTTGCCCCTCAATTTTGAGGCTGTTCCCTCTGGTTCTGGAGACCCCACCAGAGGAAACATCCTCTCCACATCTACCCTATCTAGTCCTTTCAACATTCGGTAGGTTTCAATAAGATCCCCACGCATTTTTCTAAATTCCAGTGAGTACAGGCCCAAAGCTGCCAAATGCTCCTTATCTGTTAACCCCTTCATTCCTGAAATCATCCTTGTGAACCTCCTCTGGACTCTCTCCAATGACAACACATCCTTTCTGAGATATGGGGCCCAAAGTAGTTGACAGTACACCAAGTGTGACCTGACTAGTGTTTTATAAAGCCTCAGCATTATCTCTTTGCTTTTATACTCTATTCCCCTTGAGATAAATGCATTGCATTTGCCTTCCTGCAAATTTATGTACTGCATATGTTAATCAAAATGGCTTCTTTGTTTGTTAACAGTAAAAATGCTTCTTTGTTATGCTAACTGGTGAGAGAGTGCTTTTCTTGCAGAGCACTCTCGAAGCTTCTCAAAGCTTGTTTGGGTTAAAGTTACTGATAACGGGGATTATATTCATTTGTTAACCAATTGGGTTAGATGTTATTTTCTCTTGTCGGTTTGTGAACTGTGATTGCGCGGGTTTTTTGGGAGTCGGGAAGGAGACCACGAGGAAGGCGGACAGGTGCGGCACAGCTGGTCGATCACTGAGGGGGCAGAGGTGAGGAAGCCCATCCTTACCACCTGTCGGCAATCCAATAGGAAGTCTAGGATCCAGCTGCACAAGATGGGATGCAGGCCAAGGTCTGTGGTGAGTGCAACAGGACGCCAATTGTTCAGGCATATTACCTTGGTTTTCTTAGGCACAGGGACAATGATGGACGATTTGAAACAGGAGGGCACTACACACTCGGAGAGGGAGAGATTAAAGATGTCCATAAACACACGAGCCAGCTGTTCAGCACACACTTTGAGGACGTGCCCTGGGATGCTGTCTGGCCCTGCTGCCTTGTGGCTGTTGACACATTGGAATGTTCTACATACCTCAGCCTCAGAGAAGACCAGGATACAAATCTCGTCAATGGCTTTCCTTGGGGATTCAGTCCTATCAACCTTGAATTTAGCTCGTCCAAACAATATTTTGCTTGCAGTTTTACTTACTTCATCTTATCGTCTTACTGTACAAAGCACAAGATTTCTGAAATCAGGAATCTTTGTATACATTATACTGTTTACTTATAGTCCCATATGTGACTTACTGTGTAGAGGTATGGGGAAATACATACTAAACAAAAACAAACTCGATTTTTCTACTCCAAAAGAAAGTTATACAAATTGTAAAGAAGACAAGTTATTATGAGCCAACCAATCTACTATTTATTCAACTAAACACTTTAAAATTCAGAGATTTTGTAGATTTAAAAATAATACAAATTATGTATAAAGTAAAAAAAGGACAGCTACCACAAAGTATCCAAAGGTTGTTTAAAATGAGAGAAAGTCAACATGATTTGAGAGGAACATGTATATTTCAAAAACAAAGGATAAGAACAAATGTAAAAAATCATCGTATTTCAGTCAGACGGGTGAATCTATGGAAGAGTTGTAGTGAGAATTTAAAAAAATGCACCACACTTAACAAGTTTAAAAAATTACTTAAAAATTATTTAATGAACAAATACAAAATAAATTATTTAAAATGAATGGGAGTAATGTAAATAAATGATATTTGGAATTGGATTTTGTGTTAAAAGATCATGAAATTTTTTGTTTTTGCTGTGATGATTGACGCCAAATATGTTTTTGTATAAGCAAGAGGGGTAGGCATAATAAGCTGTAGCTTCAGCCTACACCCTTTCCGTCTGTTTTAAAGAATATCTATGTTTTTTGTTGTAATTCTGTCCTATGAAATCATCGTTATGAACCCATTGTTGTAAATGTTGCTTTTTGCTATGTTTGTACTGACTGAAATAAATTAATTTCATTCATTCATATCACCAAAAATCTGTGGTTCCACTTGTTATCATCAACTACCTTGTGCTTTAATTGTGCTGTAATTAACTTATCCAATATACAATACTTCACATTTTTATCATTAAACCTAATCTGGTTTAATGTAAATAATCAACTTTCCCCAGCCACTTGCTGGATCTTTGGAAGCTTACTGCACTCCAAAACTTTGGTGTCTTCTCTACAAGACTGTCTTCCAATTCCATTGGGGAATTGAAACAGCAGGTGTTGGAAATTCTGCTGTGCAGATCAGTGTTTTTTTTTATTTTACCGATACAGCAAAGAGTAAGTCCTTTAGACTCTTACCCATGCTGCCCCAGCAACCCCACAAACCCAATTAACCCTAACCTAATCGACACTGACCAATTAACCTACTTGGTACATCTTTGGACTGTGGGAGGAAACCAGAGCACCCAGACAAAACCTACACATTGCTGGGGAGAATGTACAGAGACTCCTCAATGAACCGTGCTGGAATTGAACTCTGAACTCTGGAACGCTCCGAGCTGTAATAGTGTCGTGCTAACCGCTAAGCTATTGTGGCGTGGTATTCTGTTACACTGCATGATAGTTTGTGATCCGGGCAACTGATTGCATCAATTCTGTGCCTACATAATGAATATTGGGAAATTATTATGCGTTCATTCAGGTTCATGAAATACTTATGACATTGAGGCAGTTGAGCATTTAGTAATGAAGCCAATTAGCTGATATCATTACCAGGATACCACAGTGCACTTTATGTTTGGAAAGGGCTAGGCACTCAGGAGTAGGCCTACTCTGGAGGATGAAGGCCAGAACCAGTTGAAGTTAACTATGCCAGAGTTGGCCATTGCTGACCAAAATGCTTCATCCAGCAATATCTGGTCTTTTCAAGAAGGCCATTAATTCTCAAGCTCATTAGAGTCATTGTAATTTAGTCTAAACCAAATATGTTTCTGAACCATATTTTCCTGCTGGATTCCTGGGACACTAAGCAGGAATGAAGACTTTGGATGATTTCCTGCCTGACTCCAAATAGAAGACCCTAACTATGACGATCCCAGTTGTTGATAGCATACTGTCCCATAAGACATAGGAGCAGAATTAAGCCGTTTGTCCCATTGAGTCTGCATCCCATGGCCTATTGGTTGTGCAGAAACTAGTCTGATGCTCAAGTGCAAAACCTATTCAAAGAAAGTTGATTCTAGCTGGAAACCATATCTTTGAGTTGCCACGATAGTAGGAGATTGTGGAGAGAAGTTTAGACTAATCACATGATTTGGGATTAATCAGCAGTTTTTTTTTGTGTAAGACCTAGGATTCAACACTTGACGGCACATCATGCACAATAAAACATCACTCCCAAGGCTCTGCATGAAATTATGGTAAGTCCCCAGCCTTCTGCCACATTAAGCTGCATACTTTTATGTACAGGAATATTTACACATGGAGCTCCTAAGACACAGTGGCCAACACCACACTCAATCTCATACCTATCATCACCACTTCCCTTTCTCAGCTTTCATTCAACGTCTTAGCCAAGCTGTGGCTTCCTATGCCAATACCTTGGTTAGATCTTTTTCACACAGCACATTTTACAAATGGAGTTGACCAACACCCATTATTTATTTCATCATAATCACCACAAAGAAGTCTGGGCTTTTAGTAGGCATGATTTTTTGCTAAATGTTTCCCACGAGTTTTTCACTGATAAACATCCAATTCATCACTTCAAAAGATTCCAGGTTTTGATACCAAAGTTATGTGAACCTCCCTGGATCTGATTTATGTCTGTTTATTATAAAATTGTCAAATTTGATATCAGCTTGGTTCACTGCAGCTCAGGCAGAAGATTGATATTCAGGCATCAGCCTGGAAAATATGCCACATAAACTGATGTTGTCTCTAGGCAATGCTGCTGTGTTGGAGGGGCAGCCTCTTTGATGAGATATTAAACTGAGAGCCAGCTATCTGTTTAATAAAGAGACCCTCTGCTATTCTTGATTCATTGGGCTGGTACTTATCTCCTAATTAACATCTCCAAAACCAGATTAATTGGTCATGCGTCTCTTTGTTGTCTTGGATCTTTGCTGTGTTTGCCAATAAAACAATCCTAACTGAATTTCAGAAGTAATTCCCTGACATGTGGAAAGCTGGATATAAATAATATAAATAAATATTATATAAGTTAATTATTTTGTTCCACTGACTACTTCCTATCCATTAGCCTCCAGTGATTTTTCCCCTGAGTCTCACAAGACTTTTCCCTTGATTCCATTCAAACAATTAAATAAAGCTAATTAAGCATAATTTACTTTATTTTCATCCCATTGGACAAATTGAGGGAGTTGCTGGAACCAATGAGAATATATACTAGATTATGATCATCTGACAACCTCCCTTCTATGAAATTGATCATGTGGGAGGTCAGTTAAACCAATGGATGAAACAGTGAATCTCTAGCAAGCAAAGTCAAAAATTTCACTAAAATTATATATCAAAATCTCAATTTTTTATGTGATGGAACTTTTGTGCAGCAAATTAATGTTGTGTTATTTAATGAACACCTTCTGGCAAATGATCATTTAATTTTTGAGCTCTTCAACCTCCTCTGTACCTCTGTGTTTTAATTTCTTGTCTAATAATTCTCTTGGCAGGGGAGTCTGCTCTGTTATTATGCTTGGTTTCTCAAGCTATTTTTGCACCTCTAATATCTTTTAAGTTCATTTTATATGTCTCTGTCCTCCTCCCCATATCATGTCATACTCCGTAACGTCAAAAAGTTTTCTGCTAGCTTTCATTGCTCACTAGAGACGGATCAAGATGTATGTTAACCCTAGTTGAGTTACTAATTTATTGGGGTGAAAGAATGATCGGCAGAGTCTGGTTCTGATTCTTTATTGCCACTTGAACAATCCTGTCTTCTGCTTGATTGAATGTAATCACCTATGATAATCACATTATTGCTAGTACATACCCTTTTTATTTCATCATAAGAAATTGTATCTGCAGCTCTTTCCTTCCCTGGGGGTCTAAACCACATTCCTATCACTCTGTTTGAGGTATGCTTCCTAACTCAAGACAGATTATTTCATTCTGTGGCTTTCCTAGGGACAGCTTCCTCCACTTCTAAATGATCCTGAAATTGTAAAGCTCTTCCCTTCATTCTTCTTGAACAAACTGTGACTTCCAATAGTGAATTCATTCCCCTCTTCTTGGGTAAGACAGTTTAGAATCAGAATAAGGTTTATTCAGTCATGAATAATCATATTTAAGCAATCATGAGTTAATTATAATTTTCTGTAACAAAGTATGGTTTTCACTCAATGATGTTTTATATGGTTCCTACATTCAACATTTAAAGTGTCAGCATATTGTTTTAGATTTTTTATTCTATAGTTTTCTCACATAAAACTACAGTGCCTCCTATTACTTCAGATTTGTCTCCACTATTGCCCTCTTTGCTCTGTTTTTTACAGTTAAAATGGAAACATAAACTGTAAAAGACAATGATCTACTTGGCTTTCTCATCACTTTGCAGCTCACATGTTATAATGACAATGGAATTATTGACTGGCCAGCAATTCACCTCCATCAGTTAGTCTGCAACAGATGTAATCATCACATGATATGATGTGAGGAATATCTCTCGGGGAGACGGTGAGAAGTTTCTAAAATTATGTGTTCTCAAAAAGATGCCATAGTGGTCACTCAAATATATAATGTATCCCAAGATACCATTTTCTGGAAGAAATCTGTCAGATTTTTGGGGAGTAAACTCAGTGGATTCCAGTCAATTGGGCCATTGGTTAATCCGGGCAGCTGCTTATTTGGGATAACATTAAAGAACAAAATTAATTGAGAGAATTTCCGGGGTTCGCTTTTCATATTTAGGATGCTATGCCACTTAATTGGGACAGGAAACAAGAACGATTTCTAACCAGCATTAGTCGCACGCACTTGTGTGGCTGTTAGACATAACACCCAGCTTAGAGTAAAGAGTTTTTAAATAGCATCAGTTGTGTGTATTTATGTTAAAAAAGCAGTGATTTTTTGTCACTGATAGTTGGTGAGAAATAAGCAGTGAGATAATTCAGGAATGTTTTCCTCACTGTGGTTTCAAACATTCAGGCTTGGAGATGCCAGAAATGGCAGGGAGTGAAAATGAAACCATTTCACTACTTCAACAAGTTAGGAACTATAAAGAATCTGAAGGTATTGTCAATCATCTTGAATATTAGAATGAAATTGAAGATTTTGAGAATGTAATTGTCAAAAGCTTTGTAAGAAGGCAGTCCATTATCTGCACTCGGTATCTGTACTGATTTTGTTCATTTACAGTCAATCAAAAGAACATGGCAGCACACACTGGGGGAATTCCTCCATCAATAATTATTAGGAGCTAATACACAGTTTTATAGCACTGTAGTAGTATTGGTAACATTCTAATTTGTTCTGTATTTCATTTAAGTACATAATTTGTCACTCAGTTAAATGGTAGATTGTCTTTTTTTTTAATACCTTTTCAACTATTTACATGAAATTGGTTAATTGGAACAGCCACTTACTTGGGCCAAAATGTACTGGACCTGGTGTGTCCCAATTAACTGGAATCTACTGTATATCCTAAATTATCTCCTTACTCTTACAACTTTAAGCAACTAAAGAGTAGATTAAAGGGAAATAAATGGAGTTTTGCTCTGAGAGCTGGCATGAACTTGATGGCCTCAATATACTCCCATGTCATGACAGATACAAGGAATATTTGCAAATGCATCCTACCTTGTCAAATTGGAGGCGTCAGTGATTTTGGCTGTTTCCTCCTACTCCCATTACCCCAAATAATTGCAAGCTATAATTTCACAGATTCACAGTCTCGCAGTTTTACACTTCCCTCAAGACCAATTTCATCCTTTCATGGTTGCCTGTCACTTCATTTCAATAAACAGACAGTGATGGCATCAATGAGATGATTGTGAGAAATCAGTTCCAGTCTTGCTTTAACCTGTTCCATATACATACTACTGTGGTCAAAAAAGCACTGCAGCGTCACCACTTCCTGAGGAGATTGAGGCCAACCCATCCCCTTCCCCCACCATTCAAACCAGTTTTTAAAGGAGCACCATTGACAGTGTGCTGACTAACTGCATCACTGTCTGGTTCAGGACTTGCAAGGCATCTGACCACAAGTCCCTACAAAGGATTGTAAGGACTGCAGAGAGAATCAATGGGGTCTCTCTTCCCCCTATTAGAGATATTTATCAGGAGTGCTGTGCATGTAGGGCCCTTGGCATCATCAATAATCCCTCCTGTCCATCCAACAATCTCATCAGGCAGGAGGTACCGTAGCATTTGGAAAAGAACTGTTAGGATGAGAAACAGCTTCTTCCCCCAGGCCGTGAGGTGACTGAACTCCTTGCCAGCACATATGAATCTCATCAGGTGTGAAATGCCAGTAGCATTACACTGTTTACTTTTTAACTTGTGTCGTATATGCATCTTATTATTTGTTCATTTATTTGTGGTAATATTACTTTATGTGTTGTGTGTGTGAGTTACATGTACTGTGATCTGCACCTTAGTCTGGAGGAATGTTGTCTTCTTTGGCAGGACACGTGTATAGTTGAATGCCAACAAACTTGAAATGGAACTTGAATTGGCACAGCACACAGAATTATCTCATAGCTCCAGCATCTGGGTTCAATCCTTTCACGCTTTCCATGTGGAGTTTGCATAATCTTCCTGAGACTGGCGTGTTTCCTCCTGGGTGCCCTGCTTTTCTCACACATCCCAGTCACCTGCACGTTGGGAGGTTCCTTAGCCTCTGTACATTGCCCCAGTATGTAAGTGAGTGAGAGAATCCTGGTGGAGTTAGAGTTAGGGAAAGTTTGTGGGGAATGGGATTGGCCAGAGGGTTGGCATAGATTAGATAAGCCAAGGTTTTCTCCTTCTGTGTCATAAAGGAATGAAGATTTCTAAAAAAGAAAACCATTCTTAGCTTATGCAATTTAGATCACTTGTAAGCTAATTAAATAGTGATGCAGGCTTGAAGACTTTTGTGTTCGTAGTTCTAATGTGGATATTATATCACTGGCACCTACCTAGCAGCATCCAGAAAACACAACAGAGTATGCCAATCAAGCCGAGCACCTGCTTGCTCTGTATAATTGTATTTCATATTATATGGTTCACTTACCAACTGTGCCATTAATCCAGAGTAGGGGTTCAATGCATACAGACACAGCAAAATCTTGCTAATATGCTCACACGTATTGTAAGGCATGTAAGTTATGCATGATCTGCTAAAATAAGGCTTCAAAGAAAGAATGGCTGTGGCATATAAAAATACAATCTTGTTATGTTTGCAGCACAACAATCTTGCCACACGTTCCTTGGAGGGTTAATGAATCTCTGCTTGATTTCCTGTTATTTTTCTGACAAGATGCCTGATATCACAGCAGATTTATATTCAGCGCTTGTTTGCATATTATGCTGAATTAATAACATTGGGATTAATTTGGAGCATAATAATTAGGCCGAAGGGCTTGATTCACCTCCATTAATGTAACACTTCTCTCTAACTGTACAATCTGGAGCTCAGGGCTGCAAACAAGTAACATGCGCTCATCAGTTATGACATTTTCACTTCCAGCAATAAAAAATACATCAAATACATTGATCTTACAAAAAAAAATCTTCTTCAATTATATTCACTCTGAGTATATAATCTTCCTGTCATGGAATTTTATCTGTCAGAAATATCCATTAAAAGTTGAGTATGCACATAATATATCACCGATTTGTATTATGCCACAGATAAAAATATATAATTAATAACACTTTTCTAAATGAATCAATGCAACCTCATTTATATTCATGCTTAAAAGTCCAGGAGTGGCTTGGATTGATTGTGGCTCCATGTATCTAGGTTTGATAAGATAGGCTGAGACTGCATCCTGAGTTTGCATTCCTGCTGATGAAAATACTTTGAAAACATGAATACTTAATGGAAACTAAACTTGACAGCATATGAAGACATGTCATGGGATCACAATTTGTGATTAACTCACACCCATTTGATCCAGTGTACCATGCACATAAAATTCAAGCCCCAGCCTTATTAGCGTCATCAGTGTTCAGATAGCTAACCATGATGTTTACTGCCAAATTCATGTGTGACAAACACACTTTGAAGTTAACTGTGGCTGATTTATGACATTCCTGAACTTGTAAAGCTGAGACACTCATTGCTGGCAACTACTAGTGGAAGTTATTCCATAAGTTTTGCATTTTTGGTCAACTCTCAGCAACACACATGGTAAAAAGCAACACACACAAAATGCTGGAGGAGCTCAGCAGGCCAAGCAGCATCTATGGAAAAAAGTACAGTTGATGCTTCGGTCCTGATGAAGGGTCTTGGTCCGAAATGTCAACTGTTTACACTTTTCCATAGATGCTGCCTGACCTGCTGAGTTTCTCCAGCACTTTGTGTGTGTCACTTGGATTTCCAGTGTTTGCAGATTTTCTCTTGTTTGCCACATGGTTAAAAGCTTGGACTCCTGAGTTCATATGTACATAGCTCTTGTCCCAAGATTCAATATAAGTATACTGCAATTGATTTACTTATTTATTGTTATTATAATTTTTATTTTTATTTTCTCTTCTAGATTATGTATTGCATTCAACTGTTGCTGCTAAGGTAACAAATTTCACATCACATGCCAGTGATAATAAACTTGATTCTGATTCTGAAAGAGAAAGTTCCTCTGCCTGAAAGTTTGCAGGGGAGCCTGAGTACCAAATGCATGCAGTTGTAAAAATAGTAAAGTAATAGAAACATAGAAAACCTACAGCACAATACAGGCCCTTCGGTCCACAAAGCTGTGCTGAAAATGTCCTTACTTTAGAAATTACCTAGGGTTACTCATAGCCCTTTATTTTTCTAAGCTCCATGTACCTGTCCAGGAGTCTCTTAAAAGACCCTATCATATCCGCCTCCACCACCATTACTGGCAGCCCATTCCACGCACTCACCACTCTCTGAGTAAAAAACTTACCCCTGACATCTCCTCTGTACCTACTCCCCAGCACTTTAAAACTGTGTCTTCTTGTGGCAACCATTTCAGCCCTGGGAAAAAGCCTCTGACTATCCACACGATCAATGCTTCTCATCATCTTGTACACCTCTATCAGGTCACCTCTCATCCTCCGTTGCTCCAAGGAGAAAAGGCTGAGTTCACTCAACCTATTCTCATAAGACATGCTCCCCAAACCAGGCCACATCCTTGTAAATCTCCTCTGCACCCTTTCTATGGCTTCACATCCTTCCTGTAGTGAGGCGACCAGAACTGAGCACAGTACTCCAAGTGGGGTCTGACCAGGGTCCTATATAGCTGTAACATTACCTCTCGGCTCTTAAACTCAATCCCACAATTAATGAAGGCTAATACACCATGCGCCTTCTTAACCACAGAGTCAACCTGTGCAGCTGCTTTGAGTGTCCTATGGACTCGGACCCCGAGATCCCTCTGATCCTCCACACTGCCAAGAGTCTTACCATTAATACTATATTCTGCCATCATACTTGACCTACCAAAATGAACCACTTCACACTTATCTGGGTTGAACTCCATCTGCCACTTCTCCCACTGTAACCTCTGACAGGCCTCCTCACCATCCACAAAACCCCCAACCTTTGTGTCATGCTAGTGGGAAATTGCAATTTTTCTGGTTTCGACTGAGCCACTCAGAGTGGAAAGGACCTGGATAGGGCAGAATTTGTGCAGTTTCCTCATGTAATCTATAGAGGAACCTCCTCAGGAAGGAGCATTACTGGTCTTTCCTTCAGGGAATGAGGCGAGAGAAGTAACTGACGTGGCTGTTGAGGAGCACATTGGGTCGAGCGACCACAATTCTATTAGTTTTAAACTAGCTATGGAAAAAGATGGAACAGGTCCACAGTTTAAAGTCCTGAACTGGAGCAGGATAAACTTTGAGGACATTAGCAGGACCTAGTGGAGGTCGACTGGGTGATTCTATATAAAAGCAAAGGAACAGTTGGCATGTGGGAGGCTTTTAAAAAGGTAATTTCAAGAGTCCAGGAGCAGCTTGTTCCTGTTAGGATAAAGGGTATGCATATAAAGTTCAGGGAAGCCTGGATGAGGAAAAATTTTGAGGCTCTCATAAGGAAAAGGCACGAAGTGTGCATCACTTTACAGCAGCTGGGTACAAATTAATCCCTCAACAAATTTAACAAGCTTAAGAGCAGGTTTAAGAGGGAATTGAGAGCAAAGAGAGAGTATGAGATGCATTTCAGGCAAGGTTAAAGATAATCCCAAGAAGTTCTTCACTTATATTACCTGTTAAAGGGTGACTAGGGAGAGGCTAGATCCTCTTAAAGATCATCAGGAGTGCCTATGTGTGGAGCCACAGGAAATGGCTGAGATTTTTAATGTTTATTCCCCACATTTACTAAGGAAAATATGATGAATGTCAAAGAAATTGGGGTAATAATTAGTGATGATAGGTTCTTGATTAGTCTGGGTGCCAAAGGGTACGGGGAGAAGGCAGGAGAATGAGGTTGAAAGGGATAATAAATCAGCCATGATAAAATGGCTGTTATTCAATATTTATGCAAATAATCTGGAGGTGAATGTACGTTGCTTGATTAGCAAGTTTGCAGTGATACTAAATTAGGGAGTCTTGTTGACAGTGAAGCAGGTTGCAATGAATTACAAAGAAATCTCAATCAGTTAGGGAAATGGGCTGAGGAATGGCAAATGGTTTTCAACCTAAGTAAGTGTGAGGTGATATATTTAGGCATTCACATCAGGGCAGGACCGATACACTGAATGGCAGAGCACGACGAGCGTTGTGGAACAGAGGACCTGGGAGTACAACTGGCTGTGCAAGTAGACAGAGTGGTGAAGAAAGCATTTGGCTTTCATTAGTCAGGGTATCGAGTTTAAGAGTAGGCACATTATGTTGAGATATCTAAGATGTTAGTGAGACCATACTTAGGGTATTAGTTCATTCTGTTATAGGAAAACATTGTCAGGCTGGAGAAGGTGAAAAATAGATTTCTAAGGATACTGCTGGACTAGAGTTATAAGGAAGGGTTGGTCACACTGGATCTTTATTCCTTGGCATAAGAGGATGAGAGGTCACCTCATAGATGTTTATAAAATCATGAGAGATATGAATAAGGTGGCATTCATAGTCTATTCCCCAGGACTGGGGAGTCTGAAACTAGATAGAAGATAAACTAGGAGATATTCCAAAGAGAACTGAAAGGTAACATCTTTACACAGGGTAGCAAGTATCTGGAATGAGCTGCCAGAGGAAGTGGTTGAGGTGGGAACAACTGCAACATTAAGAGGCATTTGGATAGGTACATAGAGGGAAAGGGCTCGGACAGTTCAGAATCAGAATCAGTTTTATTATCACTGACATATGCCATGAAATTTGTTGTTTTGCGGCAGCAATGCAGTGCGGGACATAAAATTATTGCTATAAGTTACAATGAGAACATATAAAAAATAAAATAGTGCAAAAAGAGAACAAAATAGTGAGAGCAAAAGGGGAATGTGCCAAATGCAGGCAACTTGGGCTAGCATGACGAATGTTCTGCTTGGCATGGACTAGTTGGGCCAAAGATCTTGTTTCTGTGCGGTATTACTCTGTGAGTTCAGATCCATTTTTACGCAGGCACAACCACCTACCAGTCTGATGCATGATATCTCAGCTGTCATTACTATAAATGTAGAAAATGGTCCTGCAATGTACTTAGGTACCCAATCTGCAACCAAACGGATTACTTTTCAAAGGGGCTTTGAGAGCTGTAAGGAACGTCTGCTATCTGCCTTCAGCAGGTTACTAAGTTTGCTGAGGCATGGAAGTGACTCCATGGAGCAGAGTTCCCTGTCTTCTCTCAGGATATTAACAATTCTAATCCTTTTGTTCCTCCCCTCTTTCTTTTAATCTTCATTATGTTTTAGTTCACCTTTTCATCTTCCTCCTACTTCTCTGTAGCCTCCAATAAGGGTTGAGTCTGCATGATTGTCAAAGTCGAGTTTATTGTCATATACACAAGGACATGCATGCACAGGTGTAAAAGAAACTTAAATGCAGCAGCATCATAGGCACATAGTGTCATATAAGCAGTATTCATAAGAAAACATAAATTAAACATTTTATCCAGAAACAGCTTATCCAGATAGGGAAAGATTGAATTGAGGATTACCTTAATGATATGTACTACAGCGTATCTCCAGAGCAATCTGAATAATAGAATAATAGAACATGTTAACAGCTGATTCAGTAGTACTGAAGCTGGCTGCAACACTTTCATTTAAGTGCCCTCTGCTCCTCTGCATGGAACCTAGGCTGGAATGAGGAGCCATGTGTTTATGAAATGGTTCTTATATCCAAGTTGCCTATTGGTTTGGCATAGTACCAGAAGACAGAAGAAGCCTGGTATGACACAAGATAAAGATGTTATGTGACACCTTCCCACCCCACCCCACAATTCTTGAACATTAAGTCCTTTGACGCATTATATTGAGTATTAAAAGTATGAAGCCCATTTATATACATAAAACCATTCCCCATTCCTATTTCACTCTCTCATCTTATCTACTTACCTGCCCACTATCTCCCTCTGGTGCTTCTCATCCTTCCCTTTCTTCCATGTCCTTCTGCCCTCTCATATCAGACTCCACTTTCTCCAGCCTTTATTTATAAGGTGGATGTGGAGAGGATTTTTCCTCTGGTGGGGGTATCCAGAACTAGAGGGCACAGCCTCAAAACTGAACAGAGGTAAGGAGGGTTGTTTTTATCCAGAGAGTAGTGAATCTGTGGGATGCTCTGCCACAGACTGCAGTGGAGGCCAAGTCCAGGGGTATATTTAAGGCAAAAGATGGTTGTTTCCTGATAGGTCAGGGCATCAAAGGATATGGCAGTAAGGCAGGTCTATTGTGTTGAGTGGGATTCGGGATGAGCCATGATGGAATGGTGGAGCTGACTTGATGGGCTGAATGGAGAGAGGATGGATGTTCTTCTGTCTTATGGTCTTAACATGAGGGGAAACTTCTTCACTCAGAGGGCAGAGAGGGTGTGGAATGAGTGCCAGCACAAGTGGTGGATGCGATTTCGATTTCAATGTTTAAGAGAAGTTTTGCATAGGTACATATGCAGGGCTATGGTCCCGGTGCAGGTTGATGGAAGTAGGCAGTTAAAATGGTTTGGCATGGATTAGATGGGCTGAAGGGCTTGTGTCTGTGCTGTAGTGTTCTATGACTCTCTGACTTTATGAAGGAGCTGGATTTGGTGTGGGTTGCGCTGCTGCCAGCTTCAGAGAGGCATTGGAGTCGATGCTCGAAAACGGGGTGCAATCTAACTACGAATGATTGGCTTAATCACTTTTCTTGAGATTGCAAGATCCTGTTGGACATCATTAATGTGGAATGCTGCAGGTATGATTCACTGGTTTATTGATGAACAACGGTGGAGCTGTATGGCTTCAATTATAGTGAAGTCCAGGCCTCAAACTGTGATGTTGCCTGTTTGCAGCCGACCATGAGAAAGGCAATGGTGTCGGTGTGCTCCACCATAGTGCCAGAGGTGATGTGACATGCTGGAGTTGGTGCTGCTCTCCAGTGTTCAATGTACAGAAGACAAGCTGTATTGTGTTTGACTGCACACTGCTGCAACATTCATGGACTCAGGGACTTGGACATTTTTTTTTGTGTGACTGGATTTTACTGTTATCTTATATGTACTATATGTGCCTGCCTTGTGCTGTGTATGACTGTTGGACTGTGTTTAGCACCTTGGTCCCAGAGTAACACTCTTTGGTTTGGCTCTATGCACAGGTATTCATGTATGGTTGAATGACAATTAAACTTGAACTTGAAACTTGAAATATACTTAATGACTTGCCCTCCACGGCTGTCCATGGTAAGTCATTGCAGTTAACATCACACAATTATTAAGGCTTAATAGACTAATATGATCATCATTGAACACAATAATTTAGTTTAATAAGATAATATTTTGGAGCACATTATGGGCAATTAGAGCCATGTAAGGTCAGTAAATGGTTTCCCTGCTGCTTCACTGTTGATGGAGCTATACATTTAGACCTAATTGTTTTGCATTTATAGGAGTGACATTTTATCTTTAAGAACTTCATGTACCATGTACAAAGACATTTGACACATTGTTGTACCACATACTGTCATAACTTGAAAGTTGGACTTCCTTCAATAAATAATGCTTTATACATACATAGATGGTAACTCTATCCATGTAAATAGCAACACAACAGAGCCAACATATACTGCATTAGTGACTCAGATGGGATGTAGCTGCTTGAGGAATAGTAAGACAGTGATCAAGTGCAAGGTATTAGAAGAATGAATTCTTTCGGCCAAATAGTAATGGTGGCTGTCAGTGGACATGGCTGATGACTTGGCAGGCTCAAGCAGGAGAAGAGGTCTCGGCAGGGCTGAAATATTCTGGTGGGCAAATGGTTTTGGCATAATCCTGTGCGAAGTGAACAGAATGGAGCAGGAGTTCCCAACCAGGGGTTCATGGACCCCTCAGTTAATGGTAAAGCTCCATGGTATACAAAAGGTTGTTTGGAATAGAGCAACATAGACATAAATGAAAAGGGGATGGTGATCATGTTGCTGGTGGTAGAGCCAGATAATTATGAGATATTAATCAGTTTATTGGCACCACATACCACAGATTAGGATTCATATAAGCACATTGCAAAAAACTAAAAAGGAAGCTTTAATCCAATGATGTCAGAGAGTCACAAGTTTGACATGTGCAGTTAGGAACCTCGGTATGAATTGTCTAAAGGCATTGGAAAAAGATGCAATTTCAAACCCATTTTTTGATTTGGCACGGTGCCTATACAGTGACAGATTATATCTGATGCAGCAGCAAATCTTGTGTTCGAAGAAGTATGCAAAAAAAGTCAAAACCGTATGGAAGAGGCTCTTAAAAAATGAGCCAATTTAATTCGAGATGTGATTCTAAGGTAAAGACATATAATAAGATGACAGATGCTATGTGGGTTAGGATGGAAAAATTGAGCTTTATGAGTACAAAAGAACATAAGAACATAAGATATATATAGGAGTAGGCTATCCGGCCCATCGAGCCTGCCCTGCCATTCAATAAGATCATGGCTGATCTGTCCATAAACTCAGCTCCATCCACCTGCCTTTTCCCCATAACCCTTAATTCCCTTACTATGTAAAAACCTATCTAACTGTTTCTTAAATATATTTAGTGAAGAAGCCTCAACTGCTTCCCTGGACAGGGAATTCCACAGATTCACCACTCTCTGGGAAAAAAACGGTTTCTCCTCGTCCCCGTCCTAAATTTTCTCTCATGAATCTTGAGGCAATGTCCCCTAGTTCTGGTCTCAGCTACCAATGGAAACAACTTTCCTACTTCTATCTTATCTATCCCTTTCAAAATTTTGTATGTTTCTATAGGATCCCCTCTCATTCTTCTGAATTCCAGAGAGTATAGTCCCAGGCGACTCAATCTCTCCTCAAAGGTTAACCCCTTCATCCCTGGAATCAACCTGGTAAACCTCCTCTGCACTGCCTCCAAAGCCAGTATATCCTTCCTCAAGTATGGAGACCAGAACTGCAGATGGTACTGCAGGTGCAGCCTCCCCAGTACCCTGTACAGTTGCAGCATGACTTCCCCACTCTTAAATTCAATCCCTCCAGCAATGAAGACCAGCATTCTGTTTGCCTTCTTAATAACCTGTTGTAGCTGCAAGCCAACTTTCTGCGATTGATAAACAAGCACTCCCAAGTCCCTCTGCACAACAGCATGCTGCAACCTTTCACCATTTAAATACTAATCTGCTCTTCTACTATTCCTTCCAAAGTGGATGACCTCGCGTTTACCAACGTTGTATTCCATCTGCCAGACCTTGGCCCACTCACTTAACCTATCTATATCCCTCTGCAGACTCTCCACATCCTCTGTACAATTTGCTTTTCCACTCATTGGCAAATTTTGCTACACTACACTCAGTCCCCTCTTCTAAATCATCAATATAAATGGTAAACAGCTGCGGGCCCAGCACCGACCCCTGCGGCACCCCACTCACCACCGACTGCCAACTGGAAAAACACCCATTTATACCAACTCTCTGCCTTCAATTGGTTAACCAATCCACTACCCATGCCAATACACTTCCTCTGACTTCTTATATCTGTATCTTCTTTATAAGTCTCTTGTGCAGCACCTTATCGAACGCCTTCTGGAAATCCAAGTATACAACATCCACCTGTTCCCCTCTATCCACTGCACTCATTAAGTCCTCAAAGAACTCCAGTAAGTTTGTCAAACAGGACCTGCCCTTTTTGAATCCATGCTGTGTCTGTCTAATGGAACAACTCCTTTCTCAATGTTTCACTATTTCTTCCTTAATGACAGCTTCAAGCATTTTCCTGACTACAGATGTTAAGCTAACTGGCCTGTAGTTGCCCGTCTTTTGCCTACATCCTTTTTTAAAAAGTGGTGTGACATTTGCTGTCTTCCAATCTGCTGGGACCTACTCTAACCTAGAGTTTAGAGAGTTTTGATAAATGATTACCAACATACCTACTGTAACCTCCACCAATTCCTTCAGTACCCTGGGATGCATCCCATCAGGACCAGGGGACTTATCTACCTTCAGGCCCTCTAGTTTGTTCATCACTATCTCTTTAGTGACAGTGATGTTATCGAGGTTCTTACCTCCCATTTCGTCCTGCAAGTCATGTGAATAGAAAAGGCAGGAGCCCTTGTCAGGGATGTTATGAGAATCCCCAGCCTCTGAATGCCTGTCTGAGGTGGTGGATGGAGGTCATGTCCCTAAGAAAATAGCCATTAGCGAAGCTGGCATTTGCCATTGTTGCTGGGGTATTGTGCACATATGTGGATTGTACAATGAGAAAATGGAAATGATTCTGTGAACGGCCTTATTTGCAGTTTTGAATGTACTTTCAAAACTCGCCTGTTGATTGAGAAAGTAAGGGTACATATTATGCTTGATTTTGTTTTAGGCCAGGTGGAGTATTGGAAGTACTTCAACCACTGTCCATTGACACAGTGCAGAATGATGTTGAGTATATGTGTCACTATAGTGTGGGTTGGTAAACAATTGTGTTTCTAGTGGGGACAGGTGAGTCCAGTTACGTAGGCCATAGAGTCATAGACAAATTATCATGAAATTTCAAACGAGAGAAAATCTGTAGATGCTGGAAATCCAAGCAACACACACAAATTGCTGAAGGAACTCAGCAGGCCAGGCAGATTCTTGATCTGAAATGTCCACTGTGCTCTTTTCCATAGATGCTGCCTGGCCTGCTGAGAGTAACTGTAGCATTTTGTGTGTGTTGCTTGTCATAAAATATGTTGTTTTACAGCAGCAGTACATTTTACTACATAATAATAAAAACTATAAATTACAATAAGAAGCATGTGTGTGTGTATATATGTACGTGTGTGTGCATGTATGTGCGTGTTTGTGTGTGTGCCTGTGTACATGCGTGTGTGTGTCTATGTGTATAATTAAATAATGCAAAAAGAGAGGAAAAAATACTGGGGTAGTGTTCATGGGTTCATTGTCTTTTCAGTAATCTGATGTTGGGGGAGAAGCTGTTCCTGAAATGTTGAGTATGTGTCTTCAAGCTCCTGTACCTCCTCCTTCATGGTAGCCATGAGAAAGGGGCATGTTCTGGGGGCTGGAGGTCGTTAACGATGGATGCTGCCTTTTTGAGGTATCGTCTTTTGAGGGTACCCTAGATGCTGGGGAGGTTAGTGCCTGTGTTGGAACTGACTGAGTTTATAACTTTCTGCAGGTTCTTCCAATCCTGTGCAGATGGATTGCAGATGGCAATCCACCAACACCAATCAGTTGGAGCCTGTTGATCATCATTTTGATGAGGAAAATGAAGCTTGGACCAAAAGGTAAGCCATGCATCTAAAGCCTTCTTCCCTTTCTGGAAAGAGGTAAGTCAAAGACTGGATAAACAAAAGTGGTATGTTAACTTATATAGAACCAAGTCCTGTGCCGAAACATACAACAATGACCAGATTTGTGATCTTTGTAGAAGTGGAGTTACACTGCAGTTTGACAGCATCAATAAAGAATATAGCTTTTCTGACCCAGGGAGAATATTAAGAGCATTGATGCATATAAAATTCTTTGAGTGCCTGGTGGGGAGAGATTCAGGAAGGATACACTGTCTGGCTAAATGTAGACCAAGGGCCACTATCACAAAATAAAGGGTAGGACTATAGAACTGAAAAGATAATGAAACTTTGATGCTAACTATGTCAGAGAATGATGGCATTCAGAACTAAAACAGATAGATTTCTGGGTTTCAGAGGGACCAAGGGATAAGGTGGTGGTAAACTGTTATGGATATGGACAAGGACATGGACATGGATAAGATATGTATATGGATATGGAAATGGATGTGTATATGAATATAGACATGGATATGGATATGGACATCAATATGGATATGGACATGGACATGGATAAAGGTATGCGCATAGATAAGGATATAGATATGGATATGGGCATGGATATGGATATGGATATAAACATGGACATAGGCAAAGGCATGAACATCAATATGGATCTGAACATGTACATGGTGATGGATATGAACATGTATATGTATACAGATATGGACATGGACATGAATACAGATATGGATATGGGCATGACTATGGATACGGACATGGTCATGGGCATGGATATAGACATGGACATGAATACGGATATGGATACAGACATGGATATTGTCACGGACAAGGACATGGATATGGACATGAATACGGATATGGCTATGGACATGGATATGGATGATGGACATGGATATGGATATGTACATGGACATGGATATGGATGATGGACATGGACATGGACATAGATATGGACATGGACATGGATATGGATATGGATATGGACATCCACTGCCCTATCCTCATCAATCTCTCTCATCACCTTGTCATAAACCTCAATCAAGTTGTAAGGCATGACCTGCTCCACACAAAGCCAAGCTGGCTCTGTCTAATTAGGTCATGAGTTTCCAAATGATCATATGTCCAATCACTAAGAATTTTCTCCAGCAATTTCCCTACAACTGATGTGAGTCTTATGGGTCTCTCACTCCCAGGATTTTCCCTTGTCCCCTTCTTAAATTAGGACTCAACATTTGCCAGTCCCAGTCCTCTGGGACCTCGCTTGCGGCTAGAGAGGACACAAGGATACTAGCCAAGGGCCCAGCAATCTTGTCTCTTGCCTCCTTCAATAAATAAACTGAGGAAAATCCCATCAGATCCTGGGGACATATCCACCTTAATACTCCTTAGAAGGCCCAACACTTCTTCCTTGACCTCTAAATACCCTAATGTGTTTATACACTCAGCAGAGACTTCTGGTCCTCCATATCCTTTTCCTTGGTAAATACTGAAGCAAAGTAGTCATTATGTACCTCACCCATGTTCTCTGCATCCAAACAAATGTTACTCCCTTTATCCTTGAGGGGCCCCACCCTCTCCCGAGTTATCCTCTTACTCTTGATGTATGTACAGAATACCTTGGGAGTCACCTTAATCTTACTTGCCAAGGACTTTTCATGTCCCCTCCTGGCTTTCCTTATTTCCTTCTTCAGTTCTTTTCTGACTTTTCATACTCCTCAAGTTATTTGTTGGATCCTGATTTCTGAAGCTTCACATACTTTTCCGTTTCCTTCTTGACTAAATTCATCACCTCTCTGGACAACCAAGGTTCTCTTATCTATCCATCCCTGTCCTTCTTTCTAACAAGAACATAGCTTTCCTGTACTCTGTGCAATTGATCTTTAAACACCCTCCACATGTCTGATGTGGACTTGCCAGAGAAAAGGTGTTCCCAATTAACACTTCTTATTTCCTGTCTAAAGCCCTCGTAATTTGTCCTACTCCAATCTAAAACTCTCCCACAAGGACCATACCTGTCCTTATCTATAGTTATCCTGAAAGATAAGGTGTCGTGGTCACTGTCCCCTACCGGTTCGTCCACTGAAAGGTCGGTCACCTGGCCAGGCTCATTACCCAACACCAGGTCCAGTACAGCCTCTCCTCCTGTTGGACCGTCCACGTACTGATTCAAGAAACCTTCCTGGAGACACTTAACAGATTCTGCCCCATCTAATCCCCTTACACTAAGAGGGTCCCAGTTTATATCAGGGAAGTTGAAATCCCTTATGACAACAACCCTATTATTTTCACACATTTCCTCACTCTGATGACATATCTGTTCCTCAATGTCCCGGTGGCTATCAGGGGGTCTGTAGTACAATCCCATCGGTGTGATTGCACCCTTCCTATTCCTGAGTTCCACCCAAATGAACTCAGTGTCTGATCCCTCCATTGTGTCTCCCCTGAGTGCAGCTGGGATATTGTCCCTGATGAGTAGTGCAACTCCACCCCCCACCCCCCCCGTTCACCTCCTCCTCTATCGCTTCTGAAACTTCAAAAACCTGGTACATTAATCAACCATTCCTGCCCCTCTCTCAACCAAGATTCAGTAATGTCCACAATATTGCAGTTCCATGTACTGATCCATGTTCTAAGTTCTAAGTTCTGTTGAAAGTTATGAAGATTCTTTGTCAGGAAAGAGAAAAGATCCAGTGCTTGCAAAAGACAGAGTAGAAGTTAGGATGTGAGACAGTGCAAAGGAGAGGCACAAGACTGGAGAAGCAGAAAGTAACAGATTGAGTTTATGATATGCAATAATAGTCTAAACACAACATATAACTCTATTACTATTGTAGCTGGTAAGTGTTATCAGTGTATTTCAGTTTAATGTTAACAGTTAAAAAACATACAGTAAAATGTATTTATATATACGCATGGGTATGGAACAACTTTGTTCAGAAAATAAGTACTTAAAATATGTAAAATAATTTACACATGAAGCTTACTTAGTAAAATGATTCATGGCAATTATTCGTACCTGGAATCAACATTGCCAAATGACACAAATGGAAATAAATGATCTGATTGTCCACATTCCAGAGATGTGGTTTTGAAGTGACCAAGGACAATGATCCCAAATTATTTAGTATTTAGATAATAATGAATGGGACAAAATGCAGGAAGAGAAACGTCAGAAAATCAATAAATTGCCTGCATCAAGAAAATTGGTGGTAACTGTCTAAAGGCCCTAAATGGAAAGGTATTGTAGAACATAGCACAACTCAGGAAACTAGTGATGAATATAACAAGGGTAAGGGCAATACAATAATCAGTAAGGGGTTTAAATCAACATAAGATCTAGCAAATCAATAGTAATATTATGGAGGATATCACTGAGTATATGGAACATGGCTTTCTAAATCCACCTGTCTACAGTAGGAAACAGTAAAGGAACCAGAGCATTTTAGACCATAAGACATAAAAGCAGAATTAGGACATCTAGCCCATCGAGTCTGCTCCACCATTCAATCATGGCTGATCCTTTATCTTCTCCTCCTCAATCCCACTCCCCAGCATTTTCTCCATAACTTTAGAATCCAAGTCCAATCACGAACCTATCAATCTCTGCCTTAAGTACACCCAATGACCAGGCCTCCACAGCTGCATGTGGCAACAAATTCCTCAAATTCACCACCCTTTGGCCAATGAAATTTCTCTGCATTTGTTTTGTAAGGGCACGCAGCTATCCTGAGGCTGTGCCCTCTTGTCCTAGGCTCTCCCACCATGGGAAACATCCTTTCCACATCTACTCTGGCTAGGCCTTTCAACATTCAAAAGGTTTCAATGAGATCCCCCCCCCCCCCCATCCTTCTAAATTCCAGCGAGTACAGACCCAGAGCCATCAAACGTTCCTCATATGATACCCTTTCATTCCTGGAATCATCCTTGTGAACCTCCTCTGGATTCTCTCCAATGCCAGCACACCTTTTCTAAGATGAGGGGCCCAAAACTGTTCACAATACTCAGGGTGAGACCTCACCAGTGCCTTATAAAGCCTCAGCATCACATCCCTGCTCTTGTATTCTAGACCTCTTGAAATGAATGCCAACATTGCATTTCCTTTCCTCACCACTGACTCAACCTACAAGTTAACCTTTAGGGTGTTCTACACAAGGACTCCCAAGTCCCTTTGCATCTCAGATTTTTAGATTTTCTCCATTTAGAAAATAGTCCGCACATTTATTTCTACTACCAAAGTGCATGACCATGCATTTTCCAACATTGTAATTCATTTGCCACTTACTTGCCTGTTCTCCTAATCTGTCTGTCCTTCTGCAGCCTACCTGTTTCCTCAACACTACCTGCCCTTACCACAAATCTTCGTATCATCTACAAACTTGACAATAAAACCATCTATTCCATCATCTAAATCATTTATATACAGCATAAAAAGAAGTGGTCCCAACACTGACCCCTGTGGAACACCACTAGTCACTGGCAGCCAACCAGAAAAGGATCCTTTTATTTCCACTCACTACCTCCTACCAATCAACCAATGCTCTAACCATCAGAGTAACTTTCCTGTAATACCATGGGCTCTTAAATCGGTAAGCAGCCTCATGTCAAAGGCCTTCTGAAAGTCCAAATATACAACATCCACTGCATTCCCTTTATCTATCCTACTTGTAATCCCCTCAAAGAATTCCAACAGGTTCATCAGGCATGATTTTCCCTGAAGGAAACCATGCTGGCTTTGTCATATCTTGTCTTGTGTCACCAAGTACTCTATCACCTCATCTTTAACAATTGACTCCAACATCTTCCCAACCACTGAGGTCAGGCTAATTGGTCTATAATTTCCTTTCTGCTGCCTTCCTCCTTTCTTAAAGAGTGGAGTGACATTTGCAATTTTCTAGTCCTCTGGCAGCATGATTTTTGAAAGATCATTTCTAGTGCCTCCACAATCTTTTATGCTACCTCTTTCAGAACCTGAGGGTGCAGCTCATCTGGTCCGGGTGACTTATGTACCTTTAGGTATTTTAGGTTTTTGAGCACCTTCTTCCTTGTAATAGTAACGGCACCCACTTCTTTAGATCAGAGAATTTACAATGAACAAGGGATAATTAACAAACCAGCAGGGAAGAATAATCAGAAAATATTTATGTAAGAAATGCAAGTGAGATCATTTTAATCTGAAACCAGGATCTTAAATCTAAACACTGCAAATAATGAAGTCATGAGGTGAGAGTTGGCAATCTACATTGGGAAATGATATTAAACAAGCATTAGCTAATATTTAAAGAATTAAGGTACAGAAACCCAGCAGGAGAAATGGTCTAACTGTCATTACAATAGCAGATTATGGTAGTATCAGATCAAGGGAAAAAGCCTTATGAAAATGCCAAAAGCAACGATATGACTAAGGATGAGGAAAATTTTGGAATCCAGCAAAAGAACAATGAGCAGTGGTAAAGGAAACAGAATACAGAAATATGTTATGTTAGCATCAAATATAAAATGCACCAGACTGTTGAAGTTTATATGGATATGTTAAAAGGACAAGATAACAAAGGTTTATGTAGGTCTCTTAGAGACAAGAGATAAGAGAAATTATACTGGGAATAAAGAATTCACTGAAAAATAAAAAATAGATTTTCTGTTGGTCTCCACAGAAGAAGATACAGAAAATTTTGTGGATACTTGGATGATGAAGTGAAAGGGTGGGTTCAAAAATTTTCAGGTGACATGAAAGCTGGTGTGTAGAAGGTTGTTCTAACTTACAACAGCACAGAGACAGATTGCAAAACTGGGCTGAGAAGTGGCAGATGGAGGCCAATCCAGAAAAACAAGTCTGTGTCATGTGAAAAAACTGCCTTAGGAGGTGAATACTAGGTACCTATCACACTGACTCTTCATTACCACTTCCTTGGTGTGATAAACCATGTCTCTCTGTCCGGACATGCCCCTCTGCTGACTGCTCCTGTGGCTCCTCCCACAGACCCCTGTATAAAGGTGATTGTGTCACTGCTCCTCCCACCGTCCAGGGCAGTCATCCGGCATGGACGTGCTCCATTTTACTGCTAATAAAAGCCTTTCAGTATTTACTCTACTTCCAGTCTTTTGGAGTTATTGATAGTACATCACTTGGAAAAATATGTTCCACTCAAAGTGCTACACATGACATAGTTTGTTCTTTTGTGGGAAATGAAAAAGCAAATGAAATTTCTCTTCCAGAATTTTGCACTCAGTCTTTGGAAACGACCGTTCTCAATCACCTGGCCAAACAAATTTTCTGTGTATTCAAAGTAACTGTTGCCTTCTCTGCATTAAAATGTATCATTCTTTTAAAAGTGAATTCGTGCTGTCACCAAAGGCACAATATAAAAAATTATCAACCTGAATTCTTTTTCTCCCTCTGTATATGTTGTCATACATACTTAGTATTTTTTATTTCAGCTTTCCAGCATTTGAAGGTTTTTGCTTTTTGAGTTGTAGATACAGTATAGCTCTCCTGTCTTTACAGTGACGAGTGTTGCCAAACCATACAAAGCTTTTATTTTCAACACGCACTGTCTCTAGTGGGGTGTTAGTACTACAGCTAAAGTGAATGTTTGCTAAAAATGCTGACCTCTCATTTGGGCCATATTTTTTCTCAGAGATCCAAGCACTGATGCTTGATGGCAGTGATGCCTCATTGAATCCAAACATAGAAACAGCTAAAAACTGATGTTTCACAAGCTTCTTTTTATACAGTGTCTTGAAAGTGCCCATTGACTACTTGCCATACACAACAAATTGCTCAGAGACATCTACTGTGATGTGTCTTAGCAAGGCGTCTGAAACTGGTGATGCATTCAGGATTTTCCAAATAGATTATTTAAACATTGGCATTTTATTAGGCCACATCATGTAAATAAAGCTGTTCTATTGCTGTTACTCTTGACTACTGGGAGACAGATAGGGATACAGACCAAATTTACTTCATTTATAAATGGAGATTGCTCACAGTCATTTTTCAATCGAATTCACAAATTTAATGAAACAACCAGGAAGAATTAAATTATCAAAGTAAATTAAAGACCAAAAGCCTCCTCCAAGATAAGCTTTTTCAAATCCTTCAGAGATTTACTACTAAATGTAGTGTCAACCTCAACATTCAGTTATGTACGTTGGAGAAACAGTTCGTTTTACAGTCTGTGCTGATTCAATCCATTTGCGTTGAGGACAGAGCAGTTAAAAGAAATTCAGTTTGAAATCTCGTGTGTGTTTGGATATTAGGTGAGGGTTGAGTTAGGCTGGATGATTAAGCAAATATCCTAAGGGAACAGTCCTTTGGGTAAGAGCCGAAGAACTGCTGTTGAGTGTGGAACTTCATTCCCAGTAAGTTGATTTCTTCAAGGAAAAGGAAAAAGGTAGAAGGTGGAAAGTCCCTATTTCTGCTGCAAAATCAACACATAAACGTGAAAAGAACTGTCACACTTGTTTAACGTCTAATGTGAGCATCCTTATGGAAAGACAGTTCATCAGCATCTACGATACTGGCTGCTGCTGGCATAAATAGGCCAAATCAGATTGAAGCAGTGTGTTCATTATAAATAATAGCAGATACAAGGAATGACAGCAAGCCCATAATTGGATCTCAAGATCCACATTTCAGTTGTGAACCACTTAAGCTTTCGGTTACAGTGTGATATTGGAATGATAGCTGCCAAGTTACCTCATTGTGTTCTTTATATTATTAAGGTGAAGTCAAGGGTCAAATGTCTAAACAAGAATACTTAACATGCAACAAAAGGAAAATATGGATTCACTGCTTTCCAGCTCTCACAACGATTGAAACTAAGTAAAAGTAACGTAGGTTCAGGAGAAGGTCCTGGAAAATATTCATAATTTCCCGTGCTCTGGGAGCTGCCTCTCAGCAAAAATCAATACTGTAGATGAAATTCATTACTGTCTTCAGTGTGGCATCACAGTATTTTGTTTTGAAGAAAAGTGTTTAGAGAGCAGGACCACAAATACAGTGCAAAACTCAGCGTCTCTCAGCTGCAGTTGATCCATGTTCTTGCCTATCTGCTTTTGAATTATGGACTACAAATAATAGACATCTGAAAGCACTAGTTGTTTCCTAGCAGCAATGTGCTTGCAATGAACCCACTGATAGAGCTGGAGCCTGACCGTCCCAGCAAACCAGATTCTATCCTGAACTCTGGTCCTATATGTGTGGAGTTTACATGTTCTCCCTGTGACTCTGATTTCCTCCAATATCCCAAAACATGGAGATTGGCAAGTCAATTGGCCATCAGAAGTTGTCCCTAGTTGTAGGAGGGTGTGGCGATCAGGAGGAACTGTTGATAAGATTGTGGGAAAAATTAAAACAGGAATAAGTCTGAATGAATGGTTTGCATAGGCTTAATAGGCCTGTTTATGTTCTATAGGACTTCAT
The DNA here is from genome assembly GCF_048418815.1 of Hemitrygon akajei. Classification (NCBI taxonomy): domain Eukaryota; kingdom Metazoa; phylum Chordata; class Chondrichthyes; order Myliobatiformes; family Dasyatidae; genus Hemitrygon; species Hemitrygon akajei. The sequence continues at coordinate 2,185,478 of NC_133141.1, read as the reverse complement.
GACCATATGACTCTAAACTCCTCCAAATCTATTGGCAGGACAAGTCAACCAACATCCAGACCAATGTCCCCAGCATTGAGTGTGGGATTAGACCCATTCAGTCATATTGTAGGTGACACCATTCACACGTCTGAACCAGATTCCCTAAACAAATTCTCTTTTCCATGTTTTGTCAAGGTAAAAGTTTTATACATTGGATTCTGGTTAACTGGGACACATCAGGACCAGTACATTTTGGCCCAATTAAGTGGCTGCATTAATTAGTCAAAGTTTCATGGAAATAGTTTAAAAAAGAGAATCTGCCATTTAACTGAGTAACAAATGATATATTTGAATGAAGTGCAGAACAAGTTAGAACACTATCAATACTTCTGCAGTACTATAAAACCTAATAGTTATCGATGGAGGAATCCATCCAGTATACACTGTCGTGATCTTTTGATTGACTGTAAATGAACAAAATCAGTGCAGATACCTCGTGCAAATAATTGACAGTCTTCATTACCTTCCTGCATGAAGTAGTGTCAAAAATCACTGCTATTTAATTCAGTGTCAGTCAGCCAAATGATTAAAGTAGCATAAGCATACGCAACTATTCACTCGAAGCACGGTGTAGTGCCTATCCCCACACAAGTACTCATGATTGACACTAGTTAGAAACTGTTGCATCTTCCAAATCTGCATTCTCATTGTAACATTCAGGATAATTGTCAATACCTTATAATTTTTTGTAGCTCCCAACTTGTTGAAATAGTGAAATGGTTTCATTTTCACTCCAGGTCATTTCTGGCCTGAATGGTTGAAACTGCAGTGAGCAAAACAGCTCTGAATTGTCTGATTGCTTATTTCAAGTCAGGTCAAGTCAAGTTTATTGTCATTTAACTATAAACATGAATATAACGTATATATCTATATAATGTTTATAGAAACAAGACAATGTTTCTTCAAAACAGGGAGTATAGCTCAGTAGTACACATCACAAGATCACAAGACAAAGGAGCAGAAGCAGGCCATTTGGCCCATCGAGTCTGCTCCGCCACTCCACCATGAGCTAAACTATTCTCCCGTCTAGTTCCAATTTCTGGCTTTTTTCCCATATCCCTTGATACCCTGACTAATTAGATACCTATCAATCTCCTCCTTAAACACCCTCAATGATTGGGCCTCCACGGCTGTATGTGGCAACGAATTCCATAAATCCACGACCCTCTGGCTAAAAGTATTTTTCCTCATCTCTGTTTTAAATGGGTACCCTCTAATTCTAAGACTGTGGCCTCTTGTCCTGGACTCACCCACAAAAGGGAAACAGCCTTTTCACATCTACTCTGTCCAACCCTTTCAACATTCAAAATGTTTCTATGAGATCCCCTCTCATTCTTCTGTACTCTAATGAATACAACCAAGAGCCGACAAACGCTCCTGGTATGTTAGTCCCTGCATTCCAGGAATCATCCTAGTGAATCTTCTCTGAACTCTCTCCAACATCAACACATCCTTTCTAAGATAGGGGGCCCAAAACTGCACACAGTATTCCAAATGGGGTCTCACCAGTGCCCCATAGAGCCTCATCAACACCTCCTTACTCTTATACACTATTCCTCTTGAAATGAATGCCAACATAGCATTCGCTTTCCTTACTGCCAATCCAACCTGGTGGTTAACGTTTAGGGTATCCTGCACTAGGACCCCCAAGTCCCTTTGCACTTCCGATTTTTGAATTTTCTCCCCATCTAAATAATAATCTGCCCGATTGTTTCTTCATCCAAAATGTACAACCGTACATTTCTCAACATTGTATCTCATCTGCCATTTCTTTGCCCACTGTCCTAAACTGACCAAGTCTCTCTGCAACCTTTCCGTTTCTTCAACACTTCCTGCTCCTCCACCTATCTTGGTGTCATCCACAAACTTAGCCACAAAACCATTTAATCCATAATCTGAATCCTAGATATACAGTGTAAAAAGAAGAGGCCCCAACACCGACCCCTGCGGAACACCACTAGTGACCGGCAACCAACCAGAATAGGATCCCTGTATTCCCACTCTTTGCTTTCTGCCTATCAGCCAATGCTCCACCCATTCCAATATCCTTCCTGTAATTCCATGGGCCCTCATCTTATTAAGCAGCCTCTTATGTGGCACCTTATCAAAGGCCTTTTGAAAATCCAAACACACAACATCCACAGCCTCTCCCTTGACAATCTTATTTGAGATTACCTTAAAAAATTCCAATAGGTTGGTGAGGCAGGATCTTCCTTTCATGAAACCTTGCTGGCTTGGGCCTATTTTGTCATGCACTTCAAGGTAATTCACAATCTCTTCCTTGAGGATCGACTCCAATAACTTTCCAACTACTGATGGCAGACTAATAGGTCTGTAATTTTTTGCCTCCCCCCCTTTCATAAATAATGGAACTACATTTGTGACCTTCCAGTCCTCTGGAACCGTGCCCGAGTCTACTGATTCCTGGAATATTATTTCCAATGCCTCCTCAATCTCCAATTCCACCTCCTTCAGAACCCGTGGATGCACTTCATCCGGTCCGGGAGACTTATCTATCCTTAGTCCATTCAGCTTCTCAAGCACCTTCACTCGTCCTCTGCAAAAGGCGAATCTCCTAGCGGCCACCCAATCCGACATGACATGCCTGTCTGTGGCCTCCTCTACTGCCATGGTGAGGCCAAACCCAATTTGGAGAAGCAGCATCTCATATTCCATTTTGGTAGCCTCTAAACTGATGACATGATCTCCTTTTTCTTCTCCTCATTTGTCTATCACGTCCTTCTGGTTCCCCTCATCTTTTCCTTTCTTCCATTGTCCACTGTCTTCACCCGTTAGATTCCTTCTTCTATCTATCACCTCCTAGCTTCTTACTTCATCTCCCTTCGCCCAACCACCACCTTCCACCTCACCTATCACTTGCCAGTTTGCACACCTTTCCTTCCGCCACCTTCTTATTCTGCCTCCAGCCCCCTTCCTTTCTAGTTCTGATAAAGGGTCTCAGCCCGAAACGTCGATTGTTTATTCTTCTCTATAGATGCTGCCTGATTTGTTGAGTTCCTCATTGTGTGAAATGATTCCTGATACTGATGTCAACTGTTGCATTTGAGAGCTGGAGAAGAGAAATGTTATCTCCAATTCTGTGGCTAATAACCATCCAGTGTCTTTGCTAGGTCAGAAGGTAATGGCATCTAGTTTGTGACAGTCTCACAATCATATTGACTTTCTCTGCAGCTGCAACACTATATTCTACATTCTCTTATCTTTTACTACCTTCATGTATGGCTTGATCAGGGGACTGTGCATTTAAGTTGAGGGGGGTAAGTTCAAAGGAGATGTGTTATTTTATGCAGAGTGGTGAGTGGCAGAATATACTGCCAGAGGATGCAGTGGAAGCAAATACAACAGAGGTGTTTAAAAGTTTCTTAGATGGGCCCATGGATGTGCAGAGATGGAGGGATATGGACATTGTGTAGGCAGAAGGGTTTAGTTCAGTCGTGTGTATAAACTACTAGTTTAGTTCAGCATAACATTATGGACTGAAGGTGTGCTGTGCTGTTCTATGATCTATGTTTGATGTTCTATCTGCCCGATGGCACAGAAACAAAAAACATTCACTATCTATCAGTACACACGATGATAATAAACCATTCCCAATACACCTGAAGAGTAGTCACATAGTCACAGTGCATAGGGCTAACACTTCCAACGAAGACTCAAAAAATATCTGTTGTAAGAGTGCTGCATTGCTTAGACATATAACATTTCTTATGACCAGTAATTTAATTTAATTACCCATTATTGTAAGTGAGGATTGGCTGTCTGAAGATAGCTCTTTGAGTAAATGTCATCGACCAGCATTCTTAATAACAGTTCAAGTAAACAAAGCAATGTAATAAGGAATAATGTTTAAAATAGCATTAATTTTCCTTTGTAATCCTCTCTTCAGCTTTTAACCAGTAGTGTGTACAAAACAATCCTCATGAGCTTTTAGACCATAAGCAATTTATGTTTTCTTAAAGTTAACAATTCTAGTGGCTTTTTAGTCAATTATATTTATTGCAGTGAGTTTAAAAATAATAGTCTTCTTGGATTATTTCAAATAAGCCTTTAATGTTCTTCATAACACTCAGTTTGAAAGGTTAACAACATGATTTTTGCAGATATCTGAAAGAAATAAAGATATTTAATTGTTCAGAAGTTTAAAAACTGCAGAATTTCTAATAGAACTAGCTGTTTGTGTAAGTTGTGGAAATATTTATTACCCTTTTAGATCAGAGCCTCACTACAGGTAGACAGATGGGCTGAGAAAGATGATACTGTTTATGACACATTGTGCAGATGTGACTATATTTATACTATCCAAAAATACATATCGCTCACTTTATTGCAGCTGCCTGATCACAAGTATTTCAGAGATTCATTCCACAAGTCGATTGCATCTTTTGATCACTGGTACCCCTTCTCCCCCTTCTCCTTCAAGAGATATTTTAATGATTTTTCTCTCTAAACTGAATGATATTTCAATGTATATATTCAAAATAGCTGCAGAATGTGTCATAGACTAATTGGGTTGGTCCTTGTTACGTTCAAGCAGTTCTTTGAAGCCCTATTTTTCATCTAGTAAGCAGACTCTATTTGCACAGCTTGGAAGGATCTAGATGAAACAGGTGTGCTGGGCAAAATTATTTACTTGCTAGATGTTGCAAAATTTTCACGTCCACTTGGCTGAAGTCAGTCTTGATGGAGCTGATGCAGAATTGATACTGGATCTTTCTTTACTGAACATACTTTCTGGATGTACCGTTACTGAGATTCTTCCTATTTGCTGTTGAATCTTCTTCTTTCCACAGCAATGCAATGACAAGTGTAGAATTTGTATATCGCCTCTAGTTCTCTAGTTTCCAAAGATTTGCAGATTGCTGAGTTAACTGGCCATTGAAATTTGACCCTAGTGTGTTTGAACATGGGTGAGGGAGTTGACTGGAATGAGGGGAAATAAGTTTAGTGCAGGATTATTGTAAATGGATGCTTGATGCTTAATGTAAACCTGGAGCCTTTTTCAGAACTGTATGACCCAATGACTCTCATGGTTCCAGGGATCTGAGTTTAATCCTAACCTTGGATACTGTTTATGGAGAGTTGGCACATTCTCCCAGTATACTCAATGGTTTCTCTCAGGTGATCTGTTTTCCCATCACACTTCAAAGGCATGCTGATAGGCTAATTACCCTTTTGTGCAGACAAGTGGCAAAACAAAACCACAGGGAGGTTTATGAATGTTGAAGAGACAACAAGTCATAGGGAATAAGAGGAACTTGGATTGAGGGAAACTGGAATTGACATAATCAAATGGTTCAAGTGGTTCAGTTTATTATCAGAGAATGTACACAGCATACAACCTGAAATATTTAGTCTTCACAGACACCCACGAGAAATGGAAGAACCCCAAAAGAATGAACGACAGTAAAGCATTAGAACCCCAAAGCCTACTGTCCCCCTCCCCATCCCTGCGCAAGCAGCAACGTATCAACCTCCCCCTACCCCGCCCATTTCAGCAAAATGTGTCAGCGTCCACCACCCATCCAGCCAGTAGCAAAGCACCCAAAGAGAGACCATGACCTGTAGTCAACAAAAGCTGTTGTTTACACGCCAGTTTGATGTGCCACAGACCGTCTCTCTCTCTCTCACTCACTCACTAACGAGGGACAGAGACATCACCCAATTCACAGCGAAAGGGGAGACTGACAGTTGCTGTTATGGTGTTACAATCTGCCTTGTCACTTTTTATTCCGACTCAAAATTGGCAGCAAACTCTCCCCCCCACATCAAGAGAGAGAGAGAGAGAGTGTGTGACCACTGCACTACAGAAACCTCCGTCCATACATCCACTGCAGCAAAATCCTAGTGTTCCATATCCTGTGGCACCTCAGTTGGCAACACCGAACTGGAATCTGTTGTCCACAGGGCTGTACCTCAGAGGCGAATGGAGATTCTCGGAAAACAGTCGGCCAGCAAGCTGCATGACCAGGAACTCATCCGCCATAAAAAATGTAAACAACACAAACAAAATGCTGGAGGGTTTCAGCAGACCAGGCAGAATCAATGGATGTTTCAGGCTGAGACCCTTCAGCAGGACTGGAGAAAAAAAGATGAGGAGTAGAGTTAAAAGGTGGGGGGAAGGGGGAGAAACACAAGGTGATAGGTGAAATCAGGAGAGGGAGGGGAGAAGTAAAGAGCTGGGAAGTTGATTGATGAAAGAGATACAGGGGTGGAGAAGGGGGAGTCTGATAGGAGAGGACAGAAGGCCATGGAAGGAAGGGAAGGGGAAGGAGCACCAGAGGGAGGTGATGGGCAGGCAAGGAGATGAGGTGAGAGAGGGAAAAGGGGATGGGAAAAGGTGAAGGGCATTTGACATCTATAAGAAGTCCAACGTGGCTATTCCATTTATATAATTGAATCCATTCTTCAGGCTTTCCTGTGCAAACCCTCAAGTCATCTTCTTTCCAGAAGGGATCAGAGCTGAGCTATCCCTTTAAACTATCTGCAACTTCTCTTCAAGATTCTTCCCATGGAACCTTTCCCATGAATTAAGTTTTTCAATGAACCATACAACCATAGGACATTACAGCACAGAAACAGGCCCTTTGGCCCTTCTTGGCTGTGCCGAACCATTTTTTTTGCCTAGTCCCACTGACCTGCACCTGGACCATATCCCTCCCCACACCTCTCATCCATGTACCTGTCCAAGTTTTTCTTAAATGTCAAAAGTGAGCCCACATTTAGCACTTCATCTGGCAGCTCATTCCACACTCCCACCACTCTGTGTGTGAAGAAGCCCCCCCCGATGTTCCCTTTAAACTTTTCCCCTTCACCCTTAACCCATGACCTCTTTTTTTTTCTCACCTAGCCTCAGTGGAAAAAGCCTGCTTGCATTCACTCTATCGATACCCATCATAATTTTATATATCTCTATCAAATCACCCCTCATTCTCCTACGCTCCAGAGAATAAAGTCCTAACCTATTCAACCTTTCTCTGTAACTCAGTTTATCAAGTCCCGGCAACATCCTTGTAAACCTTCTCTGCACTCTTTCAACCTTATTAATATCCTTCCTGTAATTTGGTAACCAAAACTGCACACAATACTCCAAATTCAGCCTCACCAATGCCTTATACAACCTCACCATAACATTCCAACTCTTATACTCAATACTTTGATTTATAAAGGCCAATGTACCAAAAGCTCTCTTTACTACCCTATCTACCTGTGACGTACTTTTAGGGAATTTTGTATCTGTATTCCCAGATCCCTCTGTTCTACTGCACTCCTCAGTGCCCTACCATTTACCTTGTATGTTCTACCTTGGTTTGTCCTTCCAAAATGCAATACCTCACACTTGTCTGTATTAAACTCCATCTGCCATTTTTCAGCCCATTTTTCCAGCTGGTCCAAATCCCTCTGCAAGCTTTGAAAACCTTCCTCACTGTCCACTACACCTCCAATCTTTGTATCATCAGCAAATTTGCTGATCCAATTTACCACATTATCATCCAGATCATTGATATAGATGACAAATAACAACGGACCCAGCACTGATCCCTGTGGCACACCACTAGTCACAGGCCTCCACTCAGAGAAGCAATCCTCCACTACCACTCTCTGGCTTCTTCCATTGAGCCAATGTCTAATCCAATTTATTACCTCACCATGTATACCTAGCGACTGAATCTTCCTAACTAACCTCCCATGCGGGACCTTGTCAAAGGCCTTACTGAAGTCCTTGTAGACAACATCCACTGCTTTCCCTTCATCCACTTTCCTGGTAACTTCCTCCTTTGCTAAACATGACCTAACATGCACAAAGTCCTGTTGACTCTTCCTAATAAGTCCCTGTCTATCCAAATACTTGTAGATCCTATCTCTTAGTATTCCTTCCAATAATTTACCTACTGCTGATGTCAATCTTACCGGCCTATAATTTTCTGGATTACTTTTAGAGCCTTTTTTAAACAACGGAACAACATGAGCTATCCTCCAAACCTTCGACTCCTCACCCGCAGATACTGTCATTTTAAATATATCTGCCAGGGCGCCTGAAATTTCAACACTAGTCTCCTTCAAGGTCCGAGGGAATACCCTGTCAGGTCCTGGGGATTTATCTACACTGATTTGCCTCAAGATAGCAAGCACCTCCTCCTCTTCAATCTGTATAGGTTCCATGACCTCACTACTTGTTTGCCTCATTTCCATTGACTCTATGCCAGTTTCCTTAGTAAATACAGACGCAAAAAACCCATTTAAGATCTCCCCCATTTCTTTTGGTTCTATACATAGCCAACCACTTTGATTTTCAAGAGGACCAATTTTATCCCTTACTATCCTTTTGCTCTTAATATACCTGTAGAAGCTCTTTGGATTATCCTTCACCTTGACTGCCAAAGCTACCTCATGTCTTCTTTTAGCCCTCCTGATTTCTTTCTTAAGTATTCTTTTGCGCTTTTTATACTCCTCAAGTACTTTATTTGCTCCCTGTTTCCTATACATGTCATACATCTCTCTTTTCTTCTTTATCAGAGTTCCAATATCCCTCGAGAACCAAGGTTCCTTATTCTTATTCACTTTGCCTTTAATCCTGACAGGAACATACAAACTTACCAAATTACCAACGACATCCTTGCCAGAGAACAACCTGTCCCAATCCATGCTTTTTAGATCCTTTCTCATTTCTTCAAATTTGACCTTTTTCCAGTTTAGACCTCAACCCGAGGACCAGATCTATCTTTATCCATGATCAAGTTGAAACCAGTGGTGTTATGATCACTGGAACCAAAGTGTTCCCCTACACACACTTCCGTCACCTGTCCTAACTCGTTTCCTAATAGGAGATCTAATATTGCATCCTCTCTAGTCGTTACCTCTATATATTGATTTAGAAAACTTTCCTGAACACCTTTTACAAACTCTAACCCATCTAGACCTTTAACAGTATGGGATTCCCAATCAATACGTGGAAAATTGAAATCCCCTACAATCACAACTTTATGTTTCCTGCAGTTGACTGCTATCTCTCTGCAGATTTGCTCCTTCAATTCTCGCTGACTATTGGGTGGTCTATAATACAACCTTATTAATGTGGTCATACCTTTCCTGTTTCTGAGCTCCACCCATATGGTCTCGGTAGACAAGCCCTCTAATCTGTCCTGCCTGAGCACTGCTGTAATATTTTCCCTGACTAGCAATGCCACCACCACACCCCCCCCCCCCCCCCCACAACCCTTCATCCCTCTGTCTCTATCACGTCTGAAACATCTAAACCCTGGAACATTAAGCTACCAGTCCTACCCCTCCTGTAGCCAAGTTTCACTAATGGCTCCAATGTCATAATTCCACGTGTCAATCCACGCCCTCAGCTCGTCAGCCTTCCCCACAATGCTCCTTGCATTGAGATAGACACACCTCAGAAGATTATTACCACCACACAAAACCCTTCTATTTGTAACTTTGCATGAACCTTTAACATCATTTATTTTCACCCCCGCTCCACTTTCTACTCTGGCACTCTGGTTCCTATCCCCCTGCAAATCTAGTTTAAACCCCTCCAATAGCACTAACAAACCTCCCTGCAAGGATTTTGGTCCCCCTGTAGTTCAGGTGTAACCCGTCTCTCTTGTACAGGTCCCACCTGCCCCAGAAGAGGTCCCAATGATCCTGAAATCTGAAACCCTGCTCCCTACACTAGTTCCTCAGCCACATGTTCATCCTCCAGAGCATCCTACTCTTATCCTCACTGGCACGTGGCACAGGTAGCAATCCTGAGATTACCATCCTCGAGGTCCTGATTTTTAACTTCCTACCAAGCTCAAAAATACTCACTCTTCAGGACCTCCTCACTCTTTCTTCCTACGTCATTGGTACCGATGTGTACCATGACATCTGGCTGCTCACTCTCCCATTTCAGAATGCTGTGCACGCAATCAGAGACATCCCTGACCCTGGCACCCGGGAGGCAACAAACCATCCGGGAGTCTCTGTCGTGACCACAGAACCTCCTGTCTGTACCTCTAACTATCGAGTCCCCTATCACTACAGCTCTCCTCTTCCTCCCCCCTCCCTTCTGCACTGCAGAACCGGACTCAGTGTCAGAGATTCGGCTGCCGCAGCTTGTCCCAGGTAAGTCATCCCCCCCAACAGTATCCAAATCGGTATACTTGTTGTTGATGGGAAGGGCCACAGGGGAACCCTGCTCTACCTGCCTTTTCCCCTTCCCTCGCCTGATGGTAACCCAATTACCTGTGTCCTGGTCCTTTGGCGTAGCTACCTCCCTGTGGCTACTATATATAAACTCCTCATTCTCCCGAATGATCCAGAGGTCATCCAGCTTCTCACGCATTCCTGAACTGGTTGGTATAGGAAGTCAGCTTTTCCAGTACCAGGATTCCTTCTTCTAAAATAAATAGTGCAAGCTATTTTACCACCTCATTTTACATTTATGTACCCTTTGCTCTAATTCCTCCATATTGTCAGCTATTTTCCTGTTAGTTTTTGTCATTCCCTTTATTATGCAAGAATTTGAGATAAATTGACTTGAAACCCTTTTTTTTGTTGCATAATGGCATAGTTAGTTGGGTTGCTGTCTCTTTGCTGGAGCAACTCAGGTTCAATCTAATGGAGCATGCACTTTCTTCTGGTGATCACATCGGTTTCTTCCGGGAGCTCAATTTTTTTCCCACATCCCAAAACTGTGTGTGTTGCATTTAGCGTGTGTGTTAGAATCCAGCTTTGGGGTTGGGAGGGAGAAGTTAATAGGAATGTGGGGTGAATAAGATGAATTAGAGTAGGATTAGTTGAAAAATGCAAATCATAGAAAAATATGATGGATCATGAGTGATCTCGCTTGATCATAATTTTCTTAAAAGATAAGTACAAATTTTATATGCTGCTGAATCAAATATAGTTTGTATTATTCAAAAGAGATCAAATCATGAAGAAATCACTGAAGTAGACTTTCTTCAGACTGGGCTGTGGGTCAATTACTTGAAAACTTAGTAATATTAATAATTACTAAAACCTCTCACACGGACAATGAAACCCAAATCCAATGGAAGATCCCATGTCTAATTGTAATGTATCTTTCGATCAACTTGGTAATTCTTTTGGATGAATAACTTTCCACATTGGAAAATATAATCTTGCTCCTTACAAGCAGAGTGCTGGCCAGATGAGGATTCAGCATATTGCCATGACATTTAAGCTCACTTTTGCAATATCCAAATGCTGCACTGGACCAGCAAGTGTCATGAATGGTTGAAAAAGTTGACAGAGGTTGTGTCAAATATGAGTAATAAGCTTTAAAAAGATTGTCATGAAAGGCATGGTAACCTGAAGGACAAAATCATAAGCTCTCTTTTAATCAATGTGGAAACTTCATTTTCTGGGGACTATCCATTATTAATGAGAGCTATACTCCCGATCTTCCTTGATTTTGTTTCCATAGGAACAGGATTGGGTTGTTCACCCTCATGACTTGGCTATATGTGTACGACAGTGAAGTTGTTGTATTCTCTTACCATGTGGCTTGTGGTAAGAGAATGTCCCAATAAGCATACAATGCAATTGATAGAATTTCCATGCAAGATTTAATGTAGAGTTTAGCCCTTCATGGGACCATAGCACTGTTCCATAGACACACTGTCTTATTCCAATATTGTCAGCAATGATATCTTCAGCTCTTGTACCAATGTCATACTGAACAAGACTTCACTCAGACTTTATCGAGGATATTATGGCCATGAAGAAAATGATATGTTAACACTGAGAAAACTGAGCTTAATTTTTAATGGCATCGACTTTTGTAGACCACTTTTGAGAACACAACTAATGAGAGAAAGAGACATTTTCATTCTACCACTGGAATTCTTCAGTTTGTTCAAGAAGATTCTGACAAGAAATCTGGCCACAGCCTTTAGATACCTGACCACGTATGACAAACAGCAACAGTTAGATTTAGTCACATAATTGGACATGACCAGTATATATTCTACATATCAGTAGATATAAATGAAGGATTTCAAGGTTTTAATCAATTTCTCAGATTCCACTGTTATTTATAAACCACTTGAGGTTTAAGTCCACAGTTGTTGGTTTAAACTAGCTTCTGCTCCTTACTATCCAGTATTCAATCTGTTTAGATTGTGCAAAACATTCATCAGAAATAATCAAAGATTCCTGTAAGAGGCATTGCAAGTTCTTTTGCTGCAGTGTGGATGACAGGAAAGTCTCATCATTCAAAGCTGCAGTGACATGTTACAGAAAACAGGAAACTAGATAAGTGCTCCTGGACAGTGCACATAATGCACAGATTTTGAAGCCATGGGAAACAATTGCTACAGCTTTCTTTATAATTTATATTTATCGGATTGCAAATCCTGTGTAACATCCTCAAATGTAGGCAACTGATTTTCTTGTAACTTTTAGTCAACCATCAACATGTGTGTCATAGGTCTATCAGCTCATACATTGCGTGTTTCAGTTGGTCTAGCTCAACTCATACAGAGCGGAGTGTCCTCATATCTGACTGTCACCTGGCTATTTAGCTATAAATGCATTATTATTGATCCAGCCTTCAAATAAAACTCAACTTATAGCCAAAAAAATTCTTTGCTGCAATCCAGCAGCACAAGTCACTAAAGTACATCCTTCTTTTATCCCAACCTATTGCCAGTAAGTCAAAGGGTTTGGGTTATTTACATAATGAGTGATATCAGAATAAATTTAAATGGATCAAAACAAGTTCACAGAATGCTTTCACCATTTTCTTTACCAGTAATTTTCAAAGCTGCAGATTGAGTGATGGATGTCTGGTGTTGGCATTGTAACACAGTATGTCACTCTGATTACACCAAACCTGAGCAACTGTTGCACAACATACTTTATTTCAGGCTTTAACAAATAGCACAACTTCTAATGGGAATGGAACAGCTTAGCAACATCTGTGATTGTTTTGGTGACCAAAGGCTATTTTTTCAAGGCATTTGATACCATTTCCTGTTTTCTGTAATTAAAAAATCAACTCCCCTCCTGAATGCAGATTTCATAAATATGTCACTGAAACATTGTTTAGAAACATAGAAAACCTACGGCACAATACAGGCCCTTTGGCCCACAAAGCTGTGCTGAACATATCCTTACCTTAGAACTACCTAGGCTTTACCCATAGCCCTCTATTTTTCTAAGTTCCATGTTCCTATCCTGGAGTCTCTTAAAAGACCCTATCGTTTCTGCCTCCACCACCGTTGCCAGCAGCCCATTCCACGCACTCACCAATCTCTGCGTAAAAAACTTACTCCTGACATCTCCTCTGTACCTACTTCCAAGCACCTTAAAACTATGTCCTCTTGTGCTAGCCATTTCAGCCCTGGGAAAGAGCCTCTGACTATGCACACGATCAATGCCTCTCATCATCTTGTATACCTCTATCAGGTCACTTCTCATCCTCCATCGCTCCATGGAGAAAAGGCCAAGTTCACTCAACTTATTTTCATAAGGCATGCTCCACAATCCAGGCAACATCCTTGTAAATCTCCTCTGCACCCTTCCTATGGTTTCCACGTCCTTCCTGTAGTGAGGCAACCAGAACTGAGCACAGTACTCCAAGTGGGGTCTGACCAGGGTCCTATATAGCTGCAACATTACCTCTCGGCTCCTAAACTCAATCCCACGGTTGATGAAAACCAATGCACCGTATGGCTTCTTAACCACAGAGTCAAACTGCACAGCAGCTTTGAGTATCCTATGGACTCGGACCCCAAGATCCCTCTGATCCTCCACACTGCCAAGAGTCTTGCTATTAATGCTATATTTTGCCATCATATTTGACCTACCAAAATGAACCACTTCACACTTATTTGGGTTGAACTTCATCTGCCATTTCTCAGCCTAGTTTTGCATCCTATCAATATCCCGTTGTAACCTCTGACAGCCCTCCACACTATCCACAGCACCCCCAACCTTTATATCATCAGTAAATTTACTAATCCATCACTCCACTTCCTCATCCAGGTCATTTATAAAAATCACAAAGAGTCGGGGTCCCAGAACAGATTTCTGAGGCCCACCACTGGTCACCGACCTCCATGCAGAATATGACCCGTCTACAACCAATCTTTGCCTTCTGTGGACAAGCCAGTTCTGGATCAACAAAGTAATGTCCCCTTGGATCCCATGCCTCCTTACTTTCTCAATAAGCCTTGCATGGGGTACCTTATCAAATGTCTTGCTGAAATCCATATACACTACATCTACTGCTCTACCTTCATTAATGTGTTTAGACACGTCCTCAAATACTTCAATAAGGCTTGTAAGGCACGACCTGCCCTTGGCAAAGCCATGCTGACTACTCCTAATCATATTATACCTCTCCAAATGTTCATAAATCCTGCCTCTCAGGATCTTCTCCATCAACTTACCAACCACTGAAGTAAGACTCACTGGTCTATAATTTCCTGGGCTATCTCTACTCCTTTTCTTGAATAAAGGAACAACATTCGCAACCCTCCAATCGTTCAAAACCTCTCCCGTTCCCATTGATGATGCAAAGATTATCACCAGAGGCTCAGTAATCTCTTCCCTTACTTCCCACAGAAGCCTGGGGTATATCCCGTCTGGTCCCGGCGACTTATCCAACTTGATGCTTTCCAAAAGATCCAATACATCCTCTTTCTTAATATCTACATGTTCAAGCTTTTCAGTCCTCTGCAAGTCAGCACTACAATCACCAAGATCCTTTTCCACAGTATTCTTAAGTACCTTTGCTGTCTCCTTCAGTTCCATACACAAGAATGACACAAGTTTAGCAAAAAGAGATTGACCAAGTTACTAGTTACACTTTAGGCCAACCACATTGCTGCCAGCATCTTTCTTGTAATCTGGGTTTGCAATCAGGCACTCAGCTGTAAAGCAACCTCAGTAGTAGTCCAGAGGCCCAGTCTGCACTCGCATTGGTCTATGACCCAACACCCTGGCATCAAACTAATCCAAAGAACTGATCATTTATATTACTATTGTGACCACATCCTCGCTTACAAATCCAGACAATTTTAACATATTAGAATGGAAGACAGTGACATCAACAGTTGAATCCATTAGGTAAAAGTGAAGAGAAAACAGTACTGTTTATTATTAAATAGTTAACTGACTCAATGCTGACTCTGTTTCATTAACTCTAAACAAATGAACACTACTTGTAGAGTGGGATATTTCCCATACTTCATCTAAAGGGTCCTCGTACTTCATTGGAACTTTTATCTGTTGTTACCAGTGGTCATTAAATGCTTAAAGTAATAAACTCTTACTGCCTCACAAATTTTAGAAGCAACTCATTAATTTCAGCAGTTTACAGTTCTAACAGTGTTTAAATGGTCAAATTCAACTGAGCATTTTACATAATTGTACTCACATAACATTAACAGTGTACGATAAGATATTTTCATACTTGCAGCATGCAGTCTTGTGGTGAGTGCCCCTATAGTGAGTTTAAACATTGAATTGAACAATCTGACTTCATCCCAGAAGATGAAATAACTATAAGGAAACTGTCACCTTTTTCAGCCCAGATCTTTGATATTCTCTCTACTGAAGATTGGGGCCTCCAGAAACTTACCTCCCTTCTACCCTTCACAACCACTGATCCCATGGACCCCAGGGTCAATCCTTGCCATCTTTTTCAGTGTCCAGCTTTCTCATTATTTATTCAAGAGACTTTCACTTTAGTCAAACTATTCAGAAATTGTTGGCCCATTGACTGCTTTCAGCAATACTCTCAATCAGACTCATGAAATCAACCCTTTTATTGTATGATCACTGTAACATTGGTTGGTACTTTTCAACCCTGACCTTCTGCCCCATTCTTGAGGCTCACGGTTATTGCTGTAAATATTTCCTGGGTAATACTGAGACAAGAAGCTAGTTCACACACCTCTACACTATTCCATTGCTTATCCTTATCCAAACCCTCTCTCCTAAAGTTATCGCTCCTGATTTAGATCATTCGAAGTCAGCAGTGACACTTCACAGAAAACAGGTAATCAGATGTATGCCCTTGGACTAAACACATAATCCATAGATTCTGATATCATCAGAAACAATTGCTACAACCCTCTTTATAATATACTGTATATCTGTTGGATTCTGTGTTACATCCAGAAACCTAGAGGGAAATGAATGTGTCTCATTCTCTCATCAGCAGTGATGTCAAAAGAAGCCAACAGGTGCCATTAAAATATGCAATTGATACTTGTTCCAAATGGGAATTACTGTATTTTTCTGTATACTTTGACAGTGACTGCTGATAAGCATTTCACAGTTAACAAGACAAATTCCATCCTACATTAATCCAAAGTCTATTTACAGCCTTTGTCCAGGGATGGCATCAGGAGAAATCCTAGGAACTGTTCACAGTGCTCTAAAATTATCTAATGTGACATCACCTGTGTAAATTCCATCATTCTGGATTTTAAAAATTAACTATTTCCTCTTTGTACATGCTGGTGGAGAGGAGGAATTACTTCACTAGTTGCATCATTATCCATTCACTTTAATCATACATTTATATCAATAGTTAACTCTCAGTGCTTTTATTATCCCAGCATTATCCAAATGTCCTGAAAATATCATAAGGCTCTAATAAAATAAATGAATCAAAATTTCGGATACACATTGCATTGTTGAAGATGTGGTGTTCATCGGTTCTTTATGACATGTAATCATGAGTTTTCCGTCTCAGTGTGGAAATCCACAACAATTGACATAATTGACCATTCCATTGGCTAAACTCTCAGTCACTTTTCCTCAAACATGAAGCAATTTCTTAGTTTCCAAGAATTGTGAACACAGGATATTTATTACACAGAAAAGCAGAAAATGCCAAAAACACTCAGCAGTTCACATAGTGTCTGTGGGAAGAGAAACAGTATTAACCTTTTCAGGGCATAAATCTGATTTTAACCATTAACTCTGTTTGTGTCTCCACACCTGACCTGCTGAACCCGAATGAGTCTGACATAGCATGCTCTCTACAGTTTCTTTGTTGCAGCCTCTATGTCACATTGACGGGATCTTTCTGTTCTTTTAAGTCATTGAGGGTATTTCTCATTTCACACATATTTACTTGTTTCACCATTAATGGCTTATGTTTTTCTTTCATGGTATGTCAGGCCATTCAGCCAATCTGGAGAAGAAACACATGCAATCATCTTCTTATATATTTAGTTCACTGGACTCCAGGAGTTCATACAAGTTCCAGTTCGACAGTGTGCACCTACCTCTACCCCTCTTGTGGAAAATTAGATGGAATGGCATGCAAACTAGTTGCTGATGTGCTATCACCCATTTGGCACCAAAGGCCAATTTCATCCCCAAGCTGTTTCAAAAGATTTCTCCATCCTTATTGTGCTCTAATCATTGTTCTTACGTCAATTTAATCCCTGATATCTAAAGCCTGATCATGGCATTTCAAGCTCAAAAAATATCCTTTTTCCTTTTAGTAAATTATTACAGTCTGCACTCAGGCTCCTAAAATATGCTTTGAACTTCTGAAGATCTTGATAAGTCATTTTAATTCCATTACCAGTGCAAAATACTAATGGTTATGGGCCTCATTACCAGTTGTCATGCTCTTTAATTTATATGATTATATCATGATGCTTTGTGTAAAGATCCAAAATGCTTATGTATTCAAACTTTATTTCAGCCTCATGAGCTCTCCAAAGTACATTGCTCGCTGACAGCCCAATCTCAGAAAGAAAAGCCTATCTATTTCTCTACAAGTACAACAAAGAATATTTATGTCTTTGTGTAGCTTTAATGATGGCCCAAAGAAGGAGGCTGCAAACAGTTTGCCTCAACATGTACAACAAGCTGGAGTAACTCCGTGGAAACGAGCTGCCCGACCTGCTGAGTTTATCCAGCTTGTTTGTATGTGTTGATTTGACCATAGCATCTGCAGTGTGCTTTGTGTAACCTCTGACAGCCCTCCACACTATCCACAACAACCCTAACCTCATCTCGGTCCTAAAAGGCTTCCTCTTCATACTTAAACTGTGACCTCTCGTTCTGGACTTCCCCAACATCGGAAACAATCTTCCTGCATCTAGCCTGTCCAATCCCTTTAGAATTTTATACGTTTCAATAAGATCCCCCCTCAATCTTCTAAATTCTAGTGAGTATAAGCCTAGTCGATCCAGTCTTTCTTCATATGAAAGTCCTGCCATCCCAGGAATCAATCTGGTGAACCTTCTCTGTACTCCCTCTATGGCAAGAATGACTTTCCTCAGATTAGGGGACCAAAACTGCACACAATACTCTAGGTGCGGTCTCACCAAGGCCTTGTACAACTGCAGTAGAACCTTCCTGCTCCTGTACTCAAATCCTTTTGCTATGAATGCCAACATACCATTTGCCGTTTTCACCGCCTGCTGTACCTGCATGCCCACCTTCAATGACTGGTGTACAATGACACCCAGGTCTCGTTGCATCTCCCCTTTTCCTAATCGGCCACTGTTCAGATAATAATCTGTTTTCCTGTTCTTGCAACCAAAGTGGATAACCTCACATTTATCCACATTAAATTGCATCTGCCATGAATTTGCCCACTCACCTAACCTATCCAAGTCACCCTGCATCCTCTTAGCATCCTCCTCACAGCTAACACCGCCACCCAGCTTCGTGTCATCCGCAAACTAGGAGATGCTGCATTTAATTCCCTCGTCTAAATCATTAATATATATTGTAAACAACTGGGGTCCCAGCACTGAGCCTTGCGGTACCCCACTAGTCACTACCTGCCAGACTGAAAAGGTCCCGTTTACTCCCACTCTTTGCTTCCTGTCTGCCAACCAATTCTCTATCCACATGAATACCATACCCCCAATACCATGTGCTTTAAGTTTGCACACTAATCTCCTGTGTGGGACCTTGTCAAAAGCCTTTTGAAAATCTAAATTTACCACATCCACTGGCTCTCCCCTATCCACTCTACCAGTTACATCTTCAAAAAATTCTATAAGATTCGTCAGACATGATTTTCCTTTCACAAATCCATGGTGACTTTGTCCGATGATTTCACCTCTTTCCAAATGTGCTGTTATCACATCTTTGATAACCGACTCTAGCATTTTCCCCACCACCGATGTCAGACTCACCGGTCCATAATTCCCCGGTTTCTCTCTCCCTCCTTTTTTAAAAAGTGGGGTTACATTAGCCACCCTCCAATCCTCAGGAACTACTCCAGAATCTAAGGAATTTTGAGAAATTATCACTAATGCATCCACTATTTCTTGAGCTACTTCCTTAAGCTCTCTGGGATGCAGACCATCTGGCCCTGGGGATTTATCTGCCTTTAATCCCTTCAATTTACCTAACACCACTTCCCTACTAACATGTATTTCCCTCAGTTCCTCCATCTCACTAGACCCTCGGTCCCTTACTATTTCTGGAAGATTATTTATGTCCTCCTTCGTGAAGACAGAACCAAAGTAGTTATTCAATTGGTCTGCCATGTCTTTGTTCCCTATGATCAATTCACCTGTTTCTGACTGTAAGGTTGTCTTGACCAATCTTTTTCTTTTCACATATCTATAAAAGCTTTTACAGTCAGTTTTTATGTTCCCTGCCAGCTTTCTCTCATAATCTTTTTTCCCTTTCCTAATTAAGCCCTTTGTCCTCCTCTGCTGGTCTCTGAATTTCTCCCAGTCCTCAGGTGTGCCGCTTTTTTTTGCTAATTTATATGTTTCTTCTTTGGACTTGATACTATCCCTAATTTCCCTTGTCAGCCACGGGTGCACTACCTTCCCTGGTTTATTGTTTTGCCAAACTAGGATGAACAATTGTAGTAGTTCATCCATGTGATCTTTAGAAAAAAAAACCTAACTTGTGCAAACAATAAAATGAAGCAAATAACATTCAGAACTGAAGTTGACAAAAGTGAGTCCACAGCCACAAAGCCAGTCATCACTGCAGCCAGTCCAGGAACCCGTTCATTGCAGGCCACAGCCTCAGTTCAGTGCAGAGACGAGTAAACCTCACTGAGCAATGAGCTGAACCGGCCCGTCCCTCTCCTTCAGCCTTGACACCCTGATCTTTTCAATATGGCCTGGCACTTAAATTGGCCAAACTTTTGGTTGTTCCTCATTCCCAGAACTGTACCCTGTCGCTTCAATACTCTCTTAGGCCTGGAACCCAATGCCTTGATTCAGCACGTATCTGACTTTTCCAAACTGGCCCGGTACTTAAATTGATCATTAGTTAATGGTAATTGGCTAAAATTATAGACATTTATAAATATTTCTGACTATCAGGACTGGGTTAAGTATTGAGGCTGAGGTTGTCTAACTTTAACTCTAACCCTAAAGATAATCTTATTTTCTAAGTTGGAGCTGCTTGAATATCTCACAGGTACCCTTATAACATGAAGAACTGATGGAGAGCAGTGAATGCAGCAATGGCTACAGGACCAGATAATAACCCAGCTGTAGTACAGAGGACCTGTGCTCAAGAATTAGCTGTGCCTCTATCCAAACTGATCCACCACAAATACAACACTGGAATTGACCTGTCAGTGGGGAATATTCTCCTGTCATTAGCTATCACAAAAAGTAGGGCAAATCCAATCCCATTAATTACCTCTCAATCATCAGTAAAGTAATGGAAACCATTGTGGACAACGTTATCAAGTGGTACTTATGAATAACCTATTCATTAGTATCTTATTTTGGTTTTGCCAGGACTCATCACAGTCTTGATATGAACAAGGACCAAAGAGCTGAATTCTAGAGGAGGGTTAAGAATGATTGTCCTTCACATCAATGTAGCGTCAAGGTGCCCTGGATGATATCAAAAGGCAAACAACTTTAGGAGCTGAATGCACTCTATACACGGAGGAAGATGGCCATGCTTGTCAGAGGTCAATCATCCTAACTCAGGACATAACTAGTAGAGTTCCTCAGGATCAGGTCCCAATCAATTCATCTTTAATTGTTTCATCAATGACTTCTCTTGAATCACTATCTCAGAGGCTGGATGTCTAACTTTCTAGTCCATATCTGGAGAAGCTATGTTAAACACCCAAGAAGTCAAGTCAAGTCAAGTCACTTTTTATTGTCATTTTGACCATAACTGCTGGTACAGTACACAGTAAAAATGAGGCAACGTTCCTCCAGGACCATGGTGCTACATGAAACAACACAAAACTACACTAGACTACCTGAAACAACACAGAAAAAACTACACTAGACTACAGACCTACCCAGGACTGCATAAAGTGCACAAAACAGTGCAGGCATTACAATAAATAATAAACAAGTCAATAAGCACAGTAGAGGGCAGTAAGCTGGTGTCAGTCCAGACTCTGGGTATTGAGGAGTCTGATAGCTTGGGGGAAGAAACTGTTACATAGTCTGGTTGTGAGAGCCTGAATGATTTTCCCAGATGGCAGAAGGGAGAAGAGTTTGTATGAGGGGTGCGTGGGGTCCTTCATAATGCTGTTTGCTTTGCGTCTGGTGTAAATGTCTGTAATGGTGGGACTAGAGACCCCGATGATCTTCTCAGCTGACCTCACTATCCACTGCAGAGTCTTGTGATCCGAGACGGTGCAATTTCCGAACCAGGCAGTGATGCAGCTGCTCAGGATGCTCTCAATACAACCCCTGTAGAATGTGATGAGGATGGGGGGTGGGAGATGGACTTTCCTCAGCCTTCACAGAAAGTAGAGACACTGCTGGGCTTTCTTTGCTATGGAACTGGTAAAAGGTATATCTACTTTTGTGGTGAAAGGACACACTCACAGGAAACATACACAAGTAGATTGGGTCCTAGAACAGCCAAATGCTGCTCTTTACTGTGCACAAAAGTACTTCTTGTGACCTGCAGAGCAGAAGCACAGTGGGTCAGTAACTTACCTAATAATGATGCAGTCTTGGTTATGATCAGGAAGTAGCCATCGGGCATTAGTTACATTATAGACTGAAAACCTACCTCTTGTGCTTGACTGCAAATCTTTCTATCTGCTCACACCTGTGCGGAAGCAGACCCAGATGTGTTGTAATCATTTAGATATCTTACTGCAACACCTCAGGCCACATTTCTTGTATGAAATATTATGAAAAGCAGAGACAAATTACGTTTTCCTGATTTACTCTGTGTGAATTATGGTGAACCTCATTGAAATGTACTGCATTGCAGAGTAACATGATGACATTCATAAACAGTAACCTGGTGGAGCAAGAATCTGTGGCTGCCGGCACTTCTTTCTTTATCTACGTAACTAGTACATTTGCTTCATTCCATTACCATATCTTTCTTCTCTTTTCCTCTGGATGTGATTGATGTTGGGGATAATATTTAAGAAATGCAATGCTATGGTATTTCCCACCAGCAAGTGCACGTTAAAGTGGCAATGGATTGAGCCATCTGCTCCCCTCATGTTGCCTTCTGTCTCCATCTCAGCCTGAGAACAATTTGACTGCATCAGTTTTCCAGTATTTTATCCATTTCATCAGCAAGTGCAAAACTGATGAGTTAAAGATTAAATTTGAAGGTAATTCTGCATTGTGCATTCATGTTTTTGATGAAGCAGATGGTTTCTGCTGCCAAGACTCGTTTCTTGTACTCTTACTAGTTGGAAATTCAAGCAGCTGTGAAATTGGTTCAGCTCCACATTCCAATGTGCAACATGATCAGTCTGAGTTGTTCTTGAAAGTGGAACAAAGGAAACTGAAGTTCCTCACTGGTTTCTGTTTGATATGCTTTGATGTTGGTTTCAGGGTACTACAGGGTACTGGGTTGAAGGCTGGAATAGATGAGTCAGAAGAGGTTCAGAGGTGGAAAGTTGTAGAAGCTCAGAGATGTTATCTCTTCACTTTGTGAAAACAAGCACCATCCCTATCACCAATATATCTGCCTCTCAGCAAGTCCTTCACATTGTGAAAACTTTGGAAGCTTCTCAACTATAACATTCCTATGATATATGCAATTGCTGACATGATTGACAAAGCAAAATCAGAGAATTGACAATGTTGTTCTTTGGTTTTTTTTTGGAAATCAACATCAAGTTCTAACACCCAATAAATGAGCTTTGAGTAGAACCTTTCTTCCTTGGCCACAATTGTGGCTGTTAAAAGAGCTGAACTGCCACAACTGGGCCAAATCTGTTCTAGCAGCTTTCAAAGTTCAAGGTAAATTTATTATCAAAGTATTATACGTCACCATATACAACTCTGCGATTTGTTTTCTTGCAGACATTCACAGTAAATACAAGAACCATAATAGAATCAATGAAAGACTACACCAAACAGGACGGACAAATAACCAATGTGCAAAAGACAACAGACTGTGCAAATACAAAAAGAAAATTAATAATAATATTAATAAATAGGTAAGCTATAAATATTGAGACCATGAGATGATGAGTCCTTGAAAGTGAGTCCATAGGTGTGGAAACAGTTCAGTGATGTGGCAAGTGAAGTTGAATGAAGTTATCCCCTCTGGCTCAAGAGCCTGGTGGTTGAGGGGTAATAACTGTTCCTGAACCTGGTGGTGTGAGTCCTGAGGCTCCTGTACCTTCTTCCTCATGGCAGCAGTGAGAAGAGAGTGGATGATGGTGGGGCCTTTGATGATGGATGCTGCTTTCCTGTGACAGCACTCCATGAAGATGTGCTCAATGGTGGGGAGGTCTTAATGGAGATCATGGAGGAGATGTTGTAGCCAATCCGAACTGACTGGGGTCTGCAAGTGAGGAAATCTAAGATCCAGTTGCACAAGGAAGTATTGAGGCCAAGGTCTTGAAGATTATTGATTAGTATTGAGGAGATGATAGTAATGAATACTGAGCTGTAGTCAATGAAGAGCATCCTGATGTATGCATCTGCACTGTCCAGCTGTTCCAGGGTTGAGTGAAGAGCCAATGAAATGGCACCTGCTATGTGCCCTTTTTGCTGGTAGGCAAATTAGAATGGATCCAAGTCACTTCTCAGGCAGAAGTTGATATATTTTATCACCACCCTCTCAAAGCACTTTATCACTGTGGATGTAAGTACTATGAGGTGATAGTCATTGAGGCAGGTGATCACGTTCCTCTTAGGCACTGGTATAATTGAAGCCTGCTTGAAGCAGGTGGGTACCTTAGACAGCCAAAACGAGAGATTAAAGATATCGGTGAACACTCCAGGCAGTTAATCAGCACAGGCTTTTAGTACTCAGCCATGTACCCCACCTGGGCCAGATACTTTCCGTGGGCTCACTCTCCTGAAAGATGCTCTTACATCAGGCTTAGAGATGGAAACTACAGGGTCATTGGGGCTGTGGTAGTTTGTGAAGGTTCCTCCATGTTTTGATGGTGAAAGTGAGCATAGAAGGCATTGAGCTCATCTGGGAGTGAAACCTTGTTGTCACCTATGTTTCACTTTGTAGGAGGTGAGAGCATTCAAGCCCTGCCACAGCTGCCAAGCATCCTTCAGCAATTCAATGATACAATTCAATTGTCTGTTCAGCATTTATTCCCCGCTTTATACTAAATTATGGGATTTTCTAAGAGATCATATGATGTGGGCTTAATAATTCTGTGCATTTTCCTGCAATCAAAATCAACAGCTTTGATGGTGATGTCTTTGTACATAATTAAAAAGTGGGAATTATATTTAAGTACTATTTATTCTAAACACCCTCATCAATGGATCACATAAGGCAAGCTGAAGAAACATTTCCAAGCATCTGAACATATTGTGTTTAAAATAAAGTCTGTGTTACATTCTTTGAGCTCTTTAATCTAAATAAACAGTTACTGCACATGATTGCTTTTATCAGCTCACTGTTGAAATGCTTGTGGCACATTTATATATCATATCATGAGTACATAGCAAAGATTTGAGATGTATTCCTCTGTCACATGGGTTTTGGTGTGAAATTCTTGCAGATTAGTGGTCACTTTGGACTGGGTCCCAAAGTCTCAAGGAATAATCTAGTATTCAGTACAGTCATTTACATTAATTGCATAGTCATATGGTTTGATGGAGCTGCTGACCTACTCACAGCATAAGGGTATATGCAGCTCCCAATGGAAATTACAGACAAGTAGCTTTTACTGATTAAGCTATAGAGGAAATTCAGTTAGTCATTGTCAGCACATAACACTGTAGCATTCATTTTTTGATCTTGTGTCTGAGCCACCATTATGGAAGATGATGAGGCCTTGGATCTCTTGTTAACTGGGAACAACTGAAGTATTAATGTTCATTTACATCAAACCTTTCACTTCCTTCTCAAGGTCTCAAGAATACCATAAAAGCTTAGTCATACTTCCAATATACATAAACTTGACTGCCAATTTAGGTTTAACATGATCCTGCAAAGAGCAGTGAAAGTTCATTAGGAGTTTGAAGAGATTTGGCATGTCAACAAAAACTTCTATAGATGTACCGTGGAGAGCATTCTGACAGGCTGCATCACTGTCTGGTATGGAGGGGCTACTGCAAAGGACCGAAAAAAGCTGCAGACGGTTGTGGATTTAGTCTGCTCCATCTTGGGTACTAGCCTACAAAGTACCCAGGACATCTTCAAGGAGCGGTGACTCAGAAAGGCAGCGTCCATTACTAAAGGTCCTCAGCACACAGGACATGCCCTTTTCTCACTGTTACCATCAGGAAGGAGGTACAGAATCCTGAAGGCACACACTCAGCGATTCAGGAACAGATTCTTCCCCTCTGCCATCTGATTCCTAAATGGACTTTGAAGCTTTGGACACTACCTCACTTTTTTATTGAATTGACTTTATTTCTTATATCCTTCACATACATGAGGAGTAAAAATCTTTACGTTACTTCTCCATCTCAATGTGCAATGTGCAATCATAGTAATTTATAATAATTTATAATAAATAGAACAGTCAATGTAACATAGAAATATACTCAAATCAGCATGAGTTAATCAGTCTGATGGCCTGGTGGAAGAAGCTGCCCCAGATCCTGTTGGTCCTGGCTTTTATGCTGTGGTACCATTAACCGGATAGTAGCAGCTGGAATAGATTGTGGTTGGGGTGACTTGAGTCTCCAGTGATCCTTTGGGACTTTTTTTCACACACCTGTCCTTATAAATGTCCTGAGGTTCACATCTACAGATGCGCTGGGCTGTCCGTACCACTCTCTGCAGAGTCCTGTGATTGAGGGAGGTACAGTTCCCATACCAGGCAGTGATGCAGCCAGTCAGGATGCTCTCAATTGTGCCCCTGTAGAAAGTTCTTAGGATTTGGGGGCCCATACCAAACTTCCTCAACCATCTGAGGTGGAAGAGGCACTGTTGTGCCTTTTACACCAAACCGCTGGTGTGCACAGACCATGTGAGATCCTCAGTGATGTGGATGCCGAGGAACTTGAAGCTGTTCACCCTCTCAACCCCAGATCCATTGATGTCAATAGCGGTTATCCTGTCTCCATTCCTCCTATAATCCACAAGTAGCTCCTTCCCCTCTGCCATCCGATTCCTAAATGGACATTGAACCCTTGAACACGACCTCACTTTTAAAATATATATTATTTCTGTTTATTGCATGATTTTTAATCTATTCAATATACATATGCTGTAATTTATGTATTTATTGTTTTTCTATGTTATGTATTGCATTAGAACCATAGAACCATAGAACACTACAGCACAGTACAGGCCCTTCAGCCCTCCATGTTGTGCCGACCCATATAATCCTAAAAAAAAGTACTAAACCCACACTACCCCATAACCTTCCATTTTTCTTTCATTGAACTGCTGCTGCTAAATTAACAAATTTCACGACACATGCTGGTGATAATAAACTTGATTCTGATTCTGAAACCTTATTTTAAAGATGTTGTTAGAGTGATTAACTTTGAGCAGGCCATTGAGAGATTGCCTCAGCATCCAGGTTACTTCAATGGCCAAGAACTTGGTTTAACATTTCATCTGAAAGATTGCACTTTTGAATGGAGAATAAGTAGAAATTATATTTACAAACTGTAAGTTTTGTTTTTTCTTATTGTCTTCAGCAATAGGCTAGCAAGCTCCATTTGGTTGTGCATTAAAGACATGGCTAAGATTAGATGCCGAAGTCTCTGTTGTGAAGCTTCAACCCATAACCTCACTCAGAGGTTCAAGTGTCTTAGGGTTGGGCAACTTAATACCTATTGACTTACAAACAGTGAGAAGATTTCAAACACAACGGATTGTCTGAGATTGGCCAGTACTGAGTTCACTATCAAAGAATGATCTGTGCAACAAGTTGTTCCAAAACAATACTTTGTTTTAGGGTGGATCCACAAGAGTTCAAATGTCATATTCAGATATTATTCAAAATGAAATAAATTAGGAACAGATGCTGAAAACTACATTTCCTTACTGAGCAGCAAGGCTAAAAAAATCTACTTTTTTCAGAAACTTAACAGACAGTCTCACTTTTCAATGAATAAAATCACTAATACTGAGAGCATTTAGACTAAATTTCCATATCCTTAATCAATGAATTATTCTCCTCTACAGTCTGCTTAAAGGGCAAAATGCCACCAAAAACATTCATCTCTACTCTTTAGAGATTTAGTTACCACATTTGAAGAAAATTTGAGCTGCTCAGACGGGAACTTGCTTTAAGAATTGGTTTGGTCAATGCAGGATACATTTAAAATATGTTGAAAATATTTGAATTTGACAGTCTCAAAATACATTAAGAAAAGAAATACTCTCTTTTTCAAAGTTAAAAGAGTTCAAGAACATTTGCTGTTTTTATAGATTCCTTATGAATATTAAAAGCAAAAATGCCTTTTCTGTGTTGGCACTGGGCTTTTTGCTGGCTTTCCCACAGAGGAGTTTTCAAATTTCCTTTCATCATTTACATGTAAGTGCTGTCAGATGTCTCCAAATCTTTGCTGACTACATCCAGGGATGCCATATATCCCATAGGATAGGCTCATGGCCTGAACCTCACATTAAGTGGAGGTACTATTCAGACTTAGCAAAGAAAAACATTACGTGAAGGAATATGTTGCCTAGAGTACAGAGGAGTGTTGATTGGGGAATTATAACAAATAATTGCATTAATTATAGAGAGGAGCACTGAATACAGGGGCACTTTAGGGTAAGCAAGCAATATATTGTGCTCTATGTTGAGCAAGGAGCACCTCTCTGGATGTTACAGTATTAGACAGAGTTCAAATGATCTGACTTCGAAGCAGATGGATGTAAATCTGCTGTGTTGACCCAGGGGTCTGGGAGGAATTGTGAAAGTGCTAACAGTGGCTCTCAGCCCACTAAAGTTGCATAATCTGGTTTGAAATGTTACTGGAATTACTGCTTAATTAGTCTTGGGAGAATGGGAAGAGGAGGGGCTGGGAGAAAATGCTCTTTTCATACAAATTTAAGCTGTGCTTTAGGCCTCTCATAGGTCTAGTTCAAGAACACTTAATGCTGTTGAAATTTCTTCATCAGCAGTTTTAAAGGTGTTAGCTTTGTTCAAATAAGTTTCTTTATTTTAATCGAGTAAACTATTAAAATACTAAAGTGAATCGCCACAATTTAAGGGTGTTCTTAGTGGTGTCTAATGCAGTATATTTTAATGTCTACAAGAGTTATGCAGTCAGGAATCCATAAACATTCAATTTTTACACTGTTTATTACAATTCTGCCAGCTAAGGACAGCCAGATCTATAAAATTCATACAAATTATGTATAAAGCATTTATGTATAAAGTAAAAAATGGACAGTTACCACAAAGTATCCAAAGGTTGTTTAAAATGAGAGAAAGTCAACATGATTTGGGAGGAACATGTATATTTCAAAAACAAAGGATAAGAACAAATGTAAAAAATCATCGTATTTCAGTCAGAGGGGTGAATCTATGGAACAGCTGTAGTGCGAATTTAAAAACATGCACCACACTTAACAAGTTTAAAAAATTATTTAAAAATTATTTAATGATCAAGTATAAAATACATGATCTTTGCATCATCAATGGGGACGGGAGAGGTTCCGGAATATTGGAGGGTTGCGGATGATTTTCCTTTATTTGAGAAAGGGAGCAGGAATAGGTCAGGAAATTATAGACCAGTGAGTCTTACCTCTGTGTTTGATAAGTTGATGGAGAAGATCCTGAGAGGCAGGATTTATGAACATTTGGAGAGGTATAATATGATTGGGAATAGTCAGCATGGCTTTGTAAAGGGCAGGTCGATCCTTACAAGCCTGATTGAATTTTTTCAGGATGTGACTAAACACATTGATGAAGGAAGAGCAGTAGACGTAGTGTATATGGATTTCAGCAAAGCATTTGTTAAGGTACCCCATGCAAGGCTTATTGAGAAAGTAAGGAGGCATGGGATCCAAGGGGACATTGCTTTGTAGATCCAGAACTGGCTTTCCCACAGAAAGCGAAGAGTGGTTGTAGACGGATCATATTCTGCATGGAGGTCGGTCACCAGTGGTGTGCCTCGGGGATCTGTTCTGGGACCCTTACTCTTCATGATTTTTATAAATGACCTGGATGAGGAAGTGGAGGGATGGGTTAGTAAGTTTGCTGATGACACAAAGGTTGGAGGTGTTGTGGATAGTGTGGAGGGCTGTCAGAGGTTGCAGCAGGATATTGATAGGATGCAAAACTGGGCTGAGAAGTGGCAGATGAAGTTCAACCCGGATAAGTGTGAAGTGGTTTGTTTTGGTTGGTCAAATATGATGCCAGAATATAGTATTAATGGTAAGACTCTTGGCAGTGTGGAGGATCAGAGGGATCTTGGGGTCCGAGTCAATAAGATACTCAAAGCAGCTGCGCAGGTTGACTCTGTGGTTAAGAAGGCGCATGGTGTATTGGCCTTCATCAATCGTGGGATTGAGTTTAAGAGTCGAGAGGTAATGTTACAGCTATATAGGATCCTGGTCAGACCCCACTTGGAGTACTGTGCTCAGTTCTGGTCACCTCACTACGGGAAGGAAGAATGTCGAAGCCATAGAAAAGGTGCAGAGGAGATTTATAAGGATATTGCCTGGATTGGGGAGCATGCCTTATGAGAATAGGGTGAGTGAATTCGGCCTTTTCTCCTTGGAGCGAAGGAGGATGAGAGGTGACCTGATAGAGGTGTACAAGGTGATGAGAGGCATTGATCGTGTGGATAGTCAGAGGCTTTTTCCCCAGGGGTGAAATGGTTGCCACAAGAGGACACAGGTTTAAGGTGCTGGGGAGTAGGTCCAGAGGAGATGTTGGGGTAAGTTTTTAACTCAGAGAGTGGTGAGTGTGTGAAATGGGCTGCCAGCAACGGTGGTGGAGGCGGATACGATAGGGTCTTTTAAGAGACTTTTGGATAGGTACATGGAGTTTAGAAAAATAGAGGGCTATAGGTAAGCCTAGTAATTTCTAGGGTAGGGACATGTTCAGCACAACTTTGTGGGCCGAAGGGCTTGTATTGTGCTGTAGGTTTTCTATTATTTCTATGTTTCTATGATTTGAAATGAATGGGAGTAATGTAAATAAATGATACTTGGAATTGGATTTTGTGTTAAAAGATTATGAAAATATTTGTTTGGATGTGATGATTGACACCAAATATGTTTTTGTATAAGTAAGAGGGGTAGGCGTAATAAGCTGTAGCTTCAGCCTACATCCTTTCGGTCTGTTTTAAAGATTTTTAATATTTAATTTTTTCTTATGAAATCATCGTTATGAAATCATCATTGAAAATTATGCTTTTTGTTATGTTTGCACTGACCGAAATAAAATTTCATTCAATTTCAAAACTCAGTTATTTAATCAGGAAATATAAGCCAAACTTTAAAAAGAGGTACATTGTTAGATGATAGAACACTAACTTGCCTTCTTCCATCCCACATACAAATAGAATTGCTTGATTATTGCCTTTAACATCTATCAAAATCAGCCTATAACAGCCCCAGGTAAACCCTGATAGTGGAAGTTATGGCAATCATAGGTCCAGAGTCAACTTTATCCACTCTTATCTGGGATGAAGAGATCAATACTCCCCAATGCCATTAGGCTTTACAATTCAACCGCCAGGAGTAAGATATGTTAAAGTGCCGGGGTTGATTGTATTTAATGTATCTAAGTTAACTACTTAAGAACTTTTTAAAAGCTATTATTAATGCTTTTTGAGAGAGTGATTTAGATGCATATCATATTTTTACTGAGTAATTTATGTAATTAGTTTTGCTAAAACAAGTGTATGGGACATTGGAAAAAATGTTGAATTTCCCCATGGGGATGAATAAAGTATCTATCTATCTATCTATATCAGCATTATGCCGCATGTTAAATGAATGGCTTACAGTGTGCCTTTTCAAATTCAGATCTCTTCATTGACCTGCTGTGGGGCTTTCTTCCTGCCTTTTGGTGACAGACAAGTGAAGGTCAAAGGTAGCATCTTTAAACTCCATTGTACATTGACAATTGTGGAATTAGTGAGGCCATCAAATGATAATAATAGTTATGCATCTGACATGGTGCATAGCAACAGGAAGCACTTGGTCCAATATCTGTTTGAGTGCGATTCTCAAACAAAGATAATTGTAGTGTAATCTACCCAAGTAGGTTAATTCTATGCATAATTTACAGCAAAATTAAATGTGCAATTCAAACCAATATGCTGTTGTTTCCAGAGGTTAGGTTTAAATTTAAGTTCAGTCACACTAGGGATAAAATGAAATAACTTGTCATGGTCTACATTGGAAGTGGAATTGTCACTGGTTTATTGCTGTTACATGTACCAGGATACAGTTTTTGTTTGTATGCCATCCAGACAGATCATTCCACACACAATTACATCAAAGTAGTCCAGAAGGAAAAGCAGAATGTAGAATATAAAGTAAGTATAGTACAGGTAGACAAATAAAGTGTAAGCTCTATGATGAGGTAGGTTCAGAATTCAAGAGTTTATCTTTTAGTGTACAAGAGGTCCATTCAAGAGTGATAACAAAGAGATAGAAACTCTCTTTGAGCCTGGTGGTATGTGCTTTTAGGCTTTTGTGTCTTCTGCTTGACAGGAGGGGAAAGAAGAGAGAATGCTTTGGGTGGGAGGCATCCTTGGTTATGTTGACTGCTTTCCAGAGGAAATTGAAAGTGTAGACAGAGTTAGTGGAGGAGAGGCCGGTTTGCATGATGGTCTGGGCCACATTCACAATTCTCAGCGGTTTTTTGTAGTCCTGGCCAGAACAGTTGCCAAACCAAGCTGTGATGCACCTGGACATATTAGACATCAATCCTCATCCTTGACTTTTCCAAATAGAAACTGGTTGAATATTATATTATAAAGTATATTGGATGGCAGAATATATGTTGAGCTAGACAGTCCTGAATGCATGGATGTAGAGTGAATTTTTTTTGTCCTTTGGCTGCTTAGTCTGTTATAACATTTACCTGAGAATCATTTTGCCATTTTGTAAATAGAATGCATTTCTTCTTTTGAAAAATAGAAAATGTTTGCATGGGCAAACTTGCTCAACTGTCAAAGATAAAGAAAGTCTTACAAGAATTGGTATATTAAGAGAGAGGAGTATAAATAATGTGTTCTCATAAGAGATGGACTTAAATAGCTTTCATTCTTTATGAATAGTGTCTCCATTACTTTGCATTTAATTATTATAACTTCTATTTTAATGACAAAATCTTAGAAGTAAAATAGTTCTCCTCTTTGTGATACTGTTTACATAGCAATGTAACTATTTCCAAGCTCTTTTCTGGTACAACACTCCTAATTTTGGTTCCTTAATTGAAAATTCATGTCTTACTGTGCATTGAGATATATGTAAAATGCCTTAGGGGATGGATGGATGGAAGGTTCAGTTATGGAACAAGAAGATTTCAGGACAGATCCTTACCATGTACTGAGGTACTATTTGTTATGTATCTATAAGCATGGAAATTATATCTTCCAATGTATCATGTATGTATATTCATATTATACCCATGATGCAGAAAGGTCATGTGCTTACTTTGTCGTAATGCAATAATGTTGCAGAAAGCCTATGACACCCAGGCTATATCAGTAGCTTAAAGTCTCACTATGTAAATAGTTCAGGTATTCTGCTTTGCAAATTGTGTGCCTCAATGCATCTGTTTAAACATTAAGACATTAATGACGTTAAAATATTAGTGAAAAAGTTGGTACTCTTAGTGACCAAAGGGGAAACCAAAAGGTTTGTGACGTTAGGTGATGTAGGCAAAGTCCTAAAAGAATATTCCCTGTCTGTATTCACCAAGGAAAATGGTGTGGAGGATAATGAGTTTAGGGAGGGATGCATAGACAATCTAGAACAAAATCAGCTTTAAGAAGGAGGAGGTGTTAGATGTCAGGGTCAAATAAGAGTTGATAAATTCCCTGGCCCAATGTGAACTATCCCAGATTGCTATTACAAACAAGGGAGAAGATAGTGTAGTGACTAGAAATTCACACCAAACCAAGACAAACATGACAAACAATATCTATTGGGAATTCCACAAGATTTCTTTCTTTACACAAAATTACCTAAGTCTAAAGCAGGGGTTCTTAACCTTTTTTATGACATAGACTAATATAATTAAGGAGTCCGTGGACCCCAGGTTGGGAACCCCTGGTCTAAAGGGTTCTCAGAATTGGTGCTTTTCCAAATAAGCACACTATTAACTGTTAACAAAGGAATGTTAAATTGAACACATGGTTCATGTTGCATTATTGAATGTACTACAAATTAGCAGATGTTTACATATATATGTCATGGCTACCTGAAGAACTTGTTTCTGACAATGGTGTTGTTCCAGTAATTGTATTCAGTTTTGATCCGTTCCATTGTCAAATGTTTGAAATGGAAAGGTACCAAACATTCTTTCATATCATCTGCTTTCAAATGGAGCAGCCAGAAAGTCTTCCAATTACTGAAGCTCCCAAGAACAAGTTTTGTCAGGACATTCTAAACTCAGCATGAAATATTACTTGAGTACATTGACCAATTCCTTGGCAAAGCACAGAACAATTCTGCACACCACCAGGGTGTGAGCCTTCTATAACCAAATTTGGCTTCTAGTGTTCAACTGACGTACCTGAGCCAGAACCACTATGACACTAATCAGAAGGAATGCATTTTGGAAATAAAACAAGAGTGTCTGTATTCATATTCTGCTGTAAATGAGCTCATAGAAGGAGGAGGTACAATCTGAAATGGAGAATATTTCATGGAAATGGCTGACATTATTTGAATTTTTCATGTAGATCACGTAAAATTTGCTGTCATGAACCAAATCTAGTTGATGAACCTCTTGATTGTGATGTTGTGTCTGAGTAGGATCGAGTGAGGACTGTAGGAAGTAATGGACCAAATTGAAATATTTTGTCAAACTAAACCTTCCTTGAGTCTAAATCCAGATTGAAGCTGGCAAAATTTGATTCACCAGCAAAATTTGTCAGGAGTTAAGGAAGGCTCCAAAAATGTGTTGCTGGACTAGATTTATAGTTGTCACTTATTAAATGTGTAAATTTTATGCATCTATTAAAAAAAGAGAAGTACAGAGTATATTCAAACACAGACATTGTGTTCTTGGTGTATTCATGTTCGTGTGGTGATATTCTAATATTATTGTACAGGTTTGTTTTGTGCTGTGCCTGTTTTGCATAAAGTAATAATATCATAGATTGAATTGACAAGATTAAAGGCTCCACACATAAGTAGCTTAGGACTGCTGACTTGTAAATAAATGTTTGCCTCTTTGCACATAACTGTTCTCAATGCATGCTTATTGACTTCAACTGAGGTAGATGGTGGGACTTTGCAATCACCCTCCAATACCCTGAATCTGAAAAGGAATTCATGTTCATTTGATTATAATCTTGGACAAACTTTGGTTGTTTCCCCTGAAGCTGCAGAGACTGAGGGTAGACCTGATAGAGGTTTATATGATTATAAGAGGCACAGTCAGTATCTCCTTCCAACACCAGAGGGTATACATATAATGTTAGACTGGCTTAGTTCAAAGGAGATGTGCACAGTTTTCATGGATGCCTGGAATGCACTGTCAGGGTTGGTGGTTGAAGTAAATATGGTAGACATATTCAAGAGGCTCTTAGAAAGACACAGTTACGCACAAAGAGCGAAGGATATGGACATTGTGTAAACGAAAGTGATTAGCTTAGTTAGGCATTTAATTATGAGCTTAATCAGTTCAACATAATACAATGGGCTGAAAGGCCTGTTTGGGTGCTGTACTGTTCTATGCTGTATGTTCTAATCCTCTTTTCAGTGTACAATCATATATTTCAGGTAAGCTTTACAATGGGCTTGTGTGTGCTGCTTCCTGGGAATGTGAACATTGCTGGGATTTGCAAGGCCAATGTGTGAGCATTGGTCACCTGGAAGCTCCTCCCTTTAGGAAAAGCAGCATGTAAAATGTTCAGGCCTATGCTTTGAAAGGATTGCCAGCTCTCGGAAGTAGTGAAGTAGGTTGGCTTTTACAGACATTCAGTACATTCAGTTGATCTTAATAATTGCAAAATGTAACCTACAATGTAGTATCCAGTCTTCACAGTTATTAACTGGAACAACATGTGTATACATTTTCCTACAGAAGTTTTATTGCCCCTTGAAATGGTAGGAGCAGAAAAAAGAGGAGTATGTCCTTTCACGATCAAGATGTTGTGATCTAATGTTGGCTTCTGACATCAATTAGAACTGTATATCTTTTGGAATAAACAAACATATGTTCAAACACAACACCATGGAGGTGGCCTCTGCAATAGGCTGTGTTTTGCTGTAATCTTGCCATAAGTGTGTCATTAAAACGTTGGCTGCTCCAAGGAAAGAACAGTAAATAATGTGGATTAATCCTTGAAAAAAATCTTTGTTTCAAGTACAATCTTAGTTTTAAATGTTTAATTCTCCACCTTGATTTCCTTCGGCATCAGTGCTCTCCAAACAGAAAGCTATCATGGAAGGGGTGGGAAAGAGGAAATGCCACAAACGGCTGCCAATACAGGGTGACACCTGCCTAGATTTGAACTGTCCAGTCCTGTTTTTCACAAATTGTGAATTTCTGACAGTAAATTGAGAAAACTCCATTGCCTAATACCATTCGGTTCTGATCTCAACCGTAGATGTGAGATTTTGAACAAATGGCTGTTATCAGCCAGCAGTAAAAGCAGCAGAACTTGAAGCAATGGCTATCAGGCTGATAAAACTGAACTGGTCTGAGCACATTGCCAGAGATAAGGGGAGGGGTGAAGAGATAACAATTTTGGAAAGAATATTAAGCATTATTCTAAGGTTGGCTTAGAAATTTATTTACTCTTGAAAAAGAAGGTTAAAACAGCAGATTACATTTCTCAACAAAGATTCATGATCTTGAGTCACAATTTTAGTGCAAATTCCAGTGCAACAGTGCAGGTATGCTTCCAGGTATGTTTCAAACGCTTCCTCATTTATACTATTGAAAACTTCTGATGGAATTTCACAGAGCTGCCCACACTCATAGCAACAACCAATGGACTTCAGGATGCACAAGTAAGCACACACACACTGACATGTATACACGCACACATGTGCACATCCAAGATTGCGCATGTGTGCGCGCTCACACACACACACTCTCACATGCAAACACACACACACACTCACACACACACTCACACACAAACACTCACACACAAACACACACACACTCACACACAAACACACACTCACACACATACTCTCACACACAAACACACACACACTCACACACACAGTCACACTCACACTCCATTTCGGCAAATGTTCCTATGCTCAGAATGACACATCGAGAGAAGCATGTCAGAGAAGGTAGGGGGAGGGGAACTGGTGAACCCCCAGGAAAATCTTAGGGGAGAAGATCACTGAAAGGGAATGTTTGTGCTGAGAGGGAACAGGACAATGGGTAAGTATGATTGACAGGAATAGTAACATCCTAAATAATACAGAGAACTATATACATGAAAAGGTATCAATGACAAGACAGTTAAATCTCTACCCTACATTTAATGTATTATGTTAAGCTACAAACTGAGGTAAATCAGACACCTTCTCTTTCTACCCAGTTAGACTCCCTCCCTTCCCCACCTTCACTGATGATCAAACACTGAGACCTCCTCTCCCTGTCACTCCATACTCTCCCCAACAGTGACAAACGCATCAAGCAAGGAAACTGTGTCATGATTCACCCCACAATTTTGCCTTCCAGGCCAGGAGAGAGGCAATTGCTATGTGTCACTCCATTGGAGCAAGCTATAAGGCTGACCCCTCTGGAGGAGCATTGGATTTGGTGTCTTTGAGACATTAGGGACAGCAGAAGAGCCTCACAGTTTCCATCTTTCATGATTATCACGTGACTTACCCTTCTCTTACTAAAATACCCTCCATTGGCAATGTGACCTTGACACCATCCTCAAAGTGTTTGGTTAGACTGATTCTGCTCTTTATTTTGGCCGATCAGGGTGAAAGAACACATTGTCTTGTGGAGGAGGATTATGGACGAACACTTAATATCAGAAGTTGTTATGTGATGATTGATACTATTGGGTAAATGACATTGAAAATTTATAAGTGTAGCAAATTCAGGCTCATGTGGATTTAGGCTGACCTCTATCAAACAGTTGTACATTGGTGAAGAAAATGCTTTGAGTCAAAGACACTTTCAATACATTCCTTTTCATGTTTCATGATGCAGAAGTGGGCTGAGAAGTGGCAGATGGAGTTCGACCCAGAGAAGTGTGAGGTGGTACACTTTGGAAGGACAAACTCCAAGGCAGAGTACAAAGTAAATGGCAGGATACTTGGGAGTGTGGAGGAGCAGAGGGATCTGGGGGTACATGTCCACAGATCTCTGAAAGTTGCCTCACAGGTAGATAGGGTAGTTAAGAAAGCTTATGGGGTGTTAGCTTTCATACGTCGAGGGATAGAGTTTAAGAGTCGCGGGGTAATGATGCAGCTCTATAAAACTCTGGTTAGGCCACACTTGGAGTACTGTGTCCAGTTCTGGTCGCCTCACTATAGGAAGGATGTGGAAGCATTGGAAAGGGTACAGAGGAGATTTACCAGGATGCTGCCTGGTTTAGAGAGTATGGATTATGATCAGACATTAAGGGAGCTAGGGCTTTACTCTGTGGAGAGAAGGAGGATGAGAGGAGACATGATAGAGGTGTACAAGATATTAAGAGGAATAGACAGAGTGGACAGCCAGCACCTCTTCCCCAGGGCACCACTGCTCAGTACAAGAGGACATGGCTTTAAGGTAAGGGGAGGGAAGTTCAAGGGGGATATTAGAGGAAGGTTTTTCACTCAGAGAGTGGTTGGTGCGTGGAATGCACTGCCTGAGTCAGTGGTGGAGGCAGATACACTAGTGAAGTTTAAGAGACTACTAGACAGGTAAATGGAGGAATTTAAGGTGGGGGGGTGGTTATATGGGAGGCAGGGTTTGAGGGTCGGCACAACATTGTGGGCTGAAGGGCCTGTAATGTGCTGTATTATTCTATGTTCTA
Source organism: Hemitrygon akajei (assembly GCF_048418815.1). Classification (NCBI taxonomy): domain Eukaryota; kingdom Metazoa; phylum Chordata; class Chondrichthyes; order Myliobatiformes; family Dasyatidae; genus Hemitrygon; species Hemitrygon akajei. The sequence goes on along the minus strand of NC_133141.1, from coordinate 2,146,956 downwards.
TGTTTCTTTTTCCTAGTGTTGATGAAGGATATTCAAACCAAAACATTAACTCTATTTCTCTTTCCACAGATGCTGTTTGACCTGCTGAGTGTTTCTAGCATTCTAAGATAGTGATGGAAATGTGTTAGCCAACAGATTACTGTGTTGTAGTGAGGAAGAGTGAGAAAGGTTGTGAAGAGGAGGGCAAAAGAAGCTGTGTGGGTAGGATCATAGAGAAATGCAGCATTGAAACGGGCCATCTAGCCCCACAAATCCATCCAACAGTCAAGCACCTATGTTACACCAATTCTACTCCATTCCATTCATCCTACAATACCATCAAACCCACCCCATCAGATTCTACTACTCGCCTATAGTCTAAAGACGTTTTGCAGTGGCCAATTAGCACCAGAAGCATGTGCATACTTGTGGGCTGCTCAGCACATCCTCCGACTGTGTTGGTTATTGACGTAAACATACTTTTCATTGTATGTTTCAATGTACATGTGACAAATAAAGCTAATCTTAATCTTAACCTGTTTCCTGTAATGGAAGACTCTAGGACCAGAGGGCACATCCCTTTAGAACAAAGATGAGGAGGAATTTCTTTAGCCAGAGGCTTGGTGAATCTGTGGAATTCATTGCCATAGACAGCTGTGGAGGCCAAGTTATTGAGTATATTTAAAGTGAAGGGCAATAGATTCTTGATTAAGGAGAATGCAGTTGAGTGGAAAAGTAAATCAGTCACGTTCGATTGGTGGAGCAGACTCAATGGGCTGCTTGGCCTAATTCTACTCCTATGTCTTGTCTTATGATCTAAATTGAGGTCTCAATTAAGACTGACCATATTCCACCCCCCCCATAAAATGTCATTGAATGAGAGAATGCAGAAACTTCATTCGAGATTCTGGGATTGGTCTATCTTTTGTATGACATAGGCAGAGTGGGCATGACGAGATCATGAAATTCAAAATGTGGCACTACGTGGATGTACCTCTTCCTCAGAACAGCTCTAGAGTGTGGGCCATTAGTGGAAGGGAGCATTGAAGAATGGTGCGTCAGGGGTTTGAAGTATCCAGTACATGAGTGCAGTAGAAGCTGTGAGTCAGGCGTAGGGTGTAAAGTTGGACTGGTGGTGGGGCAGGTGTTAATTTATTGAACAAATAGTTTTGTACATTTGCATCGAGATGGATCTCCAAAACCTTTGTACAATGCAGGGTAAGTCCTAGTCCAAGGGGTGCTATTGACACACAGTTACATACTGTATATTGGATACTTGATATTGTGAACCATTGAATTATAGGCTCAGGGGAACAACCCAAGAAGGAAAGCCCAGGAGGATATCAATAATAGTAGTCTCTCGAAGTCCGAGGAAGACAGATGAGTTGCATAGTCAACATCTGTGGGCACGCATATGAGTTCTGAGGCCGAAGTCCGAAGCGCAGATACGGTTGCAGATGGGGCAAGGAGCACCGCCTGTTGGGGCAGGAGCGGACGCCTTCCAGTGTCTTTCTTGACTCGCCTTGAGGCACTGCATGCGCCAGTTGGCTTGGAGGTTGTTTGCTGCCTTGGAGCATAGATTGCGCCACTTGGACCGATCAGCAGCAGTGTGTTCGAGATCACGGGGCTGGAGTTTGGCCCACTTAAGGTTTGACTTGAGGTTGCCCTTGTACCTCTTCCTTGGGCGACCTTGGGCACGGTTGCCCTGCTCCAGTTCTCCGTCGAACAACTGACGTGGCATTCTGGACTCATCCATGCGGATCACGTGGCCGGTCCATCTGAGCTGAGCCTTCAAAACCTTGGCTTCAATGCTTGTGGAATTGGCTCGGTCCAGGGCTGTCAGGTTGGAGATACGGTCTTGCCAGCGGATTTGCATGATTGATCGCAGGGCGCAATTGTGGAATTGTTCAAGCTGTTTGACATGTCTGCGATACAGTGTCCAGGTTTCACAGCCATATAGAAGTGATGAGACCACAACAGCATTGTAAACCTTCAGTTTAGTGGAGAGGCGAATGTCTTTGTGCTGCAGAACTTTGACCCGGAGCCTTCCGAGTTCCTGGCTTGTTTTCTGGATCCTTGACGTGATTTCTTTATCAAGGGCACCGTCGCTGGAGATGGTACTCCCCAGGTGTTTGAAGTTGTCAGCGTTCCGTAGTTGTGTGTCATCGATGGTGATGCATGGCTGTGGCGGGGTGCTGTTAGTGCAGGCTGCAGGAGGACCTCTGTTTTACCGAGGCTGATTGTCAAGCCGAACAATTCAGATGCGGCGAGAATCTGCTGACCATTGTTTGTAGGTGGTCCTCTTGGTGCGTCATGAGTGCGCAGTCATCTGCAAAGAGTGCTTCTATGAACAGCTTTCAGAGGGTCTTTGTGCTGCAAGGCGACGTAGGTCAAAGAGTGACCCGTCCAGGCAGTATTTGATATAAATGCCCAGGTTTAGGTCTTTGATGGCATGCATTAGTACTTGAGTGAAGAAAAGGTTGAAAAGTACTGGTGCAAGCACACAGCCCTGTTTAATGCCACTGGAGATGTCAAATTTCTCGCTAGGTTCGTCAGCTGAGAGAATCTCTCCAGTCATGTTGTCATGGAAGAGGCGCATGAGGTTGATGAACTTTGGAGGGCAGCCAAGTTTCCCGAGGATAATCCACAAGGCTTCTCTGTTGACAGTATCAAACGCTTTAGTCAGATCAATGAAGACAAAGTACAAGTTCATGTTCTGCTCCAGGCATTTCTCCTGCATTTGTCTAACAGTGAAGATCATATCCACAGTACGGCGTTTAGGCCGAAAGCCGCATTGCGATTCTGGGAGGTTTCCTGCGGATACTGTTGAAATAAGTGTATTGAGGATATCAATGACAGGGCCAAATTTGCACTAAAGGCTAATTGGCCCACTGCACTTGAGTGAACGTTGGCTTGTCAAATGTTTCTGATTGTCCCACTTCCATTTCCCATATTTTCCGTAAAATCTGAAGGAAAGGGGTTAGGAGCAGAATCAATAACAGAATAAATATTTGTATTAAAACAGTCTAGCATTTCACTTTTAATTGCACTAAAATAAGGCTGCATGGTAAGACTGCTCTTTTAAAAGGTGCATTAAGTTTGCTGTCTGTGATTGTGAAGTTTACACAAAAATGCCCCATAAGTTCAGCTGGCCTAGAAGGTTATGACCCAAAGGATCTAAGGCATGCTGACTAATTGGATCCAAAATTCAGTCAGTGATAGAGGGTAGTGGTGGAAGGCTGTGACCAGTGGTGTACCTTAGGCACTGAGATCTTTACTGTTTGTTCTATAAATGATTTGGATGTGAATGTAAGAGGTAAGATTAGTAAGTCTGTGATGCCACAAAGCTTGCTGGTGTTGTGGACAGCAAGGAGAGGTGTCTAAATCTACAGAAGGATATCGACCAGATGTAATGTTTCACAGAGCATCGGCCGATGGAATGTAATCACAAGTGCAAGATAATGCAATTTGGGCAGTCTATTATGGTTAGGATATATACAGTATATGGTAAGGCATTAAGGAACGTTGATGAACCTTGTAGTTCCAGTCCATAGTTATTGACAATTTCAAATTTTCACTGCTGCTATTGTAACACCATGGTCCTGAAAAACGTCGTCTCATTTTTACTATGTACTGTACCAGCAGTTATAGTCAAAATGACAATAAAAGTGACTGACTGACTGACTGACTGAATGTTCCCAACTGCTTCAAAAGGACACCCATCATGCTGGTGTCCAAGAAGAGCAGGGTGAGCTGCCTCAACAACTATTGCCCAGTAGCACTCAGATGTTCTGCGATAAAGTGCTTTGAGAGGTAGGCCATGTCTAGAATTAACTCCTGCCTAAGGAAGGACCTGGACCCACTGCAATTGGCCTATCAGCACAACAGGTCTACACTGGATGTAATCTCTTTGGCTTTCCACTCAGTTTTAGATCACCTAGAGAGAAGCAAAACATACAGTACATCAGGCTGCAGATTGGTATCCAACATCGATAACCCCTCACTACCAATCAGCAAGCTTCAAAACCACACCTCCCTGCAACTAGATCCTCGACTTCTTTATCAGGACACCACTGTCAGTCTGAATTGATTATAATATGTCCTCCTCACTGATGTTCACAACAGGCACACCACAAGGATGTGTGCTTAATCCACTGCTCTACTATCTCAATACTCATGACTGTGTAGCTAGGGACAGCTGAAATACCATCTATCAATTCACCATGACACCACTTTGTTGGTAGAATTTCAGATGGTGATGAGGAGGCATACAGGAGTGAGATAGATCACCTGGTAGAGTGGTGTCACAGCAACAATCTTACACCCAACATCAACAAGACTAGGGAATTGATTGGTGACTTCAGGAAGGGTAAGTTTGGAGAACATGCATAGTTTTCATTCAGGGGTCAGTGTTGGAAAAGGTGAGCAGCTACAAGTTCAACATCTCAGAGGATCTGTTCTAGACCCAACACGTTAATGCAATCACAAAGAAGGCACACTATCAACGATATTTCACTAGGTCTTTGAGGAGATTTAGCATATCACCAAAGCCTGGGGAAAGATACAGTAGGAGAGGTGGCCCATTAAACAGCATTGTTTCAAAAAAAAGTGGGTCGGTAAAAGCTAGCTGTTCTGTAAATAGTTAAATAATGTCTTTTAGGATCACTGAATATAATCTCCGACTTGAAGGTTGAGTGTTGTAATCTCAGATTTTACACTGGAAACAAGTTCTGAATATTGATGAGAACCATGACAGAAATTAAGGAATTTGCTTCCTTGCCACACACTATAAGATCTGCAAATGGATGCAATTTTGCTCTGTTCCAGGTTAAGGTTAATTTCAACTGCACAGGGTTCCTTTTCTCACTGTTATGAAATTTAAAACTCAAAATATGGAGCAACTAGAAACTGTATTCACTGGAAAATGGATATTTTGGTGCACTTAGCATACTACGTGCATCACACCACTGTCCAACTGAGAACTGGCTGAAAATACAGTAAAAATTCCAAACTATGCATAGAGTTGTGAAGTAAAATAGGACCCACGTGCAGCTGCATGGGAAGTTTGCAATGCTGATCAGATGGAAGGATGTTAGCATTTAAATGTTCTCTTTTCTTGGCAGCCATCAAAAGGCTTTTCCAAGGATGGCCATGGAGTTGGTGAGGCTATGGAGTGTTGGATATGGCCATACACCATGCATTTGGCATCCAAAGGAGATTCTCTTGATCAAGTGCAGCTGGCCCATGTCAATGTAAGATCTAAGATAGTCAAAGGGCAAAGATAACAGCATGTAGCACCAAGATGAGTTGATATTGGAATTGGTGTTGGTTTAATATTGTCTCATATGCCAGGATACAGTGAAACACTTGTATTGCTTACTGTTCATACAGATCAAATCATTACGCAGTACATTGTACGAGAACAAGGTAAAAAAAAACAAAGCAGAATAAAGTGTTACATCTACAGAGAAAGTGAACAATGAAGTACAGGATTATAACAGGTGGATTGTGAGATCAAGAATCCATCTTATTGTACAAAAGATGTCATATAAAAGGCTGAAATCAGTGATGGAATAATGATTACTGTGATTTCCAATATCCTGAATATGGAAAACTGATGTTTGTAGATGCTGTGTAGTCAGGCATCAAGATCACATTGATGATACTGGTGACTGCTCAGTACATACAATGAGTTACATCCAATAATTCCAATATACGTTAGCAACTGAAGAAATGTATGCTGCACAACTGTGACATCATCGGATGCACAATTGACCCTGGAAAAACCTGCTATAACAAAACTCCTGGAAAATAAATGCTTTCTGAGTGAAGAGGTTTCCCCTCATGTTCCCCTTAAACTTTTCACCTTTCACCCTTAACCCATGACCTCTGGTTGTAGTTGCACCCAACCTCAGTGGAAAAAACCTGCTTGCATTTAACCTATCTATACCCCTCATAATTTTGTATACCTCTTTCAAATCTCCTTTCATACTTCTACATTCTGAGGAACACAGTTTTAACCTATTCAACCTTTCCATTTAACTCAGGTCCTCCAGATCGGCAACATCATTGTAAATTTTCTCTGTACTCTTTAAACCTTGTTTTCATCTTCCCTATAGGTAAGTGACCAAAACTGCACACAATACTCTGAATTAGGCCTCACCAATGTCTTATACAACTTCAACATAACATTCCATCTCCTGTACTCAATACTCTGATTTATGAAGCCCAACGTGCCAAAAGCCCCACCCACCTGTGTTGCCTCTTTCAATGAATTATGGACTTGTATTCCCAGTTCCCTTTGTTCTATCACACTCCCCAGTGTCCTATTGTTCACTGTGTAAGACCTACACTGGTTGGTCCTCCCAAAGTGGAAAGCCTCACACTTGTCTGCATTAAATTCCATCTGCCATTATGCAGCCTGTTTTTTCAGCTGGTCCAGATCCCTCTGCAAGCCATGATAGCCTTCCTCACTGTATACTACACTCCCAATCTTGGTGTCATCTGCAAATTTGCTTTTCCAGTAAACCACTTTATAATCCAGATAATTGAAATAGATGACAAATAACAAAGGACCCAGCACCAATCCCTGTGGCACACCACCAGTCACAGGCCTCCAGTCAGAGAGGTAACTGTCTATAACCACTCTCTGGCTTCTCCCACAAAGCCAACCTCTAATCCAATTTACTACCTCATCCTGAATGCTGAGCGAATGAACCTTCTTGACAAGCTTCCCATGCGTGACCTTGTCAAATGCCGTGTAGACAACTTCCACTGCCTTGCCTTCATCCACTTTCCTGCTAACTTCCTCGAAAAACTATAAGATTAGTTAGACATGACCTACCATGCATGAAGCCATGCTGACTATCCTTAATCAGTCCATATCTATCCAAGTACTTAAATATCCAGTTCCTTAGAACACCTTCCAATAACTTTCCCGCTACTGATGTCAGACCTACTGGCCTATAATTTCCTGGCTTATGTTTAGACCCTTTTTTAAACAGCTGAACAACATTGACTATCCTCCAGTCCTCTGGTACCTCTCCTGTCGCTAAGGATGATTTAAATATTTCTACACTTGCCTCCCTTAAGGTCTGAGGGAACATCTTGTCAAATCCCAATTTACCTCAACACAGCAAACACCTCCTCCTGTAATCTGTACAGGGTCCATGAAGTTGAAGCCACTTTGCCTCACTTCTCTAGACCCTGTGTCTATCTACTGAGTAAATACAGATGCAAAAAATTCATTTAAGATCTGTCCCATCTCATTTGGCTCCATGCATGGATTACCATTCTGGTTTTGCAGAGGACAAATTTTGTCCCTTGCAATCCTTTTACTCTTAACATATCTGTAGAATCTCTTAGGATTCTCCTTCGCCTTGTCTGCTACGGCAACCTCATGCCTTCTTTTTGCCCTCTTAATTTCTTTCTTCAGTGTTCCCTTGCATTTCTTATACTCCATAAGCACCTCACTTTTTCCTCTCTGCCTATAACTGCTATGCACCTCTTTTTTTTCTCTGAACCACTGCTTCAATATCTCTTGAAAACCAAGGCATTTGTTATCTTTACCTTTTATTCTGACAGGCATGTACAAGTTCAGTACTCTCAAACGCTTCTCTTTATGTTAAAAACTTTTGTCTAGTTGGCCTTTATATTCTCTAATGAAAAATAATTTTAGGGCTGTTTTAATACAGTTCTATTTTCAAAGAGACACTACTGGGCTGATGATCAAAATAACTAAAAATGAGAATTTACTGCTGCAGTTTTACAAAATTCTTCATACAGCATGTACAGATCCACGTTTGCATTGATTTTAAAGCCCTGGCAGTAACATTGAAAATCCCATGTGCACCAGTTCAGTTGGAACAGTGATGCAGTTGTTGGTGCTGATGTCTCACTGTTCCATGGTATAAGTTTCTATGCTGACTTTGAATACTGCTTGGACTGCTTGAATAATGTTTGAACATTTTGCTTGGTGACTGCATGTGATTCCTCTGGTTTGCTCCATCCTCCTAAAGACATGCTGAAAAGTTGACTACTGGAAATTGTCCTCAGTGAATATCAGTGGGAAAAAAATCAGAAATACAAAATAGGTTGGCATAGGATAGAGAAATGTAGGGCTACTTGAGGAATAATTTGAGAGAGCGTTGGTTAGATTGATTGATCTATTTGGAGATGGCCTATCTTGATGAGCTGTTTGGTTCATAGTAGAGTGCAGCCACACACATCAGCGGAGACATTCAGCTTCAAATAACCTGAAGTCACAAACTGGGATACTGGATAAGTACTTACAGAGTTTCTGGCAACTGTCAAATCATTTCCAGATTTGATTTTGATGGAGATGAGTAACAGAAAGAAAAGAATGTAATTTTGAGTAAGAAACAGCCACTTCCAGGTTTCTCAGTAAATTGCATAACTTTAACTAAACAAAGAATAACAATTTTCCAAGTGATTTAATCTTTCACATGTGAACCTATCAGTGTTATTTACTGGATCTTGTTGTGATCTTTTATGCATCGACACAGTTCGGGACTGCTTCATCAAGCACTTACATTTCACCCGCTGTGCCAGCCAGAATCTCCCTGTGGCCAGCTATTTCCATTCCTCACCAATATGTCGTTCCACAGCCTCCTCACTGCCAGATGATGGCAAAATGAAAATTAAAGGTTTTCTAATGTGATGCGATGTTTGCATTCATTTTGTGAGGACTAGAATACAAAAGCAATGGTGTAATGTTGAGGCTTTATAAAACATTGGTGAGGCCTCATGGAGTATTATGAGCAGTATTGGGCCCCTTATCTAAGAAAGGATTTGCTGACATTGGAGAGAGTTCAAAGGAGGTTCACGAAAATGATTCCAGGATTGAATGGCTTGTCGCATGAGGAGCGTCTGATGGCTCTGGGTCTGTATTCACTGGAATTCAGAAGAATGAGGGGTGACTTCATTGAAACCTATCAAATGGAGAAAGGCCTTAATAGAATAGATGTCGAGAGGACAGTCCCTTACAGTGGGGTAGTCTAAGACCAGAAGACACAGCCTCAGAATAGAGGGGTGTCCTCTTAGAACAGAGATGAGGAGGAATTTCTCTAGAATCAATCAGAATCAGGTTTATTATCACCAGCATATGTCGTGAAACTTGTTAATTTAGCAGCAACAGTTCAATGCAATACATAATATAAAAGAAAAAAACAAACAAAAATAATAATAATAAATAAAACAATTACAGTATGTGTATATTGAACAGATTAAGAATCATGCAAAAACAGAAATAACATATATTTAAAAAGTGAGGTATTGTCCAAGGGTTCAATGTCCACGAAGGAATCGGATGACAGAGGGGAAGAAGCTGTTCCTGAATCGCTGAGTGTGTGTCTTCAGGCTTCTGTATCTCCTACCTGATGGTAATAGTGAGAAAAGGGCATGCCCTGGGTGCTGGAGGACCTTAATAATGGACGCTGCCTTTCTGAGACACCGCTCCCTAAAGATGCCTGGGTACTTTTGTAGGCTAGTACCCAAGATGGAGCTGACTCAATTTACAACAACTACAGTTTCTTTCGGTCCTGTGCAGTAGCCCCTCCAGACCAGACAGTGATGCAGCCTGTCAGAATGTTCTCCATGGTACAGCTATAGAAGTTTATGAGTGTATTTGTTGACATGCCAAATCTCTTCAAACTCCTAATAAAGTATAGCCGCTGTCTTGCCTTCTTTATAACTACATTGATATGTTGGGACCAGGTTAGATCCTCAGAGATCTTGACACCCAGGAACTTGAAACTGCTCACTCTCTCCACTTCTGATCTCTCTATGAGGATTGTATGTGTTCCTTCGTCTTACCCTTCCTGAAGTCCACAATCAGCTCTTTCATCTTACTGACGTTGAGTGCCAGGTTGTTGCTGCGGCACCAGTCCACTAGTTGGCATATCTCACTCCTGTACATCCTCTCGTCACCACCTGAGATTCTGCCAACAATGGTTGTATTGTCAGCGAATTTATAAATGGTATTTAAGCTATGCCTAGCCACACAATTATATGTATACAGAGAGTAGAGCAGTGGGCTAAGCACACACCCCTGAGGTGCACCAGTGTTGATCATAAACGAGGATGATATGTTATCACAAATCCCCACAGACTGTGGTCTTCCAGTTAGGAAGTCAATGATCCAATTGCAGAGGGAGGTAGAGAAGTACAGGTTCTGTAACTTCTCATTCAGGATTGTGGGAATGATGGAGTTAAATGCTGAGCTATAGTCGATGAACAGCATCCTGATGTAGGTGTTTGTGTTGTCCAGGTGGTCTAAGGCCATGTGAAGAGCTATTGAGATTACATCTGCCTTTGACCTATTGTGACGATAGGCAAATTGCATTGGGTCCAGGTCCTTGCTGAGGCAGGAGTTCAATCTAGTCATGACCAACCTCTCAAAACATTTCATCACTGTTGATGTGAATGCTACCAGGCAATAGTCATTAAGGCAGCCCGCATTAGTCTTCTTGAGCCAGAGAGTGTGAAATTTTTTGCCTCAGGTGGCTCTGGAAGCCAAGTTATTAGCTATATTTGTGACACTCTGGGAAAGGTTTCACTGCTAATGTAACGGTTTCTCTGTAGCAGTGTGTGTTTGTGTTATGACTAGAGATAACATGGGCTTTAGAGTATGCGGCATCCAATGAGGGAAGTGGTTTTCTTTCTTGTGTGTCTGAGAGTGAGGGATTTGCTGGCTTTTGTTTGGCAGAAGATGGAGAGAGAAGAGGCCAGAGCAGAGAGGTCATAGACTGCAGGACAGAGTGGACGTGGAATGGGGTCGGGAGTTGACGCCCGGGGGAAATCGATGAAGAATGAAGGGATAGGAAAGTCGTGAGCTCCAACGTGTGCATTACACTGTTTCATTAAAATAGTCATAGAACCATAGAACACTACAGCACGGTACAGGCCCTTCAGCCCTCCATGTTGTGCCGACCCATATAATCCTTAAAAAAAAGTACTAAACCCACACTACCCCATAACCCTCTATTTTTCTTTCATCCATGGGCCTGTCCAAGAGGCTCTTAAATACCCCTAATGTTTTAGCCTCCACCACCATCCCTCTGCGTAAAAAACTTACCCCTGATGTCTCTCCTAAACTTCCCACCCTTAATTTTGTACGTATGCCCTCTGGTGTTTGCTATTGGTGCCCTGGGAAACAGGTACTGACTATTCACCCTATCTATGCCTCTCATAATCTTGTAGACCTCTATCAAGTCCCCTCTCATTCTTCTATGCTCCAAAGAGAAAAGTCCCAGCTCTGCTAACCTTGCTTCATATGACTTGTTCTCCAAACCAGGCAACATCCTGATAAATCCTGGTAAACCCTCTCCATAGCTTCCACATCCTTCCTATAATGAGGTGACCAGAATTGAACACAATACTCTAAGTGCGGTCTCACCAGAGATTTGTAGAGTTGCAACGTGACCTTGCTACTCTTGAACTAAATCCCTTTGTTAATGAAGCCTAGCATCCCATAGGCCTTCTTAACTACCCTATCAACCTGTGCAGCGACCTTGAGGGATGTATGGATTTGAACCCCAAGGTCCCATTGTTCATCCACACTCTTAAGTAACTGACCATTAATCCTGTACGCAGCCTTCTGGTTTGTCCTTCCAAAAGTCCTTTCTCTTTTCGTTTTCTTTACTAACCCTCTAGTCCAAATGAGAATTATAAAGCTAAATCGTTTAATTACATATGGAGTACTGTTTGTTATTTCATGGTACTGATTTGTAACAGGGGAAAACATCACGCAGCATCCACACGAACGAGATTTCACAAGTTTAGCAGGCCGGAGAGTGTCTTTCCCTAGACTAACACAGCCCACCGAACTTGAGGGTTACATATTTAAGACAGAGGTTGATAAACTCTTGATTAGTTGGGGCATGAAGGGATACAGGGAGAAGGCAGGAGACTGGGGCTGAGTTGAAAAATTGATCAGCTATAATGAAATGGCAGAGCAGACTCGATGGGCGAAATGGCCTAATTCTGTTCCTATATCTGAAGGTCTTATGGTCTAACAGTTCATATTTTTTGAGATGCTACATGTTGATTTTGTTTGAAAGGAACCCCATCAGAAACTCAGCTTTAACCCAAAACTCTAAATTTATTTACTTCCTCATTGAAACTGTCTTTGTCTTCCTTCACCTTCAGCAGTCAGAGTTCCTAGTCCCGGGAAATTGAAACAGAAGTAGTTGATCAACAGGCAATTTAAAACTGAAGTCTGTAGCTTTATTATTTAAATTACTAATTCTCCTCCTGCAAATGGATTGGTAGTATGACCCTTCTCTAGCCAGCATTAAATAAGGAACTGAGGGAGTGGTTTCAAACCGATTTCAAAATTTTAAAAGATTTAGCAGCAGACTCAGAGACAACCCAACCACTTTAAGATTTAAGTTTGACCTCAGTACTTCCGAGAGTTGATTGAAGGAAACAAACAAGTGTGAAGAAAGGTTTTCTATTCATTTTAAAATAATTTAACACAGAATGTTTCCATTCAGGCTGCACTGTGTTGCTTTGAACTGGTTATCAGAATGAGATTTTCCACATGGGCTAATCAAAATGGTAATATATCATAATGATATAACTTGATGGATTTGGGATATTGCTAATCTGGGGCCATCTGCTTGTGGTCAATCCAGATGCAAGAAAATTATTCAAACCAGAAAATAATTCCTATCTACCATTCTTTTGCCATATAATTGACTGTTGTTACAGCCAGTGGAATTACTTAGTGTTTATAGAGAGTACTAATCTCCAATTAATTTCTCCTAACAAGTAGTGGAATTTGACTCTGAGATCAATGGCCAAGTGCTGGTGCCTGCTTTGTAATTGCTTCTTCTCTGGCTGCTCACTCATTCCCTTAATTGCCTTTCTTGAAAGCATTCTTAGCTCAGCTGCAGGAAATAGTCTATCTTAGATTGTAATCCTCCGAGAAAATATTCAGTCAGTTTTAGTGCCGTGTCTCTATGCTTCCAGCAATCACCATCAATCACTTCTGGGCATTCATCTGTTTGAAATGGTGTTGCAAATGAATGTATAACACAGCCATACAATGTGGAAAGTGGACCTTCAACCCACCAGCTCCACACTGCTATCAAACAACCTATTTTATTCTCCCAAACTCAACCCCGCAAATTCCACCACTCACTTCCACACTAGAGACAATTCCAGTGTCGACCTGCAAAGTTTGGAATGTGGGAGGAAACTGGAGCAGCATTTTGTGTGATGGCTCATGTACTACCTTCTTTCCCCTTGCATATTTACTCTAACAAACACAAGATATTCTGCACCCCATGTCCAAGCAGTTGAATAGCATTTATTCCTATGAATAAAGGAAAGAAGAAACAGCTCTCTCAATCATGGTGTCTCCTCCAGCTGGGAAGTACAGACAGGTACAGTATATAAAGTGCCTATAAAAAGTATTCACCTCCCCTCGGAAATTTTCACGTTTTATTGTTCTGCAAGATTGAATCACGGTGGATTTAATTTGGCTTTTTTTTGACACTGATCAACAGAAAAAGACTTCTTCATGTCAAAGTGAAAACAAATCTCTACAAAGTGATCTAAATTAATGACAAATATAAAACATAAAATAGTTGATTGCATAAGTATTCATCCCCTTCACGTCAGTATTTAGTAGATACTGTACATGTTTGGCAGCAATTACAGTCTCGAATCTGTGTGGATAGGTCTGAATCAGCTTTGCACATCTGGACACTGCAATTTTTCCCCATTCCTCTTTAAAAAACTGCTCAAGCTCTGTCAGATTGCATGGGGGTCGTGAGTGAACAGCCCTTTTTAAGTCCAGCCACAAATTTTCAATTGGATTGAGGTTGGGACTCTGACCTGGCCACTCCAGGATATTAACTTTGTTGTTTTTAAGCCATTCCTGTGTAGCTTTGGCTTAATACTTGGAGCAATTGTCTTACTGGAAAACAAATCTTCTCCCAAGTCGCAGTTCTCTTGCAGACTGCATCAGGTTTTCCTCCAGGATTTCCCTGTATTTTGCTGCATTCATTTTGCCCTCTACCTTCACAAGCCTTCCAGGGCCTGTTGCAGTGAAGCATCCCACAGCATGATTCAGCCACCATCATGCCTCACGGTAGGGATGATGTGTGGTGTTTGAGTTATGCCAAACATAGCATTTAGTCTGATGGCCAAAAAGCTCAATTGTGGTTTCATCAGACCAGAAAACCTTCTTCCAGCTGACTTCAAAGTCTCCCACATGCCTTTTGGCAAACTCTAGCTAAGATTTCATGTGATTTTTTTTCAAACAGAGGCTTTCTCTCTGCCACTCTCCCATAAAGCTGCAACTGGTGAAACACATGGACAACAGTTGTTATATGCGCTGACTCTCCCATCTCAGCCACTGAAGCTTGTAACTCCACTGGAGTTGTCCTAGTGGCCTCCCTCACTAGTCCCCTTCTTGCATGGTCACTCAGCTTTTGAGGACTGCCTGCTCTGGGCAGGTTTAAAGCTGTGCCACATTATTTCAATTTCTTGATGATTGACTGAACTAAACCCCAAGGGGTATTCAGTGGCTCAGAAATTGTCTTGTATCCACCTCCTGACCTGTGCTTTTCAAAAACATTTTCACAGAGTTGCTTGGAGTGTTCTTTTGTCTTCATGGTGTAGTTTTTTGCCAGGATACTGACTCACCAGCAGTTGGACCTTCTAGATACAGGTGTATTTTTACTACAATTAAATGAAACACCTTGACTGTACACAGTGATCCGATTTAACTAATTATGTGACTTCTAAAGTCAGTTGGCTGCACCAGTGATTATTTGGTGTGTCATATTAAAGGAGGGTGAGCACTTATGCAATCAAGTATTTTGTGTTTTATATTTGTAATTATTTTCGATCACTTTGTAGAGATCTGTTTTCACTTTGACATGAAAAAGTCCTTTTCTGTTGATCAGTGTCTAAAAAGCCAAATTAAACCCACTGTGATTCAATGTTGTAAATCAATAAAGCATGAAGACTTCCAGGGCGGGGGGGGGGGGGGGGGAGGCGTGGTGAGTACTTTTTAACGGCACTGTATATGAGATATGAAGAACTCAGTCAAGGTGTGTCTTTTCAAAGGTGCCCATGCACACAGTAATACATATCTGACAGAATATTTAATATATGTTTGCACTAATTACTAGAGCACAGATTTGCTTGGAATCCATTGCTTAGTGTTGATCAGTTAACTGCTGCTGACAAAACAACATTTCTAATTTTGTGAGAATAGGTTGAACTGCACAAATGTATTGAGCTTTTGCCAGTACTTTTCTAACCCTCTGAATGTAAGTGGAGAAAAATATACCTCCAGTTCAATTTGTAGGAAACAGAACCATTTTATTTCAACATAATTCAGCCTGTATAGGCCAATGACCCATTTTCAGATAAACTGGTTTGAGTTCTAGTCATGTAACAACCTGTTTACACTATTAACAGACTTCTCTGTTTAACTGTACCGTTGTAACACTGCAGATTGCCAACAGAATTTACTTTTCTATTGCTTGTCATATGGTCAAATCAGAGCAGTCACTGCAGGGGAACGATTTTGCTGAAGACACGTGATCCAGACATCTTGGGTTTTCTGTCTGTTTCACTCAATCAAAAGACTTTAAGCCTCTTTGACCAAAGTCTGAAAACAAAAGCAAAATTGAAAGAGTGCTCCTAAGTATAACCTGTTGGATATTACAGATTCAACCCAGACTCTGCGACTTTTTTTCTGCTTTGTGCTGAACCAAGGCTGAGTCTGGGGACGTACTCCGAGTCTGCGGGCTCCAGGCCATTTACGCCACTATGTGCTGAACCGAGGCTGAGTCTGTGGGCCTGGTCCGACTGCTCTGGGCTTCGTGTCTATAGACTCACTTTCATTCTAAATGCTATTTGCTTTCTTTTATTGTTGGCACAATTTGTTTTTTTTTCTTTCTCTCTGCACATTGGCTGTTTGTCATGATTTTTTAAGGGTCATAGAGTCATAAGAAGCACAGAAACAGGCCCTTTGGCCCATCTAGTCCATGCTGAAACCATTTAAGTGGCCTACTCCCATTGACCTGCAGCAGGAGCATAGCCCGCCAAAACCCTACGATCTGTGTATCTATCCAAACTTCACTTAAATGTTAACATCGAGCTTACATGAACCACTTGCGCTGACAGTTCATTCCACACTCTCACAACAGTGAAGAAGTTCCCTCTGAGGGGAAGTGGGGAAAGAGGGCTGCAGTGGTGCTTGGAGATTCTATAGTTAAAGAAGTAGACAGGAGATCCTGGGACGGGGGTGGGGGGGGGGGTGATATAGACACTCAGGTGGTATGTTGTCTCCCAGGCACCATGGTCAAGGACATCTCGGATCAGGTCCACGGCATCGTAAAGGAAGCGGTGAGCAGCCAGAAGTCTTGATCCATATTGATACCAATGACATAGCTAGGAAAGGTGAGCAGATCCTGGAGAGAGAATTTAGAGAGCTAGGTAGAAAGCTGAAAAGCAGGATCTCCAGGGTAGTATTAGCTGAAATGCTGCCTGTGCTATGCGCCAGTGAGGGTAAGAATAGGATGATTTGATAAATAGTGGCTCACAAATTGGTACAAGGGATAGAGACTCAGATTTCTGGATCATTGGGATTCCTTCTGGGGAAGGTATGACCTGTACAAAAGGGATAGGTTACACCTGAACCCGAGGGGGACCAATCTTCCTGCAAGCAGGTTTGCTAGAGCTGTTAGCAGTGGTTTAAATTAATTTGGCAGGGGAATGGAAACCAACTGATAGGGCTGAGCAACACACATAAAATCAGCAGGAACTCAGTAGGTCAAGCAACATTTTCAGAGGTTTCAAAGGTACTTTTAATGTCAGAGAAATGTATACAATATACATCCTGAAATTCTTTTTCTTTGCAAACATCCACGAAAACAGAGGAGTGTCCTAAAGAATGAATGACAGTTAAATGCTAGGACCCTAAAGCACCCCCCAGCTCCCCCCTCCTGTGCGTAAACAGCAGCAAAGCAATGATCCCCACTCCCCCACCAGCAAAAAAGCATCACCACCCCCACCCCCCACGAGCACTCAAGCGTGCAGCAAAGCATCAATAAAGACACAGACTTTCAGTGTCCCAAAGCCTACTTGTTCACCTGGTAATTCGACCCACCACAGGCTCTCTCTCTCCCGAATAAGGGAAAAATAAGTGTCCCTGTTTCACAGCAAGAGGAGAGACAGAACAAAAACAACTTGCCGATCTATGGTGTTAAAAGTCTGTTGCGTTGCTTTTTCTGAGCTCTGTGCCCAAAGAGCTCGGGTCTCTGGGTGCACAGCCAGCAGTCAGCTCGCTGCTTTCGATCTTCTGTGCATTCCCATGACACATCATGCGGCGGCACCAGCTTTGAATGTGCCAGACTCCAGAAACATGAATATCCGGCACACTGAAGGTGCGTTTGTCTTCCAGGCTACGCCCTTGGCATATCGAAAAGTGGCCGGTCATGAGGCCCTGAGAGTGGGTCCCATTTCTACAAAAAACCAAAGTCAGCGTGTAACTTCAGATCAGGGTCTTCAAAAGAACTTTGAAAGGGGGAAAAAAAGAGATATCAAAAATAGAAATAGAGCTGTTTCCAAAGATGTAAGCAAAGAAGTCACCGTTAGGCACCATCATCCTAAAATCTACTCCTTCCTTCCCCTTCATTCATATTTATAAATTATATATTTTGTTGTAATACTGGTGGATTAAATACCTGAGTGAATTTAACCATTGGGATTTTTAATTGTGGTGCACAAAAATATGTTAAGTTGTTGAATTTCAACCCCCCCCACCCAAACTTTGCCTCTCTAATGCTTAAAATATTCTGCAGTGCTGGTAGAGTGTGGGCCTGTCTCATATATCATTACACAGTGCTGAAAGTGTTGTTTATTGGTCCATGCAAAGAATGTGGCATGATTTGTCTTTGTAGTCAGCAATGATTAATCAATCCCTGTACTTAATGTTATTTTTATTTTCCTGTTCCCATTTGGTTCCATTCCCACCAATTTGACTGTTCACTCCCTTTTGGCTTTATTAGAACTTACTAACGCTCCCAGCATTTAGCCTATCATCTGGCCAGTATCCATTTTGGCTTTCATTATTAGTTCACATTAACTCCACCTTTTTTATGTTCTCATTGTCTTTTCTCTCCAATTCTAGTGTCTTTGCCATGAAACATCCAAAAATAGGAGCAGGAGTGGATCACATGATCACATGCTCGGCCCCACCATTCAATTTAAATATGTCTAATTGACACTGGACTTGACTTGATAGTGTTCTCTGTAGTCCTTTATTCCATCATCATTCAAAATAGCATTTATCTTCACCCTAAGCACTTCTGATAATCTGGCCTCTACATCTCTGTAGAATAGATCATTCTAGAGATTCAGCACTTTTTGTGACAAGAAATTTCCATCTGCCTCCATTTTAAATGGCAGGTCCCTTGTAATAATCCTTTTGTAATAATTTTATAGTTGACAGCTATTTCTTTGCTGGAATTCACTCCCTAATCCTCTTTGCCTCTCTCCTTGTTTTCTTTCTGTCATCCATCTACAATATGAGGACAATTTATGGTGGAAAATTAACCTACCCTTCCCACCATTGAGCACATCTACATGGAGTGTTGTCGCAGGAAAGTAGTATCCATCATCAGGGACCCCCACCACCCAGGACATGCTCTCTTCTCACTGCTGTCATCAGGAATAAGGTACAGGAGTCTCTGGACACAAACCACCAGGTTCAGGTACAGTTATAACCTCTCAACCATCGGGCTCTGGAACCAAAGGGGGTAACTTCGCTCAATGTCACTTGCCCCATCACTGAATTGTTCCCACAACTTATCAATAGGTCTCAATGGGTAGGTTCAATAGGTACATTTACTGTCAGAGAAATGTATACAATATACATCCTGAAATTCTCTTTCTTCGCAAACATCCATGAAAACGGAAGAGTGCCCACAAAAATGAACGACAGCCAAATATCAGAACCCCAAAGCCCCCCCAGCTCCCTCCTCCCACCCACACGCAGCAGCAAGGCAATGACCCCCATCCCCCCACCAGAAAAAAAGCATCAGCACCCCCCCCACCGAACACTCAAGCGTGCAGCAGAGCATCAGTAAAGACATAAAACTGCAGTACCCCAAAGACTACTCATTCACCAGGTAATTTGACACACCACAGGCTCTCTCTCTCCCGAATAAGGGAAAAAGAGGTGTCCCCGCTTTCACAGCAAGAGGGTCTCTGATTTATGATATTAAAAGTCTGTTGCATCACATTTTCCAAGCTCTGCACCCAGAGAGTCGGCCCCAGAAAAGCGCAACTCTACGGACACACACCCACGGTACCGAAACTCACTGCTCCGATGTTCTGTGTTCTCCCGTGACGTCTCAGTCAGGGACACCAGCCTTAAATCAGCTCGTCTTCAGAGCCATGAAAATCCCTGAAGTTACACTAGTCTTCCAGGCTGCGTGTTTGGAATGTTGGAAAGCGGCCGGTCATGAGACCCTGAGAGCGGGTCCCATTCCCGCAAAGAACCAAAGTCAGAGTGTAACTCAAGGTCAGGATCTTCAAACAAACCTTGAAGGGGAAAAATAGATATCAAAGATAGAAATAGAGCTGTTTCCAAAGATGCAAGCAAAGGAGTCACTGTTTAGCAGCATGATCACTCCGCTCCGCCCCTCTGAAAACTCATTTTCAAGGAATCTTCATCTCATGTTCTCAATATTCATTGCTTATTTATTTATTGTTATCATTGTATTTACTTTGTACTTACACAGTTTGTTGTCTTTTGCAAATTGGTTATTTGTTTGTCCTGTTCGTGCAGCCTTTCATTGATTCTATTGTGTTTCTTGTATTTACTGTGAATGCCCACAAAAATGAATTTCGTGGTTGTGTATGATGCTATAGATGTACCTTGGCAGTAAATTTACTTTGTATTTTGTACCAGAGCATCTTTGACATATGAGAGGAAAACTGAACACGCCAAGAAACCCCACAGTCACAGAGAGAACATGGAACCTTCACACAGCCAGCAGCAGAAGCCAGGGCTCAGGAGCTGTAGGCAGCAGCACTAAGTTCTGCACCAGCACATACAAACCAGCAATTAACACTCACTTCTCTTCTGTGCCCCTCTGACATTCTGCCACACATATGCCACCACAGGGCAGGATGTTGCATCACAACACAAAACCTGACAGTGAGGGTTTGTGATAGAATGTCAGAAAGATATAGGCATGATGGTGAAATGACACATGCAGGGCAGGTGAAATATTGTAGTGCTGGCCATTAGGAATGCTGGGACGGGCTGTCAAACACCAAGCCCCTCCCCCTGCCCCACCCTGGAGTGTCGTAATATGAAGTGGCAATAGTGCAAAACAATATTATTTGGTGAAAAGTTTGAGTAGTCATGATGTAATGGCAGATAACCACAATAAATATTTTTTTGTCAGTCTTCACTGTGGAAGACACCAGCAGCCTGCCAGAAATATGATAGTGTCAGGGGGAAGAAGTTGTTATTACTAGGGAGAAGGTTCTTGGGAAACTGAAAGGTCTGAAGGTGGATAAGTCACCTGGACCAGTTGGTGTACACCCCAGGGTTCTGAAAGAGGTGGCTGAAGAGATTGTGGAGGCATTAGTAATGATCTTTCAAGAATCACTAGATTCTAGAATGGTGCTGGAGGATTAGAAAATTACAAATGTCACTCCACTCTTTAAGGGAGGGAAGCAGAAGAATGAAAATTATAGGCCAGTTGGCCTGACCTCAGTGGTTGGGAAGATGTTGGAGTCCATTGTTAAGGATGAAGTTTCAGTGTACTTGGAGCCACATGATAAAATAGGCCAGAGCCAGCATAGTTTCCTTAAGGGGAAATCTTGCCTGACAAATCTGTTGGATTTCTTTGAGGAAATAACAGGCAGGGTAGACAAAGGAT
This sequence comes from Hemitrygon akajei, assembly GCF_048418815.1. Lineage (NCBI taxonomy): Eukaryota > Metazoa > Chordata > Chondrichthyes > Myliobatiformes > Dasyatidae > Hemitrygon > Hemitrygon akajei. The sequence goes on along the minus strand of NC_133141.1, from coordinate 2,126,032 downwards.
GTTGTTTATTTGGATTTTCAGAAGGCCTTTGACAAGTGCCACACATGCAGCTGCTGAACAGAATAAGAGCCCGAGGTATTACAAGAAAGACACTAGTGTAACACCCTGGTAAGGGTTTTACTGCTAATGTTGTAGGGTATTTCATGTAATAGTCTTTCTGTAGTAGGAGTGTGTTCTGCTGACAGTGTTTGGGTTACTGTTAAAGATAGCAGCTGCTTCAGAATGTGTGTCATCCAATGAGGAGAGTGGAACTGGGAGAAGGTTCTAGAGAACACTGAGGGAGCAGTTTTTGTGAAGAACACTGAGTTGGGTCGAGCTCTTTTTCGGCGGGAGATAGAGAGAGAAGGTGCTTGAGAGAAATAGAATTTGATCCGACGGGAACGTGTGATCCATTGGAGCCCAAGAGGGGCACTCTTACCGAGAAATGGTGAATAGGAGTTGGTGCATCAAAAACCACAGCTTCTGGAAGATTTGAGCTCATGTATAATGGGCCCTTTTTGTTTTTTTTTCTTTCTTTCCTTTAATAACTGTTTGCTTAAGTTAACATTCTTAAATATACTTCTTTATGATGGCATGCAGTGTACAATCTGTTATTTCTTGCTGACGGACTATTGCAGGGCAGTAAATCATACAGCATTCACACAAACAGAGGTTTGGTGGGCATGACATCCCAACCCCATGGATTTGGCTGGACCAAAGTTGTATATACCCTAGATGTACAAAGCCTGAGAAAGGTGGGCTTCTCATTGTGGAGTCTAGTGGCTGTTAGTGAGGGGCTAACGAGCTGCATTTCCAGAGATGCCCAGTAAAAAGGGGTTTCATTTCGGAGGCTTGGCCGGGATCAAATTTGTTGAATGCTGTGTGATTGCCCTAAGAATTGATTAAGTGGGTTTGTGTTTAAGCCTGTGTTGAACTATTGTCCAGGAAAGTGATTAAGATACGTGGTTATAGATGCCACAGGGGTTAAAGGTTGGTGCAATTTTAAAAAGATTGCTCGTAACTAGTACTTGTGTTCTGAGTGGGGGCGAATATCCGCAGTCTAAATGAATTTTTGATTAAGATTTTAAGTACTATTAAAGTATTAGAAAAAATTACAATCATCTAGCGTCAATTTGACCAAATGGCAGGGAAAGATGTGGTGTTAGTTCAGACTAGCGCTGATGTAACACAAGTGGATATGCCCATTACCCTTAGAGTATCCTGTTACGCCCGTGGTCCCCTCCTTTTTGAGAATGGCAGGATCGCTACTGATTCGAGTCAGGAGACCCAGGAAATGAGAGAAAGACATGCAGAATCCACAAAGAGTTTGGAATGTGTCCTGGCCTCCGAAAGGCGGAACCATTGATAACGGCTATTGTCTCTTGGAGACGGACTTGTGTATTGAATCCTGTATGATGCAGCGAAGCTCCCAGGCAATGATCCGGGGGTGGGGGGGGGGGGGTTGGTGGAGGGATTGCATCATCCCACCCTGATTGACATCTGAGACCCTGTGAGTCAGGATAAAAGAGGGTCTGAGGAACAGCCCCTTCAGACGCACCAGAAGAAATACTAGAACTCCTGTAACAGTGTAACAGCGAAAGCCAGTGGAACCAGCCCACGTGCGTCCTTTTCCATTTGCCTCAGAATTGGTGGGTCTTGCCACGGAAGCACGGCTTTAGCTAACCTCGAAGGGGAAATCAGTCCCCCAATGACTCTCGAAGGATTGACATCATAAAAGGAATGGGCAAGTTAAACCTCCGTCTTTCTCTCCAACCAAAAAGGCTGCAGCCTACAGCTTGACTGAACTAAAGTGACTTTTATATTTCCATCGGACAATACATTATCCCCTAGACAACGATAGAGCTAGTTCTTATTGATTATTATTATACCCGTGCTTTTAGATTTAGTATTGATGACGTATATTATCTGTGTGTTTGCATTGATATTATTTTTGTGTATTTTTATCAATAAATACTGTTAAAAATAGTACCATCAGACTTCAATGGACCTCTCTATCTTTGCTGGTAAGTGACCCAGTTACGGGGTACGTAACAATCCAGTGAGGAGGGGCCATGGGCTAACCATCCTTTCCGAGAAGAGTTGGAAGCCCAGTTTCCAGTAGAGACAAGTTGCTCTCATTTCTGCAGAGTGAGGGAAACGTGTGGTTTGATGTGGTAGGTCTAATGAGTCCTCCAGCGAAGGGTGAAGGTTCTGAGTTGGTAGCAGCCCTTATGCCCCAGCAGATAAATGGCAAAGTGCACCGGCGGAGAATCAAAGTTAACATAGACTGAGAATGTTCTTAGGAGTGAAGCCCACACCTGATGGGGAAGAGGAATATGAGACTTGGATGGAGCAGACCTTCAGATACTCGATGAGTGGCAGTGCCCTGATAACGTGAAAAGACAACGACTGGTAGAGAGTCTAAAAGGCCCGGCTGCTGAAGTCATGAGGTCCTTAAAGGTCCGTATGATGGTTATTTGTTGTTGAAGCTGGAGTTTTCAGAAGCAGATGTAGGTGCAGCTGAAGTCCTTGATATGTTAGTGTTGGTTTGTCTGGATCTAATCAAGAAGGGTGAAGATTCAATTCATGTGGGAACAAATACTCCTATTGTGAGGAGAATAGAGGGAGCCCATAAGGAGAAAGTTGGAGAGAGCTTTCTGAAAACCTTGCCCATTCACCCTGTTTGAAGATGTCTTTTCTACTGACGAGTTTGATTTGGGTTGCTCCAAGAGTACTCACCACACCATCTGGGTGACAGAGGACCTCCCGTTCAGAGAAAGGTCACTGCAGTTGTCAAGCACTGAGGACGTTCAGCAGCATCTGCAGTAGCCGAAGGAAGCTGGGGTCATCACTGAGTCCAGGAGTCCCATAGTGGTGGTGAGGAAGAAGAATGAAAAGGTACAAATGTGTGTCGATTATCAGACTCTGAAGTGACGAACAGTCCCCGACCTGTATTGAGAATCGAGGACACACTGTTCTGCCTGAGTGGAGCAAAGTGGTTCAATGTGTTGGACCTAAGGAGTGGGTATTATCAGATACCCATGAGTGAGCCTGACAAGGAGAAGATGGAAGTGATATGTCCACCTGGATTCTTTCAGTTTGAAAGGATGCCCCAGGGCATATCAGAAGCTCTGGCTATTTTCCAATGTGTCATGGAGAATACTGTGGGGGATATGAACTTGCTTGAGGTGCTGGTGTACCCGGATGATCTCATAGTGTTCGGTTCCACCCTGGAAGAGCACGAAACGAAGCTACTGAAGGTGTTAGGCCGCCTGAAAGCTGAAGGTTTAAAACTGTCACTGGACAAGTTCCAGTTCTGCAAGACATCTGTCAGCTACTTTGGGCAAATAGTCTCATCTGATGGAATAGCTATGGATCCATCAAAGATAGAGGTGGTGACCACATGGCCAAGGCTCATGCATGCTTGTTTCTTGGATTCTGTGGGTTCTAAAAGGTGAATCACCCTTTGAATCTGCTTGGATTTCCAGCATCTGCAGATTTTCTCTTGTTTGTCTTTGAATCAGCTTCTGTGCGGTTACCCTCCCTTGGGGAAGAATGGAGTGAGGATGAAAGAAGAAGATGGTAAAGTTTATTTTAGCCCTCTGGAGCCTTTTGGAGCAATTTGGGATGCAAAATGTGAAGAGGCCTTTCAGTGCTGATGAAAGCGCCTGTGCTGGCTTTTGCAGACCCCTGGTTGCCGTATGTACTGCACACAGATGCCAGCAGAGAGGGCTTGGGGGTGATCTGTATCAGGATCAGGGCATAAGGTTGAGACCTGTCACTTTTGTCAGCCAGAGTCTGTCATCCTCTGAGCGAAACTACCCATGCACAAACTGGAGTTCCTGGCATTGAAATGGGCTGTGGTAGATATGTTAAATGATTATTTATAAGGTGCCAAGTTCAAGGTGAGGACTGACAACAATCCATTGACTTATATCCTGACCTCGGCGAAACTGGACGCCACAGACCATCGTTGGTTGGTGGCATTGTCTGCCTGATTTCAGCCTGAAGTACCGGCCGGGGAGCCGGAACGCTGATGCGGATGCTTTGTCCTGACGTGTGCATGAAGGGACTGGACTGGGGCGGAGAGTGGGAGAGCGTTCCTGCCCCTGGGGTGAAAGCCATGTGCCAGTTTTCCATCATGGGAAGGCCGAGGAAAGGCAAGAGCAGAACTAAGTGGTAGATCATTTGGGAACTTCTGATGGTGCCACTCCTCAAGCTTACTGCAACCTGACTGCTCTGAAGACAAAGCAGTTGCCGGAAATGAGTCCCAGGGAAGTGGTTGCCACTCAGCGAGATGATCCATGTGTTGGTACCATTTGGTCAGTGGTTGAAAAGCTGTACCATCCTGCCGTATCTCCACTGCTAAGAGAATGGAACAAACTGGAGTTGGAGAACCAGATTCGCTGAAGAATCACGCTTCCTCCAGATAGAGGGCCTATGAGGACTACTTCTTTATCCTTTTTGTAGAGCGCAGGGCCACCTGATCTGGTATGTATGGATAGCCACTCCATAGAGCCTGAATTCAGCAACACAGCAAATGTCTTGGTTATTACAATCACTACACCAGATATGCTCAAGCCTTCCCTTGAGGTGAAGTTGCTGAAGGAACAGCTGACAAAAGTACCTGTGTTGGCTTTTGCAAACCCCCAATTGCCATATTTATTGCATGCAGACATCCATTTCAGGATCAGCTGTTGCGGAAGGGGATATGGCCCAAGATGAAAAGATGAAACACCCTGCTGTATCTCTACTGCAGGCCATAGCGTCATGGGAACAGTATTTCATTCATTATGGCCTTTCCAGATGGATACATAGCGATCAGGGAAGGGATTTTGAGAGTAGGCTCATACGTGAATTACTCAGCATGCTTGGAGTTGAGAAGTTGAGGACGATGCCTTATCACCCTCAGGGTGATCCCCAGCTTGAAGGTTCAACCGGACATTGCCAGACATGCTCAAAACCCTGGAGATCAGTAAGAGGAACAAATGGAGTCAATATATTGGGCATCTGCTCCACTGTACAAAGAACAAAACTACTGGGTACTCGCCGTATTATTTGATGTTTGGGCACGAAGCAAGATTGCTTGTTGACCTCTGTTTTGGGGCTGGTGGGGAAGATTTGCCACAGAGGTCCTATCTGAAGAATGTGTCTGACATGAGGAAGGAATTGCAAAAAGCTTATGCACTAGCAGAGGTCTCTGCTACCAAGCAGAATCAAGGAAATAAGAGGAGTTATAATTAGGTTCTCCCAATTGATGGCTGGAGACAGAGTTCTAATAAAGAATTTGGGGCTACCAGGGAAGCATAAGTTGGCTGACTGCTGGGTGGTTATGCCCTATGTAGTGGAGAGCTAGTTTTCTGGGTGAAGCCAGAAGAGGGGAATGGGCCTGTCAAAATTCTCCATTGGAACCACCTTCTACCTCTGGGACAAGAGGTACGTGGTGATCCAGAGCCCGACATGAACCCTACACCTAGTAGGAGGACTCTGCAGTGAAGTGGGAGAACAGAAAGACAATCAGTGGAGACAATGAAGGGGACATAACCATTGAATGCTGTATGGACTCAGAGGATGAGAAAATGAAGTGTGTGGTACGTTACCTTATGCAAACTCCCCAATAATTGATGAAGAGATTTCCGAATCTCCCTGCGCTGACTCGGAAGTAGTGGGGGGTAGAACTAGCAGTGGACAGGCAGGTTTGCAGCTGGACAATGAAGGGAGACTGGGTTCTAAAGTAACTGATGATGAAGCTAAGCTCAGCCTCGTGACGGGGTCTGGAGTTGCTGGAGTATTGGACAGGGAGAGGACTCTCCACAGAGACAGGAATGATCCCAAAGAGTGTCTGAAACTGAAGATAATGGATAAGGAGATCTCAAAGAGTCAGGAAGCCCCCAGATAAGATTATATAGAGAGGGGTCGTAATATTGGGGGATGGAAGTAGATACAGTAAATGTGGCTTGAAATAGCGAAACATTTAGAAAGGAGAGGTTCCATTAGACAGACACAGCATGGATTCAGAAAAGTCAGGTCCTATTTGACAAACTTACTGGAGTTCTTTGAGGACATAATGAGTGCAGTGGATAGAGGGGAACAGGTGGATGTTGTATACTTGGATTTCCAGAAGGCATTCGATAAGGTGCCGCACAAGAGACTTACAAATAAGATACAGATGCATGGAGTCGGAGGAAGTGTATTGACATGGATAGTGGATTGGTTAACCAATAGAAGGCAGAGAGTTGGTATAAATGGGTGTTTCTCCAGTTGGCAGTCAGTGGTGAATGGGATGCCCGCAGCTGTTTACTATTTACATTGATGATTTGGAAGAGGGGACTGAGTATAGGGTAGCAAAATTTGCTGATGACACTAAACTGAGTGGCAAAACAAATTGTACAGAGGATGTGGAGAGTCTGCAGAGGGATATAGATAGGTTAAGTGAGTGGGCCAATGTCTGGCAGATGGAATACAACGTCGGTAAATGCGAGATCATCCACTTTGGAAGGAATAGTAGAAGAGCAGATTATTATTTAAATGGTGAAAGATTGCAGCATGCTGTTGTGCAGAGGGACTTGGGAGTGCTTGTTCATCAATCGTAAAATGTTGGCTTGCAGGTACAACAGGTTATTAAGAAGGCAAACGGAATGTTGGCCTTCATTGCTAGAGGGATTGAATTCAAGAGCAGGGAGGTCATGCTGCAAATATACAGGGTACTGGTGAGGCCACACCTGGAGTACTGTGTGCAGTTCTGGTCTCCATACTTGAGGAAGGATATACTGACTTTGGAGGCAGTGCAGAGGAGGTTCACCAGGTTGATTCCAGGGATGAAGGGGTTAACCTATGAGCAGATTGAGTCGCCGGGGACTATACGAGAGGGGATCTTATAGAAACATACAAAATTTTGAAAGGAATAGATAGGATAGAAGAAGGAAAGTTGTTCCCATTGATAGGTAAGACTAGAACTAGGGGACATTGCCTCAAGGTTCAGGGGAGAAGATTTAGGATGGAAATGAGGAGAAGCATAAGAATGTAAAAAGAATCTTAAGAAAGAAATTAGAAAAGCTAAAAGAAGATATGAGGTTGCTTTGGCAAGTAAGGTGAAAATAAATCCAAAGGGTTTCAACAGTTATATTAATAGCAAAAGTATAGTGAGGGATAAAATTGGTCCCTTTGAGAATCAGAGTGGACAGCTATGTGTGAAGCTGAAAGAGATGGGAGAGATTTTGAACAATTTCTTTTCTTCGGTATTCACTAAGGAGAAGGAATTGTGTAAGGTAAGGGAAACGAGTAGGGAAGTTATGGAAACTATGACAATTAAAGAGGAGGAAGTACTGGCACTTTTAAGGAATATAAAAGTGGATAAATCTCCGGGTCCTGACAGGATTTCCCTAGGACCTTGAGGGAAGTTAGTGTAGAAATAGCAGGGGCTCTGACAGAAATATTTCAAAGGTCATTAGAAACGGGGATGGTGCCGGAGGATTGGCATATTGCTCATGTGGTTCCATTGTTTAAAAAGGGTTCTAAGAGTAAACCTAGCAATTTTAGGCCTGTCAGTTTGACGTCAGTGGTGGGTAAATTAATGGAAAGTATTTTTAAAGATGGTATATATAATGATCTGGATAGACAGGGTCTGATTAGGAACAGTCAGAATGGATTTGTGCGTGGAAGGTCATGTTTGACAAATCTTATTGAATTTTTTGAAGAGGTTACGAGGAAAGTTGACGAGGGTAAAGCAGTGGATGTTGTCTATATGGACTTCAGTAAGGCCTTTGACAAGGTTCCGCACGGAAGGTTAGTTAGGAAGGTTCAATCGTTAGGTATTAATATTGAAGTAGTAAAATGGATTCAACAGTGGCTAGCTGGGAGATGCCAGAGAGTAGTGGTGGATAACTGTTTGTCAGGTTGGAGGCCGGTGACTAGTGGTGTGCCTCAGGGATCTGTATTGGGTCCAATGCTGTTTGTCATATACATTAATGATCTGGATGATGGGGTGGTAAATTGGATTAGTAAGTATGCAGATGATACTAAGGTAGGTGGCGTTGTGGATAATGAAGTAGGTTTTCAAAGCTTGCAGAGAGATTTAGGCCAGTTAGAAGAGTGGGCTGAACGATGGCAGATGGAGTTTAATGCTAATAAGGTGTGAGGTGCTACATTTTGGTAGGAATAATCCAAATAGGACATACATGGTAAACGGTAGGGCATTGAAGAATGCAGTAGAACAGAGATCTAGGAATAATGGTGCATAGTTCCCTGAAGGTGGAATCTCATGTGGATAGGGTAGTGAAGAAAGCTGTGTGCTGGCCTTTATAAATCAGAGCATTGAGTATAGGAGTTGGGATGTAATGTTAAAATTGTACAAGGCATTGGTGAGGCCAAATTTGGAGTATTGTGTACAGTTCTGGTCACCGAATTATAGGAAATATATCAACAAAATAGAGAGAGTACAGAGAAGATTTACTAGAATGTTACCTGGGTTTCAGCACCTAAGTTACAGGGAAAGGCTAAACAAGTTAGGTCTTTATTCTTTGGAGCATAGAAAGTTGAGGGGGGACTTGATAGAGGTATTTAAAATAATGAGAGGGATAGATCGAGTTGACGTGGATAGGCTTTTTCCATTGAGAGTAGGGGAGATTCAAACAAGAGAACATGATTTGAGAGTTAGGGGGCAAAAGTTTAAGGGTAACACGAGGGGGAATTTCTTTACTCAGAGAGTGATGTGGAATGAGCTTCCAGTAGAAGTGGTAGAGGCAGGTTCGGTATTGTCATTTAAAGTAAAATTGGGTAGGTATATGGACAGGAAAGGAATGGAGGGTTATGGGCTGAGTGTGGGCCAGTGGGACTAGGTGAGTGTAAGCGTCAGCACGGACTAGAAGGGCCAAGATGGCCTGTTTCTGTGTTGTAATTGTTATATGGTTATATGGTTAAACTGTTTTTCCCAGAGAGTGGTGAATCTGTGGAACTCTCTGCCCAGGGAAGCAGTTGAGGCTTCTTCACTAAATATGTTTAAAAAACAGTTAGGTAGGTTTTTACATAGTAAGGGAATTAAGGGTTATAGGGAAAAGGCAAGTAGATGGAGCTGAGTTTACAGACAGATCAGCCATGATCTTATTGAATGGTGAGGCAGGCTCGATGAGCCAGATGGCCTACTCCTGCTCCTATGTGTATCTTCTGTTCTTATATATGTTCTAAATGGAGAGAAAGAGAATTACACTGATAACCAGGAAAAATGAAATGGAAATTTTGTGATGGGGGATGCAGTGAGGGTGGTGATTCAGGTCTTGGCTTCAGATAGTCAAGGTGTTAGATAATTGGGAAGGTAGTGTATTGAAGAATGAGGAGGCCAAATCCACGCAATATTGAATCAATCAGGATGTCAGTAGATGGATCAGTGACTGGGAAACCATACCACTGAAGGAGGTGCCCAGAGGTTATAAGGGAAGGAAGGAATTTGGTGGAGTTTCAGTCTGGAATAGAGTTATGTAAACATAGCTGTTTTGGGAGTGCCCAACAACAACATGGATTAATTCTCCTTGAACGCCTGAGGCAGAATTCACATTGTGTGTTTGAACGTCAGGAAGTAACACTGAACATTTAGGTTGAAACAGAACAGTCCATTTTACGCTGGAAAATGCCTTTTTTCATTGTGCCCCATTTAAATATATAGGGACAATTATTAGATGCTGTTGATGGAATTAGGCAGCTAAATTGGAAGCCTAAGTCTTCACTGAGGAAGACATCAGCAATATACTAGACATTCAAGGGTGTCAGGGAAGAGAAATATGCGCAGTCACAATTACGACAGAGAAAGTATTCAGGAAGCTGAATAGTCTAAGGGTAGATAAGTCTCCTGGACCAGATGGAATGCACCCTCGTGTTCTGAAGGAAGTAGCAGTGGAGATTGCGGAGGCATTAGCAATGGTCTTTCAAAAGTCGATAGATTCTGGCCTGGTTCCAGGGGACTGGACGATTGCAGATGTCACTCCGCTATTTAAGAAGGGGGCAAGAAAACAAAAAAGAAATTATAGACCTGTTAGCTTGACATCGGTGGTTGGGAAGTTGTTAGAGTCTATTGTCAAGGATGAGGTTACGGAGTACCTGGATGCATATGACAAGATAGGCAGAACTCAGCATGGTTTCCTTAAAGGAAAATCCTGCCTGACAAACCTAGTACAATTTTTTGAGGAAATTACAAGTAGGTTAGACAAGGGACATGCAGTGGATGTTGTGAATTTGGATTTTCAGAAGGCCTTTGACAAGGTGCCGCACATGAGGCTGCTAAACAAGATAAGAGCCCATAGAATTATGGGAAAGTTACATACATGGATAGAGCGTTGGTTGATTGGCAGGAAACAGAGAGAGTGGGAATAAAGGGATCCCATTCTGGTTGGCTGCCGGTTACCAGTGGTGTTCCACAGGGGTCTGTGTTGGGGCCACTTCTTTTTACATTGTATATCAACGATTTGGATTATGGAATAGATGGCTTTGTGGCTAAGTTTGCTGATGATACAAAGATAGGTGGAGGGGCCGGTAGCGCTGAGGAAACAGAGAGTCTGCAGAAAGACTTGGATAGATTGGGGGAATGGGCAAAGAAGTGGCAAATGAATTACAATGTGGGAAAGTGTACGGTCATGCACTTTGGTAGAAGAAATAAACAGGCAGACTATTATTTAAATGGGGAGAGAATTCAAAGTTGTGAGATGTAATGAGACTTGGGAGTCCTCATACAGGATACCCTTAAGGTTAACCTCCAGGTTGAGTTGGTGGTGAAGAAGGCGAATGCAATGTTGGCATTCATTTCTAGAGGAATAGAGTATAGGAACAGGGATGTGATGTTGAGGCTCTATAAGGCACTGGTAAGACCTCACTTGGAATACTGTGTGCAGTTTTGGGCTCCTTATTTAAGAAAGGATGTGCTGACATTGGAGAGGGTTCAGAGAAGATTCACTAGAATGATTCCGAGAATGAGAGGGATAACATATGAGGAATGTTTGACCGCTCTTGGGCTGTACTCCTTGGAATTTAGAAGAATGAGGGGGGACCTCATAGAAACATTTCGAATGTTGAAAGGCATGGACAGAGTGGATGTGGCAAAGTTGTTTCCCATGGTGGGGGAGTCTAGTACGAGAGGACATGACTTGAGGATTGCAGGGCGCCCATTCAGAATGGAAATGCAAAAAAAATTTTTAGCCAGAGGGTGGTGAATCTGTGGAATTTGTTACCACGGGCGGCAGTGGAGGTCAAGTCATTGGGTGTATTTAAGGCAGAGATTGATAGGTATCTGAGTAGTCAGGGCATGAAAGGTTATGGTGAGAAGGTGGGGGAATGGGACTAAAGGGGAGATTGGATCAGCTCATGATGAAATGGCGGAGCAAACTCGATGGTCCGAATGGCCGACTTCTGCTCCTTTGTCTTGTGGTCTTATGGTCTTATGGTCTAAATTAGAAAATATGATTCATTGGTGGCATTACCCAAGCCATGTGCTGTTGACATGCTGGCAAACAGATTAGGAAAGTCAGTTTGTGGTTGGGAAGGAGCTGTTCCGTTTCATGAGACACTGTACCCTCATGATGGATTTCACCTGAACTAGGACAAAGGTCTCAGCTGAAAGAATAACAAGAAATATAATTAAGACTTAGATCAAATAACGAAGAGAGAGAGAGCTGCTTAAAATTACAAAGCCCTAACAATAAAAGAGTCGGTATGAAAGATTAAAGAGCATTTAAAAACAGCAGGATAAAATAAAAGGCCTGTGATTGGATAATAGCATGCTTATCTGCACATTCGAACCAGATGAAGAAAAGCATCCATTATACACTGTTACAAAGTTAATTCTTTTTCTTTTCCTTTTGTTACCCTTTCCTGTCAATTTATTTTGGAATAACTGAAGTTTCCTGTGATTATTATTCACTCCAGCTACTTATTTCATTGACTTTCTCTTGCATATCTTCCTCAGATCCAAACTCCTTATCTTTTAACTCAACTTTAGAAAAGATAGGCCATAGAGATAACCTGATAGAACATTTAAAGGTACTATTAGATTAAAGAAAATTGCTTAGAATGTTGTCAATAAAAGCAATAAGCTTGAGGATTGGGAATGCTTCAAAATTCAGTGAAAGAGAACCAAGTAATGATTACTAGAAAGAGAGAGTAATCCAACTACAAACATAAAAAAACAGGCTCACAAAACTTTCTATATGCAAAAAAAGACAGATCAACAAAAGTTAAGTATTGGTCCATTACCAACTGAGAGAATAAAGATTATATTAGGGACAGAGGAAGAAATTAAATAAGACATAGAAAAACTCCTAAGGACTATGGATATCAGTAAGTCTAGAATGAATGAAGAACTGAAAGAAATTAGCATCAGTGAAAGAATTATATTGGTTAAGTTTGGGACTGAAAATGAATAAATTCTACGATGAGGTGCATTCCACAGTTTTTGAAAATAGTGGGTACATTAGTTGTTTTTCCATGGATTCCAGAACATAAGAGCTGAGACAAGTGGGGTCAGGGATCAGGCTAGGCCACATTTGTTCAAGATCTATATCAGTTGATTTAGATAAGGGATATGCTGCCATTGGAGAGGGTCCAGAGGAGGTTCACGAGAATGAAAGGTTTAAAGTATGAGGAGTTTTGATGGCTCTGGGCCTGTACTCACTGGAGTTTTGAAGAATGGGTGGGGGGGGGGCAGGGATGTTATTGAAACTTATCGAATAAGTGGATGTGGAGAGGATGTTTCCTATGGTGGGGTATTCTTTAGCCAGAGGGTGGTGAATCAATGAGATTTGCTGCCACAGATGTCTGTGAAGGCAAGGTGACTAAGTGTATTTAAGGCAGAACTTAATAGGTTTTTGATTAGTCAGGGCATGAGGGGATACGGGGAGAAGGCAGGGGATTGGGGCTGAGAGGGAAAATTGGATCAGCCACGATGTCATGGCAGAGCAGACTCAATGGGACAAATGGTCTAATTCTGCTCCTGTGTCTTATGGGTCATTCCAGTGAGTGTTCTCTACTTAGTTTATGCTTTTATTACAAATGTCTCATTCCATTTAAGTAAGGTCATCTTTTCTACCCTTGCTTTCAGTGCATTAGCACAAGATACTTATGAAACTGGGTGAAGCCAAAGGTCAGATACCAGCACAACAGCCGAGTACAGGTATCAGCAGCTGGTAAACATGATGAGATCTTGCACATCTGAAGGAAGTGGTTGACTCTGATCAAAAAGTTTAATTAGTTTCAGGAAATTAAAGGTGTTAATTAAGTTTATTAATTATGACATTTATCTTTTTAATAAATGTTATTTTTTAAATTACTTAACTTCTCTCAAACCTATCAAAGATATTTTTGTGTGAAGAATGACAATTTATTTCCCATGAGCTTTATACGTAAAAGTTCATTTTTTAAAATTTTATTTCTTTTTCTCAATATCTTGCCCTGCTGCTTCCTTTGCTCATTTGGCACGGATGGCGCTATCTCACTCTTTTCCTGCGGACATTTTTCTGCAGATGGTGCTTTTACCGTTCAATAAGCAACAACGCCCCCAAGTCGGAATGGGATGATCCTGAACCCTCATTTCCAGAAGGATTGGCAGAAGAGAGTCCGTACTTGGTTCAATCAGCCAGCCAGAAAAATACGCAGACGGAAGGCACGGCAAGCTAAAGCACGTCGCATTGCTCCACAACCAGTTGCTGGCCTCCTTCGACCAGTTAGATGTCCCACTGTAAGGTATCACACTAAAGTACGTGCTGGACGAGGCTTCAGCTTGGAAGAATTAAAGGCAGCAGGCATCAACAGGAGAGTGGCACGTACTATTGGTATTCCAGTTGATTATAGGTGTTGCAACAAGTCAAAAGAATCTATTCAGTGTAATGTTCAGCGTCTAAAAGAATATTGTTCTAAGTTGATCATCTTCCCAAGAACGGCTTCTGCACCCAAGAAGGGAGATTCCATAGCTGAAGAAATTAAAGTGACTTATCAAAGATATTTAAAGATAGTTTCGAGCTTCTGAAGGCATCAGCAGCACAGTTGTCAGGTGTGTGTACTCAGGATTCACCACCTGAGGCCCAGTCACAGCACCTGATGGCAAAAATTTCAAGGTCCCCAATGAAATCAGCCCTCCAGGCTGAACAAAAAATGTGGCTGTGGCAATAGTTCAGCTATCTAGCCAAGACAATTGAGTCTGACCTGCCCTGATTGTTGCCGTGAACAACTGGCATTGATATTACCTGTGGCACAAGCTGATCTTGACCATGCTGGTACATAGAGCTCTACATTTGGCCTCAGTTTCCTCTTAGGTGGAGGAAATATTTGGAGGGCTCCTAGTCTGGGGGCATTTGTACCAATGTCAGGATGAACTCTTATGATGATTTCTGCTCATCTATATCACCATATGACATAGGCCCCAGATTTTGTGGAAACAGTTGATGTGCAAAGTAATGATTTCTGCAGCTTTTTGAACTACTCAGCAGAGCCTTGCAGCTGCTGAAACTAATGGGAAAAACTGGAAAGTAACTGAAGCTAAGAAAAATATTGAAATAATGTACTTAATGCATATTATCAGAACAGGATTGATAGTGATAACAATGGAAGCCTATTGTGCATATTAACGTTCAATCTCTGTGGGTGGTCCTCACACAGTCTTGGTTCTTTACCTATAAATAACATGAGGGTCAAATGCCTAGCCTGAAGACTACTTACAATGCATAGTTCAATCACTGAATTACTGCAAGAAAGGTTACCTTAAGAGTCCTAATGCATTTTTATTTCAAACTATATGGTGTCTATTTACATTAGCAATGTAATGCACAACTAGGCATTTAATTAGAGCTATATACAAAATATACAACATTAAAGAAAATAAACAAAGGTTCAGACACTAACATTAGAATCTTTGATGTCTAGACCAGACATTTTGAAGACAATAGCTTTAAATAAGTAGCATTATAAATCTTACCTCATGAAATATGATTAAAGAACTTGACTGATTAAGACAACAATCAATTGCGAGGATTCCAGTTTAGGGAATTACTTCAGTGAACTCTGTATCTCAGAATCAGGTTTATTATCACTGACATACCGTATGTCACGTAGGTTGTTGTTTTGTGGCATCAGTACACTACAAGATATTTAAAAAATATAAGTTGCTATAAGAAATATAAAAAATAAATAAGAATTGCAGAAACAGAGCAAAATAGTGAGGTAGTGGACATGGGTTCATTGTCCATTCAGAAATCTGATGGCAGACAGGAAGAAACTATTTCTAAAGTGTTGAATGTGCATCTTCAGCTGCCTGTAACTCCCCCTGATGGTAGTAATAAGAAGAAGGTATATCTTGGATGGTGAGAGTTCTTAATTATGGATGCCACCTTCTTGAGGCATTGACTTTTGAAGATGTCCTCAATGTTCGGGAGGCTAGTGCCCAGATGGAGCTGGCTCAGTTTACAACTTGATGACTTTGCTCAGCTTGGTTCATATTCTGTATTTGCTTTCCCAATTTAAATATTATTGTTCTCCTGTACTTTAGACAACAAACATACATCAGGGAAGGAGTTTGTAAGCCACTGGTGTTACATCCCCCGTGGGTATCTTGTGACTGTCTTATGACCATGATGTAATTGAGTATCTGGTGAGCGTGATGTAATGGTCTTGTGATGGTGGGGTGATGTATTTTCCTGCCAGTATGAGGTCACATGATGTAATTTTCCCACCAGTGTGAGGTCATGTGATGGCCTGTTCCAACAGGTATAAAATGGGGAAAGCCCGCTGTGACGCAGGAGTTTTTGTTGGGACGTTGTTTAATTCGTCCATTGCTCTGTTATGCTGCATATTTGGTTTCATGACGCAGTTTTGTTTTAAAGTGGAGTTTTGATTCTTACTGTAAGGTACATTGTCATTGTGTCGGCAGTTTTTGAAAACCACTGCCAGTTATGTTTGATGTATCTTCGATTTAGTCTTAAAGTCTAAGTATTGGAGAGTGAAGATCTACCGAAGTACGGAAACACGAGGGATCGAGTAAAGTTGGTGTCGTCGGCAGTTTAATACGGGATCAACCTTATTGGATCTTCGTTCCAGAAATAGTAACCTGCATCTGAGATAGCCCCTACATTGTAAGAGCAGAAAGGGTTGGGCATAGTGTTATTCGCCAAGGAAAAGGTCAGTTCCTTCAAGCCGTTTTTATTCCCTTCATTGTGAATTCTTCGGGCAAGGCATATTTTGGCTGGGATCAGCAGTAATGTCACATCGTCGAGGAATTTGTTGCTTCAGGAAAGTCTCTCCTAATTGACTGTATAAATCATTTGGACTTTCACATTTATCACTTTAAGAACTGTGTTCGCATTTATCACTGTTCGCGTTGCCGTATAGCAGTTAACTTCCGGTTAAGTTAGTAATTTGTTTACTTTTCATTTTTATTGAGCAGAGTTTAAATAAATGTTTGTTTATAAAAAAAAAGCTGTCTCAATTCTATATTCATTGTTGCCGTATCATAACACTGGTCCTAAAGGTTCTTTGGCACCATCAAGGTTGGTAGAACATATGGTGCCAATCAGAGCATTGGTTTTTGGTCCTGTGCTGAAAACTTCATTCTACCCCATGATATAACAGCTGGTCATTACACAGAACCGAACATGGGTCACATGGCATTCCTTTCACAGACAAGGATTGGGGAAGCAGGGATATCCAAGGCCACACACCCACTTGTGCCTGTATTAGGGTTGGGAGATAGGAGTGGAATTGGAGCCCTGCAGGTCAGAAGGTGGGGAGAGGGACAGGTTGGGAATAGAATGCTCAAGGACAGGTTACCTGTTACAGATGGACAGTACATTTGGTAATAGGGGTGGTGGGGAAATCAGAAGTTTGACATTTGCACAGTTAAATGAAAAAGTCTGGTAGTTGGGTGAATGAGGGAGTATCTTTATTTTTGGGGTAAGATATCACAGGATTGGCAGCAAATCAGGAGGTGCAGGGTGCCTGATGGAGATTAGAGGCAATATGAGATGCTCGTGAAGTGAAAATGTGTAAAGAATGAAAGGAAGTCACACATTTTACCTGAGGTGTCCCCATCAGTAAATGCCTTGCAAGGCCCAATTTATTAGGAGTGCACTCCAATAGAGAGCACCCCCTTGTGTGGACAAACAGCCTATGCCACCTGATATTCCCAGGGTGTCTCCCATCCAAGTACTAACCAGCCCTAAGCCTGCTTAGATTCCCGATCAGATGAGATTGAGCATTCTCAGGCTAATAAGGCCATAGGAAGTGTTATTCCCAGGACTGGTTTCTGACAATGCCTCAAAGAAGTTTTGTATTGGCACCATTGTAAGGAAATAAAAGTGATTTCTATTTAATAATGCTAGAAAAACAGGACTTTGCAATTAAATTTCCATGCAAGGAAATGGGACCAAGTATGAGCCAACCATTCAAGGACTGAAGAACCTTCCTTTTCGTTCCTTTTACTGGTGAGGGAATGCCCAGTTTTAATCACACCTACCTCAAATTCCAAACCTGGAAACTTAGGTACCAACATTACCGCAGTGTTATTGTGGCAAGTGGCAGGAGGGGATCTTTGGTGGGAAATTATTTATTTTTATTTTACTTCAACAAGTTTCCCAAGCACTGATCAACTTGATTAGGCCACACAGAAATATTTTAACAACTTACCATAAAATTCCATGTCATTTTGAACCAGTGTCAGATTTCATTTCAACATTTGCTGCTCTGGTGAAAACAGGCTCAGAATAGTTGGCCACTCAAAAAGAATTTCTCATCCTTGGCATCAGCTTCTAAGATTTAGACACTTAAAATGGAATAATATTTTCCAGCATATGAACTAAAGACCAGTTTTGATCAAGAAAAATGTGTGACAGCATTCTGTGTGGAGAATTCATGCATTCCCTGTGACCACATGGGTCTCCTCCTGATGGTCCAATTTGCTCCCACCTCCCAAAGACATGGCGATCAGTAGGTTGATTGCCCATTGTAAATCAGCATAAGTGTGTAAGTGAATTGTAGAATCTGGAAGTTGATAAGAATTATATGAATAATTAAGAAATAAAATCAATGTGGGTTTAATGTAAATGGGGTCTTAATTATCTGTGTGGACTTGGTTTCCTGTATGCCCTACCTACCCGCTGTAGTAACCTGATTCCTGAACAGTGAAACCCTTCATATTAAAAGTATATAAATACTATTCCCAAAGATCAGTTAAACCTGTGAAATCACCTCTTTCCTCTCCCAAAGGCATTCTTGGCAGGAAAATTGATAAATTAACTCTGTGATGTTCAGAAAGTTAAAACAATTTTTTAAAAAATCACCAAATTTATCATAGAAATAAAACAAACCTTAAAGTTAAAATTCTAAGTCATTTTAGAAATAGCTAAAATTCAAAAAGCAGTAAAAAGTAACACAAAGCAAATATATGCGTTTAAATGCATTGAAGTTAATCATTAAAATATTCAAACTAACTTCATTAAAAAATATAAGATATCTGGAATTAACCCATCTTTTCTAGAAGCCTGCAGTAAAGTGATTATCTGCCACTGGTTGTTTGTTTCCAATGAACTTTGTTTATCTATAATTTTTCATAAATTCTATTGTATTTATTTTTTCCTTGTAAATGTCCACAAGAAAATTAATCTCAAGGTAGCACAGTGGATTTTGGTTAATCAGGGCAGCTGCTTATTTGGGATAACTCTCTTTAAAAAAACAAATCAAAAAAATGACCAGGATTCTCTTTGTTTATTTGGGACCCTAGGCCGCTTAATTAGGGCAGGAGACTGTTGCCAAAGTGCTTCTCACTAGCATCAGACATGTGCACTTGTGTAGTCCTTAAACATTTCACAGTGCTTAGAGTAATCAGTTATAAAATAGCATCAGTTGCATGTGTTTGTGTTTAAAAAGCAGTGATTTTTGTCACTGATAGTTGGCAAAAAATAAACCAAATGAGAATTCAGAACCGTTTTGCTCACTGCAGTTTCAAGCATTCAGGCTTGAAGGTGCCAGAAATAGCCGGGAGCGAAAACAAAACCATTTCACTGCTTCAGCAAATTAGGAACTATGAAGAACTTGAAGGTATTGACAATCATCTTGAATGTTTCAGTGAAAATGAATATTTCGAAAATTGTATTCAATGATAGCATTGCATTGTAGATAGATTAGTGTCTGCAGTGATATTGTTCATACACAGTTTTATAGTTTCTGTAGTAGTATTGGTAGTGTTCTAATTTGTTCTGTGTTTCAGTTAAATACACAATTTGTTAATCAGTTTGTATTTTTTATACATTTGAACTATTTTCATGAAAATTCAACTAATTGGGGCAACTGCTTAATTGCGCCAAAATGTTCTTGTCCTGATGTGTCCCAACTAACTGGAATCCACTGTAAATGGTGAAATATATGTACTTTGATAGTAAATTTATTTTGACTTTGACTTTGAAACAAATCAAGTGATGTCATTTCCTTTGCAACAATGCTTTAGCAGTATTTTGATATTTTACAGGGAAATTAGTACACAGACATTGGCCATTGTCAGGGCAGTCCAGTTTTCATGATGCATTCCATTTTTTAGCACGCCTCAACCCAGATTAATTTCCCATCTGTCTGGATCCTTTGCTACTCCATCCAATGACCCTGAAAATCCTGAACCTGCCCTGACCCTGGAGGGCACAGCTCTCTTTGTGCTTTCTACAGTACACAGTGAAAAGTATACAGTACAAATTCAGTTGCATCCTTAGCTGTAGATGTTTGAATTCACTATCCTGGGAAGGTTGCAGAGGCCAGTTCAATGAGGTACTTAAAGAAGATGCAGATACATTTTTGAAGGATTGAAGAATTTAGAACTTTAGAGAACTGGCACAGATCAACCATGATCATATTGAATGCCGGAACAGGCTTGAGGGGCCAGGTGGCCTACTCATGTTCCTATTTTCTTATGTTCTTGCATTCCTTAAAGTTGCTGTAGTAGGCTGCAGTCAAAATGTTCATTGGCTTGCTACCTAAAGACCATAAAGCTGCCCTGTAACAAAAGTTCACTACAATACCTAAGCAACAGCTCCAGTACCAGTGGGGTTCTAACACTTTTCTGTTGTTCATTCTTCTGGGATTCTTCTGTTTTTTGGATGTCTGTGAAGGCTAAGTATTTCAGGTTGTATGCTGTATACATTCTCTGATAATAAACGGAATCATTTGAACCATTTGATCCATTTGAACTATGAACACACTTCCAGTTTTACAACTGTTTGATAACCGATGTGGTCAACCTGCACAGCATCATTTGTTTTACCTTTGAATTTCTTACCTTGTAACAATAGGAACAGCTTTGAAAAATGCTGAAGTTACTTTTAAAATAGTAATTTCTGCCCCATTTGCCTTGACTCTTGTAAATTGATTTGGGCCTGGAGCAATGTTGCTGTCTGTTTAGCTATTTTGACACGGTATGGCTAAAGCTGCCAAGAGTCTGATTGGAAGGCTCTATAAATAAAATTAATTAAGGGTTCCAGGAACAAATTGTGTGGGAGTACTCAGAAATCTACACTTTGTCCATTCCATGAGACACTTCAGGCAACTGTGATAGAAAGTCAAAGGTTTTAAGTAAAGTGGTTTTAGTCTGGATATGTGAGAGTAAAAAATAATCCAGTTCTATAGCATCTTAATGTCTAATGATCTTCAGTATGAAGTTTCTGCAAGTCTATGTATGGATTGAGAGAAAGGTTTTTAAGCTGTTAGTGCTTTCAATGAACTGATGTAGAATCCATGGACTGTGGTCCTCTGTCCTGTCCTAAATCAGGCACAGCTATGATACCACTTCCAATCAAACAGATCACTAACACTTTCTAGCTAGGCTTACACAGTAAGTGTGATCCATTTGAGGAAGTGTCTGAGACAAACTGTCACTTCATGGGATCTTACCTCAGAGTGGGAAGAAAGAAAGAAATGTGGACAGCATAAGAAAATGCCACTTTAGACAAGTCACTGATTACTGAACTGTGGCTGAAGTACACATAACTATCACTCATTCAGACACAGGGAAGGACATTGAGAAGAACATGTAAGCATTGCTCTATCTTGCTGCTACCCAAGGGGCCGTTGACTTTTTTTTGGGAAAACAGTTTACCAGCAACAGCATCACATTACAAAAAGATCTCAAAGATTCCCTCAAAGTGGAGCTGACCCATCTGGTTTACTTGTAGCATTTCTGAATGAGCTACACTGGCACAGTATGGTGCTTCAGTGAAACATTCAATGCATATCCCTGCTGTAGAGCCATTGCATCAATCTACTTAAACATGATGACCAGTCGTACATGGAACCCTTACTCAGTAAGGACATTTGACTTGATGCTGGTCTGAGGTGTTTTCATAGCAGGTAAAGTTATACCAGAACTACTAATAACTCCATGGGACATCCTGTAACTCCATTAACAACAAGCAAAATGTGCACTTATAGAAACAAGAAAATGCTTATGTGAAGAATGAGTCTCATCTCAAATATCCCTGTTATTATAAAAAATTAAAGCATTAACCTGTTGATTTTTGGAATGCTTTTCTTGAGATAGGAACACTGCTGTGCAGTGCCTACTTACAATGCAATGTAGTCAGTGGAAAGATACTTCTTGTCGGGAGTTCACTTCGATGGATCTTACTGATGATCTGGAGTGTGTGTTCATTGAGTTATTGATAGTAAATGGTTTTTGCTGTGTCTTCCCAACCTTACCCCAGAGCCTCAATATTCTCTCTGCACAATCTACCTCTTTAAATGGTTCCTGTGGACTGGTCTACAGCAATTTGTGAGGCAGCATCATGGGCTACTGGGATTGATTTCCTGTCCTAAGGGAGTTGCTTCTAAATGTTTCTAGATGTGGTTGGGCCTGCTAAGACACTGCAGTCAGATGCTTGCAAAGCCTGTATTTAAATACTTCCAAAGAAATTCAAAATTCAAAGCAAAGCTCCTTTGATCAAAAGTTACTGGAAAAAACTCATTAAGTCAGGTAGCATCCGTGGAGATAGAATGGAACTGTTCAGAAATTCTATTAGTTTATAATTTCCTACACATGCATTGAACTCACTGGAGCCCCATTTCCAACACTCCTTTCAAACTCACAAGAGGCAATTTTTTCCATGCACCATGCACCCTTTAAATTCACCCATGTCATTGAAATATTTATTAGGCAACAGTATAACACTGAAAAATAGTGAAACAAGAGTGCACTGGGCTATTAAAAGGAGAAATGTCCAGTGGTGTGGAAATTTTGCCAGTGAGGCATCACCACAGTCCTAGGGGTGCTGAATATTATTAGATTTTGATCTGAAATTCACTGATCTAGAATTGCATTCTTTGGTTACTTGATTAGTTTGGACCTTAGAATCAGGAGAATACCAGGAAAGGAGAAATGACATTCTCTGGAAATAAAAGGATGAAGATATTTTTTGAAAACCATTTTTTGAAAAATAGTGATGTGAGCTGATGAAAATACAACTTCAGCACAATATTTCATTCTTTTGAGCGCCACACATTCATCTCAGTTATGCACATAGGAAGCAGTCTAAATATAATCTCAATATTAAGAGAACCCTGTTTGAATGAATTATGGATTTACATTGAGAATTCCTCCTGCATTTACCAGCTTGAAATGGCATAGACTGCCCCATTTCTAACACTTCTACAATGTCTGCAACTTGGATTTCCATTGGGACATTTTTTGGGATATATTTCTTTTTTGGACTACTCGTTTCCACGGATGTTGCCTGACCTGCTGAGTTCCTCCAGCGTGTTGTACGTGTTGCTTTGACCACAGCATCTGCAATGTACTTTGTGTTTATTTCTTTTTTTAGTAGGAAGTGTCTGACCAATTTAAATGGATTAAGAGTAACTGTAAAAAAAGTTTTTTATTTTTGATACAGTCACGCAGCAAGTCAAGTCTTCTTGATACTTAATCAACCTACGAAGCTTGTAAAACTTGAGATCTCTAAATTTGAGCTGGATTGAAGACTGCAGTGAATGCCACACTGGTGTGAGGCATCACCAGTGACAGCCATTATAAACATTTCATGCATCTCAGGCCCTGCATAAAGATACAACATCTATTCATAGAGAAATTCTCTGTAGTCCTTTATACAACATTTTACAACCAGTGTCCTATAAATTTTAGCTGAAAGTTCAATTTAATAGTCTGAAGGAACAGATTCCCAGCTTTCATCCAACTTTTCTGTCCTGGACCTAGAATCCCCATATTATTTGGTCAGGTCCTTTTTATGACCCAATTACAAAAAAAGAGAGCAAAAAATGTCAGAAACCAAATAGCTACCAGTCAGGGGAAGTCAAATACCCATTCAAATGTGGTAACACTTGACAGAAGACTGAAGTGTGGAGGGCCATTCCCAGAATTTATTTTATAATTGACAAAGCACTGTCCAACAATAGAGCTTATCTTTCCCCATATTGAATGTGCATCAGCAACGAGTGGCAGCATGTTGTCATTTCTATGATAGTAAACCCTCCCACAAAGGAGATATCTACCAGATTATTTCAATGAAGGCAAGAATGGTTGCTCTGGGTGGCTGCTAGAGCAAAGCCCATTAGTTAGTTCAAAGTAAATATAGCCATAAAGCATCTTGAAAGTAGAATCACAGAATCACTGAAGCGAAGGAAACTCTTAGGCCCATCTAATCATTTGCTAGCTCTTGTCTACTAGTTCCATTCCTCTATTCCCTTGAAATTATTTTTCCTTCAAGTACTGATCTGTTTCAAGGCTCATCAGGCAGTGAATTTTATGTCACTCTGCATGAAAAAGTTGTTCCTTGTGTTACCTTTAGGTCCAGTTTTTTCTGGGTGACTGAGTCTGCTTTCCTTTCAGTGTAGAGTAAGATCAGTCATTACATTCATTTACCTGTGGCAACCCAATAGCTGTGTAAACCAAACTGAAGCCTGGACTTTATCTTGTTTATTTTCAATTCAGCTAGAATTGGATGTACAGTGTCAGGAAAATTACCTGCAGAAATGTTCCCAAGTTTCTACATTATCTCTTTGAGCTGTCCAAACCAAAGATATCATAATGGAGACACATGAGATCATAAGACAAAGGAGCAGAAGTCAGCCATTCGGTCCATCGAGTCTGCTCTGCCATTTTATCATGAGCTGATCCATTCTCCCATTTAGTCCCATTCCCCTGCCTTCTCACCATAACCTTTGATGCCCTGGCTACTCAGATACCTATCAATCTCTGCCTTAAATACACCCAATGATTGACCTCCACTGCCGCCCGTGGCAACCAATTCCACAGATTCACCACCCTCTGGCTAAAAAAATTTCTTTGCATCTCTGTTCCTGAATGGGCGCCCTTCAATCCTTAAGTCATGTCCTCTCGTACTAGACTCCCCCACCATGGGAAACAACTTTGCCACATCCACTCTGTCCATGCCCATGCATGACCATACATTTTCCAAGATGTTGGTATCTGGAGCAACAAACTGGAGTGATGCAGGGTGTTAACTTGAAATTGTTACGATACGGCAACAATGAATATAGAATTGAGACAGGTTTATTATAAACAAATAAAACATTTATTAAACACTGCTCAATAAAAAAACCAAAAGTAAACAAACGACTAACTTAACCGGAAGGTAACTGCTATACGGCAACTTGAACAGTTCTTAAAGCGATAAATGCGAACACAGTTCTTAAAGTGGTAAATGCAAAAGTCCAAATGATTTACGCAGTCAATTAGGAGAGACTTTCCTGAAGTAACAAATTCCTCAATGACGTGACGTTACTGCTGATCCCAGCCGAAATATGCCTTGCCCGAAGGATTTACGACAAAGGAAATAGAACGGCTTAAAGGCACTGACCTTTCCTTGGCGAAACCCTGCTCCAGCCCTTTCTGCTCTTTTAGCAGCGACTATCGCGGTTGCAGGTTACTAATTCCTTCCGAATGAGGATTCAATCAGTTCGATCCTGTATTACCACTGACAACACCAACTTTACTCGATCCGTCAGGTCTCCGTACTTCCGTAAATCTTCACTCTCCGACTGGACTGAACTGGCAGTGTTTGGCGAGACTGCCAGCAATAACCTTTGTGACTTAAGGCAGAAAGTAAATCCCCACTTTAAATCAAAGCTGTGTCATGAGACGAATATGCAGCACAACGGAGTCACTGACAAATTAAGCCACGAACTGACCTGTGTCACCATAGGGCTTTCCCCTTTTATACCTGTTGAAGTAGGCCATCACATGACCTCTCACTGGCAGGAAAATTACATCATGTGACCTCACATTGGCGGGAAATTACATCACTCCACCATCACAAGACCATTACATCATGCCCAGCGGAGACTCAATTACATCCTGGTCATATGACAGTCACAAGATACCCACAGGGTATGTAACAAAATGTTAATTTTTTTTCCTCCCACAGATGCTGTTTGACCTGTTGAGTTCTTCTTACAGATTGTTTGTTACCAAAGGTATCTCAACCTGATTCCATGTTCAGTTGATCATGGTGGAGGTACGAAATAATAGGATTTAGCATCTATTAGTTAGGGAGAGGAAAGTTCCATTGCTAATCACTGTCTAACACCTACTGACAACATGTGCTTAAACTTCAGGTGGATTACAATTAGACTTGGTTTTATGGAATACATTCAGAGTTGGTTTGAGGCTCTTTTTGGTTTAGACTATGAGACCATAAGTATTACTGGTTTCCACTGTTCCATTTTCTCATTTCTAAATTTCCCAAGTTATGGATATATGTACAAATCAACTAAGTCCCAGTATTGGGCTAGATATGCCCAGAGTATTTGAGTTTTCACACTTGCTTTGTGCTTGGAGTTTGGACCACTACAATTACCTTCAGTATCTCTGAGGAAGAAATCAGTAAGAATTTCAATGCCTGCTGAT
Organism: Hemitrygon akajei; assembly: GCF_048418815.1. NCBI lineage: Eukaryota > Metazoa > Chordata > Chondrichthyes > Myliobatiformes > Dasyatidae > Hemitrygon > Hemitrygon akajei. The sequence continues at coordinate 2,100,174 of NC_133141.1, read as the reverse complement.
TCCCTGAAGGCCTCTTTGGAAGAACATCAAGCAGTTAGAGGGTGATGGAACAGATCAGCACTTACTGTTGATAGCAAAGAATCATTACTTGGGAAAAGAAGCAAAAGTATCAGAAAAATGCCAGTTCTTTCTGAATAACTTCACTTGCTTCAGTGAGGTGGAACAAGTTGGAAAAACCTCCACAATGCATGTGAAGCTTCAGAGGTCTGCCTCAGCTCTGTGGACGAACTCTTAACCAAATCTTACAGCTTCAAGCCCCTCCATAGTACATGAGCACATAATCTCCTATGACATGTCAGTGTCCATGATGCAGTGTCACAAAATCAGGAGTGTCATGAGCATTATTATAGTGAGAGAGTCAAAGAGAGATACAACAGGAAAACTCCTTCAGCCCACCAAATCCACACTCAGCATCATGCACCCATTTTTACAGTAACCCTGTTTTATTCACCCCCCACCAATGGCAACATTTTGCACCACACACTTCCCAGAGTCTGCCACTCATTTCCACAGTGGGAAAAATGAAATATATAGTAGCCAGTTAAATATATTTTATCTTTGGGATCCAGAAGAAACTAGAACACCTGAAAGAAAGCCACATTGTCACAGAGGGAATGTTAAAGCAGCATACAGACAACAGGATTGGACCCAGGTCTTTGGCACTATGAGGAATAAGCTCTACTGGTTACATCTCTGTGCCAGCCGGGTCTGATAAGTGAGAAAACACTGAAAATATGAAAAAGGAGCAGGTCTAGGCCACTCGGTTCTTCAAACCTGTTTCACCATTTAATAAGGCAATGGTGAATCTTACTGTAGCATCAATTCCAAATTTCCTTCTACCCACGTTGACCTTTCACCTCTTGCTTATCAAGCATCCATTTATCTCTGCCTTATTCAAAAACCACTGGAGAAGAAAGTTCCAAAGGTCCACAATCCTCTGGGACAAAAGCAAACTCATCACTATCTTCCATTGACAGCTGTTACCTTTAAACAGTGACTCTCAGTTCTACATTTTGGCACAAGGGGAAATATTCTCTCCACATCCCTGCTGTGGAGACTCCTCAGGAGCTACAGTATACAACATATAGAAACTGTAGTAGTACTTATTAATACATGTTTCTTTTTTCCCTCTTTTCTAAGACATGAGAACCATGTGATATTTCAGTGGAAACATTAACTGCACCAAGAGAATATTACTTAAACCAAAGTGGAAATGAAACCTCCCTCTACCCCATACAATCTCCTTAAAACCCCACATTGACATTTGAGGAAAACTTAAGATTTATAGTTTAGATAATATAAACCATCGAATAGTTGGCTGTTGTTGCATTTATTGCCTATTGGTAATGAAGTAGAGTAAAACACTTCTAAGTGCTTATGAAGTTGTGGGCAGCCACAGTTAAACAGTTAAAACTCAGATTAATAATTTGCAACACTCTTCGTATTTCCAGTGCTGTTGTTTAAAACATTCAGAGCAGTTTGACCTTCAGTAGCAAATATTCTGCTTAAGGTCATTCCAGAACCGTAGGCCTGTCAAATCAATAAGGAGAGAATATTACAGAAGCTTCATTACCACATATCCCAGCACAATATAGAGAAGATGAAAAAGGACAAAAGAACTTAATCAGCAGAAACTTTTGACTCAGGCTACTCTTAGGATTTCAATTTAAGTCCGCAATTGCTCAAATAACAAAAGACTTTGGATGTAGAAATTCTGCATTTTTAAATATTGTTAAGAGGCAGTCGTGCTTATGCACCATAATGGCAGTGGACAAAAATGTTTATCCGTTGTCCAGAGCGCGCACGTGTGTCTGTATATCCTCTTGACCTCACAATCTACCTCATCATGATCCTGCATTTTATTGTCTACCTGCACTGCACTTTCTCGGTAACTGTTACACTTAGTTATTGTTTTTCCTTGTTCTACTGCAATGCACTATGTAATGATTTGATCTGTATGAACAGTATGCAAGAAAGTTTTTCACTGTATCTCAGTACATGTAAAATAATAAACCAATACGAATAGAGATGTGGGTTCACCTTTAAGAGCTATGTGCAGTGTGTACCATGTGATGTATCTTTTGATACATTATTATACCAACCACTTTTGTTAGTTGAGAGTTAATACCTTCAATAAATGATGTTCTGTTGTTGATAGCTCCATCTCTATTAATGCTTGGACAAGCCAGTAGACAGCAGACTGCCAGTGACACAGGAGTACTCTGTTGAGATAGCTGTCTGTCACTTACCAAGCATGGACCTCAGGCCAGAAATAGCACAAGCAACAAACAAGAAGCTGGAGGAACTTAACATGCCAGGCAACATCTGTGGAGGGAAATGGACAGCCAATGTTTCAGGTCATGCTCTTTCATCTCATTTGATGCTCCAGATTCCAGCATCTATGGAGTCGTGTGTCTCCAGGAGCATTAGCAACCCTGCCATGCATTCCCAAACCCAGAGACAGAACTACAAGGGATCAATGCATTTTTAGCAATTCACCTAACTGAGTGTAACAATATTTGAGACACCAGCTCACTTGTGATTAAATGGGATTGCTGCCATAAGTTGTGCTTTAATGGGAGCACATCTGCACAGTAACTGCAGCAGAATAATGATCCCTGTACATTGAGTGCTTATTCCCCAGACCTTTGTTCCTTACTTCTCCATTGCCTAGGGAACCAGCAGTCTATTAGGGAGGTCAGTACTAATATGATCCCATCAGGTTCTGAGTCCTTGGAGATCCACTCCAACACAAACATAAAGTTAGACATAATTTTAATTTATATGAAATATTTAAATAAGATTATGCAAATCCGAACACCAAGGTCAGAACAAGACTGAGAATCATAAATATTAAACAGTGTAAATCAACTGTCATTATTTTTGAAGGAAAAAAGCTGAAATTTTGTATTGATCAATTATTTTTCTCCTCTTCTTAATTAAGAAGCCCATTTCCTGTTGCCAAATACTGATGGATAATTTGTGCAATATGTCAATGGACTTAAAGGATATTTTTGCTTCTTCTTCAATAGTAAATATTCAAATACCAGATTAATAGTACTTGTATTTCCAAAGGCCAATGTCTACATCATTGTTGTAAAATCCCCAAAGCACATAACCCACCTGGGTAAGGAAAAATTAACAGCTGAGCCTCACATAGTGCTTACACTGGATAACAATGGACCCTCACTCTTTCACAAAATGATCACAATTATATATCACCTCGGCTGAAATAATTCATTCAGGGTTAGTCACAGTTTGAATCTGGAACTCCCTCAGAGACCTTTGTTTCATTTCACACTTCTGAATGAATAAAGGTGAGTGCAAGCAGTCCCAGATGGGGAAAGGAAAGATGAGTCTGTGAATGGCCTTGTGATGCTTAGAGAAAGAAAGAAAAATATTAATGGAGACACAAGAGATGGCAGATGCTGGAATCTGCAGCAACGAACAATCTGCCAGAGGAATTCAATGTATGAGGAAAGGAGTGTCGATGTTTTGCAACCCAGCTGCAGGACCCAATTAGAAGAAATTTATTAAATTGGATAAAATTTGTCCTCTTGAAGATCAGAATGGTCGGCTATGTATGGAACCAAAAGATGGAGAGTGACATAGTTAATCCAGAAACAAAGGTTCTGAACTTAAAGAAGGGTAACTTTGAAGGTATGAAATGTGAATTAGCTAAGATAGACTGGCAAATGATACTTAAAGGGTTGACGGTGGATATGCAATGGCAAGCATTTAAAGATCGCATGGATAAACTACAACAATTGTTCATCCCAGTTTGGCAAAAGAATAAACCAGGGAAGGTAGTGCACCCGTGGCTGACAAGGGAAATTAGGGATAGTATCAAGTCCAAAGAAGAAACATACAAATTAGCCAGAAAAAGCGGCACACATGAGGACTGGGAGAAATTCAGAGTCCAGCAGAGCAGGACAAAGGGCTTAATTAGGAAAGGGAAAAAAGATTATGAGAGAAAGCTGGCAGGGAACATAAAAACATAAAAGCTTTTATAGATATGTGAAAAGAAAAAGATTGGTTAAGACAAATGTAGGTCCCTTACAGTCAGAAACAGGTGAATTGATCATGGGGAACAAGGACATGGCAGACCAATTGAATAACTACTTTCGTTCTGTCTTCACTAAGGAGGACATAAATAATCTTCCGGAAATAGTAGGGGACCGAGGGTCTAGTGAGATGGAGGAACTGAGGGAAATACATGTTAGTAGGGAAGTAGTGTTAGGTGAACTGAAGGGATTAAAGGCAGATAAATCCCCAGGGCCAGATGGTCTGCATCCTAGAATGCTTAAGGAAGTAGCCCAAGAAATAATGGATGCATTAGTAATAATTTTTCAAAACTCCTTAGATTCTGGATTAGTTCCTGAGGATTGGAGGGTGGCTAATGTAACCCCACTTTTTAAAAAAAGGAGGGAGAGAGAAACCAGGGAATTATAGAACGGTTAGCCTGACATCGGTGGTGGGGAAAATGCTAGAGTTGGTTATCAAAGATGTGATAACAGCACATTTGGAAAGAGGTAAAATCATCGGACAATGTCAGCATGGATTTGTGAAAGGAAAATCATGTCTGACGAATCTTATAGAATTTTTTGAGGATGTAACTAGTAGAGTGGATAGGGGAGAGCCAGTGGATGTGGTATATTTGGATTTTCAAAAGGCTTTTGACAAGGTCCCACACAGGAGATTAGTGTGCAAACTTAAAGCACACGGTATTGGGGGTATGGTATTGATGTGAATAGAGAATTGGTTGGAAGACAGGAAGCAAAGGGTGGGAGTAAACGGGACCTTTTCAGAATGGCAGGCAGTGACTAGTGGGGTACCGCAAGGCTCAGTGCTGGGACCCCAGTTGTTTACAATATATATTAATGATTTAGACGAGGGAATTAAATGCAGCATCTCCAAGTTTGCGGATGACACGAAGCTGGGTGGCGGTGTTAGCTGTGAGGAGGATGCTAAGAGGATGCAGGGTGACTTGGATAGGTTAGGTGAGTGGACAAATTCATGGCAGATGCAATTTAATGTGGATAAATGTGAGGTTATCCACTTTGGTTGCAAGAACAGGAAAACAGATTATTATCTGAATGGTGGCCGATTAGGAAAAGGGGAGATGCAACGAGACCTGGGTGTCATTGTACACCAGTTATTGAAAGTGGGCATGCAGGTACAGCAGGCAGTGAAAAAGGCAAATGGTATGTTGGCATTCATAGCAAAAGGATTTGAGTACAAGAGCAGGGAGGTTCTACTGCAGTTGTACAAGGCCTTGGTGAGACCGCACCTAGAGTATTGTGTGCAGTTTTGGTCCCCTAATCTGAGGAAAGACATTCTTGCCATAGAGGGAGTACAAAGAAGGTTCACCAGATTGATTCCTGGGATGGCAGGACTTTCATATGAAGAAAGACTGGATCAACAAGGCTTATATTCGCTGGAATTTAGAAGATTGAGGGGGGATCTTATTGAAACGTTTAAAATTCTAAAGGGATTGGACAGTCTAGATGCAGGAAGATTGTTCCGATGTTGGGGAAGTCCAGAACGAGGGGTCACAGTTTAAGGATAAAGGGGAAGCCTTTTAGGACCGAGATGAGGAAAAACTTCTTCACACAGAGAGTGGTGAATCTGTGGAATTCTCTGCCACAGGAAACAGTTGAGGCCAGTTCACTGGCTATATTTAAGAGGAAATTAGATGTGGCCCTTGTGGCTAAAGGGATCAGGGGTATGGAGAGAAAGCAGGTACAGGGTTCTGAGTTGGATGATCAGCCATGATCATACTGAATGGCGGTGCAGGCTCGAAGGGCCAAATGGCCTACTCCTGTACCTATTTTCTATGTTTCTATCTTAGGTTACAAGGAAAGTGGATGAAGGGAAGGCAGTGGATGTTGTCTACATGAACTTCAGTAAGGCCTTTGACAAGGTCCCGCATGGGAGGTTAGTTAGGAAGATTCAGTCACTAGGTATACATGGTGAGGTAGTAAATTGGATTAGACATTGGCTCAATGGGAGAAGTCAGAGAGTGGTAGTGGAGGATTGCTTCTCTGAGTGGAGGACTGTGACTAGTGGTGTGCCACAGGGATCAGTACTGGGTCCGTTGTTATTTGTCATCTATATCAATGATCTGGATGATAATGTGGCAAATTGGATCAGCAAATTTGCTGATGATACAAAGATTGGAGGTGTAGTGGACAGTGAGGAAGGTTTTCAAAGCTTGCAGAGGGATTTGGACCAGCTGGAAAAATGGGCTGAAAAATGACAGATGGAGTTTAATACAGACAAGTGTGAGGTATTGCACTTTGGAAGGACAAACTAAGGTAGAACATACAAGGTAAATGGTAGGTCACTGAGGAGTGCAGTAGAACAGAGGGATCTGGGAATACAGATACAAAATTCCCTAAAAGTGGCGTCACAGGTAGATAGGGTAGTAAAGAGAGCTTTGGGTACATTGGCCTTTATAAATCAAAGTATTGAGTATAAGAATTGGAATGTTATGGTGAGGTTGTATAAGGCATTGGTGAGGTCGAATTTGGTGTATTGTGTGCAGTTTTGGTCAGCTAATTACAGGAAGGATATTAATAAGGTTGAAAGAGTGCAGAGAAGGTTTACAAGGATGTTGCAGGGACTTGAGAAACTGAGTTACAGAGAAAGGTTGACTTTATTCCCTGGAGCGTAGAAGAATGAGGGGAGATTTGATAGAGGTATATGAAATTATGATGGGTATAGATAGAGTGAATGCAAGCAGGCTTTTTCCACTGAGACTAGGGGAGAGAAAAAAAACCAGAGGACATGGGTTAAGGGTGAAGGGGGAAAAGTTTAAAGGGAACATTAGGGGGAGCTTCTTCACGCAGAGAGTGGTGGGAGTGTGAAATGAGTTGCCAGATGAAGTGGTAAATGTGGGCTCACTTTTGACATTTAAGAAAAACTTGGGCAGGTACATGGATGAGAGGTGTATGGAGGGATATGGGCCAGGTGCAGGTCAGTAGGACTAGGCAAAAAAAAATGGTTTGGCACAGCCAAGAAGGGCCAAAGGGCCTGTTTCTGTGCTGTAATGTCCTATGGTTCTATGGTTCTAATGCACTAGTCTACCTGGGCCTCTTTTGACTCATGCCTTTCCTTCCATGCTGGTTTGTTCTGACAGCTAAAGACTGTAGAATGACACTCAATAATTCATTCATTTGCAGTATGTGGGTATCAGTTGCAAGGAAAGCATTTATTAGAATCATAGAGTCACAGAGAACTACAATGTGGATGCAAGCCCTTCAGCCAAACAGTCCATGCTAACCATGGTCATCACCTAGCTGATCCCAATTTAATCTCAATCCCATTTGGTCCATGCCCCTCCAAGTCCCACCACTCCATGTACCTATCCAAGTGCTTCTTAAATAATACTGCAGCACTTGCATCAACCACTTCTTCCAATAGCTCATTCCATAGATCGCTGCTCCTGCATCAAAATGTTGCCCTTCAGATCACCATTAAATCTTTCCCCTCTTGCCTTAAACCTGTTTATCCTTAGTTCTCCCCTACCTTGACGAAGAGACTGTTACCATCTATTTAAACATTTCTAAAAGATCATCCCGCATTCTCCTACATTCTAAGGACTAAAAACCTTGTCTGGTGAAAATCTCCCTGTAACCCAGACCCTCTCATCCTGGCAACATCCTTGTAAATCTTTTCTGCACTCTTTCCAGTTTAACCACATCTTAACCAGGTGGCCAAAACTGTGTACAGTATTCCAAGTGTGGTCTCTCCAATGACTTATACAATTGCAACATAATGTCCCAACTCATGTACTCAATGCCCTGACTTATGAAGGGCAGCATGCTAAATGCCTTTTTCATCACCCTGTCTACCTGTGTACATGTGATGTTGCTTTCAATGAACCATGCACTTATACTATTAAGTCCTTCTGTTCCATTATGCTGAAAGTACGCTTGCATTCATAGTATAAGTCCGACGCTGGTTTGACTTTCAAATTTGCATCATTTCACACTTACCTCCTTGGCTCACTTCCCTTTCCTGATCAAAATCCCCCTGTAACCTAAGATAACCTCCTTTGCTATCTGATCAAGCCTTATGTATTTGCATCCACATCACTTATATAAATGATGAATACAGGAAAGTTACTAGCAAGGGTAGAAGATTGGCTCTTTTGTCATTAGAAAAAGGGTAACAAATGAGTCAAGCTTCATCTGCCTTTGTCCTGGTGGTGCTAGATGACAGTACCCTGGTGCAAAAAGCATTTCACTTTATGTGTGCATGGCCTTCAGCTTGTGACAGGTTGTTAAAGAGTAAGGGGGTGGGACAGCACTATGGGCTTGTGGTAACCGGATAGTAAACAAAACCAGGAACCCCTTGCTCTGTGTCTTTATTCGTTCCAGCTAGAATGAACTCATCCATATAAAGCAACAGAATGTGGCAATGTTGCCTTCTCTTTTGGTTCAGTCTTCCACTTGTCAATGTGCACACCTCAGTTAGGCCGTTTGGAGTTGAGGCACTAAGAGCCATAGATCTGAAATATGAGATGTTATTTCATGATCCAAATTATTACCCATTCTTGAGCAGTAGGTATTGCGACAAGGTTGTTATTTATTACTTATTCATAGATCCCTGAGGAAGAACTGGTGGAAACCAGGATTAACATACACAGAATAACATTTAGTCTCCACAATTACCTCCCTGAGATATTCAACCTGTGAACATCCATTCCTTTTCAACATTTGGAACCATATCCCTTATCCTGTGGGCATCACAATGAGTTCTCAGATGATTTCAGTGAAGTTATATTAACCTTGTGTGGAGTTCAATATATACAGCAACATCATATTCCAAGTGCTGCTTTCCTATTAACTGACTTGTCAGCATCCTACAGAGTTCAGAGAATTCTGCAAAAACTATATATCACATCTGTACCTCTTGGTTCTTTCTACTCATTCAAGTTTATTACACCCCACTGTCAGAATCAGAATCAGGTTTATTATCACCGGCATGTGTCGTGAAATTTGTTAACTTAGCAGCAGCAGTTCAATGCAATCTAGTCTGATCTCATCTCTACTCCCCCTCCCCACCCAAATCCATCCCCCTTCTTACTGATCCTCTCCATTAACTCCCCACCACAGCCATCCCATGGCTCACAGTTCTCATGACTTTCTCCTAAAATGGTGGAATTACTGTAGTGCAATGCTTTATAATGCCAGAGATCTGAGGATCAAGCTTCAATTCCTGCTGCTGTTTGTTCGTTTCCCCATGACTGGGTGGGATTTTTCTGGGTGCTCTGGTTTCCTCCCACATTCCAAAACAGACACTCAGGCATGCCATGTTGGCAACACTTGTGAACTGCCTCCAGCTCCTCAGACCATGTTGCTCATTGATGAAAAGGACTATTTCACTATATATGTTGAGAGATATGTGAAAAAATAAAGTTAGTTTCTCTGCAGTGTGCACAAAGTGAAGAAGGCCTGTTCAATCACAGCAACCACACAACCAAAGCAATGGCTTTGGTCTTGTCCATAGGAGTGAGGGTTTACGCAAAACTAACACAGCCCTTGACGCTCCTCCTCAGTCCTTTCTTCCCCCCTCCCCCCCCACCTACTCCTATATCACTGTTTTAACACACCAATACAATCTGCAGCCTTACAGTTGTGGTTTAGAGAATAGAGTGATTCCACAGACTGAAGGAGGACTATGATCAGGTTTATAGAGCAGGAAGCAGGCATCCAGAACAGCAATCTGAACTTTTCCATTGTCACTTTTCAGAGAGCTGAAGAGCAGAAATGTTTCACTTTTACATCCAGTGAGCAGGTGTCTGTATTTGCTACAACAAATGGGTCAAAGCTGCAGTCAGCCAGACGCCACAATCTCAAATGTGAGTTTTACACCACTTGAAAAAGTGTTTCTCATTGGATATAAATCATGCTATGTGGTTTGCAGCTCATAAAGAAAATCTGCCCAGAGGTGCAACCCAAGCATTATATTGTACAATAGCTAACAGCTGTAAGTCCAGGCCAGCAAGGTGTATTGGAGCACTTTCACACTGTCCCCAGCCAAGGGAGCTGCAATAGTTTGTGCTAGATGGCACTGAGACAAGTCCTGCCAATAAGTACAATGCGCCACTTAGTGATCCTCAGTGCAATTCTTTAGAAAGTATGAGAGCTACATTAATTACAAAGTTAACAGATAGCTTACTGCTTTTTGTTCGTCTATATCATATATGTCAAACTCAAGGCCCGCGGGCCAAATCCGGCCCGCGGTGGAATTATCTTTGGCCCGCGAGATAATATCTAATTACTATTAAAGCTGGCCCCAGTAATCGAAGCGCCTATGGCGTATGATATGGCTAATGCTGAGTTTATTCAGGTACCAGGTTTTCAGGGTTTTTAGTGTTTATTCGGCAGTCTTCTTCATAAGAAACGGAATTTGTAAAGTGAAACACTTTGTAGTTATAGCAGAGACTGAGACACATGAGAGCAGGCTGAAAAAACGGAGGCAACGAAAGCTGTGTTCGCACGCGTCCGACTGATCCGGCCCGCATGAAGCTGCATTTTGCTCAATCCGGCCCGTGACCTAAAATGAGTTTGACACCCCTGGTCTATATTGTAAAATTATTATCAAAGTACATATATGTCACCAACAACCCTGAGATTCATTTTCTTGCAGGCAACCACAGAAAATACAAACAACACAATAGAATCAATGAAAGACTGTGCCTAATGAGATGGACAAACAGCCAATGTGCAAACATAAGAACTGCAAATGCAAATAAATGAATAAATAAATAAACAAACAAACAAACAAACAAACAATAAATATAGAGGACCTGAGATGAAGAGTCCTTGAAAGTGACTCCAAATGTTGTGGAAGTATTTCAGTGATGGGACAAGTGAAGCGAGTGATGTTATCCCCTTTGGTTCAAGATTCTGATGGTTGAAGGGGTAATAACTGTTTCTGAACCTGGTGGTGTGAGTCTGGAGGCTCCTGTGCCTTCTTCCTGATGGCAGCAGTGAGCAGAGAGCATGTCCTGTGTGGTGGGAGTCTCTGATGATGGATGTTGCTTTCCTGCGACTGTGCTCCATGTGGATGTGCTCAATGGTGGGGAGGCTTTTACCCATTACTTCATAATGGTACTTGCATGCTGGACCCAGGACAGATCCTCTGAAATGATAACACTGAAGAATTTTAAATTTGCTGACCTCTCCACTCTAATCTCTCAATGATGAACTGGCTCATGGACCCCTGGTTTTCTCCTGCTGAAGTCAATAATCATCTCCTTGGTTTTGCTAACATTGAGTGAGAGGTTGTTGTTGTGACACCACCCAGACAGATTTACAATCTCCCTCCTATACACTGATTCATCACCAAGTTTGATTTGACCAATGACAGTGGTGTCATCAGCAAACCTAAGTATGGCATCGGAGCTGTGCTTAGCCTCACAGTCATAAGTGTAAAGTGAGTAGAGCAGGGGGCGAAGCACAGAGCCTTATGGTGCATCTGTGCTGATGGAGATTGCGGAGGAGATTTTGTTGCCAATCTGAACTGAATGAGGTCTGCAAGTGAGGAAATCGAGGATCCAGTTGCACTAGGAGGTATTGAGGCTAAGGTCTTGTAGCTTATTGATTAGTTTTGAGGGGATGATAGTGTTGAATGCCGAGCTGTAGTCGATGAAGAAAATCCTGACGTTTTGCATCTTCCCTGTCCAGATGTTCGAGGGTTGAGTGAAGAGCCAATGAGGTGGCATCTGCTGTTGACCTGTTGCACTGGTAGGCAAATTGGAGTGGATCTAATTTGCTTCTCCAACAGGAGCCAATATGTTTCATCACCCACCTCTCACAACACTTCATTACAGTGGATGTAAGTGCTAATGGAAAATAGTCATTGAGGCTGGTTACCACGTTCTTCTTGAAGCAGGTGGGAACTGTACATCGGACTAGCAAAGTGAGAGGTTAAAGGTATCAGCAACACTTGAGCCAATTCATCAGGATAGGTCTTTTCACTTGACCAGGTACTCCGTCTGGGCTGAATGCTTTCCATGGGTTTACCTTTCTGAAGGATGCTCTCACGTTAGCCTCAGAGACTGAAATCACAGGGTCATTTGGGGCTGTGGGAAATTGTGAAGATGCCTCCATGTTTTGATTGCCAAAGAGAGCATAAAAGGCAATGAGCTCATCTGGGAGGGAAGCTTTCTTGTTACCTATGTTGCCTGGTTTCACTTTGGAGGAGGTGAGAGCATTCAAGCCCTGCCACAGCTGCCAAGCATCCTTCAGTGATTCTAGTCCAGAATTGCCTAATTATAGAGCTGCAGATCCATGCTGACCTTTCTGCCCACTTACACAAATCCCATTTTCCCACACAAGGACCATATGCTGCAATGCTTTGTCCATTTAAATGTCTAAGTGCATCTTAGAAATAGTAATTATGTAGTTCTGATCCAGTATCTGATACCTCCACCTCCTCTAGCAGTCAAGACTAGATCTTAAGCACTCTCTGTGTAAAACATGTAATCCTCAGATCCTCTTTGAATCTCCTATCTCTCACCTTAAAATTATGTCCTTGTGTTTATGATACCATACCATAGAAAAAATATTTTAGCTATTTATCACAACCATTCCACTCATAACCTGATAACTTCACTCATTGGCTCTTTAAGAGTTAAATTTAGGGTCAATGAGAACTATTATTGGCTCACATGCTTTGTAATGAAGATCATTGCTCCAAATTGTGAGTAACAACACAATGGTTTTATCTTACACATGATAGTCATATCAGTGCATTCCAGACTAAAGGAATTCTTGCAGGGACTAAATGGAATTGTCTAATCAAATAATAATAAAACAAATAACATTACTATCTTTTTCTCATTGAAACTTAACATGTAGGGTCAGCAAGCAATGAGTTTTTTTGAACTTTAGTACAAGAGGATTGAAGAAGTAAAAGTGTTTTGCTCAAGATATAAAGGGCCTTAGGAGACCACATCTGGAATATTGCATGTGGTCTGGTCACCCACTCTAAGATAATAGAGAGAGTGCAGTAAAGTTTCATCAGAGTTATTCATAGAATGGTGGGTTTGATACAAAAGGAGAGATTTCTAGATTGGGTCTAAAGTTTAAAAGAATAAAAATTGATTTCAGTGAAATAAACATACTTTCTGAGTTTAACAGGGAAGATTAGGCAAAAAGAATTCCCTGTCTAGAACCAGGGACCACAGCCTCACCAAAAGGTTTTGGACATGTAGGGCAGAGATGACAGGGAAAATAAATTCTTCACTCAGAAGCTTGAAAATCTTCAGAAATCTCAATTAAGTGGGCTGTGGAAGTTCAAAATTCATAAAAGAATATTTATATGATGGGTTCAAAATATAACAATCAATAGCCAGTCAAATAAAAGTTTAAAGGTTCATTTTATTATCAAAGTATGTATGCAGGATGCAACTCTGAGATTTGTCTTCTCCAGATAGTCATAAAATATAGAAACCAGGAAGTAGTTGAAAGAAAGACATCAATTCCCCCCCCACACACAAAAAGAAAAAGTAACAAAAACTCAGAAACCCCAAACCTGCCCCCACCCCTTCCTCGCACAAAAACTAACAGATCACCCATGTGGAGAAGCAGCAGCAAGAGCATCGGGAGTCTCGGATGGTATGTTGCTTCCCTGGTGCCGGGGTCCAAGACATCTCAGATCGGGTGCAGGTTATTCTCGAGAGGGAGGGCAAGAATCCAGATGTTGTGGTCCATGTAGGGACCTATGACGTGGGTCGGATGAGTGAGGGGGTCCTGCGTAGGGAGTTCAGGGAGTTGAGTGCGAAGCTGAAGAGCAGGACCTCCAGGGTAACAATCTCAGGATTGCTACCTGTGCCACGTGCGAGTGAGGCAAGGAACAGAAGGATTATACAGATTAATACGTGGCTGAGAGGATGGTGCAGGAGGGAGGGTTTCAGGTTTGTAGATAATTGGGCTTTGTTCCAGGGAAGGTGGGATCTGTTCCGAAGGGACGGTTTACACCTGAACTGGAGCGGTACTAACATTCTTGCAGGGAAGTTTGCTAGTGCTTCTTGAGGGGGGTTTAAACTAAATTTGCAGGGGGCGGGGATCCAGAATGTGAGAGAGGATAGCGAGATGAAGAATAAAGGACGGGTGGGGACTACACAGTTCTGGAATATTAAGTGTGTAGTAGAGAAAGGTGAGGCGGAACAAGTGATAAGGAGGGCTCGTGTACAGAGGGATGGTCTGACGGAACATGGAGTTAAATGTGTTGAAAGAATAAGTAAGTGAAGGAAGGACAACAAAATTCTAGGGGTGTATAGCCCGATGGGAGTTCGGGGAGCTGGGTTAAGCACAATAAGCAGCGATTTAAACAGAGAGAGGAGAAATGGGCTAAAAATTCTATATCTGAATGCACGAAGTGTCAGAAATAAGGCGGATGAGCTTGAAGCTCAGGTGCGAATGGGTAACTATGATGTTGTTAGGATAACGGAGACATGGCTGCAGGGAGATCAGACCTTGGAAATGAATGTTCAAGGGTATACGTGCTATCATAGGGACAGAAATGTGGGCAGAGGGGGTGGGGTGGCCCTGTTGGTGAGGAATGAGATTCAGTCCTTTGCAAGGGGGGACATAGGGTCAGGAGAAGTAGAGTCTGTGTGGATAGAATTGAGGAACAGTAAGGGCAAAAGGACCCAAATGGGTGTTGTCTACAGGCCACCAAACAGTAGCATGGATATTGGGTGCCAGTTGAATAGGGAGTTAACATTGGCATGTGGCAAAGGTAATGTCGCAGTAGTTATGGGGGATTTCAACATGCAGGTGAACTGGGAGAATCAGGTTGGTGCTGGACCACAGGATAGGGAGTTTGTAGAGTGCCTACGGGATGCATTCTTGGAACAGCTTGTACGAGAGCCGACCAGGGACAAGACTCTTCTGGATTTAGTGTTATGTAATGAACAGGATTTGATAAGCGATCTTGCAGTAAGGGAGCCATTAGGAGGTAGTGATCATAATATGATAAGTTTTTATCTGCAATTTGAGAAGGATAAGGGCAGCTCGGAGGTGTCAGTGTTGCAGTTGAACAGGGGAAACTATGGAGCCATGAGGGAGGAGCTGGTCAACGTTGACTGGATGGATAGCCTAGCAGAAAAGACAGTGGAACAGCAATGGCAGGTATTCTTGGGAATAATGCACAAGGTGCAAAATCAGTTCATCCCCCAGAGAAGGAAGGATTCAAAGGGGCCAAAGGGGCCACAGTGGTTGACAAAGGAAGTCAGAGATTGCATAGCATTAAAAAAAAGGAAGTATGATAGAGCTAAGGTGAGTGGGAGGACAGATGATTGGGAAGTTTTTAAGGAACAACAGAACTTAACTAAAAAGACAATACGGGGAGAAAAAATGAGGTATGAACGCAAGCTAGCTAGGAATATAAAGGAAGATAGCAAAAGCTTTTTTAGGTATGTGAAGAGAAAGAAGATAGTTAAGAACAATGTTGGGCCCTTGAAGAATGAATTAGGTGAAATTGTTATGGGAAACAGAGAAATGGCAGAAGAATTTAATGAGTACTTTAGATCTGTTTTCACTAAGGAAGACACAAGCAATCTCCCAGATGTATGGATGGGCCAAGGACATAGGGTAACAGAGGAAATGAAACAGATTGACATTAGGAAGGAAACGGTGTTGAGAAGACTGATGGGACTGAAGGCTGACAAATCCCCAGGTCCAGATGGTCTGCATCCTAGGGTACTAAAGGAGGTGGCCCTGGAAATTGCGGATGCATTGGTAATCATTTTCCAATGTTCCTTAGATTCAGGATCATTCCTCAGGATTGGAGAATGGCTAATGTTATCCCACTTTTTAAGAAAGGAGGGAGGGAGAAAACAGAGAACTATCGACCTGTCAGCCTGACATCGGTGGTGGGGAAGATGCTGGAGTCCATTATTAAGGATGAAATAGTGGCATATCTGGATAGCAGTGATAGGATTGGGCCGAGCCAGCATGGATTTACCAAGGGTAAATCATGCTTGACTAATCTGTTGGAGTTTTTTGAGGATGTAACCAGGAAGTTAGACGAGGGAGATCCAGTGGATGTAGTGTACCTCGATTTTCAGAAGGCATTTGATAAGGTCCCACATAGGAGATTGGTGGGTAAAATCAAAGCTCAGGGCATCGGGGGGAAGACATTGACATGGATAGAAAACTGGTTGGCAGATAGGAAGCAAAGGGTAGCGGTGAATGGGTGTTTCTCGGAATGGCAGGTGGTGACTAGTGGGGTGCCACAGGGCTCGGTATTGGGACCACAGCTGTTTACAATTTACGTCAACAATTTGGATGAAGGCATTGAAAATAACATCAGCAAATTTGCTGATGATATTAAGCTGGGTGGCAGTGTGACATGTGGTGAGGATGTTAGGAGAATTCAGGGTGACTTGGATAGGCTGGGTGAGTGGGCAGATACTTGGCAGATGACGTTTAATATGAATAAGTGTGAGGTTATCCACTTTGGGAGTAAGAACAGGAAGGCAGATTATTATCTGAATGGTGTAGAGTTAGGTAAGGGAGAAATACAAAGAGATCTAGGAGTCCTTGTTCATCAGTCACTGAAGGTGAATGAGCAAGTGCAGCAGGCAGTGAAGAAGGCTAATGGAATGTTGGCCTTTATTACAAAGGGAATTGAGTACAAGAGCAAGGAAATCCTCTTGCATTTGTACAGAGCTCTGGTGAGACCACACCTGGAGTATTGTGTACAGTTTTGGTCTCCAGGGTAAAGGAAGGACATCCTGGCTGTAGAGGAAGTGCAGCATAGATTCACGAGGTTAATTCCAGGGATGTCTGGACTGTCTTACGCAGAGAGGTTAGAGAGACTGGGCTTGTACACGCTGGAATTAAGGAGATTGAGAGGGAATCTGATTGCAACATATAAGATTATTAAGGGATTGGACAAGATAGAGGCAGGAAATATGTTCCAGATGCTGGGAGAGTCCAGTACCAGAGGGCATGGTTTCAGAATAAGGGGTAGGTCATTTAGGACAGAGTTAAGGAAAAACTTCTTCTCTCAGAGAGTTGTGGGGGTCTGGAATGCACTGCCTCGGAAGGTAGTGGAGGCCAATTCTCTGGATGCTTTCAAGGAGGAGCTAGATAGGTATCTTATGGATAGGGGAATCAAGGGATATGGGGACAAAGCAGGAACCGGGTATTGATAGTAGTTGATCAGCCATGATCTCAAAATGGTGGTGCAGGCTCGAAGGGCCGAATGGTTTACTTCTGCACCTATTGTCTATTTATTGTCTATAAACCCCAAACCCCAGCCAGCCAATCAGAAACAAGAAAGAATGGGTGAGAACACAAAAAGAAAGGTAGAACTGAAAGAGGCCAATATGAGCTACAGTCCTATCCATAAATCTCAGAATTTCAATGACATCTCTGAGATCATCGGGACCCTCTGAGGGAAGCTACATGAACCAGCGGCCCCACCAACGGCAGCAACACAAACCAGATGCCTTTCCGAGGATGGATTCACAAACTTCGTCATATTGCAGTTGGCACAACAGTTTCACATTCAAAAATATCTCCCACTCTGCCAGGTTAAACAAGATTTAGCGTTAAAGATAAAAATTGCAATTGACTCCGACATGCTGGAAAATTCACAAAATAAAATGTTCAAATTCAACATACATAGGATATTGCTTAGTCTCCAACAGTCACTTCCTGCTGTGAACACCCACTCCTGCTGGACCATCTCTTTTATCCTGTGGATATCGCCTCTACTACTCACAAGTGTGAGTTCGCATTCAGTTCTCAACTGTCAACCTCTCCATACTTGTACCACCTCTTGTGAACTAAGTTATCAACAATCATCAGTTTTCTGCACAAAAATTCTCTAAATGAAACATTTAAACTGTACTGTCAGGGCTTGCGGAGAAGTGACAGGATGAGATGGAGGCAGATGGGCCACAAGATCATTGTGACCTCTGTTTTTTGTTACAGATGGGCAACCATGTACCACACAGACAGGGTGAGACATGGAGGTCTGTGATAATCAGTGGATATGTAATTATCAGTAAGGAGACCTTCACTGTTACCCTGTCCCCTGCTGTTAGCAACCTTCAGAGCGCCTGTGTGGAGTATAAACAAGCCGGCAGAGCAGAAATTGTTGCTTTTGCTCTCAGCCGTAAATTTCTTTCTTCTCTGCCCAGTCCCATCCCCCTCCTCCTTTTGTTCACCAAACAGATAGATAAGCCTCTCTTGTCTTCTACCAACTTCTCACGAAGTCTGGCTTATTTGTATTTTGGATGCTTGTGAATCCTGGTATGTTGAGGTTTCACACTGGCTGCACTCTTTTTACACGCCAAGGGTTTATCAGCCACGCCTTCCCCCAACTCTCCATCACCAACTGCCCTCCCCCACCCTCTGAGGGAGATATGGGCCTCTTCTCTTCCTGTTACATCCCTGCATCTCCTGCTGGAGTCAGGCTCAACAAGCTACTGTGACAGCTCTCTCCCATTTGCTGTCTCAATTCTCGGGACTGCATGCTTATCTCTTTACATTTGAATCAAGGAAATATTTATATAAACCTTTCCTTTGGTGACATCTGAAAAATGCAATCACCTGCATCAGGTCGGTCCATGCCTGTAATTCAACTCAGACAGGACTACTGTGAGCATCCTTTTATTTAGAAAAGTTAAAAGCCAGCTAAGTAAATAAAAAAGGTCTCTCTTACTCTGAAAGCTGCTGTTTAAGCCATTAACTAAACCGGCCTTATATGAACTGGGTGACTTGTTAAGTTTTTAATGGGGATTTTTAAAGTTTACACCAGGGACGGTGGAGGGTTGAGGGTGTGGGGTGGGGAGGGGGGGTTGAATAAAATAAACACTAAGGAAGGACAACTAAATAAACAGCCTTTGGGAAGGAGAGTTTGAAAGCTGTTGCCTCTGTAACAGCTCAGTTTCCATATAGAGTCAGATGTGATCTAAGCCTGTCATGACACCATTGCTTCTGTGATCACTGCAGGGTCACTCTTAAAAGCTAAGAATAGAATCCTGGATACTACCCAAAAGAATAGATGAAGGTGAGTTAAAATTCCTGAGCATTGACATATTCAATGACCTCTCCTGGGTCTAGCACATAGATGCTATCACAAGGATGCTGCACCAGTGTCTTAACTTTCTTAGAAAGTTAAGGAGGGACATTAACGTAATGTTCTTTTCACTTTCTTTGACAATCTCAATTTATTAGTTATGTTAGAAAGGGCAATAGATTTAATTTGGTGGCCAGTTGGAGGTTAAAGGTCTTCCAGGCTTGCATCCATCTAGGAACAGGGTCTGTGTCCAAGCTGAGAGTGAATTCTGGGTTCAACAGTAAGTGTCTCTTTCCTTCCTTCTTGTTTTCAAATGGTCTTGTCCTTCAGGGTTGCTGTAATTCCTCAGTTACTGCCCTCCTCGCATTCTGGCCTCAAACACATTTGAGTCAGTTGCATCACAACTGGCACCCAGTGTTGTATCTAAGGGATGTCACCATTCACCAGAGATGTTTGTGCAACTGTATGGAAGTTAATTGAGGTGAGGAGTGAGTATGGCTGTAAAAGAGCTACAATAATAATATATTGAGGAGTTGAGGAAAGAGTGTGATGGGAGTGACAAATACCAAATACCACTTTCATCCCCCACTCCACAGGAGTTTCACCAAAGGCATGTTTGCCATGGTAGATGGGGGAAACAATCCAGGGATACCAGAATTGGTGGCAACATAATTTTCCAACCATCTAAATATGTTTTTGGAAAGTCATGTTTAACCATGACCTGAATTTGCTGGAGTTGTTGGTGATCAGCAAGGCTCTCAGACAGGACTAATTGAATAGTTCAAAGTCTAAAGCAAATTTATTATGAAAGTATGTGCAGTATATGTCACCATATACTACGCTGAGATTTATTGTCTTGTGAGTATTCACAGTAGGATGAAGAAATACAATAAAATCAATGAAATACTACACACAAAGACTGTCAAGTAACCAATGGGCAAACAAGAAACTGTGCAAATAAAAACAAATAAATAACAACATCAAAAGAATAGTGAATAAATAATACTGCAAGCATGATTTGCAGAGTTCTTGGAAGTGAGTCTATAGGTTGGAAAGCAGCTCTCTCCTTGCCGAGCACCTTGTACCTGGAGAGCAGCAAGGACATAAGTACAGCTCAGGTTGAAACAAACACATTTAGCAGAAACAGAAAAATATATAGGATTTAAGTCCTCAGTGTTCTACTGATCCACAGGACAATGTGCTTTGAAAGTTGCCTAAAAGAGTAAAGTACTTTGAAAAATTAATGAAGCATCTCCTCTCCCTTTCTGCTCTTAGTGTTTCAGAACAGTTCAACATGCTTCCTCCTCTTTCATAATTTTGGGAATTATCTGAACTTTCTGTCTCAGTGCAATATATTTTTTTACGTGACTACATCACCTTGAGCTCTCCCACAAGGCCAGACTCTTGGCTTTACCATCACTGGGCTGGGAAGCTGAGTAAGTGGCCAAGGGTTTTTGCTCCTGTCAATGGCTTCTGCTATGAAAGGCACCTGCCTTGGCGTCAATCAGCTTTGTATTTGATTCTATTCACAGCTGCATTCCTGTACTGACTTCATATTTACCTCCTCAATTCCCTACAGAGCACCAATAGTCGAGAGAGAAGCACTGTGTGGTAAAAAAAAGATGATATCTTCTCAGGGGAAGGAATCAATTATTTAGGAGTGAGGAGTGGAGAAAATTCATCAGAGGGTTGTGAAACTTTGAAATTATCACTCCAGAGGCTGACTGACTGAGGAAACACAAGAGAGATCAAGAGATTGTTGGGCACAAAGAGAATTTGAAAGTGGAGATATGGAAAGGAAGTGATGGTAATGCAAAAGTACAACAATGATTTTATTGAGTGGAGGAGCTCCAGTTTCAACACTACCTCATTATTCCTCTTTTGCACTATTTTTTATTTCCTGTAACTTAGAGTAATTTTTATGTCTTGCACTGTACTGCAGGCACAAAATCTCACAACATATATCAGTGATAATAAACATGTCTGATTCTGTGTTTCTTAGTTACTAATGGTCACCATTTTAAAATAACTAACGAACGCTTATTGTTGACACAAGAACAGCAACTGTTTGAACATAGAGATTTGTTTAGGCCTCAGATAGGAACAAATTCCACGGGAGCTTTAAAAGGAGAAGAGTAAGTGTACATCAAGAGAATTAACTTGAGTGTGATGTACATGTGTGAGGTGTTGTATTTTGGGAGGTCAAATGTTAGGGGAAATGGCATGAACCTTAACTGTAATGATGTACAGGGGATCTTGGGGTGCAAGCCCATAGCTCTTTAAAGGTGCCTGCTTGCCTTTGCTGGTTGGGACATTAAGTACGAAGGTCAGGAAGTCATGTTGCAGCTATATAAACTTTTGTTTAGATCACACGTGGACTATTTCTGGTCTCCTCATCACAGGAAGATGCAGAAGCTTTAGAGAGTGTGCAGAAGATGCTTACCAAGTTGCTGCATGGACTAGAGGGTACGAATGTGCAGGAAGAAGAGACTTAGTTTAATTTGGCATCATGTTTGGTGAAGTCTTCATCTGCCAAATGGTCTTTTCCTGTGCTGTGCTCTTCTATGCTCTACGTGTCATGTTATAACAGCTTTCAAAGAATTTGCACTGCCTTCATGGGTCATGTAGCCTACTGCTAGGCTGTTTGAGTCCATGTAAAGTGTACAGGTAATAAGCTTGAACACAGTCTGAAAAGAGAGTGAATATGTGCCAGCCGGAGGGAGGGAATGCATACTCATCCTGGATGGGCTTCTGATGCTTCCCTGTGTTACATTCTTCCATCTGTAGAATTTGAAAACAGTTGAAATATTTTTTTAGTTTTGTCACATTGGATGAACAAGATAACCAGGGCACTAAGCTGTCAGAGAAAAGTTGTAAAACTTTGACAATCTCTAGTTAATGGAATCTATGCATGGGTGTGAGCTGAATTCTGTCCCATTTATTTCCTTCACTAGCTCCCATCCCACCCCACTGACCCCTTCTCACCCTGCTCTCAGGTTTGCCAATGTGTGTGTCCAGCAATGTACACAGAGGAAACCTACCAACATTTGAAAACCAGCTGGGAGGAGAGCAAGAAAAACAAAACTAAACGAGAGGCAGGAGATGAGAGTATGACACAGGAAAGCAGCTTCACAGGGAACTGTGTCAGCTCTACCCCCTGCTCTGACTTCATGCATGAAGGAAAGGTCTCCAAAATGCAAACAAGCTGCAAGTCCAGCATTTTAGCTGGAAACAAGATTTGTCCAAACAAGACCCAGAGGCTGCAGAATTTGCACTGCTGCTGAACTCTGACCTAAGTTCGCTCACACAAATGTGCCACATTGGCATCTTTGATGCCACACGATGCCACTACATTGGTGACCCGTGTGGCTTGAAGCTAAATGTCTCAAATCAAAAGCTAGTAACAGACTACACTGTCATCCACTGACAACCATCAGGAGCTGTGATGGGCACAGAAATTTTCACCTTTACCTTAACCACATAAATTAAAGAATCACACAAATTCTCTCTTTCACTCTCACTCACACACACTCATTCTCTGTCTACTTCTCACACACATTCTCTCTCTCACACATATTCTCTCCCTTACACTTTCTCCCTCTCACACGCACTCTCTCTCTCACATGCAAACATTCTCTCTCACACACATTCTCTGTCTCTCTCACACACACACTCACTCTCTCACACATATTTACTCTCTTTCACACACATTCCCTTCCTCACAGATACATTCTCCCTCTCACACCACACACACTCTCTCTCACACACACCCATTCTCTCTCACACACACACTCATTCTCCTCACACACATGCATTCTCTCTCTCACACACACACTCATTCTCCTCACACACATATTCTCTCTCTCACACGCATGCTCTTTCTCACACACACATTCTCTCATTCTCTCTCTCAGACACACATTCTCTTGGCGCTCACACCCATTCTCTCTCTCTCTCTCGCACACATTCTCTCTTTCAGACATATTCTCCATCTCTCACACACACGCATTTCTCTAGCTGCAGCATCATGATCTGCAGAAGAGTTCGAAATCAAAATGTTGACTGAGTATTCTGATATAAGCAGTTTGGGAGGGAAGACAAGTTATTCATTGACATATTTCTTTTGATGTTTCTTTAATCGCCTTTATCCCAGCAGATGCAGGAACAGGCCATTCAGCCCGTTGTGGCTACTCCTTATTTATGTACCATAGTAAGAATAAGACTCATTAATGCCATATCCCTTAATCTCTAAAAAGTTACTACCACAATCTCAGATCTCATCAAGATTTCTGCTCTCTTCCCCCTCCCTGGTTATAAGAACATAAGAACATAAGAACATAAGAGATAGGAGCAGGAGTAGGCCAATCGGCCCCTCAAGCCTGTTCCGCCATTCAACAAGATCATGGCTGATCCAATCTTAACTCTAGTTTTCACCGAATCCCACAAGGCAACAGTGCCAACCAACAGGGCACCATGCCGCCCATTTTATTTTATTATTCATCCCACCCAAACCCATGTGATCACCCGGGGAAAAAAAACCGAGTTGCCAATTGAGGAGAAAAAATCTGGAAAATTCCTCTCCGACCCATCCAGGCTATCGAAAACTGGTCCAGGAGATCACATGGCTGATCTAAACCTAGCCTCATGTCCACTTACCTGCTCGCTCACCATATCCCCTAATGCCATTTTTATCCAGGAAAATGTCTATCTCGTTTTGAATTTATTGAGTGTAGTAGCTTCCACAGCTCTCTGGGGCAGTAAATTCCACAGCCCCACTACCCTCTGAGTGAAGAAATTTCTCCGCATCTCAGTCCTGGAATGGCATCCCCTTATTTTAAGATTATGCCCCCTAGTCCTAGTTTCACCCATCATTGGGAACATTCTCCCCGCATCCACCCGATCAAGCCCCTTCACAATCTTATATGTTTCAATATCGCCTCTCATTCTTCGGAACTCCAATGAGTAGAGTCCCAATCTACTCAACCTCTCATCATACATCAACCCACCCATCCCCGGAATTAACCTAGTGAACCTTCTCTGCACTGCCTCGAGAGCCAGTATGTCCTTTCTTAAATATGGACACCAGAACTGCACGCAGTACTCCAGGTGCGGTCTCACTAATACCTGGTACAACTGCAGTAAGACCTCCATGTTCTTATACTCCATCCCCCTAGCAATAAAAGCCAGCATTCCATTGGCCTTCTTGACCACCTGCTGCACTTGCATACTAACTTTTTGTGTTTCCTGCACCAGGACCCCCAGATCCCTTTGCACAGAAGCACTTTCCAGTTTCTCTCCATTTAGATAATAACTTGCTCTATTATTTTTCCTGCCAAAGTGCAAGACCTCACACTTGTCAGTATTATATTTCATCTGCCAAATGTCTGCCCAACCACTCAGCCTATCTATGCCCACCTGCAGGGTTTCAATGTCCTCCGCACTCAGTACACTCCCTCCCATCTTTGTGTCATCAGCAAACTTAGATACGTTGCACTTAGTCCCTTTCTCCAAATCATTAATATAGATTGTAAAGAGTTGGGGTCCCAACACCGACCCCTGCGGAACACCACTAGTCACCAACTGCCAGTCTGAGAATAAACCATTTATCCCAACTCTCTGTTTTCTGTTAGAAAGCCAATCCTCCACCCATGCCAGAATATTATCCCCAATCCCATGATTTTTTACTTTAAGTAATAATCTTTGGTGTGGCACCTTATCAAATGCCTTTTGAAAGTCCAAATACACCACATCCACTGGTTCCCCTTTATCTACCGTATATGTTATGTCCTCAAAGAACTCCAACAAATTTGTCAAACATGACTTCCCTTTTGTAAAGCCATGCTGACTTTGTCCTATTAAGCTATGTTTATCCAAATGCCCTGTTACTGTTTCCTTAATTATCGATTCCAGCATTTTGCCAACCACAGATGTTAGGCTAACTGGCCTATAATTCCCAGCCTTCTGTCTATTGCCCTTTTTAAATAAAGGAGTTACGTTAGCATTTTTCCAATCTGCCGGGACCATTGCCAAGTCCAGTGAGTTTTGAAAAATTATCACTAATGCATCCACAATCCCGACCGCCCCTTCCCTTAAGACCCTAGGATGCAAGCCATCCGGTCCAGGGGATTTATCCACCTTCAGTCCCATTAATTTATCAAGTACCATTTCCTTGGTGATTTGAATCGTAGTTAGCTTCTCTCCCCCTAGAGCCCCCTGTTTATCCAGTGTTGGGATATTTTGAGTGTCCTCTACTGTAAAAACTGATACAAAATATTTGTTCAGCGTTTCCGCCATCTCCATGTCCCCTACCATTAATTTCCCTGTCTCATTTTCTAGGGGACCAACATTTACTTTAGCCACCCTTTTTCTTTTTATGTAAAAACTCTTATTATCTGCTTTTATGTTTTTCGCCAATTTACTTTCATAATCTATCTTCCCCTTCTTAATCAATCTTTTTGTTATTTGCTGCTGATCTTTAAAAGCTTCTCGATCTTCAATCTTCCCACTAGATTTAGCTACCTTATAAAACTTTCTTTTTAGTCGTATACTTTGCTTTATTTCTTTACTTAGCCACGGATAACTATTTCGTGAATTCAGAGCATATTTCAGCTGCCTCGTCAAGCTCTGCAATTAACTCATTAAATACTGTCTCTCCCACCCTGAAAATCAGTATCTTTGGCCAAGTTGTTGACCACATGATAAAGCATGAGAGCATCTTTCTTTCCATTAACCAACACCAATCTCTCAAGTAAAGCTGAAACAGATTGAACCAGAAATTTGTCCACACAGCATAATGTTTATGTCTGCTAAGTGGAAGAAGTTTTAAACTCACTTGGATCCTTTTTCATACCAGCTTTTCTGTGCACAAGGCTGGTATACTGTATGATGGGTACACCCAGGCATATGTAAGTATTTCAAATGGAGTGCAACTTTTGACCTTTGCAATATTCATTTTTGCTACTGAACACTGGGAGAAGCACTAAACAGTAAATTCCAAAGCAGGTCCTGATGAAGGATATCAACTGGAAACATTGACTATTTATTCCACTCCATAGATGCTACCTGACCTGCTGAGTTCCTCCAGCATTTTGCGTGTATGATTCCAAAACAGGAGCAATGCATCTTCATTTCCTGTTACCTACAGGAGCTAGGCTTACCTAGTCCACTACTGAATGGTTTGAAGTATTCGTTCTCTGTTGTCTGGTAATTTAATAACTTTGCTTGTCCTCTGGTAGCTACCACCACCATTCTCCTTATGGCACCTGGATCATTAATTGCACCCTCGACCACCCTCGACTCTTCATCTGAATGAAAGATAGAGAAGAGGTAGGGAAGGATAGAGCAAGAACTGACAAATGGATCTGGGTGAGGAGGGGTGACATATAAATGCAGGAGGGAAGAGTGGAAATAGTGACAGAGACAGGGAAGTGACAAGTGGTAAGAAGAATGTTGATTAGGATTTAAACATTAACATTGGACCCAGTTTTACACTTCATTGACTTTCAAACAAGAGTACAAATCAGCTGGATATAAAATTAACATTTCCCCTGCCAGTAAGATAACGAATACCATAAAATTAACCCACTTTTTCCTGTTAATTTGAAGGAAATGTAGGGTTATAATACTTTCTCAGTGGTGGATATGATCGAACCTTCAGAATGTCTATTCACAGTAATATAACATTAGGGGCGAATATCATTGTGATCCTCAGCCACAGGACGCTAATTATTATATCTTCATCAATATCTGTGTATATGCAATTGCTCATCTTAATAATGTACAAAAAACTGGTGTTTAAAAATTCTAGTAAAACATTGCATCAACACAGGGAAATGTTAAATGCAATTCTATATAGTTTGGATTTAAGAAAAAATTCCAAATACAATTAAGATGTATTTGCTGTGGGGTTACTCTAAGACTACATGACAATTTATTTCATCCACAGTTCATCAGTTCCAGGTCTCAATGCTGTTTGGCAATAGACCAGTCAGTGGGATTAAGAGGTTCTCTGTGACAAATCATCTGGAATGCTTCACTCTGCAGCCCCATTGTTTGCTTCAGTACTCACAGTGTATTAGAAGTCACTCTTCTTTCCTTTGTGCTTTATCTGTTATAAACTGAACTTTATAACCAAGAACTTAATATAGCAGCTAGTCAAAGGTGCATTGTTATTGACGTTTTGCTTAGTTAGTGATAGCTAAGCTGTTGTAATGGTAGGAAAGACACTTCTGATTCCAAATTATATTTTAGCTATATTTTGCTCGCTAGGATGTCAGGATATAATAGAAAACCAGAAAGCTAGAACTTAAACAATTTGGATTTTAATTAACCTTCTCGTCTGAACTCTCATTTACCGGTCCAGCAAATCAGATGTGAGCAGGAAAGAAATTTGTTGAGGTAAAGAAGGGATGTTTATATTTTGCACTTCTCAAATGAACGAAGTACTAACATGCACCTCATTAACCATTCAAAGTGGTAGGGTGACTAGCCTGAAGAGTGACGATAGCAACACATGGAAGAAAGAATATTTTCTGAACAAACTCATTGATAAAGATGTACTGTCCAGTCTTTTGTCTCACTTGGTAAATATTCTGGTGGTAAAAGTAAAGAATTTTCAGAGCAACAGAGAGGATAAAGAGTGGGACTGGTTGAATTATTGTTGCATCGAACCTGTGTGTGTTTGTTGATCCTCCTACGTTGAAATCATTCTGTGTTATGATCCCCAACAAGGCACTCTATGAGTTCACTATCAGAAATGATAAGACCAAGCATAGAGTACATCAACAGAAAATTCACAGGGGCTTAGTGAGATATCTGTCATTTTCAGGCAGCCCAATTGCATCAGGAGTGATAGAGCAGGCAACTCACAGGTCTGTGAGTGAGATTTAAAAAAGGAGTGTTTGTAGGCTTACAGCATTTTTCCGGCAGCCCAATCGAATAGTGATTCATTAGCAACGGTAAATAAAAATAAGACAGGCACAAGCAGAGCAGCCACTGTGTGAGTGGATCGAGGCAAGAGTGGGCAAGCTTTGGCTCATCAGGCTAGAGCAAGGTATGTATCTAGAAAGTTTCTTCTTCATTCTTCATCTGTTAGTACATAGTTAGAACAGTAAAGATGGCTCTTGGGGCTGTGTTATGTTCTTTATGTGAGATGTGAGAATTCTGGGAGTCCTCCAGCCTCATGGATAACCACATCTGCACCAGCTGCATCAAGCTACAGCTCCTCAGAGAATGTATTAAGGAACTGGAGGTGCAGCTCAATAACCTTCTCATACAGGAAACTGAAGAGGTGATAGATAGGAGCTACAGGGAGGTAATCACTCCAAAGTTGCAGGAGACAAATAACTGTGTAAGGAGAAGGTGAGTTGCCAGAAGTCTTGGTACATATTGGTACAAATGACATAGGTAGGAAAGGTGAGAAGGTCCTGAAGAGAAATTTTAGGGAGCTAGGTAGATTACTCAAAAGCTGGACCTCCAGAGTAGTAATCATTGGATTGCTGCCCATGCCACGCCTCAGTAAGGGTAAGAATAGGGTGATTTGGTAGATGAATGCAAGGCTGAGGAATTGGTACAGGGGACAAGTCTTCAGATTTCTCTATCATTGGGATCACTTCTGGGAAAGATAAGACCTGTACAAAAGGGATGGGTTTCACCTAAACCCAAGGGGCACTGATACCCTTGCGGGCAGTTTTACTAGAACTGCTGAGGAGGGTCTAAACTAATTTGGCAGGGGAATGAGAACAGGAGTGTTAGGGCTGAGGATAGGGCAATTGTTTACAAGTTGATGCACTGTGTAGTGAGACTGTCAGCAAGGACAGGCTGATGACAGGGCAAAATTGCAGTCAGTGGGATGAGTTGCAGTGTAATGGGGAGAAAATCAAAAGGGGGAATACAGGACTGATGGTGTTATATCTGAATGTATGCAATATACACAATAAGGTAGATGATCTTGTAGTGCAGTTAGAGAATGCCAGGTATGACTTAATGGGCATCACTGAGTCGTGGGTGAAAGAAGATTGTAGTTGGGAGCTTAGTATCCAAGGATACACATTGTATTGAAAGGACCAGCAAGTAGGCAGGCAGGTTGGGCTGGCTCAATTCACTAGAATGAGGGTACACACACAGAGTGCTGGAGGAACTCAGCAGATCAGGCAGCATCTGTGGAAAAGAGCAAAGGTGACATTGCGAGCCAAGACCCTTCTTTGACATAGAAAGGAAGATGTAGAATCATTGTGCGGAGAGTTAAGAGACTGCAAGGGTAAAAAGGCCCTGATGGGAGTTATATACAGACCTCCAAACAATAGCCAGGATGTGGGCTACAAATTACAATGGGAGATAGAAAAGGACAATGTTATGATAGTCATATGGGATTTCAATATACAGGTAGATAGGGAAAATCAGGTTGGTGCGGGATCACAAAGGAGGGGAAATTTCTAGAATGCTGATCAGATGGCTTTTTAGAGCAATTTTTGGTTGAACCCGCTAGGGAATCAAAAACAAGTGAAAACCTGCAGAGGCTGGAAATCCAAACAACACACACAAAATTCTGGAGGAACTCAGCAGGCCAGGAGGCATCTATGGAAAAAAAATACACTCGATGTGTCAGCCCAAGACCCTTCAGGAGGACTGGAGAAAAAAAGACGATGAGTAGATTTAAAAAGTGGGGAGGGGAGAGAGAAACACAAGGTGATTGGTGAAACTGGGAGAGGGAGGGATGACGTAAATAGCTGAGCATTCGATTGGAGAAAGAGATACAGGGCTGGAGAAGGGGGGGTCTGATAGGAGAGGCAGAAGGCCATGAAAGAAAGCAAGAGGGGAGGAGCACCTGTGGGAGGTGATGGGCAGGCAAGGAGGTAAGGTGAGACCAAGGTGACATGTCTGAACGACTGGTGTCCTGTCACACTCACCTCAATGTTAAGTAAATGCTTTGAGAGGTTGGTCAAGAACTCCATCTGCAGCATGCTAACACCCACACTAGACCCCCTACAGTTCGCCTACCGACACAACCAATTGACAGATAACGCAATAGACACAGCTCTACACACCATCCTTACACATCTGGAGAAGAAAGATGCTTATATGAGAATGCTGTTCTTGGACTACAGTTCAGCATTCAACACCATCATTTCCTCCAGGCTCGACAAGAAGCTCAGAGACCTCAGCCTTGACCCTGCCTTGTGCAGCTGGATCCTGGACTTCCTGTCAGATCGCCAGCAGGTGGTAAGAGTAGGCTCCCTCACCTCTGCCCCTCTGACTCTCAACACAGGACCCTCAGGGCTGTGTCCTAAGCCCCCTCCTTTACTCTCTGTACACCCATGACTGCGTCCCCACCCACAGCTCCAATCTGCTAATTAAATTTGCTGACGATACTACATTGACTGGCCTAATCTCAAACAATAACGAGGCAGCCTGCAGAGAAGAAGTCATCACTCTGACACAGTGGTGTCAAGAAAACAACCTCTCCCTCAATGTCACAAAAACAAAGGAGCTGGTTGTGGACTATAGGAGAAATAGAGACAGGCTAATCCCTATTGACATCAGTGGATCTGGGGTTGAGAGGGTAAGCAGCTTTATGTTCCTCAGCATCCACATCACCGAGGATCTCATGTGGTCTGTACACACCAGCTGTGTGGTGAAAAAAGCACAACAGCACCTCTTTCACCTCAGACAGTTGAGGAAGTTTGGTATGGGCCCCCAAATCCTAAAGACTTTCTACAGGGGCACAATTGGGAGCATCCTGACTGGCTGTATCACTGCCTGGTAATGGCAACCGTACTTCCCTCAATCGCAGAACTCTGCAGAGAGTGGTGCGGACAGCCCAGCACATCTGTGGATGTGAACTTCCCACTGTTTAGGACATTTACAAGGACTGGTGTGTAAAAAGGGCCCATAGGATCATTGGGGACCCAAGTCACCCCAGCCACCAACTGTTCCAGCTGCTACCATCTGGGAAACGGTACCACAGCATAAAAGCCAGGACCAACAGGCTCCAGGACAGCTTCTACCACCAGGCCATCAGACTGATTTTTCATGCTGATACAACAGTATTTCTTTGCTATTTTGACTGTCCTGTTGTACATATTATTTCTTGCAAATTACTATAAATTGCACATTGCACATTTAGACGGAGACGTAACATAAAGATTTTTACTCCTCATGTATATGAAGGATGTAAGTAATAAAGTTAATCCAGAATGTTGAAAGGCCTCAATAGAGTGGATGTGGAGAGGATGTTTCCTATGGTGGGGGAGTCTAGGACCAGAGGGCACAGCCTCAGAATAGAGGGACATTCAATTGGAATGGAGTTGAGAAGGAATTTCCTTAGACAGAGAATGGTGAATCTGTAGACTTCTTTGCTACAGCCAGCTGTGGAGGCCATGTCATTGGGTGTAATTAAAGCAGAGCTTGATAGGTTCTTGGTTAGTCAGGGCATGAGGGGATACGGGGAGAAGGAAGGAGAATGGGGTTGAGAGGAAAATAGATCAATCATGATCAAATGGTGGAGCAGACTCGATGGGCTGAATGGCCTAATACTGCTCCTCTATGTTATGGTCTTATATCAAATGTCTTTTCCAAATGGGACACCAATAATAGAGCCAGTGGAACACAACCAAGGACAGAGTGGGCAGTCTGCAGAATCAAACTTATACAGTACAAACACAGGTCATTTCAAACCTTGCTCTAATAACACTTCATAAGTATAAACCACATTTAACACAGATGTATAATCCAAAGCCTTTCACTCAAGTGTACTGGATAAAAACCTACACTGAACCTTCAATAGGAAATGTAGGAGGAAAGCAAGTAATCACATGGTCAAAGATATGGGGGGGTAAGAGGGAGAGTGAGGGGGAGAAGGAGAACTATGCAAAGACAAAATTATTATAAATTACAAAATAAATGAATAGTGCAAAAAAAAGGAATATTGAGATCGTGTTCATGGGTTCATGGACCATTCAGAGATCTGATGGAAGAAGCTGTTCACAAATTGTTGAGTGTACTCAAGTGCGATAGGGCTGAAAAGGGAGGGAGTGTAGTGTGAGTAGACTGAGAATCAAAATGAGTGTTTTCATTTGAGTTAGTGATAGATGGTGAGCCAAGGTGGTCAGTGATAATTTATCTACATGTTAAAACCAATAAAATATGTATTGAAAATCAGAAATATAAATGGAATACCCAGCAGACTCAGCTGCATCAGCAAAAAGCAGATTTCAGTTGACAGTCCACATCAGTGAGCTTTCATGAAAACATATTGTAGAAGAAGTTACTGTAGTTTGGGTCTGGATAGATACTTTGGTTTATTCTGTGTTAAGGTATTGTGAATCAGGGCAATGGTGCAGATTACACATAAAAACAACATCATAGCTCCTGTTGATAATCACTAGCTCACTCACATTCATGTAGATACTGGGAATAATATCGGACTCAAATATGATGCTTGACTTGAGCTACTGTGATGACACAGATAGAGGACAAACACAACATCTAAATACTGTGAGATTGCAGTGTTTCTGGGTGTGTCCATGAGTTAATAGCTTCAAGAGAGAAGATTAAATGAGAGGGAACAAAAGTGAACACAGTGAATTGCATGTCAATTAGGAGAATGCATTTGGGTTTCAATTACTGAGGATTTACAACAGTATATAATTGGACCAACAAATTCACAAAGCCGAGACAGCGAGTCCCAGCCCCTAGGACTTATAAAAATAAGCATCCTAGCAGTAATATATGAACAATTCACCAAGCCCTGATCATTCAGTCCAGAATAACAATAACCTCTATGGGCTGGGTGGTGGAAGGGTCAGATAATCATTCATCAACATCTAGCAACTACAGTACTTTCAGTGTCACTGTCTCTCTGTCTCTGATGAGAGCATGTTTGAACACTTCTGTACAACTGATGTATACTTCTTTGTTAAATGGCATGTATGGTCCTGGATAAATGGTATAAGTTGCACATTTTCTACTTGACAGTTTCCACCTGTATAAACAGAAACTGAAAAGTGTCTGTAATATAAATGATATATAATATCTATTCTTCCATTAAATGCAGTCTTCCAATCACATCACCCAGTGTTCTTGAGGCATCTCCCATAGATAAAGTTGTATTTATACATGGCCTATTAAAAATATTTTTTAGAAAGTGCTGGAAGAATTACCAATATTAAACATCTCTGTTTATGCAACTAGCAGTTTGGGAAAGAGAAATTAAAACATTATGGCAGCTTTAATAGATTAAAAGCACCAACAGGACTGAGAGAGCAGAACCAGCCCCACCCCCTCTCCAACAAGTGAATGCGTAACACTGATTTGAGCATAATCTGATATTCCCTGGAGAAGGATCCCCAGGGTGTAAGACTTCATTCATTCATTCAAACTGAGGAAGATATGCAGCAACATCAACTGAGCTATTAAAGCCGATCGCAAAGCCCCAGCTGAGCAAATTTGGTGACAGTGGGGTGCCTGCACAGTCAGTCCATTCTTTTTAATTAGTCTCTTAGGCTTGGTTGGCACTGAATCCAAAAACCCTGCTCCCAGCCCCCAGACTGACTAATCAATTTGTAGCTAGCTAATACAGGGGCGAGAAAATCTTCCCTGGCCAACCTGTTTCCTATGGGTCAGCTGCCGACACAGCAAGGGCCTGCATTTTTCTGTTGTGCCTCACTTTTTCCCCCTTCTCCTGCTACCCTCACGTTACACTCTCAGCTGTTTCTAGGAGGCAAACACAGAGCAAAACACTTTAAATTAAAGAGCAGCTGGGTCAGGCAGGTCTTGTCTTCCTATGGTGTTGTGTTCGGGGCTCTTGATAAAACAAGAAATGTAAACCTAGGATTATTAGCAGTAGAGATATGGTTGTCAAGTGGCGTTGTCAAGGCACAATGGATAAATTCACTGCACAAATTTGTACAGGATTCTACATCTGTTACAGCATGGCTACTTACAAGTGATTTTAAGCTCAAATTAAACCAAAAGACTATCAATGGTGGTTGTAGCAGAAAAGTCATTTAATAGAAAGGTTTTTTTCTTTGCTTATAAAACAACAGTTCCATCCATAGAATGGACTAGTTGGTGTGGTTATAAGCACTTATGTTAGGAGTTCATCTTGCAGCAAGTGGAAGCTGCCTATTAAACAGGCTGTAATTGTAAAACTGTTGAGGGGTGTGCGCTATAGTGGCAATTCTGATAATACAGTCAATGCTTAATTGCTTCCCTCTTTCCCAACTTTCTCCACTCCATTCCTGAGTTTGCTTGGGTCTCACTTGGGTGAGAATCCTGAGTCATTAGGATTCAAGTCCCACACCAGGCCTCCCATTCACAGTTGTGCTTTTATTGATTTTTTTCGGATGAGAAGTTCAAATGCTGGCCACTCATGTGACAGTACGTGATCCCATGGCACAATTCAAAGCATGGGAAGTGAGTTCTTCTGGTATCCGTGACAAGACTAATTTCCCTCTAAAAACAGTGAACCGATATTCTGTTCATTAATATATTGCTCTCTGTGGGATCTTACTGTGTGTTCAATAAACACCATGTTAACCACATTTTCACAGTGTGGCATGGTAGCATAGTGGCTAGTGCAACTGTATCACAGCACTAGCAATCATCAATGGGAACTTGATTCCATCCACTGCCTGTAAGGAGTCTGTACGACCTCTGTGTGACCACATGGGTTTCCTACGGGTACTCTGGTTTCCTCCCATGTTCCAAAGGTGTACAGGTAGGGTCAGTGAGTGGTGGGTATGCAATGTTGGCACCAAAAGCTGGTGACATTTGTGAACTGCCCCAGCACAAACCTCTTCCTGAGTTGGTCATTGATGCAAAATGACACATTTCACTGATAAATAAATCGAATCGTTCGTCTTTTTAATTTTTGCTTGCACACCCTTACTTGTCCTGTGTTTGTGAACAATGCTTTACAAATGCAAGGTCCTGTCTTCAATGTTGCGACCTGGGTCTTGAAAATCAGTCAGTGATCACCAAAAAAACCAATCTTGAATGTATTTTAAAGCTAATTCACTGGCCTTTCATTACCTTAAGGGTTAAAAAGGTATAATGTACTGTAAGTTCTTCCCCAAAGTTCAGTATCCTTCTGTTGTCTTTCTTCATGCACCTTACCTCTCTGTAAGTTATTGACCTCGTAAAAAATCATTAGTTGAGCCTAATTCTGGTCTCAACCAATCTCTGCCCATGCTTATAGTCTAGTAATTGCCATTGTAATGCTGAATGGGAGTCCTGGGTGAGATTTTCCCTCCCAAATCCAGTGAGACCAGTGAGTCTGACTTCAGTGGTAGACAAGTTATTGGAGAAGATCCTGAGAAGGATTCAGAAGGCCTTTGACACGGTGCTACAAGTTAAGACCCCGTGGTATTACAGGAAAAATACTAGTATGAATAAAGCAATGACTGATTGGCAGGAGGCAAAGAGTAGGAATAGAAGAATGAGGGGTGACCTCATTGAAAGCTATCAAATGGTGTAATACCTTGATAGAGTGGGAGAGTTTAAGAGCAGAGGACACAGCCTCAGAATAGAGAGGCGTCCTTCTAGAATGGAGATGAGGAGGAATTTCTTTCGCCAGAGGGTGGCGAATCTGTGGAATTTGTTGCCACAGGCTGTTGAGGAGGCCAAGTCTTTATATGTATTTAAGGCAAGAGGTTGATAGATTCTTGATTGGCTAGGGCATGAAGGGATACGGGGGGAAGGCAAGAGATTGGAGCTGAGAGGAAAATTGGATCAACCATGATGAAATGGTGGAACAGACTCGATGGACCTAATGGCCTAATTCTGCACCTATATCTTATGTTCTTATGGTCTAACACCAGCTCTCTGTCCCCTCCTCCTACCTACATGGCAAGTCTGACACCCTCAACCACGAGACCAGGTTCCAGCTCTCTGTCCACCAACTCGTTCACTTTCAACATGGATGTTCATTACCACTACACCTCCATCCTTTGTCAGGATGGCATGGGGCCACTTTCCAGCTTCCTGAAATAGATTTTCAAATATTTCCCACTCCCACCACCCTCCTTTGCCTGGCTGGCTTTACGCTCACATGTAGCTTCTTATAATAAAAATCCAATCTCGCTCCAGATCTCACTCTTGCTGCTCCAATTCTTTGGAGTACCATTGAAAACAAGTCTTGCTGCATGTGAGTTTCACTTTGGAGTAGCAAGAGAGAGCTCTGTACGAGAGCAGGAAGATCAAGCCCTTTATGACGTATTTAATTCAATGTTATTTTAGAAGAAAAAAAATCAAAAGAAACCATGTTAATTCCTTGGAGGTTAAGAACAGCCTTTTGGCTCCATGGTAAATCCTGAAGTGCTATAACATAGACAGAGATGTATAAATGTATAAATAAGTAAATGTGACTGAATCAGCATGGTACTTGCTAGCACTCTGTACTGTACAAAGTAACTTCAACAGCATCTGTTTATTTAACATTCACAGTATGACATTTTGTTGCATTGTATCATCTGCTCAAAGTTTACAACAACTCTGACATGTCCCATAATTATTCTATTAATCTTTCCTCATTTCAGAACTGACAGATTTTAACTCTGTTTCTTGAGCCTACTGTTGAAAAAATGATGTCATGTTCAGGAAATAAGCCTCGGTACAGTAAGTTGCTATCCACACTCCTGGCTCCCGTTTCTCGTGGTTTCACCAAGGTCCATGAAAGAACAACACTGGACAGAAGCAGCAAAACTGTCTCCATGTCTAGGTTAGTGCTGCTCTCTCACAGCTCCTGCGATCTGAGTTCAATCCTGGCCTCGGTTCTCGGCTGTGTGCAGTTCAAGAATTCCCTCTTCACACTGAATTTCCCCAGGGTGCTCCAGTTTTTTTCCATATCCCAATGATCTACTTGTTGGTAAGCTAATTGGTTACAATAAATTGCCCTCAGTGTGCATGGGTGGTAGGAAAATCAGGGTGGAATTGTTGGCAAATGAAAGAGAATAGATAGCCAGGAAATAATGGGATTCCTGTGAAGGCTAGCATCTTTCTGTGCTATATGGAAATATGGATGCATTTTTACCCATCATTTGAAAATGATAATCGTTCCATCTGCAGCTGATCCTAGGCATAGCTATTCCAAATTATAAGCATGGATCATGCTGATTATTGGAAAATCCCTGTATACATTGAAATAAATGCCACAGGCAACAGTGGGCTCAGCTCCAGAGTTGGCTAACAAGAACTCAAGGGGCAATTCTAATCATGGTGGCCCGGCAGAAACTGTCAGCTAAAATTGACCCTGATCCTTATTACAGATTCTGCTGGATTCTGGTATTAATCAAGTTTCAGCTAACATGCTCCCCTGTATTCCTTTCTTTCTTCTTCTGATCCACCCAGGTTCTCTCACTCCCAAGCTTCTTTTCAATCAGATTCACACCCACCTCACATCCCTCCATTGTCCAATTGCTCCACTTGGTCCTATCAGCCTATTACCTACACACTTAACCCACTGGGTCTCCTTCACTTCTCTCACTGGTTCCATATGCCCATCGTTCTTCATCTATCTGCTTCCACTTAGCACCTTCCTTACTTATCAGATTCCAGAATCTGTGGCGCTGCAGCGTTAGCTGCCACAACAACTATCATCCAGTGGCACTCACATCTATGATGATGAAAAGCTTTGAGAGTTTGGTCATAGCTAGAATCAGCACCTGTCTCAGGAAGGACCTGGACCCACTGCAATTTGCCTATCACCACAATAGGTCTACAGCTAGCGTGATCTCATTGGCTCTCCATAAGGGCTTGGATCACCTGGACTTAGGAAGTCTTAGGAAGGTGGTGTCCAACATTAAGGATCCCCACCACACAGGACAAGCCCTCTTCTCACTGTTACCGCCAGGTAGGAGGTACAGGAGCCTGAAGGCACACAGTCAGCGATTCAAGAACAGCTTCTTCCCCTCGGCAATACAATATCTCATTGGACATTGAAACTTTGAACATTATCTCACTACTTTTTTATTTCTTTTTTTTTGCACTCCTGATTTGAACTGACTTTATTTCTTAAATCCTTCACATACATGAGAAGTTCACAACTACAGATGCGCTGGGCTGTCCACACCACTCTCCGCAGAGTCCTGTAATTGAGGGAAGTGCAGTTCCCATACCAGGCAGTGATGCAGCCAGTCAGGATGCTCTCAATTGTGCCAATGTAGATTTGGGGACTCATGCCAAACTTCTGAGGTAGAAGAGGCGCTGTTGTGCCTTTTTCAGACCATGTGAGGTCCTCAGTGATGTGGATACCGAGGAACTTAAAGCTGTTCACCCTCTCAACTCCAGATTCATTCATGTCAATAGTGGGAAGCCTGTCTCCATTTCTCCTGTAGTCCACAAACATCTCCTTTGTTTTTGCGATGTTGAGGGAGAGGTTGTTTTCTTGACACCACTGTGTGATGACTTCTTCTCTGTAGGCTGCCTCATTATTATTTGAGATAAGGCCGATCAGTGTAGTGTTGTCAGCAAAATTAATTAGCAGATTGGAGTGTGTGTGAACTACTTATTTTAACAGAACTATTAAATAGAAATATATATACTTAATGTAACTCAGTTTTTTTCTATATTTATTTATCATGTATTTCATTGTATTGCTGCCGTAAAGTTAACAAATTTCACAACTTATGCCTGTGATATTAAACCTGATTCTGATTCTGACGTTGCTGTCTCCACTTACCAACTACCAGCCATTGTCTCTCACTCCCATCATCCACTTCCCTCACCTGGTCTCACCTATCACCTGCCAACTTCCCCTCAGCTCTCTCCTCTCTCCACTCTCCACTATTAGTCCGGATGCTTGGTTTTGACCCAAAATATTGATCATCTGTCTGCCTCCACAGCAGCTGCCTGACCCTTTAAGTTCCTCCAGATGTTTGTTTTTCATTCCATATTCCAACATCAGTAGTCTCTTGACATCATCAATCTGTTCCTCTGAGAAATGCCCATCAGTGACTGCAGGGTTCTGTTTTAATCAGAGACACAAGAGACTGCAGATGCTGGAATCTGAAGCAACAATAAAGATGCAGGAGGAATGCAGCAGGCCAGACAGCATTTGTGAAGGGAAGTAAACAGTTGTTGTTCTGGGTCAAGACCCTTCAGCTGGATTAAGTATAGACCTACTGAGTTTCTTCAGCATTCTATTTGTTGTTCGATTTGAATTATGCAGATGAGATATCCGTTATGTAGATATGGGGGTTTAGTTGGTTGCTGCGTATGGAAGTACCAGTATTCTTTTAATTTTTTTATATTAGAGTTCAATAACAGAAGCAACATTTTGGGAAGGTCAAGAATACAAAAAAAGGATAACCTTCATTTCAGAGGTAGAGTGGTTAAGATTATTACTTGTCTTGATACTACCCCATGAGAATGGACCGTTTGGTGAAAGGTTGATCCAACATGCAGGCAAGAGATCCTCACCAGAAAGGGGAGGGAGTCCTTGTAACCCTATTGTCACTTGCCCTGAACAGGGAGTTAGAGTGAGAGCCCACTCCCAGCCAAATATTAATAGATTCCTGCTGCCCGAAGTCCAGCCCCTCACCCACCTGGGAAACAAATCCTCCTGGATCCAAAATTGCCTCAGCCCATACAACAATCCCTCCCAGGAATCAAAATGGGAATTTGGAATTCATAACCACTATCCAACTCGATTTGTGTCTTCCGCGTGCTAACTTGAAACATCCATGTGGTTGCAATCTGGAACACGCTGCCTGAGAAAATGGTGGAGGCAAGTACTTTCATAACAGTCGGTAAGATATAGGAGCAGAATTAGGCCATTCTGCCCATTGAGTCTGCTCCATCATTCATCATGGCTGATTTATATCCCTCTCAACCTTATTCTCCTGCTTTCACCCCATAACCTGTGATGCCCTGACTAATCAAGAACCTATAAACCTCCACCTTAAATATACCAAATGACTTGGCCTGCACAGTTATCTGTGGCAGTGGATTCCACAGGTTCACTACCCTCTGGCTAAAGAACTTTCTCCTCATCTCTGTTTTAAATGGATGTTCTTCTATTCTGTGGCTGTGTCCTCTGGTCTTAAACTCTCCCACCATAGGAAACCACATGATAGGTTTCATTGAAATCACCCCTCATTCTGCTGAATTCTAGTGAATACAGGCCCAAAGCCATCAAACGCTCCTCAGACATATATAGGCCCTTTATTTCCTAGAATAATAATCGTGAACCTCCCCTGAACACTCTCCAATGCCGGCACATTTTTTCTTATGTAAAGGGCCCAAAACTGCTCACATTACTAAATACAGTCAAGAAGCATCTAAATGCCAAGCTGTAATAGACTGTACAACGAGTGATGGTAAAAGGGATAGTATAAATAGGTTAAATAAGACACTGCCCAGAAGAAGGCAATGGCAAACTATTTCTGTAGCAAAAATTGCCAAGAACAATCATGGTCATGGAAAGACCATGACTGCCCATGGCGCATAATGATGATGATGATGATAAATAGGTTGACATGGACGTGCTGGGCTGTGGGAATGCAGTAACATTGGACTATCCTAGTCTGGGTTTTGCATCTAGAACAACACTGGCCATAAATCAGCATATCAGTGATCATTGCCACAAAGATGTGATTTCCCTTGGCAAACAGAAACTGAATGTTGGTGCTATCAGGATTCTTTTGCAGCTTGCATGTTTAAATTTCTCACTGCCACTACCAACCACAGCATCATAGTTTGCCACTTCACTGGCCTGAAAGAATCGATGGGATATTCAGCAGAAGAGAGTGGTTCCATACAATGACTGGAGGGAAGAGAAATAATGAGAAATGTCTTCACTGCTGGTGGCAGAACAAACGACTCACACACTCGGATCAATATTATAATGAAAACAAAATCCATTGGTACACAGAGCCGGAGGGAGAGTTCACCTTATTGAATTAACTGTGTCATTATTCTTTCCCTCTCTACACGATGAGCTCTCCTGTGGGCCAGTATCAAGACATGTTTGTGTGCTGAAGAGTCATGGGTCCAGGGTTTTAAATTAAAGGAGCCCTGAGGTTATCTGACTTTGCAAAAATGTTGTTTCTGTAACTGCATCCCAATGATAAAAAGTTAAGGGAACAGCATTTTTATTTTCAGTTTGAACATAAATGGATACATTCAACCCTCTTCGCTGTTTCACCAATTCTATAAGGCCATGGTTAATCATTCACATCATGCCACTTTCCTTCAATTCACATATATGCATGCATATGCTTTAATTCACATAATAAACAAAAGTCTGTTGAATTCTGTCTTCAAATGCTCAACAACTGAGTTTCCACTCAAGAACTTTCCTGTCATCTCAGTTTTGAAAGACTGGCCTCTTGTTTGAGGCTTTGACCCCTGGTTCTAAACACACTGGAAGAGCAAACTTCATCCCTGCATCTGCACTATTGAGGCCTATGAGGGTTTTGAATACTTCAATGAAATCATCTCACATTTTTAAAAACTCTGGAGGGCATGGGCTCAATGTGCCTAATCTGTCCTTATAGGACAATCACCCTGGGAACAGATCTAGTGAACAACTGATTAAGACAATATCCATCCTTAGGGAGGGAAAACAGATCTGTAGACAGAATTCCAGGGCATTTGGATCCTATATGACTCCGTGACTGCTTTGAATCGGTGGACTGGTTAGTATTCAAGAACTCGGCAGCTAACCTTGATGAGTATGCCTCAGCTGTCATGGGCTTTATCTGGAAATGCACAGAGGACTGTGTGTCTCATAAGACAATCCCAGTATTCCTTAACTGGAAGCCTTGGATGAATTATGAGGTCCAGTCCCTTTTGAAGGCTAGAGTTGTGGCTTTTAGGTCCGGAGATACCAGTCGCTACATGGAATCCAGGCGTGAACTCCGGAAAGCCATTAAGGGCGCCAAGAGGCAATATCGAGCCAAGTTGGAAGCCCAGGCTAACCAGAGGGATGCCAGTAGACTATGGCAGGGTCTAAATGAGATCACTGGGCACAAAGAAAAGGCTGGGAATAGCAATAACTGTAGCGCTTCTCTTCCTGACGAACTTAACATATTCTACGCAAGATTCGAACAGAAGAGGAGTATCCCGCCCCCTCTGGATGAATCGGACCTGGTGGCATCAAGATTCATCGTCACCGAGGAAGACGTTAGAAGAGCCTTCCTGAAGATAAACCCAAGGAAGGCAACAGGCCCAGATGGCATCCCAGGATGGGTTCTCCGGGCCTGTGCAAGCGAGCTAGCTGGAGTGTTTGCTGACATCTTCAACTGCTCCCTGCTTCAGTCTAAGATCCCCTCGTGTTTTAAGAAGGTGATGATAATCCCGGTGCTGAAGAAAAGCAAGGTGGCATGCCTGAATGACTATCGACCTGTGGCTCTGACATCAATTACTATGAAGTACTTTGAGCGATTGGTTATGGCACACATCAACCATAACCTACCGGTCAACCTCGACGTTTTGCAATTCGCCTACCAGAGCAACAGGTCAACGGCAGATGCCATCTCTCTGGCACTATATTCCTCCTTAGACCACCTGGAGCATAAAGATGCATATGTAAGGCTCCTTTTTATTGACTACAGCTCTGCCTTTAATGCCATCATTCCAAATAAACTGATTCCTAAACTCCGGAACCTGGGTCTTAGCACTCAGATCCGCAGCTGGATCTTCAACTTCCTCACAGACAGGACCCAGGCCGTAAAAATAGGGGACAAGCTCTCCTCTACAGTCACTTTGAGCACCGGTGCCCCACAAGGCTGTGTACTCAGCCCCCTGCTGTACTCACTGTACACCTATGATTGTGTAGCCAAGTTTCCATCAAACTCAATATATAAGTTTGCTGATGACACCACAATTGTAGGCCGCATCTTGGGTAATAATGAGTCTGAGTACAGAGAGGAAATTAAGAACCTGGTGGCATGGTGTGAAGACAATAACCTATCCCTCAGAGTCAGCAAGATGAAGGAATTGGTTGTTGACTTCAGAAGGAGTATGACCCCATCTACATCAGTGGTGCGCAGGTGGAACAGGTCAAAAGCTTTAAGTTCCTCTGGGTGAATATCACAAATGACCTGACTTGGTCTAACCAAGCAGAGTCCACTGCCAAGAAGGCCCACCAGCGCCTTTACTTCCTGAGAAAGCTGAAGAAATTTGGCCTGTCCCCTAAAACCCTCACTAATTTTTATAGGTGCACCATAGAAAGCATTCTTCTAGGGTGCATCACAACCTGGTATGGAAGTTGTCCTGACCAAGACCGGAAGAAGCTGCAGAAGATCGTCAACATCACACAAACCAATCTTCCATCCTTGGACTCACTTTACACCACGCGCTGTCGGAGCAGTGCTGCCAGGATAATCAAGGATAAGTCCCACACAGCCAACACACTTTTTGTCCCTCTTCCCTCCGGGAGAAGGTTCAGCAGCATGAAGGTTCATACGGCCAGCTTTGGGAACAGCTTCTTTCCAACTACTGAACAGATCCTGACCCAGATCTGGGCTGTACCTTCCAAATATCCGGACCTGACTTGCACTACCTTACTTTCCCTTTTCTATTTTCTAATTATGATTTATAATTAAAATTTTTATTATATTTATTTCGATTTGTACTTCAGAGAGCGCGAAGCGCGGAAACAAATATCACTGTGATGATTGTACGCTCTAGCATCAGTTGTTTGGTGACAATAAAGTATTTGTACTTGTAAAGACCTTATGGAGTACAAATATAGAGAAGAATTAGGCCATTTGGCACATTGAGTCTGTTCCACCAAGAATCTATCAACCTCTGCCTTAAATATACATAAAGACTTGGCCTCCACAACTGCCTGTGGCAAAGAATTCCACAGAATCACCACTCTCTGGCTAAAGGAATTCCTCCTGAGCTCCGTTCTAAAAGCATGCCCCTCTATTCTGAGGCTGTGTCCTATGATTCTTAGACTCTCCCACCATAGGCAACATCCTTTCCACATCCACTCTAATGAGGCCTTTCACCATTCAATGGGTTTAAATGAGGTCACCCCTCATTCTTCTGAATTCTAGTGAAAACAAGCCCAAAGCCATCAAACATTATTC
Organism: Hemitrygon akajei; assembly: GCF_048418815.1. Taxonomy (NCBI): domain Eukaryota; kingdom Metazoa; phylum Chordata; class Chondrichthyes; order Myliobatiformes; family Dasyatidae; genus Hemitrygon; species Hemitrygon akajei. The sequence continues at coordinate 2,056,078 of NC_133141.1, read as the reverse complement.
ATATGACAAGCCATTCATTCTTGGAATCATTTTTGTGAGTTTTCTTTGAACCCTCTCCAGTTTCAGCATATCTTTTCCAAGATAAAAGCCTTCAAACTGCTCACAACATTATATCCTTGTTTTCATATTCTGATCCTCTTGAAGTGAATGTTAACATTGCATTTGCCTTCTTCATCACAGACTCAACCTGCAAATTAACATTGAGGGAATCCTGCACCAGGACTCCCAAAATCTCCTTGCACATCAGATTTTTTTGCATTTTCTCTTCATTTAGAAAATAGTCAACACTTTCATTTCTTCTACCAAAGTGCAAGATCATACATTTCCTGACACTGTATTCCAGCTGCCATTTCTTTGCCCATTCTCCTAATCTGTCTAAGTCCTTCTGTAGCCTCTCTACTTCCTCAAAACTACCTGCCCCTCCATCTATATTTGTTTCATTCACAACCTTTGCAGCAAAGCCATCAATTCCATCATCCAAATCATTGACATATAACATAAAAAGAATTGGGCTCAATACAGACCCCTGTGAAACATCACTAGTCACTAGCAGCCAACTAGGAAGGACTCCCTTTACTCCCAATCAGCCACAGCTCTAGCCATGCTAGAATCTTTCCTGTAATACCATGGGCTCATAGCTTGTTAAGCAGCCTCATGTGTGACACCTGGTCAAAGGCCTTCTGAAAATTTAAGTACACATCAACCAATTCTCATTCATCTATCCTGCTTGTTATTTCTTTAAAGAATTCCAACAGACTTTCCCTTGAGGAAACCCTGCTGACTATGGTCTATTTTATCATCTGCCTCCAAGTACCCTGAGACCTCATCCTCAGTAATCGACTCCAACATCTTCCAAACACTGAGGTCAGACTAACTGACCTATAGTTTCCTTTCTTCTGGCTCTCTCCCTTCTTGAAGAGTGGAGTGACAATAGCAGATTTCCCTTCCTCTGGAACCACTCCAGAATCAACCGATTCTTGAAAGATCATTGCTAATGCCTCTGTGTTCTCTTCAGCCACCTCTTTCTGAACCCTGGGGTGTAGTCCATCTGATCCAGATGGACTTATCTACCTTCAGACCCTTCAGTTTCCCAAGAATCTTCTCCATAGTTATGGTAACGTCACACACTTCATGACCCCTGACACTTGGAGCTTCCACCATACTGCTAGTGTCCTCCATAGGGAAGACTGATTAAAAATATTTGTTCAGTTCATCCACTAATTCCTTATTCCCTGTTATTACCTCTCCAGTGTCATTTTCCAGTGGTCTGGTATCCCCTCTTGCCTCCCTCTTACACTTTATGCATCTGAAGAAACTTCTGCTATCTTCTTTAATATTATTGGCTACCTTACTTTCAGATTCCATCTTTATCTTCTTAATGACTTTTTTGGTTGCCTTCTGTTGGTTTTTAATAGTTTCCCAATCCTCTAACTTCCCATTAATTTTTGTTCTATTACATGCCCTCTCTTTGGCTTTTATGTTGGCTTTAACTTCTCTTGTTTGCCATGGTTGAGTCATCTTTCCTTTAGAATACATCTTCCTCTTTGGGATGTATATATCCTGTGCCTTCCTAATTGTTTCCAGAAATTCCAGCCTTTGCTGCTCTGCCATCATCCCTGCCAGTGTTCTTTTCCAATCAATTCTGGCCAGCTCCTCTCTCATGCCTCTGTAATTCTCTTCACTCCACTGTAATACTGACACATCTGACTTTAGCTTCTCCTTCTCAAATTTCAGGGTGAATTCGATCATATGATAATCACTTCCCCTAAGGGTTCTTTTACATTAAGCTCTCCAATCAATTCTGATTCATTGCACAACACTCAATCCAGAATAGCTGATCCCCCAGTGGGCTCAACCATAAGCTGCTCTAAAAAGCCAACTCGTAGGCACTCTAGAAATTCCCCCTCCTGGAATCCAGCATCAACCTGATTTTCCCAACTTACCTCCATTTTGAACTCCCCCATGACTATTGTAACATTGCCCTTTGGCATGCATTTTCTATCTCCCATTGTAATTTGTAGACCACATCCTTCCTACTGTTTGGGGATCTGTTTACAACTCTAATCAAGGTCTTTTTACCCTTGCAGTTCCTTAGCTCTATCCACAATGATTCAACACCCTCTGACCCTTCCTGGCAGAAAGCTGTTGATTAGACAATCAAGATTTGAATAGCTCAGACTCAGCAGAAAGCAGCTGATTGCCAATCGAGGTCAGGTGACCAAGCAGTTTGAAAAGCTCAAACAAATAAATAGAGGATTACCTCAAGTGGAGCGGCCTGTGGAAAGCGGCCAGTGAGTGAGAGGGCCAGTGAAGGAGTGGAGATTTGAGGCTTTGACTCGAGAGGCTTCGACGAGAAGAGGCGGCGGACGAGCTTGTTCCCAGTTAGTCTTTACAATGCCTCCTGAGATGGTGATGTGCCTCTCCTGTGAGATGTGGCATTCTTGGGGGAACTCCCCTCTCCCGCAGAGTCACATCTGCCAGAAGTGCTTGTGGCTGGGTGATCTGGAAGACCGTGTGAGGAATCTGGAGCAGCAGCTGGATGACCTTCGACTCATAAGGGAGAATGAAGCAGTCATAGATGAGAGCTACAGGGAGGTAGTCACACCTAGGCTGCCGGAAGCAGGTCATTGGGTGACAGTCCGAGGGGGGAAAGTGAAGGAGGGTAGACAGGTAGTGCAGAGCACCCCTGTAGCCATTCCCCTGAATAATAAGTTTACCGTCCTGGATGCTGTTGGTGAGGACGACCGACCAGGTGTGAGCCACGGTGGCAGGACCTCTGGCACTGAGTCTGACCCTGTGGTGCAGAAGGATGGGACGGAGAAGAGGAGAGCTGTCGTCATTGGAGACTCTATAGTCAGGGGAGCAGACAGGAGATTTTGTGGACGTGAGAAGTAAACCCGCATGGTTTGTTGGGTGCCAGGGTCCGGGATGTCTCTGACCGGGTGCATGACATCCTGGTATGAGAGGGAAAGCAACCAGAAGTCGTAATACATGTTGGTAACAACGACATAGGCAGGAAGAGGGATGAGGTCCTGAAGTGTGTGTTTTGGGAACTAGGCAGAAGGCTGAAGAACAGGACCTCAAGGGTGGCGTTCTCAGGATTGCTGCCAGTACTACGTGATAGTGATGGTAAGAATTGGAGGAGATGGCAGTTGAATGTGTGGCTGAGGAGTTGGTGCAGGGGGCAGGGTTTTAGATCTTTGGACCATTGGGATCTCTTCTGGGGAAGGTGGGACCTGTACAGATTGGATGGGTTGCACCTGAACTCGAGGGGGAGCAATATCCTTGCTGGTAGGTTTGCTAGCATGGTTCGGGAGGGTTTAAACTAATTTGCAAGGGGGATGGGACCCAGAGCAACAGAGCAGTGAAAGATGTGCATGGAGTAAAGCCAGATCTAACATATAGAGAGGCTTTAAGGAAAGAGAAGCAGAATAAAGGGTGTAAAGGTAGTAAGGTAGAAGGGCTAAAGTGTGTGTACTTCAATGCAAGAAGCATCAGGAACAAAGGTGATGAACTGAGAGCTTGGATACATACATGGAATTATGATGTAGTGGCCTTTACGGAGACTTGGCTGGCACCAGGGCAGGAATGGATTCTCAATATTCCTGGATTTCAGTGCTTTAAAAGGGATGGGGGGGGGGGGGAAGGGGAGGAGGGGTGGCATTACTGGTCAGGGATACTATTACAGCTACAGAAAGGGTGGGTAATGTAGCAGGATCCTCTTTTGAGTCAGTATGGGTGGAAGTCAGGAACAGGAAGGGAGCAGTTACTCTACTGGGGGTATTCTATAGGCCCCCTGGTAGCAGCAGAGATATCGAGGAGCAGATTGGGAGGCAGATTTTGCAAAAATAACAGGGTTGTTATCATGGGTGACTTTAACTTCCCTAATATTGATTGGCACTTGATTAGTTCCAAGGGTTTAGATGGGGCAGTGTTTGTTAAGTGTGTCCAGGATGGATTCCTGTCACAGTATGTTGACAGGCCGACTAGGGGGAATGCATACTAGATCTAGTATTAGGTAACAAACCGGGTCAGGTCACAGATCTCTCAGTGGGTGAGCATCTGGAGGACAGTGATCACCACTCCCTGGCCTTTAGCATTATCATGGAAAAGGATAGAATCAGAGAGGACAGGAAAATTTTTAATTGGGGAAGGGCAAATTATGAGGCTATAAGGCTAGAACTTGCGGGTGTGAATTGGGATGATGTTTTTGCAGGGAAATGTACTATGGACATGTGGTTGATGTTTAAGGATCTCTTGCAGGATGTTAGGGATAAATTTGTCCCAGTGAGGAAGATAAAGAATGGTAGGGTGAAGGAACCATGGGTGACAAGTGAGGTGGAAGATCTAGTCAGGTGGAAGAAGGCAGCATACATGAGGTTTAGGAAGCAAGGATCAGATGGGTCTATTGAGGAATATAGGGTAGCAAGAAAGGAGCTTAAGAAGGGGCTGAGAAGAGCAAGAAGGGGGCATGAGAAGGCCTTGGCTAGTACGGTAAAGGAAAACCCCAAGGCATTCTTCAATTATGTGAAGAACAAAAGGATGACAGGAGTGAAGGTAGGACCAGTTAGAGATAAAAGTGAGAAGATGTGCCTTGAGGCTGTGGAAGTGAGCAAGGTTCTCAATGAATACTTCTCTTCAGTATTCACCAATGAGAGGGAACTTGATGATGGTGAGGACAATATGAGTGAGGTTGATGTTCTGGAGCATGTTGATATTAAGGGAGAGGAGGTGTTGGAGTTGTTAAAATACATTAGGCCGGATAAATCCCCGGGGCCTGACGGAATATTCCCCAGGCTGCTCCACGAGGCGAGGGAAGAGATTGCTGAAACTCTGGCTAGGATCTTTATGTACTCGTTGTCCATAGGAATGGTACCGGAGGATTGGAGGGAGGCGAATGTTGTCCTCTTGTTCAAAAAAGGTAGTAGGGACAGTCCAGGTAATTATAGACCAGTGAGCCTTACGTCTGTGGTGGGAAAGCTGTTGGAAAAGATTCTTAGAGATAGGATCTATGGGCATTTAGAGAATCATGGTCAGATCAAGGACAGTCAGCATGGCCTTTGTGAAGGGCAGATCATGCCTAACAAGCCTGATAGAGTTCTTTGAGGAGTTGACCAGGCATATAGATGAGGGTAGTGCAGTGGATGTGATCTAATTGGATTTTAGTAAGGCATTTGACAAGGTTCCACACGGTAGGCTTATTCAGAAAGTCAGAAGGCATGGGATCCAGGGAAGTTTGGCCAGGTGGATTGAGAATTGGCTTGCCTGCAGAAGGCAGAGGGTTGTGGTGGAGAGAGTACATTCAGATTGGAGGGTTGTGACTAGTGGTGTCCCACAAGGTTCTGTTCTGGGACCTCTACTTTTTGTGATTTTTATTAACGACCTGGATGTGGGGGTAGAAGGGTGGGTTGGCAAGTTTGCAGACGACACAAAGGTTGGTGGTGTTGTTGGTAGTGTAGAGGATTGTCAAAGATTGCAGAGAGACATTGATAGGATGCAGAAGTGGGCTGAGAAGTGGCAGATGGAGTTCAACCCAGAGAAGTTTGAGGTGTTACACTTTGGAAGGACAAACTCCAAGGTAGAGTACAAAGTAAATGGCAGGATACTTGGTAGTGTGGAGGAGCAGAGGGATCTGGGGGTACATGTCCACAGATCCCTGAAAGTTGCCTCACAGGTAGATAGGGTAGTTAAGAAAGCTTATGGGGTGTTAGCTTTCATAAGTCGAGGGATAGAGTTTAAGAGATGCGATGTAATGATGCAGCTCTATAAAACTCTAGTTAGGCCACACTTGGAGTACTGTGTCCAGTTCTGGTCGCCTCACTATAGGAAGGATGTGGAAGCATTGGAAAGGGTACAGAGGAGATTTACCAGGATGCTGCCTGGTTTAGAGAGTATGGATTATGATCAGAGATTAAGGGAGCTAGGGATTTACTCTTTGGAGAGAAGGAGGATGAGAGGAAACATGATAGAGGTGTACAAGATATTAAGAGGAATAGACAGAGTGTACAGCCAGCACCTCTTCCCCAGGGCACCACTGCTCAGTACAAAAGGACATGGCTTTAAGGTAAGGAGAGGGAAGTTCAAGGGGGATATTAGAGGAAGGTTTTCAGTCAGAGAGTGGTTGGTGCGTGGAATGCAGTGCCTGAGTCAGTGGTGGAGGCAGATACGCTAGTGAAATTCAAGAGACTACTAGACAGGTAAATGGAGGAATTTAAGGTGGCGGGGTTATATGGGAGGCAGGGTTTGAGGATCAGCACAACATTGTGGGCCAAAGGGCCTGTAATGTGCTGTACTATTCTATGTTCTATGTTACCTGTTTCTAATGATTTGATTTCATTTTTTACCAACAGATTAATGCAGCCCCTTCTGCCTTCCTGCCCATCCTTTCAATACAATGTGTGTCCTTGGATGTTAAGCTCCCAGCTATAATCTTCTTTCAGCCATAATTCAGTGATGCCAACAATGTCATCCATACCAATCTGCAACTGTGCTACAAGGTCATCTACCTTATTCTGCATACTGTGTGCATTTTGTCCACTTTTACATTCCAACTCATCCTGTTGACTGCAATTTTGTCCTATCAACAGCCTCTCCTCACTACACATTGCCTCTGTTTGTAAACTAGCTACCTCATCTTCAGCACTGTCATCTGCCTTTCCTACGATACTTCTTCTATTGAAATATACAGGCAGCTCAGGACACTAGTCACACCATGCTCAACCTTTTGATTCCTAACTTTTTCTCAGGTCTTACCAACATCTGCTTCCCCAACCTCTTCACTATCTGTTTGGGCACTCTTGTTCCCACCCCTCCGCAACTCTAGTTTAAACCCCACTATGCAGCATTAACAAACCTTTCCGCTAGGGTATTGGACTCCTCTAGTTCAGAGGCAAACCAGCCCTTCTGCACTGGTTTCACCTTCCCTAGAAGAGAGCCCAATGATCCAAAAATCTTTTACCCTCCCTCCTACACCAACCCTTTAGCCATGTATCAAACTGTATAATCATCCTAATTCTGGCCTCACTAGTACGTGGCATGGATAGCAATCCTGAGATCATAACCCTGGTGATCCTGCCCTTTAACTCAGCACTTATCTCCCTGAACTCTCTTTGCAGAACCTCGTCACTCGTCCTACCCATGTCATTGGTACCTACATGGACCATGACTTCTGGCTGTTCACCCTCCCACTTAAGAATGCTGAAGATTTAATCTAAGATATCCGAGACCCTGGCACTCGGGAGGCAACGTACCATCCGGGAATCTCATTCTCACCCACAGAACATCCTGTCCATTCCCCTGACTAACAACTCCCCTATTACCACAGCGTGCCTCTTCTCCCCCCTTCCCTTCTGAGTCATAGAGGCAGACTCAGTGCCAGAGACCCAACCACTGTGACTCTCCACTGTTGGGTCAACCCTCCCAAAGGTATCCAATGTGGTATACCCAAAGGGGTGGCCACAGGGAGGTACACTGCACTGGATATTTAATCCCTTTCCCCTTCCAGACTGTCTCCCAATTCCCTGTGTCCCATACCCTGGGTGTAACTACCTCTCTATCACCCCTTCAGCCTCCCTAATGATCCGGAGTTCATCCAGTTCCAGTTCCAGCTCTTTAATGTGGATTGTTAGAAGCTGCAGCTGGATGCATTTCTTGCAGTTGTAGTCGCCAGGTACAATGGTGATCTCCCTGACTTCCCACATCCCGCAAGAGGAGCTTTCAACTTTCCTGCTTGGCGACTCGACTGTCCTAGTTGAGCAGTTATAAAGAAGGGAAGGAAAAAAAAACTTAACCTAGAGCTTTTCTCTTCTTTGCTTTCTCTAAGTGAAGCTTCTCTTCTCTGAAGCCTTGAAGAGCTAAAACCTCAAGATCACCACTCTGACTCCGTTCACTCAGACGATGGCTGCTGCACTTGCCTCTGTCTTCCTTTAATTTGCTCTTGCTGATCAATTTCAAATGCTCTTTTTCATAAACTGCCATGAAACTTTGCCTTTAAAATCTCAATTGCCGTCCTGATTAAAAGGTAGCTCTTTAACGCACTACCTGACATAGATTGTTCAAATTCAAGAGATCACTTAAGAGAGAAATCAGGAGGCTAAAAGAAGGCATGAGGTTGCCCTAGCAGACAAGGTGAAGGAGAATCCTGAGGGATTATACAGGTATGTTAAGAGCAACAGAATTGCAAAGTACAAAATTGGTCATCTGGAAGACCAGAATGGTAATCCATGTGTGGAGCCAAAACAGATAGAGGAGATCTTAATTGCATTCTTTACATCTGTATTTACTCAACAGGCAGATAGAGTCTATAGAAGTGAGGCAAAACAGCATCAACTTCATGGGCCATATACAGATTACAGAGGAGGAGGTATTTCCTGCCCGGAGGCGAATCAGAGTGGATAAATCTCCAGGGCCTGACAAGGTGTTCTCTCAGACCCTGTGGGAGGCAACTTCAGAAGTTGCTGGGCCCCTGTCAGAGATATTTAAAACATCCATAGCAATGGGAGAGGTACCAGAGGATTGGAGGATAGCCAATGTTGCTCCTCTGTTTAAAAAAGTCTGTAAAGATAAACTGGGAAATTACAGGCTGGTGAGTCTGACATCAGCTATGGGAAAGTTAATGGAAAGCATTCTAAAAGATCAGATACATAAGTATTTGGATAGACATGGGCTGTTTAAGGATAGTCAGCATGGCCTTGTGCACGTAAGTCATATCTAACTACTTTTATAGAGTTTTTGAGGAAGTTACCAGTAAAGTGGATGAAGGCAAGGCAGTGGATGTTGTCGACATGACTTTAGTAAGGCCTTTGACAAGGTGCCACATGGGAAGCTGGTCAAAAAGGCTAAGTCACACAGCATTCAGGATGAGATATACACTGGTTTTGTGGGAGAAGCCAGAGAGTGGTAGTAGATGGTTACTTCTCTGAGTGGAGGCCTGTGACTAGTGGTGTGTCACAGGGATCAGTGCTGGGTCCATTGTTATTTGTCATCTACATCAGCAATCAGGATGATAATGTGGTTAATTGAATCAGCAAATTTGTGGATGACACCAAATTTGTGTAGTGGACAGTGAGGAAGACTATCATGGCTTGCAGAGGGTTCTGTATCAGCTTGAAAAATGGTAGATGGAACTTAATGCAGTCAAATGCGAGGTTTTGCACTTCGGTAGGACCAACCAGGAAAGGTCTTACACAGTGAACAGTAGGGGCTGAGCATTGTGGTAGAACAAAGGGATCTCAGAATGCAGGTCCAGAATTCACTGAAAGTGGTGTCACAGGTAGATAGGGTCATAAAGTAAGCATTTGACACATTGGCCTTCACAAATCAATGCACTGAGTACAGGAGATGGGATGTTATGTTGAAATTGTCATTGGTGAGGCCTCGTTTGGAATATTTTGTGCAGTTTCGGTCACCTACCTACAGGAAAGATGTAAGTAAGGTTGAATGAATGCAGAGAAAATTTACAAGGATGTTGCTGGTTCTGGAGGACCTGAGTCATAAGGAAAGATTGCATAGGTTAGGACTGTGTTCTTTAGAATGTAGAAGATTGAGAGGAGATTTGATAGAGGTATACAAAATTATGAGGGGTATAGATAGGGTAAATGCAAGCAGGCTTTTTCCACTGAGGTTGGGTGGGACTACAACCAGCGGCCATGGATGTAAAGTTTAAGGGGAGCATGAGGCGACTCTTCTTCATCAGAGGGATGTGAGAGTGTGGACTGAGCTGCCAGCACAAGTGGTGCATGCAAGCTCGATTTCAACGTTTAAGAGAAGTTTGGATAGGTACATGTATAGGGATATGGAGAACTATGGTCCCGGTGCATGTTGATGGGAGACTGCTGCATGAGGAAAGGGTGTAATGGTTGAGTGGTGTGGTGTGTGGTATTGGATATTCATTGAATGACAGCATAGTTATCATACAGAAGAAGGCATTTGGCCTGTAGAGTCTTTATCAGTTTCAAACAAGAGCAATCCATGTATTCCTAGTCCCCTTCCCATCCCATTGGCCCAGTAATTTTTTTTCAGCTCTTTTTTGAATGGTGCAATTAAATCTGTGAGTACAACTTAAAACATCACCATGTTCAGAGAAATTTTCCTCGGGACCTGTTGATTTTTTGCTAATTACCTTTCTATTTTCTCCAGTTCTTCCTCCTGTGCTGATGGGAACAATTACTCTGCCTGCTCGATTGATATCCTTAATGATTTACAATATGCTTCACCACTCTACCAAAGAGAAGAACGGCAGCTTCTCCAGACTGCCTACATACCTAGTCCCTCAAACCGGCAAACATTTTAGCAAATCTCTTCTTCTCTGCAAAGCCTTCACATTTTTCGAGATAACCATGATGGCGTAGCAGTTAGCACATTGCTATTACAGTTTAGGGCATTGGTGTTCAGAGTCAAATCATGGTGTCCACTGTAAGAAGTCTCTGTGAAATGCATGGGTTTATACCAAGTGCTTTGGTTTCCTCTCACATTCTAAAGACATACCAGTTAGTAGGTTAGTCATTGTAAACTATCCTATGAGTAGGTTAGGGATAAATTGGGTTTGTCAGGAGTTGCAGGGGCAGTGTAACTGGCAATGGCTGGAAGGGCCTACTCTGTGATGTTTCACAAAATAAATAAATATTATGCTCAGAACAGACGGATTGAAATGGTTATGTGTCTGGAGTGGAGGCAAGGGTCGAGCCATCTGTGTTTGCTGCTTTGCAACATTTACTCTACTCTTTGCTGAACCGAGGCTGAGTCTGTGGGCCTGGTCCGACTGCTCTGGGCTTTGTGTCTATAGACTCACTTTCATTCTAAATGCTATTTGCTTTCTTTTATTGTTGGCACGATTTGTTTTTTTTTCTTTCTCTCTGCACATTGGCTGTTTGTCATGATTTTTTAAGGGTCATAGAGTCATAAGAAGCACAGAAACAGGCCCTTTGGCCCATCTAGTCCATGCTGAAACCATTTAAGTGGCCTACTCCCATTGACCTGCAGCAGGAGCATAGCCCGCCAAAACCCTACGATCTGTGTATCTATCCAAACTTCACTTAAATGTTAACATCGAGCTTACATGAACCACTTGCGCTGACAGTTCATTCCACACTCTCACAACAGTGAAGAAGTTCCCTCTGAGGGGAAGTGGGGAAAGAGGGCTGCAGTGGTGCTTGGAGATTCTATAGTTAAAGAAGTAGACAGGAGATCCTGGGACGGGGGTGGGGGGGGGGGGTGATATAGACACTCAGGTGGTATGTTGTCTCCCAGGCACCATGGTCAAGGACATCTCGGATCAGGTCCACGGCATCGTAAAGGAAGCGGTGAGCAGCCAGAAGTCTTGATCCATATTGATACCAATGACATAGCTAGGAAAGGTGAGCAGATCCTGGAGAGAGAATTTAGAGAGCTAGGTAGAAAGCTGAAAAGCAGGATCTCCAGGGTAGTATTAGCTGAAATGCTGCCTGTGCTATGCGCCAGTGAGGGTAAGAATAGGATGATTTGATAAATAGTGGCTCACAAATTGGTACAAGGGATAGAGACTCAGATTTCTGGATCATTGGGATTCCTTCTGGGGAAGGTATGACCTGTACAAAAGGGATAGGTTACACCTGAACCCGAGGGGGACCAATCTTCCTGCAAGCAGGTTTGCTAGAGCTGTTAGCAGTGGTTTAAATTAATTTGGCAGGGGAATGGAAACCAACTGATAGGGCTGAGCAACACACATAAAATCAGCAGGAACTCAGTAGGTCAAGCAACATTTTCAGAGGTTTCAAAGGTACTTTTAATGTCAGAGAAATGTATACAATATACATCCTGAAATTCTTTTTCTTTGCAAACATCCACGAAAACAGAGGAGTGTCCTAAAGAATGAATGACAGTTAAATGCTAGGACCCTAAAGCACCCCCCAGCTCCCCCCTCCTGTGCGTAAACAGCAGCAAAGCAATGATCCCCACTCCCCCACCAGCAAAAAAGCATCACCACCCCCACCCCCCACGAGCACTCAAGCGTGCAGCAAAGCATCAATAAAGACACAGACTTTCAGTGTCCCAAAGCCTACTTGTTCACCTGGTAATTTGACCCACCACAGGCTCTCTCTCTCCCGAATAAGGGAAAAATAAGTGTCCCTGTTTCACAGCAAGAGGAGAGACAGAACAAAAACAACTTGCCGATCTATGGTGTTAAAAGTCTGTTGCGTTGCTTTTTCTGAGCTCTGTGCCCAAAGAGCTCGGGTCTCTGGGTGCACAGCCAGCAGTCAGCTCACTGCTTTCGATCTACAACACACCAGGCTGTGGCACCAACCTTGAGTCCGCCCGCCTTCAGAGCCACGAAAATCTTGCACCCTGAAGGCGCGCCAATCTTTTAGGCCACATCCTTGGTATATTGAATAGCAGCCGGTCATGAGGCCCTGACAGCAAGTCACATTCCTGCAAAGAACCAAAGTCAGCGTGTAACTCCAGGTCAGGGTCTTCAAAAGAACCCTGAAAGGGAAAAATAGAGATATCAAAAATAGAAATAAAGCTGTTTCCAAAGATGCAATCAAAGAAGTCACTGTTAGGTGCCATTGTCTGCTAAGCTCCACCCCTTTTTCCCATTTATGGAAGCATTGACAGTTTTGGCCTCCATATCTCAGAAAGGATGTGTTGTCATTGGAGAGAGTCCAGAGGCGGTTCACAAGGATGATTCTGGGAATGAAGGGGTTAACATATGAGGAGTGTTTGGCAGCTTTGGGCCTGTACTCACTGGAATTTAGAAAAATGCATGGGGATCTCATTGAAGCCTACTGAATGTTGAAAGGACTAGGTAGGGCGGATGTGGAGAGGATGTTTCCTATGGTTTGGGTTTCCAGAACTGGAGGGCATGGCTACCAGATTGAGTGGCGACCTTTTAGAATGGAAGTTGGGAAGAATTTTTTTAGCCAGAGAGTGCTGAATCTATGGAATGCTCTGCCACAGACTGTGGTGGAGGCCAGATCCATGGGTATATTTCAGGCAGAAGTTGATAGTTTCCTGATCAGTTAGGGTATCAAAGGATATGGTGAGAAGGCAGGTGTGGGGTTGAGTGAGATCCAGGATCAGCCATGATGGAATGGTGGAGCAGATTCAATGGGCTGAATGGCCTAATTCTGCTCCTATGTCTATGGTCTAAGACCCTGTTGGGAGTTATATATAGGCCTCTGAACAGTACCCAGAATGTGTAATTCTCCCAAATTATAATGGGAGATAGAAAACGCATGTCAAAAAAAAAAATACTACGATAGTCATAGGGGATTGCAATGTCCAGGTAGATTTGAAATATCAGGTTGGATCCCAAGAAAGAGAATTTGTAGAAAGCCTGCAAGATGGCTTTTTTAGATTAGCTTGTTGTTGAGCACACTAGGGGATCAGGTATTCTGGATTGGGTATCATGTAATGAAATTGATTTGATTAGGGAGCTAAAGATAAAGAAATCCTTAGAAGGCAGTGATCATAATATGATAGAATTCACCCTGAAATTTGAGAAGGAAAAGCTAAAGTCAAATGTATCAGTATTACAGTGGAGTAAGGAGAATTATGGAGGCATGAGAGAGGAGCTGGCCAATGTTGATTGAATTGGGAAACCAGCAGGGGTGATGGCAGGGTTGCAATGGCTGAAATTTCAGGGAGCAATTTGAAAGGCGCAGGACTGATACATCCCAAAGAAGAAGAAGTATTCAAAAAGCAGGATAGCACAACTGTAGCTGACAAGGAAAGTCAACATAAAAAAGAAGACATATAATAGAGCAAAAATTAGTGGGAAGTTAGAGGTTTGGGAAACTTTTGAAAACCAATAGAAGGCAACTAATGAAACCCCTTTTTACTGGGTGTTTCTAGAGATGCAGCTCATTAGTCCCTCACTAACAGCCTCTGGACTCAGCAGTGTGAAAACCACCTATCATAGACTCCGGGTTCCCACCAAGCCAGGGAAATTGGGATGTCTCGCCCACCTGAACCCCCGATCTGAGTGAATATTGTGTAACTGTGGCCCATTGGCAAGAAATAATAGATCATGCACTGCATACAATTATAAAGAAAGTATATTTACAAATTTCAGCTTTATCGAACAGTTAGTAGAGAAGAAAGAAAAGGAAAAAAGGGCCCATTACAGTTAACCCATTCCAAATGTGCACACGAGTTGGAGCTCATCTTGAGGTTGTCTTTAACTCATACGCTGGACTCACGGTCTGCACACACCACCTTCCGAATGTGGCTTGAAATCCATCTCAAACAACGAAACTCCCCACAGGAGTATTGGTCCTTTTTGCTTGTAGCCATTCATCTGCGTAAAACACCTCATGCAGCACCCTCAGCCATCTTCCCTCCTGTCTTCTCCCAGTTCCAGTCAGAAAGACCTTAACCCACACCAGCTTCCATCACAAAAACCTCTCCACCGAGCATTCTCTAGAACCTTCTCCCAATTTCCCCATTCTGATCGGCTGACACAAAATTCCTAAGTAGAACATCATAGCTCCTTATCTCAGCTCAAACCCAAACATGCTAAAAGCAGATCAGATTGCTCTTACAGAACTGCTAAAATGAAATACTTACAGCATAGTGGCAAAATTTTAACCAGGGCATTACACTAAAAAAGCCATGGGGTTGGGGGGGGGGGGGGAAGATGAAGTATGAAGGTAAGCTAGCCAATAGTATCAAAGAGGATACCAAGTGTAAAAAGAAGCAAGAGTATATATCAGGCAGCTGGAAAATGCCACTGAAGAGGTAGTAAGGGGGAACAAGGAAATGGCAGATGAAATGAATAGGTACTTTGCATCAGTCTTCACTATGAAAGACACTAGCAATATGTCAGAATTTCAAGAGTGCCAGGGGCAGAAGTGTGTGAAGTTACCTTTACTAGGGAGAAGGTTCTTGGGAAACTGAAAGGTCTGAAGGTAGATAAGTCACCTGGACCAGATGGACTACACCCTAGGGTTCTAAAAGAGGTAACTGAAGAGATTTTGGAGGCATTAGTAATGATCTTTCAAGAATTAGTAGATTCTGGCATGCTTCTGGGGGATTGGAAAATTGCAAATGGCACTCAAATATTCAAAACTGGAGGGAGGTAGAAAAAAGGAAATTATGGACCAGTTAGTCTGACCTCCATGTGTGAGAGGATTTTGGAGTCCATTGTTAATGATCTGATTTCATGGTACTTGGAGGCACAGGATAAAATAAGCCAAAGTCAGCATGGTTCCCTTTTGGAAAAATCCTGTCTGACAAATCTGTTTGAATTCTTTGGGGAAATAACGAGCAGGATAGACAAAGAAGAATAGGTAGATGATAGATTTTAGATCTTGGATTTTCAGAAGGCCTTTGACAAGATGCCGCACATGAGGCTGTGTAACAAGCTATGAGCCCATGGTATTACAGGAAAGATACTAGCATGGATAGATCACACAGGGCCATGCCCTTTTCTCACTGTTACCATCAGGTAGGAGATACAGAAGCCTGAAGACACACACTCAGTGATTCAGGAACAGCTTCTTCCCCTCTGTCATCCGATTCCTGAATGGACTTTGAAGCTTTGGACACTACCTCACTTGTTTAATATACAGTATTTCTGTTTTTGCACATTTTAAAATAAACTATTCAATATATGTAATTTACTTGTTTATTTATAATGTTTTATTTTATATATTATTACTGTTTTTTTTCTCTCTCTGCTAGATTATGTATTGCATTGAACTGCTGCTGCTAAGTTAACAAATTTCATGTCACATGCCAGTGATAATAAACCTGATTCTGATTCTGATTGGCAGGAAACAAAGAGAGGGATAAAGGGAGCCTTTTCTGGTTGGTGTTTCACAAGGGTCTGTGTTGGGACTGCTTCTTTTTATGTTGTATGTCAATGATTTGGATGATGGCTTTGTGACCAAGATTGTGGATGCTATAAAGATAGGTGAAGGGGCAGGTTGTGTTGAGGAAGCATGGTGACTGCAGAAGGATTTAGACAGATTAGGAGAATGGGCAAAGAGGTGCCAGATGGAATACAGCGTTGGGAAGTGTACGGTCATGCACTTTGGTAGAAGGTATAAAAGCATAGACTATTTTCTAAATGGGGTGAAAATTCAAAAATATGAGGTGCAAAGGAGCTTGGAAGTCCTTGTGCAGGATTCTCTAAAGGTTAATCTGCAGGCTGAGTCTGTGGTGAGGCAGGCAAATACAATGTTAGTGTTCATTTCAAGAGGACTAGAATATAAAAGTAAGGATGTAATGTTAAGGCTTTATAAGGCACTAGTGAGGCATCACTTAGAATATTGTGAGCAGTTTGGGCCCCTCATTTCAGAAAGGAGAAAGTTCAGAGGAGGTTCATGAGAATGATTCTGGGAATGAAAGGCTTAATGTATGAATTGAATTGAATTGACTATTGCTTACATCCTTCATATACATGAGGAATAAAAATCTTTAAGTTATGTCTCTGTCTAAATATGCAATGTGCAATTTACAGTAATTTATAATAAATAGTGTGTACAACAGGACAGTCAATATAACATAGAAATACAGTTGTGTCAGTATGAATTAATCAATCTGATGGCCTGGTGGAAGAAGCTGTCCCAGAGCTTGTTGGTGCTGGCTTTTATGCTGTGGCACAATTTCCCAGATGGTAGCAGCTGGAATAGATTGTGGTTGGGGTTGGGGTGACTTGGGTCCCCAATGATCCTTCAGGCCCTTTCTACACACCTGTCTCTGTAAATGACCTGAATAGTGGGAAGTTCACATCTACAGATGTGCTGGGCTGTCTGCACCACTCTCTGCAGAGTCCTGTGATTAAGGGAGGTACAGTTCCCATACCAGACAGTGATGCAGCCACTCAGGATGCTCTCAATTGTGCCCCTGTAGAAATTTTTTAGGATTTTGGGGCCCATACCAAACGTCTTCAACCATCTGAGGTGAAAGAGGCACTGTTGTGTTTTTTTCACCACACAGTCAATATGTACAGACCACGAAAGATCCTTGGTGATGTGGATACTGAGAAACTTAAAGCTGTTCACCCTCTCAACCCCAGATCCATTGATGTTAAAAGCTTGCAAAAGGAAACTAAGAAGGTCATTAGGAAGGAAAAGATGAATTATGAAAGGAAGCTGGCGACTAATATCAAAGAAGATACTAAAAGCTTTTTTAAGTATATAAAGGGTAAAAGAGAGTTGAGGGTAGATATAGGACCAATAGAAAATGGCACTGGAGATATTGTAATGAGAGACGCAGAGATGGCAGATGAACTGAATGCGTATTTTGCATTAGTCTTCACAGTGGAAGATATCTGCAGTATACCGGACATTCAAGATGTCAGGGAAGTGAAGTAGGTGCCGTGAAAATTATGACTGAGAAGGTGCTCAGGAAGCTTAATGATCTGCGGGTGGATAAATCTCCTGGACCTGATGAAATGCGCTCTCAGGTTCAGAAGGAAGTAGCTGGAGATCTTGCAGAGGCATTAACAATGATCTTTCAAGAATCAGTAGATTCTGGCATTGTACCGGATGACTGGAAAATTGCAAATGTTACTCCGTTATTTAAGAAGGGTGGGAGGCAGCAGAAAGGAAACTATAAACTTGTTAGCCTGACATCAGTGGTTGGGAAGTTGATGGAATTGATTGTTAGGGATGAGATTACAAAGTCCCTAGAGGCACATGACAAGATAGGCCAAAGCCAGCATGGTTTCCTGAAAGGAAAATCCTGCCTGACTAACCTACTGCAATTGTTTGAGGAAATTACAAGCAGGGTAGACAAAGGAGATGCAGTAGATGCGGTGTACTTGGATTTTCAGAAGGCCTTTGACTAGGTGCCACACATGAGACTGCTTAGCAACATAAGAGCCCATAGAATTACAGGGAACTTACCAGCATGGGTGGAGCATTGGCTGATCGGCAGAAAACAGAGAGTGGGAATAAAGGGATCCTATTCTGGCTGGCTGCTGGTTACCAGTGGAGTTCCACAGGGGTCAGTGTTGGGACCGCTGCTTTTTACGATGTATGTCAATGATTTGGACTATGGGATTAATGGATTTGTGGCTAAATTTGCCGATGATACAAAGGTAGGTGGAGGAGCGGGTAGTGTTGAGGAAACAGGGAGACTGCAGAGAGACTTAGATAGTTTAGGGGAATGGGTAAAGAAGTGGCAAATGAAATACAATGTTGGAAAGTGTATGGTCATACACTTTGGTGGAAGAAATAAATAGGCAGATGATTATTTAGATGGGGAGAGAATTCAAAATGCAGAGATGCAAAGAGATCTGGGAGTCCTTATGCAGGATACCCTAAAGGTTAACTTCCAGGTTGAGTTGGTGGTGAAGAAGGCAAATGCAATGTTGGCATTCATTTCTAGAGGTATAGAATATAAGAGCAGGGATGTGATGTTGAGGCTCTATAAGGCACTCGTGAGACCACACTTGGAGTATTGTGTGTAGTTTTGGGCTCTTTATTTTAGAAAGGATATACTGACATTGGAGAGGGTTCGGAGAAGGTTCACAAGAATGATTCCAGGAATGAAAGGGTTACCGTATGAGGAACGTCTAGCAGCTCTTGGGCCGTATTCCCTGGAGATCAGGAGAATGAGGGGAGATCTCATAGAAACATTCTGAATGTTAAAAGGCCTGAACAGATTCGATATGACAAAATTGTTTCCCATGGTAGGGGATTCTTGGACAAGAGGGCACGACTTCAGGATTGAAGGACGTCCTTTTAGAACAGAGATGTGGAGAAATTACTTTAGTCATAGGGTGGTAAATCTGTGGAATTTGTTGCCACGAGCAGCTGTGGAGGCCAAGTCATTGGGTGCATTTAAGACAGAGATAGATAGGTTCTCGATTAGCCAGGGCATCAAAGGGTATGGGGAGAAGGCAAGGGAATGGGGATGACTGGAAGAATTGGATCAGCCCACGATTGAATGGCAGAGCAGACTCGATGGGCTGAATGGCCTACTTCTGTTCCTATATCCTATGGTCTTGTGGTCAAAAGAAGTTAGCCTGACTCCATTCCTTCTGTAGTCCACAACCAGCTCCTTTGTTTTTTTGACACTGAGGGAGAGGTTGTTTTCTTGACACCACTGTGTCAGGGTGATGATTTCTTCTCTATAGGCTGTCTCGTTGTTATTTGAGATTAGGCCAAACAGTGTAGTATCATCGGCAAATTTAATTAGCAAATTGAAGTTGTGGGTGGCGACACAGTCATGGGTATACAGAGAGTAAAGGAGGGGGTTTAGGACACAGCCCTGAGGGGCTCCTGTATTGAGGGTCTGAGGGGCAGAGGTGAGGGAGTCCACTCTTACCACCTGCCGGTGATCTGACAGGAAGTCCAGGATTCAGCTGCACAAGGCAGGGTGAAGGCTGAGGTCTCTGAGCTTCTTGTCAAGCCTGGAGGGAATTATGGTGTTGAATGCTGAACTGTAGTCCAAGAACAGCATTCTCACATAAGCATCCTTCTCCAGATGTGTAAAGACAGTGTGTAGAGTTGTGGTTATTATGTCATTTGTCAATCGGTTGTGTCGGTAGGAGAAGCAATTGATGGCTCTGGACCTTTACTTGCTGGAATTGAGAAGAATGAGGGAGGATATCATTGAAACCTATAAAATGTTGAAAGGCCTAGATAGAGTGGAATGATGTGGAAAGGATGGTGGGGGAGTCTAGGACGAGAGGACACAGCCTCAGAATAAAAGGACGTCCATTTAAAACAAAGGTGAGGAGGAATTTCTTTAGCCAGAGAATGGTGAATCTGAGGAATTCATTGCCACAGATAGTGGTGGAGGTCAGGTCATTGTGTGTATTTAGGTGGAGGTTGATTAGTAAAGGAGTCAAAGGTTATGGGGAGCAGGCAAGAGATTGGGGTTGAGAGGAAAGTGGATCAGCCATGATGAAATGGCAAAGCAGACTTGATGGGCCAAATGGCCTAATTCTGGTCCTATATCTTATGACCTGCAAATCTGGAAATTGTTCCATGCAAATTAGTGTTCAAATCATTAATCACATTAGTAAAGGCATTGTTCCTGGTAATGACCCATGGGAATTCTAATATTTATTTACTACTAGTCCAAAAAATAATTCATTACTGGAGACACAAGAGATTGCAGATGCTGAAATCTGGAAATACCAGTAAATATTTAGCGTTCTCATGTGTCTACAATTCCCTTACAAGTTTGCTCCATCATTTCATTCCCACCATTTGGCAGCCAGTGGAGTAAGTCACACCTCTGTAGGTAATAAACACTAAACAGATAGATTCTGACTTCATAGTTTCAGATGACCTCTCTCTGAAACTGTAATATCCTTGTTAATGACTATAGCTACCTCCCTTCCTTTCTTTCATTCCCTACCTTTCATCCAGTAATATTTAAAACCCATTCCTACCCTTTTGTTCAGCAGGTCCCTGTGACATCCGAATCCTGCAGCAGGCAAAGGGAGGTTGAAAATAGTCTGTGTTTCTCTGTGAGTAGGCAGTCATTATAATGAAGTAGATTAGGATTTGAAGTTTAGCTCAGAGTCATATAGGATATGAAGAGTATTAACTATCTGATTCAGCCAGAGACAATGATAGGAAGTGACTCACTTGAAGGAATAAAGATCCAGTCACCAAAATGGAGATACACATCAGTGCTCAAAGAGTTAATGTTGAGTCTGATTCCAGATATGGAACAATTCCTACAATCTGATACATTTTTCACTATCAAAACAAAACGTGTGCACTGACATTTGGCTGCATTCTTGCTTTTCACACCCAAATACTTTTTCGCTGTTGTGGTATTGTGCTCTTTCAATTCATTATGGCCAGTGATCAGCAGTTTCACGTCTGAGGAATAATCAGACGAGGAGCTGATTTAACCATTACCATGTAGTAATTCTGTATGTGGTAGCTGAACTAACACTTCAGCCTGCTTCAGTCTTCAAAGTTCAATGTAAGTTTATTATCAAAGTATATGTAATGTCACCATTTAGAACCCTGAGATTTATTTCCTTGTGGGCATACTCAATAAATCCAAGAAACACAATAGAATCAATGAGAGACCTCACCCAACAGGATGGACAAACAACCAATGTGCAAAAGACAACAGACTGAGTAAGTGTTTGGCAGGAGAATTAGGGTGACTTAATGGACATGTGAGAGACATAAGGTTTCAGGGTGATAAGTAGGAGAATGTGATTAATTTCTGAGAGCTGGCATGGAATTGGCAGACTGAATGGCCTGCTGTATACATAAAATTTCAGAAATATGAAACATATTTTTCTTTTATGAAAGCAAGGCAGCTGGGATGAATTATGATACTCTCTGCTCAGCTTTGACTGGGACTACTAACTCAAAAAGACCTTTGAATTGAATTAACCCCACAAGGAAATAGCTGTCAGGGATTCTCAAAACAACTAGAACTAAGATCAATTCTCAATGAACTCTCAAGGGATCTTAATCAGGACAAATGACTATCACTTTGGCCAGAAATTGAACTCATATCACCCTTATGGCAGGTAGGAGTTCCATTACCATTTGGGTATGAGTTAAATAACAGTATTATCCAAGTGCCTTGTGAATTAACTGTGAATAAATTAGCCACTCGTTATGTCCAATTTTTTTTATCTCGAAGCACTAAAAAGTTGCCAACTAACAGTGGAGCTTGGAATGTGAAGTGACATTAGTAGAGTTGGAAAAACAAGAGCGTTCCAGAGCCATGAGCCAATATATAATAATTTAACTGCTGTCATCGGGGAAAATATTGCTTCCCAGATTTCCATGGTACATTCACTAAAGCTAACATCACTCCAATTAATCTGATAATATACTTTGATGTATTAGGTTAAAGCAATGACCAAAGATGGTTGATTCCAGGTCTGTTTGAAACTTTACAATTCTACCGCCAGGACTTAAGAACTTTTTAAAAGCTATTATTAATGCTTTTGAGATAGTGATTTAGATGCATATCATATTTTTTTTACTGAGTTAAGTATTGTATGTAATTAGTTTTGCTACAACAAGTGTATGGGACATTGGAAAAAAGTTGGAATTTCCCCATGGGGATGAATAAAGTATCTATCTATCTATCTATCTATCTATCTATCTATCTATCTGATTCTAACACAGATGCCGGGTGTTCATCACACAGCTAGTCCTCATCATCAAAGTCAGAAGGTTTAAAGTGCTCGGCACATCTGGTCTGGGAAGTCCAATATGACTTCTGTAAACTTGCTAAGACTACGGTTTAGAAATTCGCTCGTATTGTACAATGTTAAACTTTAATTTTTCTTAAAGAAAATTAGGGATATATACCATATTATTTGCAGATTCCATAAATGTCCCAGTGCATACTGGCATGCTAATGGATGAAATCCAATATGTGATGCATTCCCTCCAAAAGGTAAGGCCTAAGATTTTGCAATACCCCACGGTACTTCACCACTCATGTGATCAAAGTTTTAGATCGTATTTTGAACCTATAACCTTCCACCTTACAAAAGACATGCCTATTAGGTTGTCTAGAGATGCTAGAATTTTCCAATAAGTTATCCATGATTCATGCTTCTCACCATCTCTATGCTACACTACCATGATGTCCATGTTATCTATTACTGTGAACTCTGGTGAGCTATGCAGTCATGTCCCCTGATTGTGTGTTTCTCGGTGGTGACAAGAAGAACCCTAGAGCCAAGTGTAAACTATAACATTTCAGAATGTGTACTGTGTACTACAGACTTGGTTCTCACTTTGAAGTGGCTGAAATTGTACAATGCACATTGCAATATCAGAGTATGTTTTGAAGTTCCCATGACTGCTTAACTCACCAGAGTTCACAGTAATAGATAAAATGGGCATCACAATAGTGCAACACCATTCCAGCTCGGGGCATTCCCGTGCTGCATGTCCTCCCTGAGAAATGCATACAATTTCACAATTTCTCCTGATCCTTTGGTTTCCTCCCACGGTCCAAAGATGTACCAGGTAAGGTCGTTGGTCATTGTAAATTGTCTCATGATTGGATTAGGGCTAAACTGGGGGGGTTGTGGGTGATGTAGCTTGAAGGGCTGGAAGGGTCCACCTCACTCTGAATCACGAAATTAATACATAAATAAATAACGATTGATTGGGCAAAACGTTGGAGGGCTGCCAACAATCGTTGAAACTCAGCGCACCAGAAGTCAGTGTCTTCAGGAAAGGAGGGCAGTAAAGGGGTGAAATAATAAAAGGAAACGGTGTGTGTGTGTGTGTGTGTGTGTGTGTGTGTGTGTGTGTGTGTGTGTGTGTGTGTGTGTGTGTGTGTGTGTGTGTGTGTGTGTGTGTGTGTGTGTGTGTGTGTGTGTGTGTGTACCACACTGGATATGATGGAGAAAATTAGAGGTCAGCTTATTTTACTGCATTACTGCATTCTCTTTCTTAATTAGTGCTTTAACCTGAATCAGAATCAGAATCAGAATCAGGTTTATTATCACCGGTACGTGTCATGAAATTTGTTAACTTAGCAGCAGCAGTTCAATGCAATACATGATAATATAGAAAATAAATAAATAAATCACATTAAGCACATATATGTTTATTGAATAGGTTTAAAAATAGTGCAAACACAAATAATATGTAGTAAAAAAAGTGAGGTAGTGTTCATGGGTTCAATGTTCATTTAGGAATCGGATGGCAGGGGGAAGAAGCTGTTCCTGAATCAATGAGTGTGTGTCTTCAGGGTTTTGTACCTGATGTTATGGTTATTGTACACAAATGCATTATTGGTGGGCTGTGTTTAACATTATGCTGAAACTGAGTCTGAATTAGAATTAGAATTTTATTTCTTACTTCTATCTCACAACATGAGGAGGTAAAAATCTTTCTGTTGCGTCTCCATCACTATATACAAACAATAAGGAAGGGGAATGTGGGAGGATATTGTCCAAACACTAAGATAGATAGATAGATAGATAGATAGATACTTTATTCATCCCCATGGGGAAATTCAACTTTTTTTTCCAATGTCCCATACACTTGTTGTAGCAAAACTAATTACATACAATACTTAACTCAGTAAAAAAAAATATGATATGCATCTAAATCACTATCTCAAAAAGCATTAATAATAGCTTTTAAAAAGTTCTTAAGTCCTGGCGGTTGAATTGTAAAGCCTAATGGCATTGGGGAGTATTGACCTCTTCATCCTGTCTGAGGAGCATTGCATCGATAGTAACCTGTCGCTGAAACTGCTTCTCTGTCTCTGGATGGTGCTATGTAGAGGATGTTCAGAGTTTTCCATAATTGACCGTAGCCTACTCAGCGCCCTTCGCTCAGCTACCGATGTTAAACTCTCCAGTACTTTGCCCACGACAGAGCCCGCCTTCCTTACCAGCTTATTAAGACGTGAGGCGTCCCTCTTCTTAATGCTTCCTCCCCAACACGCCACCACAAAGAAGAGGGCGCTCTCAACAACTGACCTATAGAACATCTTCAGCATCTCACTACAGACATTGAATGACGCCAACCTTCTAAGGAAGTACAGTCGACTCTGATTGAATACATAATTGTTTTGTATACATGTAAGTACAGTCAGATACACAATCAGATCAATGTGTATGATAAATCTAATGGTCTGGTGAAGGAAGCTGTCCCGGAGCCTGTTGGTCCTGGCCTTAATGCTCTGGTACCGTTTGCCAGATGGTAACAGCTGAACCAGTTTGTGGTTGGATGCTGAATTATGAATTCTGATGAATTATATCAAAAACTGGGATTCACCATCATTTTGTTGTAAGCTGTGAATATGTGATAACATTGCTGGGGACTCAAGTCAACATTTTTAACGACTTCAACTGATGCAGAAATCATAAAAGCAACATTTTTTAAAAAACTGGCAGGAGTTTCAATGATGGGAGCCTCCTGATAACTGACTTTGAAGTGGGACCACATGCTGCTCTGGAAAATGAGCTGCAACAGAATGAACAATACACTGACCCCGAGGTGCTTAAAGGGAAACCCATCCTTTATCTAACCAGGGCTATCATTAGACAATGGACAGAGATCAACAGTTTATTGCATAGGTAGAAGATAATTAACACATTTGTTCAGTGTGACATAATGCAAAGAGCCCTCTCCCTGAGACAAAACAGCAGCACCATGTGACTCCCTGCAGGATGTTAATAAAAGCTTTCCAGGAAATATGAGATGGATTTAAAAACTCCCTGGATTGTTTAAAGAGGCCTGTGGGCAAAGTGAAAAGAATGACACGGAGCCAAGAATGCTGGAATTTTGAAAGAAAAGTGGGGAAATTTTAGAAATGCCGGTTGAGGAAAGAAGGGTTAATATTCTGGATGGAAACTTTCAACAAAGTTGGTTTGGCAGTTGTACAGATTTGACAGCTTGCATTGCACAGAGTCTTTAATGTAGGAAAAAGATCCTAAGGTTGCTTTGATTCTGACAAGGATTATTTTCCACTGAGTCCACCTTTCTGATAGGTATTTTTTAGTAAATTTTAAGTTGCCTTCAGGCCTTTTCTATTGCTCTTTTAGGAGAGATTTGGAGAGCCCAGCATCTGGGATCTGGTGCTTATGCCACTGAATCCATTCCATAGACCTTCAGCAAACTTGTGGAGCCAGTTTCATCCAAGCCACAGGTCTATGAAAATTGCAATTAACAGCAAAATACTGAAGGCCAGGTCACAGCACCTGGAAGTGGACTGAAATGAAGGAACATTAAAGGATTTTTACCTCCCATCCCATTCTGCCTTGACAATCTGTTCCCATTTCTTTCATTATTATCTTTTCTGGCAAGAATGGAAACAAAAAGACAAACCCTTCTGCCCTGTGCACTCTCAGTAACTTGTAGGGCATTGTAATGGTTAACATAATGGATTAATAACCAGATTTCTGAACTATTGATCTCAACTTGAGCCTGAATCCCACCATGGCAAACTGGATTAAAATCTCAAATAGATTTTCAAAACAAAACTGGACTTGGTAATGGTAACAATGTAACTATTGTATTGCCATGAGATCACTAACTAATGTTTGTTAGGGAAGGAATCAACCAAAGTTCAAAAGTAAATTTAATATCAAAGTATATATATGTCACCATATACAACCCTGAGATTCATTTTCTTACGGGCACTCACAGTAAATACAAAGAAACACAATAGAATTGATGAAAAACCACACACAAAGATGACGAGAACAAACTGTGCAAATACAAAAATATAATAATAAATAATACTGAGAACGTGAGTTGTGGAGCACTTGAAAGTGAGTTTGTAGGTTATGGAATCAGTTCCACGTTGTGGTGAATGAAGTTATCCACACTGGTTCAGAAGCCTGGTGGTTGAAGGGTAATAACTGTTTCTGAACCTGGTGGTTTGGGATCAAAAGCTTCTGTACCTCATTCAATTGCAGCAGCGAGAACAGAGCATGTCCTGGATGGTGGAGTCCCTCGAAGATGGATATTGCTTTCTTGTGGTATCACTCCTTGTAGATGTGATCAGAAGCAGGGAGGACTTTTCCTGTGATGGACTGGGTTATACTCTGTAATTCCAAACATAAAACTAATTGTAGGAAACAGGTGGAGGCCCAGTAGAACTGGTCTTAGTTTTTTGTTTTACTTTAAGCATGGTGCATACTTTTGAACCCATAATCTTATAATCTTTTTAACACTGTCTTGAGATTTTGATGTCATCCAGGTAACACTGAGTGCCTTGTATCACCTGGTCCATAGCGTTCTGCCAGAGTACAGGTGCAGATGCAGATGCTACTCCAAAAATAAGCCTATTACAGCAATAAAGCCCTTTGTGAGAAATACCTTGTGTAAGTTGGCCTCAGCTAAGTGTATTTTATTGAAGTGTTTCCCTCCAGAAAGGTTTGCAAAGATATCCTCTATCCTGGGCAGAGGGTATAGATCTATTTTCAGTACTGGGTTGATGGTGACTTTTAAATCACCACAGATCCTTACAGACCCATTTTTCTTGGCTACTGGTACCACTGGTGTTGTCCACAGGCTCCACTCAACCTTGGAAAGAATTCCTTCAGACTCCTTGTGATCTAGCTCTCTGGTTACTTTATCACGGATGGTATATAGAACTGGATAGACTTTGTAATAGACTGGATAGAACCCATGAATTTTGTCCATTTCTAGCCTTCAGGAAGGGTAAGACGAAGGAACACATACCAATCCTCATTGAGGGATCAGAAGTAGAGAGAGTGAGCAGCTTCAAGTTCCTGGATGTCACGATCTCTGAGGATCTAACCTGGTCCCAACATATCGATGTAGTCATAAAGAAGGCAAGACAACGGCTATAGCGTTGAAGAGCATTAGGAGTTTGAAGAGATTTGGCGTGTCAACAAATACACTCAAAAACTTCTATAGTTGAACTGTGGAGTGCATTCTGACAGGCTGCATCACTGTCTGGTATGGGGGGAAGGGGTTACTGCACAGGACCAAAAAAAGCTGCAGAGGGTTACAAATTTAGTCAGCTCCATTTTGGGTGCTAGCCTACAAAGTACTCAGGACATCTTCAAGAAACGGTGTCTCAGAAAGGCAGTGTCCATTATTAAGGACCTCCAGCACCCAGGGCATGCCCTTTTCTCACTGTTACCATCAGGTAGCGATTCAGGAACAGCTTTTTCCCCTCTGCCATCGTATTCCTAAATGGACATTGAACCGTTGGACACTATCTCACTTTTTAAAATATACAGTATTTCTGTTTTTTGTACGGTTTTAATCTATTCAGTATACTTACACTGTAATTGATTTATTTATTATTATTATTTTATTATTTTTTTCTTCTTCTTCTATATTATGTATTACATTGAACTGCTGCTGCGGTTAACAAATTTCACGTCACGTGATGGTGATAATAAACCCAAGTCAAGTCAAGTCAAATCAAGTCAAGTCACTTTTTATTGTCATTTTGACCATAACTGCTGGTACAGTACACAGTAAAAATGAGACAACGTTTTTCAGGATCATGGTGCTACATGAACGATACAAAAACTACACTGAACTACGTAAACCAACACAAAAACTACACTAGACTACAGACCTACCCAGGACTGCATAACGTACACGGAACAGTGCAGGCATTACAATAAATAATAAACAAGACAACAGGCACAGCAGAGGTCAGTCGGTTGGTAGTCCGATGGCTTGGGGGAAAATCTGTTACATAAATAAACAGCTGAATGGCGGCGTCCGGGATTCCGCCCGTTTCTGTACTCCCGCCGAGTATTTTGTTGCCACAGATGTTGTCCAATTTAATGTCCATCGGAGAGCAGAATGGACGGGAGAGCCAGCCGGCTAGGGCTTGCTTTTTTCCTGGCACGGACTCCTGCCCGCTCGCCTCGCTTCTGCTTCCTCGCACACCACTTACGACGTCCCCACCTCTGGCCACCGGCATCAGGCGACTCCGAGGACTGCAGGCCCGATTCCCTCAGCAAGCCGAGGTCGCACAATCTAACCGGCAGATTTTCACGCAAGTTCGTTTTTGGGGATCTCTGTATTGTAGCTCAAATACAACCATTGTTGGTAGAATCTCAGGTGGTGACGAGAGGATGTACAGGAGTGAGATATACCAACTAGTGGAGTGGTGTCGCAGCAACAACCTGGCACTCAACATCAGTAAGACAAAAGAGCTGGTTGTGGACTTCAGGAAGGGTAAGACGAAGGAACACATACAAATCCTCACAGAGGGATCAGAAGTAGAGAGAGTGAGCAGTTTCAAGTTCCTTGGTGTGAAGATCTCTGAGGATCTAACCTGGTCCCAACATATCGATGTAGTCATAAAGAAGGCAAGACAATGGCTATACTTCATTAGGAGTTTGAAGAGATTTGGCATGTCAACAAATCTCAACACAGCTCAACATGACTCAACATGTCAACACGGCTGATCCTTTATTTTCTCCTCCTCAACCCCATTTCCCAAACTTTTCCCTGTAACCTTTGATGCCATGTCCAATCAAGAACCCAGCAATCTCTGCCTTAAATACACTCAGAAACTTCTATAGTTGTACCGTAGAGAGCATTCTGACAGGCTGCATCACTGTCTGGTATGGAGAGGCTACTGCACAGGACTGAAAGAAGCTGCAGAAGGTTGTAAATATTTTGGGCACTAGCCTAAGAAGTACCCAGGACGTATTTAGGAAGCTGTGTCTCAGAAGGCACCGTCCATTATTAAGGACCTCCAGCACCCAGAACATGCCCTTTTCTCACTGTTACCATCAGGTAGGAGATACAGAAGCCTGAAGACACACACTCAGCGATTCAGGAACAGCTTCTTCCCCTCTGTCATCCGATTCCTTAATGGACACTACCTCACATTCTTTAATATACAGTATTTCTGTTTTTGCACATTTTTAAATAATCTATTCAATATATGTAATTGATTTACTTGTTTATTTATTATTTTTTTCTTCTCTCTCTCTGCTAGATTATATATTGTATTGAACTGTTGCTGCTAAGTTAACGAATTTCACGTCACATGCCGGTGATAATAAACCTGATTCTGATTCTGATTTTTTAAAATTTGAATGTCTTCTTCTCTTGTGAAGAGCATGAGCTACTCCAAAAAAAAATGCTGCACTTTTTTAACTGGAACGTCTTGTTGCACCTCAGCGATTAGGTAGTCATCTTGGGTTTGTTCAAAATTTTGTCACCACTGTTATGTTTTGTAATTCCAAACCATAAAAGTAATTATGAGAAAAAAATGAGAGCCCAGGAGAATGTATTTTATTTTTGTTTTTACCTTAAGTGAGGTGCATAACGTAGTGGCGTAATGACGCATGCTTTTACATATAACCAGTAATGAATTACATAAACAACAAAGAATGCTTTATCAAACAATATATTTACAATATTACTCAAATATTACTGAAATATTAAATATACAACTGTCTGGCCTGTATCCATGACATTTTACAGGCTTGTTCATTCATGGGCTTTGGTGTTTTCATACCAGGCTGTGATAAAGCCAGTCAGGATACTCTATAGAAGTTTGTTAAAGTTCGAAATGACATCCCAAATCTGTGCAAACTTCCAAGAATGTAGAGATGCTGTTGTACCTTCTTTGAAATGGCACTTATGTGCTGGGCCCAGGTCAGGTCCTCTGAAATGATAGCACCGAGAATTTAATGTTACTTCCTTTTCAACCTCTAATTCCCTGATGATAACTGGCTCATGGACCTCTGGTTTTCTCCTCTTGTAGTCAATAATCAAATCTTTGGATTTGCTGGTTATGAGTGAGGGAGATTTTCAATCTCCCCCCTATATGCTGATTCATCACTACCTTTGGTTTGGCCTACAACAGTGGTGTCATCATCAAACTTGAATATGGCATTGGAGCTGTGCTTAGCCTCACAGTCATAAGTGTAAAGTGAGTAGAGCAGGGGGCGAAGCACAGAGCCTTGTGGTGCATCTGTGCTGATGGAGATTGCGGAGGAGATTTTATTGCCGATCTGAATTGGCAATGAAGCTGTGCTTAGCCTCACATTCATAAATGTAAAGCGAGTAGAGCAGAGTCTCCATTTGTACATATGACTGTGGACCCTCCAATGTGGTTGACTTTCAAATACTTCTTCAGTTCAGCAACAATTAATATTATTAATACCTAACAAGTAAAAATTTGCAAATTTCAGAGCTGGATTAATAAACTGTGAATGAATGAAATCTGGATGAGAGCTATGCTTGAAAACTTTATCGAGAGAAAGATATGGTTTAGGTCAGAAATGATAGTTGAAAATTGAGCAGGACTCCTGCTATCATTGTCATTCAGTCGTGACTACCTTTTGGCAATGTTGTCACAATCGAAATTAGACAAAGCCAGACTAAAATTATTCAGAACTGGCTGTAGAATTGTACAATTTCCATGCCATTTACCAACACTCACTTGGGCTTGTGGATACAAAGCTCTATTTTAAGGTAGCATGCAGGCAGACTACTACAGGAATATTTTATGAGATTAAAATAAAGCACAAGCTCTTTCATGAAATAGGCAGATTCCAGTGCTGGATTATTAGGGCTTCAATGTTTTTGTTTTAACCAATAAAGTACCCAAGAAAGCCAATATGAAAATATTTTTGGCAACAATAGAACTCCATGTTGACAAAACATTTCTACTATGCATTTTGAAAACAAAAATGAATGGCATTTTGATTCTTTTTTCATGAAGTCTACTGACATACCTTGTTTGTCTTGAGACAGACATAATGATATTCTTTTTATTTATTGAGATACTGCATGGAATAGGCCCTTCTGGCCCTTTGAGTTACACTGCCCAACAATCTTCCAACTTAATCCTAGGACAATTTATACTGACCAATTAACCAACCAACTGGTACGTCTTTGGTCTTTGAAATCCAGAGCACCCAGAGGACAACCATGTGGTCATGGGGAGAACGTACAAAACTCTTTACAGGCAGCGGTGGGTTGTGCTAACCACTACACTGCCATGCTGCCCTGGCATGAATACTAGTTAAAGGCATTAAATAGGAAAATGAAGGAGAAACAAAATGTGTTTGCAAAAGAAAATGAAGATTCTGTCAAGGAAATAATTAAGGTATAGCCTGATCTAGTCCATTGCCATTATATTACTAATTGCAGATTTGTTGCACTTAGTGAAGACTAAATTTTGATAATAGAGTGAGAGCTTTGCTAACAAAACAGGCCTTTTCTGGTTCGCCACCAGGGACAAATAGTTTCCACAGGGTTCTATGTTGGAACAGCTTCTAAGCACATTATACGTCAATAATTTGGATGATGGAATTGATGGCTTTGTGGACAAGTTTGCGGACAATATGAAGGTGGGTGCAGGGGCTGGTAGTGTTGAGGCAGCAGGGTGTCTACAGAACGATTTAGACAGAGTGGGGGAATAGCCAAAGAAGTGGCAAAGGAAATGGAGTGAAGGGGAAGGTGGCGCCTGTCTACATGCTCCATCGGTTGACATCTGGATAGACAACAAAACCATATACTTCTTTTATGTCTATTAAAACATAACAATTTGACTTGAATTTAATTGAACCACATCAATTGAATCACATTCAATTTTCACCTTGAATTGATTCTAGAACTGTTGGAGTCTGTAATTTGAAGTTTGGAGATTGTTTGCGTGTTTCAGCACTCTGAGGTCTTCAAGAAGATTCTGGGAGAAGGAGGCAGCACAGACAAAACTTATGGCGGGAAGACTGCAAGCTAATGTTCAACTCCATTTCGCTGATTAACGTTACAAAAGAGATTCACACATCAAGGCAAATGTGGAAGATGAGTGGTGGCTGCCTGACTTTTGATCACTGGTGGGATCGCTCTGCTAAGGAGAGGGGAGACTGACTTTTAATCACTGCTGGGATCACTCTGCTATAGAGGGGGGAGACTGCCTTTTGGTCACTGGTGTGATCACTCTGCTATGGACGGGGAGACTGCCTTTTGATCACTGGTGAGATAGCTCTGCTGCGGAGAGGGGAGACTGTCTTTTGATCACTGGTGGGTTCGCTCTGCTACAGAGAGGGGAGACTGCCTTTTGATCACTGGTGGGATCACTCTGCTACGGAGAGGGGAGACTGTCTTTTGATCACTGGTGAGATCGCTCTGCCACGGAGAGGGGAGACTGTCTTTTGGTCACTGGTGGGATCACTCTGCTATGGAGAGGGGAGACTGTCTTTTGATCACTGGTGGGATCGCTCTGCTGCGGAGAGGGGAGACTGCCTTTTGATCACTGGTGGGATCACTCTGCTACGGAGAGGGGAGACTGTCTTTTGATCACTGGTGGGATCGCTCTGCTACGGAGAGGGGAGACTGCCTTTTGATCACTGGTGGGATCACTCTGCTACGGAGAGGGGAGACTGCCTTTTGATCACTGGTGGGATCACTCTGCTACGGAGAGGGGAGACTGTCTTTTGATCACTGGTGAGATCGCTCTGCTACGGAGAGGGGAGACTGACTTTTGGTCACTGGTGTGATCACTCTGCTATGGACGGGGAGACTGCCTTTTGATCACTGGTGAGATAGCTCTGCTGCGGAGAGGGGAGACTGTCTTTTGATCACTGGTGGGATCGCTCTGCTACAGAGAGGGGAGACTGCCTTTTGATCACTGGTGGGATCACTCTGCTACAGAGAGGGGAGACTGTCTTTTGATCACTGGTGAGATCGCTCTGCCACGGAGAGGGGAGACTGTCTTTTGGTCACTGGTGGGATCACTCTGCTATGGAGAGGGGAGACTGTCTTTTGATCACTGGTGGGATCGCTCTGCTGCGGAGAGGGGAGACTGCCTTTTGATCACTGGTGGGATCGCTCTGCTACGGAGAGGGGAGACTGCCTTTTGATCACTGGTGGGATCGCTCTGCTGCGGAGAGGGGAGACTGCCTTTTGATCACTGGTGGGATCGCTCTGCTACGGAGAGGGGAGACTGCCTTTTGATCACTGGTGGGATCGCTCTGCTGCGGAGAGGGGAGACTGCCTTTTGATCACTGGTGGGATTGTTCTGCAGCAGGAGAGGGGAGACTGCCTTTTGATCACTGGTGGAATAGTTCTGCTGTTGGTAGAGGGGAGACTGCCTTTTGATCACTGGTGGGTTCGCTCTGCTACGGAGAGGGGAGACTGCCTTTTGATCACTGGTGGGATCGCTCTGCTGCAGGAGAGGGGAGACTGTCTTATGATCACTGGGGGGATCATTCTGCTGCCAGTGAGGGGAGACTGCCGCTGTGACCAGAGAATGTTAGCCAGGTTTTACTGACTTGGAATGTGAGCTTCTTTTTCTGTCTTAATTTTTTTTATATTCTCTGATTTTTGCCCGATCTTTCTCAATTTTGTTTTTGTGTGTGGAATGGAGATTTGGGTTTTGATGTGCCTGTTCCAGTTTTGTTTATTTTTTCTGTGCAAGGAAGGCAGTGTTTTGAGTTGTTGATTGGATCCCGTATCAGAGGAACATCTATTTAGAAAAGAAATAAAGAAAAGCTTACTTTAGCCAGAGGGTGGTAAATCTGTGGAATTCATTGCCACAGGCAGCAGTGGAGGCTAAGTCAATTGGTATATTTAAAGTGGAGGTTAATAGTTTCGTGATTAATCAGGCATCAATGGTTACGGCAAAAAGGCAGAAGAATAGGGTTGAGGGGCATAATAAATTGGCCTATCTTCATGTCGTCTGCAAACTTTGCAACAAAGCCATCAATTCCATCATCTATCATTGACATATAACAAAAAAGAATCAGTCCCAACACAAACGCCTGTGAAACAGCACTAGTCAGAAAAGACTCGCCTTATTCCCACTCTGCCTCCTGCCAGTCAGCCACTGCATTATCCATGCTGGAATCTTTCCTGTAATACCATGAGCACATAGCTTGTTAAGCAGTCTCATGTGTGGCACCTTGTCAAAGGCCTTCTGAAAATCCAAGCACACAACGTCCACTGATTCTCCTTTGTCTATCCTGCTTGCTATTTCTTCAAAGAATTCCAACAGATTTGTCAGGCATGATTTTCTCTTGAGGAAACCGTGCTGATTACGGCCTGTTTTATCATGTGCCTCCAAGTACCCTGAGACTCAGCCTTAATAATTGAGTCCAACATCTTTCCCAACCATTGAGATCAGACTAACTGGCCTATAGTTTCCTTTCTTCTGCTTCTCTCCCTTCTTGAAGAGTGGACATGAACAATTTTCCAGTCTTCCGGAAACATTCCAGATTCTAGCCAGATCATTACTAATGTCTCCTCAATCTCTTCAACAAGCTCTTTTAGAACCCTGGGGTGTACACCATCTGGTCCAGGTTTCTTATCTACCTTCAACCTTTCAGCTTCCACAAGAACCTTCTCTCTAGTAATGGTAACTTCACACATTTCAGGCTCCCTGACACCTGGAACTTCCACCATACTGCTCGTGTCTATGGGTTAAAATATTTTGTTAATGAGAGAGGTCAGAGGAGAATGGCCAGACCAAATCAAGCTCTGCATGAAGGTGACAGTAATTCAAATAACCACATGTTACAACAGTGCTACATGGAAGAGCATTTTTGGATGCACAACACATTGAACGTTGAAGGGGATGGGTCACAGTAGAAGGAGATCAGAGCAGGTACATTTTTAATTTGGGTTTTGCAATGGTGCAGTTTTCTTTCAGTAGATTGGTGTGCTAAAGTCTCTTAATTGTTGATTAACCCCCAGTTTTGTTGCCTCAAGAGAGTAGCAACTGAGGAAAAATTAAATGGATCTTTCTTGAGTCCGTGTTAGGATGGACTAGTGTGCAAAGAACATGAAAGGTCAAATTTAGACCAAGACATTTCATGTCCTTTCAAAGTGACACAAAACCCACACATTCTGTGGATGTGTTTTTCTTAGTTGTTTCTTTCTGTGTTTTTTTTATCCATCAGAAGAAATCTGAGCATTTATTATCAGCAGAACCTGATGGAGATTTTCTCATCTGAGTTCCCTTAGTTGGAAAAGAAGATGGAAAGCAAATAATTTGCCAACTCTCAGCATCCATCCTGGTCCTGTTTGCTTATATTGGTGCAACACAATGGCCTGCAGGAAGAAATCAGGACCATCTGGAACTTGTAATTTAATAGTTTTCACAGGGTTTGAAGGTGAAGCCACATAGGATTGGGC
This sequence comes from Hemitrygon akajei, assembly GCF_048418815.1. NCBI lineage: Eukaryota > Metazoa > Chordata > Chondrichthyes > Myliobatiformes > Dasyatidae > Hemitrygon > Hemitrygon akajei. The sequence goes on along the minus strand of NC_133141.1, from coordinate 2,020,574 downwards.
CCTTTGTGCGCCAGATTAGGCTCCAAATTAAATTGTTCTTGATACTTTAGGAGGTTATTTTGGCTGAGTTGATATGAACTCATCTGCAGTTTCCAGAGTTTCTAAATCTTTTCTTCAATCCATGCATGGACAGGTTCTGAAATTGTCCATTGCATCATTTAACTTAATTGTTGGCCAAGTATGCAAATCATCCCATGTATGACCTTTACATTTGTGAAGTTACAAGTTAAAACATTAGATTCTGGAAGAGCACATTAATTAAAGCTCCACCATACCTCATGATGTTTGGCTTCTGAAAGTCAATCACATTTAACTTTGTGCACAGATTGCATTGCCTTCCATTTTGCCCCGTACCTCTCTGTGTGTTTTTGCACAGAAAGATATCAAGTCATGCTTCAAATACTACTCAAGCAGTCAGGACTTCACTCACTTGAAATTCTTTGGCACAAGTATGATTCACCACAGAAGCAGGTATTCACAATCTGTTCCAGGCCTGTGTCTGATCAAGTTAAAGTTCTTGCTTAGGTTCCACCTCCCTCCATTTCACCACCACTGAGTTAGACAGAGTTACTCAACATGATAAATCGGGAGGGATTAAAGGGGGAGGGGTGGCAGATCTCGTCAGGGAAAATGTCATAGCAGTGTTCAGACAGCACAGACTGAAGGGCTCATCTACGGGAGGAACTGAGGAATAAGGGATGACCACATTAATGGATTATATTGTAGGCGGATATAGCAGAGCAAATTTCCAGAGAGATCATAAACAGTTGCAAGAAATATAAGGTTGTGATAGTAGGTGATTTTTAACTTTCCACATATTGACTGAGACTCCCATACTGTAAAAGAGCTGGATAGGATAGAGTTTGTCAAATGTGTTTAGGAAAGTTTCCTTAATCTATACATTAAGGTTCCTAGAGAGCATGTGATACTAGATCTCCCATTAGGGAATGAGACAGGACAAGTGACAAAGTGTGTATAGGGGAATACTTTGCATCAGGTGATCATAATTTGAATTGTTTCATGATAATTATGGAGAATGATAAGACTGGTCCTCCAAATGAGATTTTAAATTGAAGAAAGGCCAACTTTAATCGTATTATTAATGATTTGACAAGTATGGATTGGAACAGGCTATTTTCTGGCAAAGGTGTATTTGGTAAGTGGGAGGCTTTCAAAAGCAAAATTTTGAGAGTACAAAACTTGTATTGTGCCTGTCAGAATAAAAGGTAAAGATAACAAATGTTGGGAACCTTGGTTTTCAAGAAATCTTGAGGTCCTGGTTAAGAGAAAAAAAGGAAGTGTACAGCAGGTATAGGCAAGTAGGTACAAATGAGGTGCTTATGGAATACAAGAAATGCAAGAGAATGCTTAAGAAAGAAATCAGGTGGGGTAAAAGATGACATGAGTTTCCTCCAGTTGACAAAGTGAAGGAGAATCTGAAGGGATTCTACGGATATGTTAAGAGCAAAAGGATTGCAAGACACAAAATTGGTCATCTGGAAGATCAGAATGGTAATCCATGTGTGGAGCCAAAAGCGATGGGGGAGACCTTAAATACACTTTTTGTATCTGTATTTACTCAGGAAATGGACACAGAATCTATAGAATTGAGGCAAAGTGGCATCAACTTCATGGACCCTATAAATATTACAGGGGGGTGTTTGCTATCCTGAGGTGAATTGGGGTTAATAAACCCCCAGGGCCTGACAAGTTGTTGCCTCAGACCCTATGGGAGGCAAGTACAGAAATTGCCAAGGCCCTATCAGAAACAGTTAAATCATCCTTAGCGACAGGAGAGGTACCAGAAGACTGGAGGATAGCCAAAGTTGTTTCACTGTTTTAAAAAGTCTCCAAACATAAACCAGGAAATTATAGGCCAGTGAGCCTGACATCAGTAGTGGGGAAGTTATTGGAAGGTATTCTAAGGGACTGGATATTCATGTATTGGGATTGATATGGACTGATTAAGGATAGTCAGTATGGCTTCATGTGTAGTGCATCATGTCTAACCAATCCTATAGAGTTTTTCGAGGAAGTTACCAGTAAAGTGGACGAAGGCAAATCAGTGGATGTTGTCTACATGAACTTTGGCAAGGCATGGGAGGCTGGTCAAGAAGGTTCATTAGCTCAGCATTCAGGATGAGGTAGTAAATTGGATTAGTCATTGGCTTTGTGGGAGAAGCCAGAGAGTGGTAGTAGACAGTTGCCTCTCTGACTGGAGACTGTGACTGGTGGTGTGCTATAGGGATTGGTGCTGGGTCCTTTGTTGTTTGTCATCTATATCAATGATCTGGATGACAATGTGGTTAACTGGATCAGCAAATTTGCAGATGACACCAAGATTGGGAGTGTAGCGAACAGCAAGGCTGGATATCATTGCTTGAGCAGCTGGAAAAATGGGCTGAACAATGTCAGATGGAACTTAATTCAGGCAAGTCTGAAGTTTTACACTTCGGAAGGACCAACCAGAGCAGGTTTTCACAGTGAACAGTAGGGCACTGAGGAGTGCAGGAGAACAAAGGGATCTGGGAATACAGGTCCATAATTAATTGAAAGTGGTGTCACAGCTAGATAGGGTCGTAAAGAAAGAACACTAGAACACTACAACACTAGAATACTACAGTACAGGCCCTTCAGCCCTCGATGTTGTGCCGACCCATATATTCCTAAAAAAAGTACTAAACCCACATTACTCTGTAACCCAAACACAAGGAAATCTGCAGATGCTGGAAATTCAAACAACACACAAAATGCTGGTGGAACACAGCAGGCCAGGCAGCATCTATAAGGAGAAGCACTGTCGACGTTTCAGGCCGAGACCATTTGTCCTGACGTCGACAGTGCTTCTTCCTATAGATACTGTCTGGCCTGCTGTGTTCCACCAGCACTTTGTGTGTGTTGCTACCCTGTAACCCTCTATTTTTCTGTCATCCATATGCCTGTCCAAGAGGCTCTTAAATACCCCTAATGTTTTAGCCTCCACCACCATCCCTGGCAAGTCATTCCAGGCACTCACAACCCTCTGTGTAAAAAACTTACCCCTGATGTCTCCCCTAAACTTCCCTCCCTTAATTTTTTACATATGCCCTCTGGTGTTTGCTATTGGTGCCCTGGGAAACAGGTACTGACTATCCACCCTATCTATGCCTCTCATAATCTTGTAGACTTCTATCAAGTCCCTCTCATTCTTCTACGCTCCAAAGAGAAAAGTCCCAGCTCTGCCAACCTTGCTTCATATGACTTGTTCTCCAATCCAGGCAACATCCTGGTCAATCTCCTCTGCACCCTCACCATAGCTTCCACATCCTTCCTATAATGAGGTGACCAGAATTGAACACAATACTCTAAGTGCGGTCTCACCAGAGATTTGTAGAGTTGCAACATGACCTCTCTACTCTTGAACTCAATCCCCCTGTTAATGAAGCCTAGCATCCCATAGGCATTCTTAACTATCCTATCAACCTGTGCAGTGACCTTGAGGGATGTATGGATTTGAACCCCAAGGTCCCTTTGTTCATCCACACTCTTAAGTAACTGACCATTAATCCTGTACTCAGTCTTCTGGTTTGTCCTTCCAAAATGCATCACCTCACACTTATCTGGATTGAACTCTATCTGCCATTTTTCTGCCCAACTCTACAGCCTGTCTATATCCTCTTGTAACCTTCGACAACCTACAGCTCCATCCACAACTCCTCCAATCTTTGTGTCATCTGCAAACTTACTCACCCATCCTTTTGCCTCTTCATCCAGTTCATTTATAAAAATCACGAATAGCAGGGGTCCCAGGACAGATCCCTGTGGCACTCCACTAGTCACCGACCTCCAGGCAGAATACTTTCCTTCCACAACTACCCTCTGCTTTCTTCCTGTAAGCCAATTTTTTTTATCCAAACAGCCAAGGTTCCACTGATCCCATGCCTCATGACTTTCCGGATGAGTCTCTCGTGGGGGACCTTGTCAAATGCCTTGCTAAAATCCATGTAGACCACATCTACCACCCTACCCTCATCAATTTCTTTTGTTACCTCTTCAAAAAGCTCAATTGGGCTCAGGAGGCATGACCTTCCCTTCACAAAGCCATGTTGACTATCCATGATTAGACTGTACTTCTCCAAATGCTCGTAGATCCTATCCTTAAGAATCCTTTCCAATAGTTCGCAGACCACCAACGTAAGAACTACATTTGCCATTCTCCAATCCTCCGGCACCTCCCCTGCAGCCAAAGAGGATTCAAAGATCATAGCTACTACTCCAACAATCTCTTCTCTCACTACCTGGGGTATATCACATCCGGCCCTGGGGACTTATCAATCTTGATGTTTTTAAGAAGATCCAGCATTTCTTCTTCCCTAATCTCCATATTGTCCAGCACACAGGCCTCCAGGCACATGTTGCCCTCTTTATCCTTTAGCGGTCCCACCTTCGTTCTCGTCATCCTCCTATTCTTCACATATGCATAGAACTGCTTGGGATTCTCCTTAATTCTACATGCCAAGGCCTTCTCATGCCCCCTTCAAGCTCTCCTAAGTCCTTTCTTTAGCTCCTTCCTGGCTACCCTATATTTTTCATAAGCCCCTCCTGCTTCCTGCTTCTTATATCTAACATATGCTTCCTCCATCCTCTTGACGAGTTGCCTCACATGTTTCATCAGCCACGGTTCCCTTTTCCTACCATTTTTTCCTTGTCTCAATGGGACAAACCCATCCTGAACCCAGCACAAGTGGTCCCTAAACTTCTCCCACATTACTTCTGTGCTTTCACCCTTGAACATCTGTTTCCAATTTACTCTCGCTAGTTCCTGCCTCATCCCTTCATAGTTAGTCCTTCCCCAGTTAAGCACTTTCCCATTTTGTCTGATTTTATCCTTTTCCATAGCTATGCTGAAGCTAAGGGAGTTGTGGTCACTCTCACCAAAATGCTCCCTCACCAAGAGGTCTGCCACCTGACCAGGTTCATTACCTAGAACTAGATCCAGTATATCCTCTCTTCTCATCGGCCGGTCCACATACTGTGTCAGGAATCCTTCTTGAACACACCTGACAAATTCAGCCCCATCTATCCCCCTTGCACTCAGGAGGTGCCAGTCAATATGAGGGAAGTTGAAATCACCCATAACTACTACCCTGTATTTCCTGCAACATTCTAAAATCTGCCTGCTTATCTGCTCCTCGGTGTCCCGAGGGCTATTTGGGGGCCTATAGACTACTCCCAGCACAGTGATTGATCCCTTCCTATTTCTGACTTCCACCCACACCTACTCAGTGGACACTCCCTCTGCAGCGTCCTCCCTTTCTATAGCCGTGATACTATCCCTGACCAGCAATGCTACTCCCCCCACTTTTCTACCTCCCATCCTATTCCTAGGTTTTAGCACATCACAACCCTGGTTCATAAATCAGTATATTGAGTACAGGAGATGGGATTTTATGTTGAAGTAATGTAAGATATTGTTGAGGCCTAATTTGGAGTATTGTGTGCAGTTTTGGTCACCTTCCTGCAAGGATGTTGCCGGGTCTGGAGGATCAGAGTTATAAAGAAAGATTGAATAGATTAGGACTTTAATCCCTAGAGGATAGGAGAATGAGGGGAGATTTGATCGAGATTTGAACATTATGAGGGGTATAGACAAGGTAACTGCAAGCAGGCTTTTCCCACTGAGGCTGGGTGGGACAACAACCAGGGGTCATGGTTTAAGGGAGGAAGGTGAAATGTTTAAGGCAAACATTTGATAAGGTGCGATAAGTTTCCCCTCATGTTCCCTTTAAACTTTTCACTCTTCACCCTTAACCCATGACATTATTCCCTTTATTCCCAATATTCCCACTCACTGCCTCCTGCCTGTCAGACATTCCTCTATCCATGCCAGTATCTTTCCTGTAACACTATAGGATTTTATCTTGTTAAGCAGCCTCATGTGTGGCACCTTGTCAAATGCCTTCTGAAAATCCAAGTGTAACCCTCAGGCTCGCCCAGCTCTTGTTTGTCTGGGGAAACAGCCTTCAGCCCTGCCAGACTGGGTAATAGCATTTGTGTGGATGCTGTGTGATGTATCCCTGGTTAGAAACCCACAACACAAAATATTAGACAGTACACCATATGCAATTAAATAATTGAACCTTACGAATGTTAATCTGAATATAGGGTTAGTAATGAAAATAAAAAAAGGGCCCAAGTCAAGTCAAAATCACGTTGGAGCTCACTCAGTAGTCCTTCGTCCACCATCGGTCTCCTCCGAGCGTCGCCGACCTTCGAACCCTCGGATCCCAGTCCACTCCATCCAGTGGTCTACCAGCTCTCTCCACACGTGCATTCCCACTTCATCTCTCCTTGACAAAAGACCGTGAACAAACATCTTTCCAGATCATTTTCCAATGTTCCTTAGATTCAGGATCAGTTCCTGAGGATTGGAGAATGGCTAATGTTATCCCACTTTTTAAGAAAGGAGGGAGGGAGAAAACAGAGAACTATCGACCTGTCAGCCTGACATCGGTGGTGGGGAAGATGCTAGAGTCCATTATTAAAGATGAAATAGTGGCATATCTAGGTAGCAGTGATAGGATTGGGCCAAGCCAGCATGGATTTACCAAGGGTAAATCGTGCTTGACTAATCTGTTGGAGTTTTTTGAGGATGTAACCAGGAAGTTAGACGGGGGAGATCCAGTGGATGTAGTGTACCTCGATTTTCAGAAGGCATTTGATAAGGTCCCACATAGGAGATTGGTGGGTAAAATCAAAGCTCATGGCATTGGGGGGAAGACATTGACATGGATAGAAAACTGGTTGGCAGATAGAAAGCAAAGGGTAGCAGTGAATGGGTGTTTCTCGGAATAGCAGGTGGTGACTAGTGGGGTGCCACAGGGCTCAGTATTGGGACCACAGCTGTTTACGATTTACGTCAACGATTTAGATGAAGGCATTGAGAATAACATCAGCAAATTTGCTGATGATACTAAGCTGGGTGGCAGTGTGACATGTGATGAGGATGTTAGGAGAATTCAGGGTGACTTGGATAGGCTGGGTGAGTGGGCAGATACTTGGCAGATGACGTTTAATGTGAGTAAGTGTGAGGTTATCCACTTTGGGAGTAAGAACAAGAAGGCAGATTATTATCTGAACGGTGTAGAGTTAGGTAAGGGAGAAATACAAAGAGATCTAGGAGTCCTTGTTCATCAGTCACTGAAGGTGAATGAGCAAGTGCAGCAGGCAGTGAAGAAGGCTAATGGAATGTTGGCCTTTATTACAAAGGGAATTGAGTACAAGAGCAAGGAAATCCTCTTGCATTTGTACAGAGTCCTGGTGAGACCACACCTGGAGTATTGTGTACAGTTTTGGTCTCCAGGGTTAAGGAAGGACATCCTGGCTGTAGAGGAAGTGCAGCGTAGATTCACGAGGTTAATTCCTGGGATGTCTGGACTGTCTTACGCAGAGAGGTTAGAGAGACTGGGCTTGTACACGCTGGAATTAAGGAGATTGAGAGGGATTCTGATTGCAACATATAAGATTATTAAGGGATTGGACAAGATAGATGCAGGAAATATGTTCCAGATGCTGGGAGAGTCCAGTACCAGAGGGCATGGTTTGAGAATAAGGGGTAGGTCATTTAGGACAGAGTTAAGGAAAAACTTCTTCTCCCAGAGAGTTGTGGGGGTCTGGAATGCACTGCCTCAGAAGGCAGTGGAGGCCAATTCTCTGGATGCTTTCAAGAAGGAGCTAGATAGGTATCTTATGGATAGGGGAATCAAGGGATATGGGGACAAGGCAGGAACCGGGTATAGATGATCAGCCATGATCTCAAAATGGCAGTGCAGGCTCGAAGGGCCGAATGGTCTACTTCTGCACCTATTGTCTATTCACAAGACACAGCAACAATCTCTTATTGGCTAAAATGTATCCCGTTATCTCCAGCCATAACCCAAACATTGCTGCTACAGAGAAACCGTTACCTCAGCAGTGAACATTACAGAGAAGCCATTACATTAGCAGTGAAACCTTACAGCACGTTACACAAGTAAATGACATCCACTGCCTCTCCTTTGTCCACCCTGCTTGTTACTTCCTCGAAGAACTCTAATAGGTTTGTCAGGCAAGATTTCCATTGACAGAAACCATGCTGACTGTGACTTATTTTATGATTAGTCTCCAAGAACCCCGAAACTTCATCCTTAATTATAGACTCCAACACTTTCCCAACCACTGAGGTTAGGCTAACCCCTGTTCTAGCCTACAGTTCCCTTTCTTTTGCCTTCCTCCCTTCTTAAAGAGTGGAGTGACATTTGCAATCTTCCAGTCCTCTGGGACCATGCCAGAATCAAGTGATTCTTGAAAGATCATGATCAATGCATCTATTATCTCTTCAGCAACCTCTCTCAGAACTCTGGGATGTAGTCCATCCGGCCCAGGTGATTTATCCAGCTTTAAGTTTGCCTCGCACTTTTTCCTTCGTAATAGCAATATCACTCCTTCCTTCTCCCTGATACTCACAGAGCTCTGGCACACTGCTAGTGTCTCCCACAGTGAAGTCAAATGCAAAGTACTCACTAAGTTCATCTGCAATCTCTTTGTCCCCCATTACTACCTCACCAGCATCATTTTCCAGTGGTCCAATATCTACTTTCAACTCCCTTTTACTCTTTATATAACTGAAAATACTTTTGGTATCTTGCTTTATATCATTGTTTAGTCTGCCCTAATGTTTGTGACATTGCTATTACAAAGGAATAAGTGCAGGACAAACTCAAATGTCTTAAGGTGGATAAATCACCTGGACCAGATAGACTACATCTCAAAGTCCTGAGAGAGGTTGCTGAAGAGATAACAGATGCATTGGTCATGATCTTTCAAGAATTGCTTCTTATGGCATTTTTTTGGTTGCTTTTTGTTGGATTTTAAAAGCTTCCCAATCATCCAAGTTTCCATTCACTTTTGCAACCTTATATGCCTTTTCCTTGGCTTTTACGCGGTCCTTAACATCCTTTGTCAGCAACGGTTGCCTACCCCTGCCATTTGAGAACTTCTTCCTCTGTAGGACATATCTATCCTGTGCCTCATAAACTCTTCCCAGAAATTTCAGCTTTCTCTGCTCTGCCGTCATCCCTGCCAGTATCCTCCTCCAATCCACCTGGGCAAGCTCCTCTCTCATGCCTCTGTAATTCCCTTTATTCCATTGTGATACTGATACATGTGAGTTATGCTTCTCCCTCTCAAATTGCAGTATGAATTCAGTCATATTATGATTACTGTCTCCTAAGGGTTCCTTTAAGTTAAGCTCCCTAATAAGATCTGGATTATTAAGATCTGGGCATTAGCAGCGGGCCAATCAATTCAAAGAGAGAGCAAGCTTCGCACAGGTTGGGGAGAAGAGTTTAAAACAGGAGCATTTCACAGGGATTGGCACATTAGTGGTGGACCATTCGATTTGCGATTCATTAGCAGGTGCAAATAAAAGTAAAGCAATGTCAAAGCAGAACAGTTATTGTGTGAGTGGACCAGTGCAGGAGTGGGAACTTGAGGCTTTGGTAAGGAGGAACAGGTAAGTATCAGCTAAGGTTTTTGTAGTGGTTGAATAAAAAGTCTCTAAATTATGCTAATCAAATAAAGTAGGGATGGTGCAGGATCAGGTGATGTGCTGTAGCTGCATGATGTGGGAGCTGGAGACCCCATTGTGGTTCCTGGTGACCACATCTGCAGCAAGTGTCAGCAGCTCGAGGAACTCAGGTTCAACGTTGATGACCTGGAATCTGAGCTTCAAACACTGTAGCGCACCATGGAGGGGGAGAGTTACATAGAGCATACATAGAACATAGAATAGTACAGCACATTACAGGCCCTTTGGCCCACAACATTGTGCCGACCCTCAAACCCTGCCTCCCATATAACCCCCCACCTTAAATTCCTCCATATACCTGTCTAGTAGTCTCTTAAACTTCACTAGTGTATCTGCCTCCACCACTGACTCAGGCAGTGCATTCCATGTACCAACCACACTCTGAGTGAAAAACCTTCCTCTAGTATCCCCCTTGAACTTCCCTCCCCTTACCTTGAAGCCATGTCCTCTTGTACTGAGCAGTGGTGCCCTGGGGAAGAGGCACTGGCTGTCCACTCTATCTATTCCTCTTAATATCTTGTACACCTCTATCATGTCTCCTCTCATCCTCCTTCTCTCCAAAGAGTAAAGCCCTAGCTCCCTTAATCTCTGATCATAATCCATACTCTCTAAACCAGGCAGCATCCTGGTAAATCTCCTCTGTACCCTTTCCAATGCTTCCACATCCTTCCTATACTGAGGCGACCAGAACTGGACACAGTGCTCCAAGTGTGGCCTAACCAGAGTTTAATAGAGCTGCATCATTACATCGCGACTCTTAAACTCTATCCCTCGACTTATGAAAGCTAACACCCCATAGGCTTTCTTAACTACCCTATCTACCTGTGAGGCAACTTTCAGGGATCTGTGGACATGTACCCCCAGATCCCTCTGCTCCTCCACACTACCAAGTATCCTGCCATTTACTTTGTACTCTGCCTTGGAGTTTCTCCTTCCAAAGTGTACCACCTCACACTTCTCTTGGTTGAACTCCATCTGCCACTTCTCAGCCCACTTCTGCATCCTATCAATGTCTCTCTGCAATCTTCGACAATCCTCAACACTATCCACAACACCACCAACCTTTGTGTCGTCTGCAAACTTGCCAACCCACCCTTCTACCCCCACATTCAGGTCGTTAATAAAAATCACAAAAAGTAGAGGTCCCAGAACAGATCCTTGTGGGACACCACTAGTCACAACCCTCCAATCTGAATGTACTCCCTCCACCACGACCCTCTGCCTTCTGCAGGCAAGCCAATTCTGAATCCACCTGGCCAAACTTCCCTGGATCCCATGCCTTCTGACCTGGATTCTTAGCTGGATTCTCTGTTTCGGGAGGTAGTCACATCCATTAGATTATCTGCCTCAAATTCAGTCTGTGGTCAGGGACAAGAAGGCGTGACTGCGAGTGAGGTGGGTAGTGGGATCCGAGAGACAGTGCTGGAGGAGCCTCGGCCCTTGAGCTTGTCCAACAGGTCTGAGATTCTTGTTCCCTGTGTGGATGAGAGTGGGGCTGTGGGAAGGACGAGCAACCGAACTGTGTCACCGTAGTTCAGGGAGTCATTCGGGGGGGGGGGGGAATAGATAAGAAATATTGGGGTAATTGGGGATACTATAGTCAGGGGAATAGACAGAGTTGTCTGTCATGAGGATAGAGCGTCCCGAAGTCTGTGCTGCCTCCCCATTGCCCGGGTTTGGGACATCTTATCTGACCTGCAGAGGAATTTGAAGTGGGAGGGGAAAGATCCAGTTGTCATGGTCCACGTGGGTAGCAATGATATAAGTAGAATGAGGAAAGAGGTTCTGCTGAAGGAATTTAAGCATTTAGGGACTAAATTAAAAAGCAGAACCAAAAAGGTGGTAATCTCTGGATTACTACCTGAACAATGTGCAAATTGGCATCAGGTCAAGCAGATTAGAGAGTTAAATGCGTGGCTCAAGGACTGGTGTGGGAGAAGTGGGTTTGAATTCATGGGAAATTGGCACCAGTGTTGGGGAAGGAGGGAGCTGTACCAATGGGATGGGCTCCACCTGAACTGTGATGGGAACTGGATCCTAGTGAATCACATAACTAGGTCTGTGGATAGGTCTTTAAACTAAATAGTGGAGTGGGGGGGGGGGGGGTTTGACAGATTGGAGAAGTATGGATAAAGTAAAAAAGAAAAGTGTGGATAAAGATAAAGAAAAACAAAAGGTAAGTGTGGAGTGAAGAAAAGTCAAGCGCAAAAGAATAAAAGTGTCAGGAACGCGGCCGGATGGACCCAAATGCAGGACGCAGACACTGAAGTACTAGGGGGAGGGCAGGATGGGGATGCCATGGCACTTAAGGGTAGAGCTGGGGTTCAGGTAGATAGAGTGTCGGGCAGGCAGAGCGGAGCGGGCTCCCGGAGTTTGAGTTCAGGTAGACAGGCTCCCGGGGTTCAGGTAGGCAGGCAGACAGATCCCCGGGGTTCAGGCATGCAGGCAGACAGATCCCTGGGGTTCAGGCAGGCAGGTAGACAGGTCCCCGGGGTTCAGGCAGGCAGGCAGACAGATCCCCGGGGTTCAGGCATGCAGGCAGACAGATCCCTGGGGTTCAGGCAGGCAGGTAGACAGGTCCCCGGGGTTCAGGCAGGCAGGCAGACAGGTCCCTGGGGTTCAGGTAGGCAGGTAGGCAGGCAGGTCTAGGTGGCTAGATAGGCTGGTGGAGAGCCCTCCCTGGGTGGGCCGCATATATCCCAGGTAGGGACGCCTCCCAGGCGGAAACACCGGAGGCCTGGGCACGACGCAAACCCCTAGGTGGGTGCGGGGCACAATCCCAGAGTTCGGGTGGAAGAGAAGGACGGGGCAGAACCCCCGCCAGGCAGCGGCAGACCAGCTGGGCCTGCCCGACGGAGGCAAGGGGTAGGAACGGGCATAGGTCCAGGGTGACCAACACAACAGTCATGATAACAGGAAAATCAGGAAAGGCCGGCAGACAGCGCAACCGCGCGAACAACACAAATGAGCGGAGAAGTGGGACCAGCGCATGGGAAGAAAGGTGGGGGAGCGGACCAACCTGGCAGTACTGGTATGGGGCAGAGAAGCATGATGAGCAGTAGATCTGAGCCCGGGCGGTATAACAGAATGCAGAGAAGAGTTCGGAGCCGGCGGGGAAACAGAACAAAACAACCACCCGCCTGGTCCCAGTCCCAAGGCCCCTTATAAACACCTGCAGCTCAATGAGTCACAGGTGTGCCTGCTTGAGCCAGGAGGGTCCTAACTAGTTCACGGGTGACGGGAGGGACAACTGCAGGACCCGGAGTCCGGAGCCCTCGGACCCGATCGAGACCCGGAACGCGGATTCTGGACCAGACCAGACCCTGACAAAAAGATAACAAGATTTTAAAAGCACCATGAGTGCAAGGTCACCTTATTTGAACATCCATAATATTCGAAACAACGTCAGTGAACTTGTGGCACACAGGATGGTGAAAGACGATATAAGATCTAAGGAGCAGAATGTTGAATCCATCTGGGTAGAGATTAGGAATAGTAAAAGAAAAAAAATCACTGGTGGGAGTTGTCTATAGGCCACTGAATAATAATATTTCAGTGGCACAGGCAATAAACTGAGAAATATCTGAGGCATGTAGAAATGGAACAGCAGTTATTGTGGGAGACTTTAACTTGCATATAGACTGGGTGAATCAAGTTGGTCAAGGCAGTCTTGAGGAGGACTTCATAGAATGCATCCATGATGACTTTCTGGAACAGCATGTTACTGAACCTACAAGGGAACGCATTATCTTAGATCTGGTCCTATGCAATGAGACAGGTAATCTTGTAGTTAGGGATCCTATTGGAAAAAGTGATCACAGCATGATAGATTTTCTCATACAAATCGAGGATGCAATAGTTCAATCTAAAACCAATGTATTATGCCTGAACAGTGGATACTATAATGGGATGAGGGTGGATTTGGCTAGTGTAGACTGGTAACACAGGCTGTATGGTGGGACAGTTGAGGAGCAGTGGAAGACTTTTAAAGAGATTTTTCATGGTGCTCAACAAAAGTATATTCCAGTTAAAAGCAAGGACAGTAAGGGTGGGGAGAGACAGCCTTGGATAACTAAGGAAATGAAAGAAGGCATCAAATTAAAAGATTGTGCATACAAAGTCGCCAAGAGTAGTGGGAAACTGGAAGATTGGGAAACTTAAAAAGCAACAAAGAACCATGAGTAAAGAAAGGGGAGATAAATTATGAAAATAAACTAGCACAAAACATAAAAACCAATAGTAAAAGTTTTTATAATTATATAAAGCAGAAAAGGGTGGCTAAAGTGAATGTAGGTCCATTGGAGGACGAGAAAGGGGAATTGATATTGAGTAATGAGGAAATAACCCAGGTTCTGAGTGACTATTTTGTGTCGGGCTTCATAGTGGAAGACACATCTAACATGCCAAAGACAGACGTTATGGATGCAATGTGAGATGAGGACCTCGATATAATAGTGATCACTGAAGAGGTAGTGCTGAGCAAACTTGTGAGCCTGAAGATAGAAAGTCCGCTGGTCCTGATGGAATGCATCCCAGGATACTGAAAGAAATGGCAGAACATAGAAAACAAAGAAAACCTACAGCACAATACAGGCCTTTTGGCCCACAAAGTTGTGCCGAATATGTCCTTACCTTTGAAATTACTAGGCTTACCCATAGCCCTCTATTTTACTAAGCTCCATGTACCTATCTAAAAGCCTCTTAAAAGACCCTATCATATCCGCCTCCACCACCGTTGCTGGCAGCCCATTCCACGCACTCACCACTCTGCTTAAAAAAACCTTACCCCTGACATCTCCTCTGTACCTACTCCCCAGCACTTTAAACCTGTGTCCTCTAGTGGCAACCATTTCAGCCCTAGGAAAAAGCCTCTGACTATTCACATGATCAATGCCTCTCATCATCTTGTACACCTCTTTCAGGTCACCTCTCATCCTCCTTCGCTCCAAGGAGAAAAGGCCGAGTTCACTCAACCTATTCTCATAAGGCATGCTCCCCAATCCAGGCAACATCCTTGTAAGTCTCCTCTGCACCCTTTCAATGGTGTCCACATCCTTCCTGTACAATTTCTAAGAATACTTTCCATTAATTTACCCACCACTGACGTCAAACTGACAGGCCTATAATTGCTAGGTTTACTCTTAGAACCCTTTTTAAACAATGGAACCACATGAGCAATACGCCAATCCTCCGACACCATCCCCGTTTCTAATGACATTTGAAATATTTCTGTCAGAGCCTCTGCTATTTCTACACTAACCTCCCTCAAGGTCCTAGGGAATATCCTGTCAGGATCTGGAGATTTATCCACTTTTATATTCCTTAAAAGCGCCAGTACTTCCTCCTCTTTAATCGTCATAGTTTCCATAACTTCCCTACTTGTTTCCCTTACCTTACACAATTCAATATCCTTCTCCTTAGTGAATACCGAAAAAAAGAAATTGTTCAAAATCTCCCCCATCTCTTTTAGCTCCACACATAGCTGTCCACTCTGATTCTCTCAGGGACCAATTTTATCCCTCACTATCCTTTTGCTATTAGTACTCCAAATGGGGTCTGACCAGGGTCCTACCTAGCTGCAACATTACCTCTCGGCTCCTAAATTCAATTCCACGATTGATGAAGGTCAATACACCATACGTCTTCTTAACCACAGAGTCAACCTGCGCAGCTGCTTTGAGCGTCCTATGGACTCGGACCCCAAGATCCCTCTGATCCTCCACACTACCAAGAGTCTTACCATTAATACTATATTCTGCCATCATATTTGACCTTCCAAAATGAACCACTTCACACTTACCTGGGTTGAAGTTATAGTAGAGGCTTTGGTGATGATTTACCGAAACTTTCTGGACGCTGGGTAGGTCCCGGTGGATTGGAAGATGGCAAATGTCACACCACTGTTCAAAAAAGGATGTAGGCAAAAGGTAGGTAATTATAGGCCAGTTCGTTTAACATCTGTAGGGAAAATGCTTGAAGCTATCATTAAAGAAGAAATAGCGAAGCACCTGGAAAGAAATGGATCCATCAGGCAGACACAGCATGAATTCAGCAAAGGCAGTTTCTGTTTGACAGAATTTCTGGAGTTCTTTGAGGATATAATGAGCACAGTGGATAGTGGGGAACAGATGGACGTTATTTACTTGGATTTCCAGAAGGCGTTTGATAAGGTGCCACATACAAGACTTATCCTTAAGACAAGGAATCACAGAGTTGGGGGTGATGTACTAACATGGATAGTGGATTGGTTAACCAATGGAAAGTAGAGAGTTAGGATACATGGGTGTTACTCTGGTTGGCAATCAGTGGTGAGTGGTGTGCCACAGGGGTCAGTGCTGGGCCCACAACTGTTCACGATTTACATTTATGATCTGGAAGAGGGGACCGAGTGTAGTGTATCTAAGTTTGCTGATAATGCTAAACTGAGTGGAAAAGCAAATTGTGCAGAAGGTATGGAGAGTCTGCAGAGAGATATCAACAGGTTAAGTGAGTGGGCAAGGGTCTGGCAGACGGAGTACAATGTTGGCAAATGCAATAGCATCCATTTTGGAAGGAAAAATGGAAGATCAGATTATTATTTTAACGGTAAAAGATTGCAGCATGCTGCTGCGCAGAAGGACTTGGGAGTGCTTGTGCATGAATTGCAAAAGGTTGGTTTGCAGGTGCTGCAGGCTATCAAGAAGGAAAATGGAATGTTGACCTTAATTGCTAGAGGGATTGAATTTAAGAGCAGGGAGGTCATGCTGCAACTGTACAGGGTACTGGTGAGGCCACACCTGGAATACTGTGTGCAGTTCTGGTCTCCTTACTTGAGGAAGGATATACTGGCTTTGGAGACGGTGCAGAGGAGGTTCACCAGGTTGATTCTGGAGATGAGGGGTTAGACTATGAGGAGAGATTGAGTCAGCAGGGGACTGTACTCGTTGGAATTCAGAAGAATGAGAGGAGATCTTACAGAAACATATAGAATTATGAAAGGGATAGTTAAGATAGAGTCAGGAAAGTTGTTTCCACTGATAGGTGAAACTAGAACTAGGGGAAGTTGTCTCAAGGTTTGAGGGAGTAGATTTAGGACGGAGATGAGGAGGAACTGCTTTTCCCAGAGAGTGGTGAATCTGTGGAACTCTCTGCCCAATGAAGTATTGGAGGCTACCTCAGTAAATATATTTAAGACCAGGATGGATAGATTTTTGCATAGTAGGGGAATTAAGGATGATGGGGAAAAGGCAGGTAGGTGGAGATGAGTCCATGGCCAGATCAGCCATGATCTTATTGAATGGTGGTGCTGGTTCGACTGGCCAGATGGCCTATTCCTGCTCCTATTTCTTATGTTCTTAAACAGCACAACACCCAATCTAAGATAGCCTTTCCCTGAGCAGGCTCAAGCACAAGCTGCTCTAAAAAGCCACCTCGCAGGCATTCAACAAATTCCCTCTCTTGTGATTTGACACCAACCTGATTTCCCCAATCCCCTTGCATATTGAAGTCCCCCATTACAATTGTGTCATTATTCTTATTACGTGACTTTTCCAGTTCCCTTTGCAATCTCAACCCCACTGCTTGGATACTATTTGGAGCCCTATATATGATCCCCATAATGGTCTTTTTCCCTTGCAGTTTCTGAACTCCACCCACAAAGATTCAACATTTTCTGAACGTATGTCACCTCTTTCTAAAGAAGTAATTCCATCTCTTACCAACAGAGCCACACCATCGCCTCTGCCTTCTTGCCTGTCCTTTTGATACTGTTATGAGCCTGCAGTCATTTACTGAGACTTTTTTTAAGAGCGCGCGAGAGAGAGAGAGAGACTCTGACTGGGTGGGTTGATCATCAGCACGCAGTGCATAACGGAAAAGTGACTGTCGCTTCATATAATCCATAGGAATGGATTTTGGAATCTCCTGTGGGACCATTTGTGTGTTAACCCTTGCCTGGGTATGTTGTGTGGTAATCACTCAAAGACGATATTCCTCTGACAGGTTGTTTTTGGTGATAATTCGTATGTGGATTTGGAACAACCCAACGGACAAGATCTTTGATGACTGTTACCTCGTTTTACCAGCGTGGAACCTATGGAATACTTTGTACTTACCTCCCCTCTTCATTACAATGTGGATTACAAATATCTCTCTCGCATCATTACAACATGGATGACTGAACTTTCATACTTTACCATCTCAAGACTTTAAGCCTTGTTTCCCCCAAGCTCGATAGTTTGGGGAGCTATATTTACACACATATATACACATAACACTGTTAACTTCTGTTTATCTTGGTTAAGTTACTATATTATAAATAGATACTAATAAAGATAGTGGTTTTAACATTAAAACCGGACTCAGCGTGAAATCTCTTGCTGCTGATTTGTTTCTAAAACATTACAGTTTGTAACAATACGAAGTATATCCTTTGATGTTAAATTCCACCTATGGCCTTCTTTCAGCCACGACTCAGTGATGCCCACAATGTCATACCAACCAGTCTCTAATTGCACCACAAGTTCATCCACCTTATTCCGAATGCTACGCACATTTAAATACAGCACCTTCAGTCCTGCATTCTTTGCCCTTTTGAATTTTGTCTCTGTGGTACAATTTATCTCTTTGCTCTGTCTGCAATTGTACTGAATCATTGGCTTGTCCTTCCTTACATTCATGTTACACCCTTCATCTACTTGTAAACCTGCTGGCTCATCCTCATCTCTATCATCCTGGTTCCCATTCCCCTGTCATATTAGTTTAAACCCGCAAGAATATTGGTCCCCTTCGGATTCAAGTGCAATGCATCCCTTTTGTACAAGTAACACCTGCCCCATGATTAAATGGCAGAGTAGACGATGAACCAAATGGCCTAATTCTGTTCCTATATCTTATGGTCTGATGAAAAGATATCAATAAGATTGAAAGAGCACAAAGAAAATTTACAAGGATGTAGCTGGGACTGGAGGATCTGAGTTATAGGAAGGACTTCATTCCATAGAGTGTCGGGAAATGAGGGGAGATTTGATAAAGGTATAAAAAATTATGAGTGGTATATATAGAATAAATGCAAGCAGGTTTTTTCCCACTCAGATTGAGTGAGACTCAAAGGTGTTAGGTGAAATATTTCCTGGAAATATGAGGGGGATCTTCTTCACTCAGAGTGTGGAATGAGCTGCTCGTGAAAGTGGTGGATGCAGCATTCAAGAGATGTTTGAATAAGTATATGGATGGGAGGGATATGGAAGGCTATGGTCCAGATGTGAGTGTATGGACTAGGCAGAATAACAGTTATTGTAAAAAGCACCAACTAGATGGGCTGAAGGGCCTGCTTTTGTGCTATAGTTCTCTATAATTTTATGATTCTAACCTAACAGCCATCGCTACCCTATCACTCCCTCTGCCAACTACATCTCCCCCAACTGTATTGCCTAAATGTGCCTCTCAAGACCATGAACTACCACACATGAATCTCCCACTAACTACACTCTCCCACCAAGGCCGATCTCCATTGTATGTCCTGCCTTCAAACCACACCATGCAACACTAATATAACAAATTTTTTAGCATGTCAAATTCCCAGACTAGAGGAGAAAACGTTCACTCTGTTCCTGCTGATGATCCATAAAAGCCGGTTCCCCACCAGAAGATCAGTTTATTTTGCAAAGTATCATTGACCCAGGCCAAAAACAAGCATCCCATGAAGCTCTACATAAAAGCAATGGAAACTAATCCAGCTCTTTCTCAGTTCCACATTAAACTACACCTCATTTAGAACTAATTGATATAACTTTACGTTAAAAACAGTTCATACCAGCGCAAGCATAACAGCATATACCTGTACTTCCAGACTCAGAGTTTGGTAAAAGAATGGAATTTTATTCCCTAATATCAGATTGATGATTCGATAACTGATGATTACTAAATGAAGTACTGCCCAATTTTAAAACCATGGGTATGCACAGAATTCTGAATATGTGCTTACATGGAAATATTTTGGTTGAATCACAACTTCTGTTCATTCTGCATATACAGTAATAGGCAGGCTGGTAATCTCAGTACCAAAGTCCATTTAATCATAAAGTCTAAACAAAGACAGGGAAACACTTAACAGAGACATTGTGGCCTCTCAGTGAAATGTGGCAGTGTATTAGAACATAGAGCAGTACAGCACCATACAGGCTCTTCAGCCCACAATGTTGTACTGACATTTTAATCTACTCCAAACTCAATCTAACACTACCCTCCCACATGTCCCTCCATTTTTCTTTCATTCATGTGTCTATCCAAGAGTTTCGTAATCTTCCTAATGTACCTGTTTTTACTAGCACATTCCACACATCCTGTTGCTCAAAGGGTAATTAATGGTTTGGGGTCTGATTACACGTTGGTGATTGTGGCATATCATTGTCTGTCTTGGCTCTGATAGACATGATGCATGCAGTATGTGATAAATTGCTACTATTGTCACTAATAATTTTGGAGCTTAGAAAAATAGAGGCTAGGACATGTTCAGCACAGCTTTGTGGGCCGAAGGGCCATCTGGCCCATCGAATCTGCCATTCAATCATGGGGGATCCTTTTTTTTAATCTCCTCCTCAACCCCAGTTCCTGGCCTTCTCCCCGTAACCTTTGATGCCATGTCCAATCAAGAACCTATCAATCTCTGCCTTAAATACACCCAATGACCTGGCCTCCACAGCTGCATGTGGTAATAAATTCCACAAATTCACCACCCATTGGCTAAAGAAATTTCTCCGCATCTCTGTTTTGAAAGGGTGCACCTCTATCCTGAGGTTGTGCCCTCTAGTCCTAGACTCTCCACCATGGGAAACATCCTTTCCACATCTACTCTATCTAGGCCTGCCAACATATGAAAGATTTCAATGAGATCCCCCCCTCATCCTTCTAAATTCCAGTGAGTACAGACCCACAGCATTCAAACATTCCTCATATAACCTTTTCATTCCTGGAATCATCCGTGTGAACCTCCTCTGGACCCTCTCTAATGTTAGCACATCTTTTCTAAGACAAGGGGCTTCACCAGTGACTTATAAAGCATCAACAACACATCCCTGCTCTTGTATTCTGGATCTCTTGAAATGAATGCTAACATGACATTTGCCTTCCTCACCACCAACTCAAGCTGCAAGTTAACCTTCAGGGTGTTTTGCACAGGGACTTCCAAATCCCTCTGCATCTCAGATTCCTGGATTTTCTCCTTGTTTAGAATACAGTCCACACATTTATTTCTTCTACCAAAGTGCATGCTCATGCATTTTCCAACATTGTATTTCATTTGCCACTTTCTTGCCCATTCTCCTAACCTGTTTCCTCAACACTACCTGCCCCTCCACCAATCTTTGTATCATCTGCAAACTTGGCAACAAAGCCATCTATTCCATCATCTAAATCATTAATACACAGCATAAAAAGAAGCTGTCCCAACACCA
Source organism: Hemitrygon akajei (assembly GCF_048418815.1). Classification (NCBI taxonomy): domain Eukaryota; kingdom Metazoa; phylum Chordata; class Chondrichthyes; order Myliobatiformes; family Dasyatidae; genus Hemitrygon; species Hemitrygon akajei. Next base: position 1,999,535 of record NC_133141.1, on the reverse strand, counting down.
ACCCCTGCGGAACACCACTAGTCACTGGCAGCCAAACAGGAAAGGATCCTTTTATTCCCACTCACTGCCTCCTATCAATCAGTCAATGCTCTAACCATGTTAGTAACGTTCCTATAATACCATGGGGTCTTAACTTGGTAAACAGCCTCATGTGTGGCACCTTGTCAAAGGCCTTCTGAAAGTCCAAATATCCACTTTGATATTATTTGCTAGCTTGCTTTCATATTTCATCTTTTCTCTTCTAATTATTTTTTAGCTGCTCTCTGTAGGTTTTTAAAAACTTCCCAATACTCTATCTTCCCACTAATTTTTGTTTTTGTTGTATGCCCTTTCTTTTAAATAGCTTTGACTTCCCTTGTTAGCCACAGTTGTACTATTTTACCATTTGAGTATTTCTTCATTTTTGGAATACAGATATCCTGCACCTTCCTCATTTTTCCCAGAAACACACGCCAGCAGCTCCTTCCAATTTACTTTGGCCAACTCCTCTCTCATACCACTGTAATTTCCCTTACTCCACTGAAATACTGCTACTTCAGACTTTACTTTCTCCCTATCAAATTTCAAGTTGAACTCAGTCATATTGTGATCACTGGTTCTGAAGGGTTCTTTTACCTTAAGCTCCCTAATCGCTTCCTGTTCATTACGTAAACCCAATCCAGTATAGCTGATCCCCTTGTAGGCTCAACGACAAACTGCTCTAAAAAGCCATCTCTTAGGCATTCAACAAATTCACTCTCTTGAGATCCATTACCAACCTGATTTTCCTAATCGACCTTCATATTAAATCTCCCATGACCACCATAACATTGCCCTTTCTATTTCCTGTTGTAATCTGTGGTCCGTATCCCAGCCACTGTTGGGAGGCCTGTATATAACTGCCATCAACATCCTTTTACCCTTGCAGTTTCTTAACTCAACACACAAGGATTCAACATCTTCTGATCCTATGTTACAACTTTCTACTGATTTGATGCTATTCTTTACCATTAGAGCCACACCACCCCCTCTGCCTACCTTCCCATCCCTCTGATATAATGTGGAACCTTGGACATTCATCTCCCAACAACAACCATCCTTCAGCCACAATTCAGTGATGACCATAACATCACATCTGTCAATCTGTAATATTGCAACAAGATCATCCACCTTATTTCTTATACTATGTGCATTTAGATACAACACCTTGAGTACCATATTTACTCTCCTTTCTGACTTTGCATCCCTAATGTACTGATACTCACTCTGTTGGCTGCAACTAAGTCCCATCACCTGCCTGCCCTTCCTGACAGTCTAACTGCTTTTTTATGATCCGTCCTATCCTGAGTCCCTTCATTCCAGTTCCCATTCCCTGCCAAATTAGTTTAACCCTCCCCAACAGCTCTAACAAACCTGCCCACAAGAATCTTGGTTCCCCTCGGGTTCAGGTGCAACCCATCACTTTTGAACATGTCATACCTCCCCCAGACTAGACCTCAATGATCCAAGAAACTGAAGCCCTGACACATGTACTCCTGTATTAGGCAGATCCAAAAAGGTACTCTGTGTCCAATCTGTCTATGTCTCTTATACAGCGGGCAGTGTCGGAGCCGGCAGCGGAGTGAGAGGCAGCAGAGTGAGTGGCAGCAGAGTGGTAGGGCTTTGGCTCAATGGGCTTAGGAGGTAACAGGACAAGGCGAGGTAGGTTTACCTGTGTTATTTGTAGAAAGAAGGTAGTATGTGTGTGAGGCCAATTTTCTGTGCTCATTGTCAGATGTTGAAGTCCAGGAGTCTCCCAGCCTCCCGGACGGCCACATCTGCACCAGGTGTGTTGAGCTGCAGCTCCTTAGGGACCGAGTTAGGGAACTGGAGATGCAGTTCGATGACCTTTGTCTGGTCAGGGAGAGCGAGGAGGTGACAGAGAGGAGTTACAGGCAGGTAGTCACTCCGGGGCCATGGGAGACAGACATGTAGGTCACAGACAGGAGGGGGAAGGGGAAGAGTCAGGTACTAGAGAGTACTCCTGTGGCTGTACCTCTTGACAATAAGTACTCCTGTTTGAGTATGCTGGGGGGTGACAGCCTACCTGGGGGAAGCAACGGTGGCCGTGCATAGATAGGAAAAGGGAAGAGGTCCTGAAAACAGACTACAGGGAGTTAGGAAGGAAGTTGAGAAGCAGGACCGCAAAGGTAGTAATCTCAGGATTACTGCCTGTGCCACGCGGCAGTGAGAATAGGAATAGGATGAGGTGGAGGATAAATGTGTGGCTGAGGGATTGGAGCAGGTGGTAGGGATTCAGATTTCTGGATCATTGGGACCTCTTTTGGGGCGGGTGTGACCTGTATAAAAAGGATGGGTTGCACTTGAATCCCAGAGGGACCAACATCCTGGCGGGCAGGTTTGCTAAGGCTGTTGGGGAGAGTTTAAACTAGGATTGCTTGGGGGTGGGAACCAAACTAAAGAGACAGACGAAGGGGCGGTTAGCTCACAAATAGAGAAAGCTTGTAGACAGTGCAAGAGGGAGGACAGGCAGGTGATAGAGAAGGGATGCGCTCAGACCGAAGGTTTGAGATGTGCCTATTTTAATGCAAGGAGTGATGTGGTGGCCATTACAGAGAGTTGGATGTCACAGGGATAGGAATGGTTACTTCAAGTGCCGGATTTTAGATGTTTCAGAAAGGACAGGGAGGGAGGCAAAAGAGGTGGGGGCGTGGCACTGTTGATCAGAGATAGTGTCACGGCTGCAGAAAAGGTGGATGCCATGGAAGGATTCTCTACGGAGTCTCTGTGGGTGAAGATTAGGAACAGGAAGGGGTCAATAACTTTACTAGGTGTTCTTTGTAGGCCACCCAAAATTAACAGGGATATTGAGGAGCGGATAGAGAAACAGATCCTGGAAAGGTGTAATAATAACAGAGTTGTCGTGATGGGAGATTTTAATTTCCCAAATATTGATTGGCATCTCCCTAGCCGCAAGGGGTTTAGATGGGGTGGAGTTTGTTAGCTGTGTTCAGGAAGGTTTCTTGACACAATACGTAGATAAGCCTACAAGAGGAGAGGCTGTACTTGATTTGGTATTGGGAAATGAACCTGGTCAGGAGTCAGATCTCTCAGTGGGAGAGCATTTTGCAGATAGTGATCATCATTCTATCTCCTTTACAATAGCATTGGAGAGAGATAGGAACAGACAAGTTAGAAAAGCGTTTAATTGGAGTAAGGGGAATTATGAGGCTATCAGGCAGGAAATTGGAAGATTAGATTGGAAACAGATGTTCTCAGGGAAAAGTACAGAAGAAATGTGGCAAATATTCAGGGGATATTTGTGTAGAGTTCTGCATAGGTACGTTCCAATGAGACAGGGAAGTTATGGTAGGGTACAGGAACCGTGGTGTACAAAGGCTGTAATAAATCTTATCAAGAAAAAAAGAAAAACTTATAAAAGGCTCAGAGAGCTAGGTAATGTTAGAGATCTAGAAGATTATAAGGCTAACAGGATGGAGCTTAAGAATGAAATTAAGAGAGCCAGAAGGGGCCATGAGAAGCCCTTGGAGGGCAGGATTAAGGAAAACCCCAAGGCATTCTACAAGTATGTGAAGTGCAAGAGGATAAGACTTGAAGGAATAGGACCTATCAAGTGTGACAGTGGGAAAGTGTGTACGGAACCAGAGGAAATAGCAGAGGTACTTAATGAATACTTTAGTTCAGTATTTACTATGGAGAAGAATCTTGGTGATTGTAGTGATGACTTGCAGCGGACTGAAAAATTCAAGCATGTAGATATAAAGAAAAAGGATGTGCTGGAGCTTTTGGAAAGCATCAAGTTGGATAAGTCGCCGGGACCAGATGAGATGTAACCCAGGCTACTGTGGGAGGCAAGGGAGGAGATTGCTGAGCCTCTAGTGATGACCTTTGCATCATCAATGGGGACGGGAGAGGTTCCCGAGGTTTGGAGGGTAGCAATGTTGTTTCTTTGTTCAACAAAGGGAGTAGGGGTAGCCCAGGAAATTATAGACCAGTGAGTCTTACCTCAGTTGTTGGTAAGTTGATGGAGAAGATCTCGAGAGGCAGGATTTGTGAACATTTGGAGAGGTATAACATGATTAGGAATAGTCAGCATGGCTTTGTCAAGGGCAGTTCTTGCCTTACGATATTGATTGAATTTTTTGAGGATGTAACTAAACGCATTTATTAAGGTAGAGCAGTAGATGTAGTGAATATGGATTTCAGCAAGGCATTTGATAAGGTACCCCATGCAAAGCTTATTGAGAAAGTAAGGAGGCATGGGATCCAAGGTGACATTGCTTTGTGGATCCAGAACTGGCTTGCCCACAGAAGGCAAAGAGTGGTTGTAGATGGGTCATATTCTGCATGGAGGTCGGTCACCAGTGGTGTGCCTCAGGGATCTGTTCTGGGACCCTTACTCTTCATGATTTTTATAAATGACCTGGATGAGGAAGTGGAGGGATGGGTTATTAAGTCTGCTGATGACACAAAAGTTGGAGGTGTTGTGGATAGTATGGAGGGCTGTCAGAGGTTACAGTGGGACATTGATAGGATGTAAAACTGGGCTGAGATGTGGCAGATGGAGTTCAACCCAGATAACTGTGAAGTGGTTCATTTTGGTAGGTCAAATAAGATGGCAGAATATAGGTAAGACTATAATGGTAGGACTCTTGGCAGTGTGGAGGATCAGAGGGATTTTGGGTTCCGAGTCCATAGGACGCTCAAAGGTTAACTCTGTGGTTAAGAAGGCGTATGGTGTATTGGCCTTCATCAATCGTGGGATTGAGCTTAGGAGCCGAGAGCTAATGTTGCAGCTATGTAGGACCTTGGTCAGACCACACTTGGAGTACTGTGCTCAGTTCTGGTCACCTCACTACAAGAAGGATGTGGAAACCATAGAAAGGGTGCAGAGGAGATTTACAAAGATGTTGCCTGGATTGGGGAGCATGTCTTATGAGAATAGTTTGAGCGAATTGGCCTTTTCTCCTTGGAGCGATGGTAGATGAGAGGTGACCTGATAGAGTTGTATAAGATGATGAGAGGCATTGATCGTGTGGATAGTCAGAGGCTTTTTCCCAGGGCTGAAATGGTTGCCACAAGAGGACACAGGTTTAAGGTGCTGGGCAGTAGGTACAGAGGAGATGTCAGGGGTAAGGTTTTTATGCAGAGAGTGGTGAGTGCGTGGAATGGGCTGCCGGCAATGTTGGTGGAGCTGGATACGATAGGGTCTTTTAAGAGATTTTTGGATAGGTACACGGAGCTTAGAAAAATAGAGGGCTATGGGTAAGCCTAGTAATTCCTAAGTTAAGGACATGTTCGGCACAACTTTTGGGCCTAAGGGCCTGTATGGTGCTGTAGGTTTTCTATGTTTCTATATTTATCATCTTGTACACCTCTGTCAAGTCACCTCTCATCCTCCTTTTCTCCAATGAGAAAAGCCTGAGCTCACTCAACCTTTTCTCATAAAACATGCTCTATAACCCAGGAAGCATCCTGTTAAATCTCCTCTCCACCCTCTCTAAATCTTCCACATCCTTCCTATAATGAGGTGACCAGAACTCAACACAATACTCCAAGTGTGATCTAACCAGGGTTTTATAGAGCTGTAACATTACCTCATAGCTCTGAAACTCAATCCCCTAACTAACAAGCAGGATGGACAAAGGAGAGGCAGTGAATGTCATTTACTTGGATTTTCAAAAGGCATTTGACAAGGTGCCACACATGAGGCTGCTTAACAAGATAAAGTCCTATGGCGTTACAGGAAAGATACTTGGAATGCATAGCAGAATGGCTGACAGACAGGAGGCAGCGAATGGGAATAAAAGGAGCCTTTTCTGGTTGGTTGCCCATGATTGGTGGTGTTCCGCAGGGGTCAGTATTGGAACTGCTGCTTATCACATTGTTTGTCAGTGATTCAGATAATGAAATTGATGGCTTTGTGGCAAAGTTTGCAGATGATCTGAAGATAGGTGGAGGGGTAGGTAGTGCTGAGGAAACAATGTGATTGCAGCAGGACTTAGACAAATTGGAAGAATGGGCAAAATAATGGCAGATGGAATACAGTGTTGGGAAATGTATGATAATGCATTTGGTAAAAGGAACAATAGTGAGGACTATTTTCTAAATGAGGAGAAGATTCAAACATCAGAGGTGCAGAGAGACTTAGGAGTCCTTGTGCAAGACTCCCAGAAGGTAAGTTCACAGGTTGATTCTGTGGTAAAGAAGGCAAATGCAACGTTAGCATTTATTTCAAGGGGAATAGAATATAAAAGCAAGGAGATAATGCTGAGGCTTTATAAGACATTTCTCAGGCCACACTTGGAGTATTGTCAACACTTTTGGGCTCCTTGTCTCAGAAAGGATGTGTTGTCATAGGAGAGAGTCCAGAGGAAGTTCACAAGGATGATTCCGGCAATGAAGGAGTTAACATATGAGGAGTGTTTGGCAGCTTTGGGCCTGTACTCATTGGAATTTAGAAGAATGCATGGGGATCTCATTGAAACCTACCGAATGTTGAAAGGACTAGATAGGGTGGATGTGGAGAGGATGTTTCCTCTGGTGGGGTCTCCAGAACTAGAGGGTACAGCCTCAAAAATTGAGGGGTGACCCTTTAGAACAGAAATAATGAGGAAATTCTTTTAGCCAGAGCGGTGAATCTGTGGAATGCTCTGCCACAGTCTGTGGTGGAGGCCAAGTCCGTGGGTATATTTAAGATGGAAGTTGATCATTTCCTGATTGGTCAGGGCATCAAAAGATATGGTGAGAAGACAGGTGTACGGGGTTGCATGGGATCTGGGATCAGATATGATGGAATAGCAGAGCAGACTCGGTGGGCTGAATGGGCTAATTCTGCTCTTATGTCTTATGTTCTTATGGTGTAATGAAGTCTAACATACCAACACCTTCTTACACACCCTGTCACCCTTCAGGGGTCTATGGACGTGGACCCAAGCATCCAGACTTAGCAGTGACCTTTAACACTGCTCAGAATCAAACCATTAATATTGTACCCTGCCTTCAAGTTTGACCTTCCAAAGTGTGTCACTTCACGCTTTTCTGGATTGAACTCCAACTGCCACTTCTCAGCCCAGCTCTGCATCCTGTCAATGTCCCATTGTAAACTACAACAACCTTCAAAGCGATCCACAACACCAACAACCTTCATATCAACTGCAAATTTACTGGCCCACCTTTTCACTTTCTCATCCAAGTAATTTCAGTATCTGAATCAGAATCAGATTTATTATCACCAGCATAATTTATAAAAGTCACAAAGAGCAGGGATCCCCCGAACAGATCTCCACAGAACATTACTGGTCACCGACCTCTAGGCAGAATATGCTCCAATGGGCAAGCCAATGCTGAATGCACACTGGATCCCATGCCTCCTGAGCCATTGCCAAGACAAAAGATGTACACCTTCAGAGGACAAAGTGCTTGAGTCATCATTTTGTACTTAAATAATATATATTTTTGCTTCCACAGCTCTCGTGGTAACAGAGGGAGAGAGTACAGAGAGGGATTACATTTCTCTACTTAATTAACTGGCAATAGCACTCCACTGGGCAGACAAGTTAGCTTTAATTTTCAGAGAGGGGGAGACAGAGGTGAATAGGACAAAGGGATTATTAGATAGATAGATAGATAGATACTTTATTCATCCCCATGGGGAAATTCAACTTTTTTTCCAATGTCCCATACACTTGTTGTAGCAAAACTAATTACATACAATACTTAACTCAGTAAAAAATATGATATGCATCTAAATCACTATCTCAAAAAGCATTAATAATAGCTTTTAAAAAGTTCTTAAGTCCTGGCGGTAGAATTGTAAAGCCTAATGGCATTTGGGAGTATTGACCTCTTCATCCTGTCTGAGGAGCATTGCATCGATAGTAACCTATCGCTGAAACTGCTTCTCTGTCTCTGGATGGTGCTATGTAGAGGATGTTCAGAGTTATCCATAATTGACCGTAGCCTACTCAGCGCCCTTCGCTCAGCTACCGATGTTAAACTCTCGAGTACTTTGCTCACGACAGAGCCCGCCTTCCTTACCAGCTTATTAAGACGTGAGGCGTCCCTCTTCTTAATGCTTCCTCCCCAACACGCCACCACAAAGAAGAGGGCGCTCTCCACAACTGACCTATAGAACATCTTCAGCATCTCACTACAGACATTGAATGACGCCAACCTTCTTAGGAAGTACAGTCGACTCTGTGCCTTCCTGCACAAGGCATCTGTGTTGGCAGTCCAGTCTAGCTTCTCATCTAACTGTACTCCCAGATACTTGTAGGTCTTAACCTGCTCCACACATTCTCCATTAATGATCACTGGCTCCATATGAGGCCTAGATCTCCTAAAGTCCACCACCATCTCCTTGGTCTTGGTGTAAGCCTGAGTTGCTACCGTAATTGGTTCATGGGGACAGGTAAAGACAGAACATAAACCAAGGTACAGATACAGCTACCAGTTACAGGCTGTCTGAAGTGTCTAATAAATCTAGCCATGGCCGTGAAGAGGGGAAGTCTGAGTCATTATTTTAGGTGGATAACTGATGGTTCTGACCAGTTCTGAAGCAAACAGAAAACCCTGAAGTTATTGAATTCAATATCACGTCCATACAGCCAGATGGAAGATGAGGTTTTATTCCTCAAGCTCAGGCTGGGCCTCATTGCAGCAGTAAAGATATTCCAGAGCAAGAGTGGACTGTCTGAAGGTTCTCCACTAAGCAATCACACAATTCGGCTACTCCAATGTAATGGAAGCCACACCATGGGCATTGAATGCAGTATGTTAAATTGTAAAAGCTGCGGATGAATTGTGTGGTAGGGTGGAGATACATCTCTACTAAAGGAGATGTAAGGCACTTCTTCCCTCTACTAGTCTGCAGGTCACCTTTGGGCAAGGTGTATCACCTGCTTCGCTCCAACGATCAAGGTTATGTGAAGCCATGGGGGCAGGTGGTGGATGGTCGTATGAGCAGCTGGTGCATATCACAAGTCCTAGTTATACAACCACTGACACCAGGCAGACAATCTCTGAAGAGTATTGATAATGGCTGGGATCACCTGTCTTGTAAAGACACTGCCCAGGAGGAGGCAATGGCAAACCACTTCTGTGGAAAAATTTGCCAAGGACAATCATGACCAAAGATCATGATCATCCACGTCAATATGACATGGCACATGATGATGATGATGCATGTGAATCCCTCCTTCATCTGGAATAATAGTTTGGATGCTTGAACTGGGGAAAGAAAAAGGCAACATTTGTCCTTTTACTTCCAGGAGTGATTGGTGGATATAGAAGAGCAAACCAGTAAGGATCAAAAGGAACAGCTCCTTATAAACGCTGAAAGCGGTAAGGAAGGGAAGATATATCTAATGACAGAATCCCATTGAAGTGGCAGAAATTAGAGACTGGTGGGTTGGAAAATGGGAACCAGGAGATTCCTATCTTTACTCTAGCTGGGAAGAGAGGGGATGAGAGCAGTCATGAGAAATAGATATGGTGTAGTCAATGATTCTGTCAATTATTGTAAAAGAGAAAGTATAGATTAGAAAACTAGAACATAGAACAGTACAACACAGGAGCAGACCCATTGGCCCATTTACCTGTGCTGAGCATAATGGCAAATTAATCTACATCTCTTCTGACTGCACATATTCCATATACTCCCATTCCCTGCATATTCACGTGCCTATCTAAAAGCCTCTTAAATGCCACTGTACAAGAAGAAAGACATCTCAGAAGACCTGTGCAGAAAATCTTATCATCAAAGTCTAATGTAATTACAAACATAATTTAAACCAGTGCAATAGGACATCAGGACTGGTCACAGAGACTAAAAACCCCTATTATAGTCCACTAGGCATTGTCCAGTGAGACTACTGGATTGGCACATTCTGCCCAAAGAAACTTCAAAGTTCAAAGTAAATTTATTAACAAAGAACATATATGCCACCATATACAACCCTAGGATTAATTTTCTTGCAGGCATACTCGATAAATACAATAACCATAATATAATCAATGAAAGACTGCACCAACAGGGTGGAGTCTAAAGACGTACTGGTTGGTATGTTATTGGTCATTGTAATTTGTCCCGTAAGTAGGCCAGGTTTAAATTGGGGATTGCTGGGCGGCACAGTTCAAAGGCTGGTAGGGCCTGTTTCCCACTATATCTCAGTAAATAAATAATTACAGGGAGAGCAAGCAGACTTCACACTAGTGTGCAAGGGACAGCACACTGTGCACATACAAAATAAATAAATAAATAAATAAATAAATAAATAAGCAATAAATATCAAGAACGTGAGATGAATCCTGTTCTTTCTTTGGATTGGTAAGAGGTCTTTCAATGGATTGGCTTCTGGGACGATCATAAAGACACACACAGGAGAAATGATCAGTCAGGAGAGTAATTGGAGGGTAATTATCTCTCAAGGGAGCATCAAGTCAACTGTAAGGGAGAGGATAACTTGGAGATGTTTTGAATCTATTTCAAAAGGTCAGTGTCAGTAGAATGGCTGCCTAAATATTTTCTGTTGAACATTGAGACACATTGCTGTGGCATTAAAGCAGGGAATAGTAGCAACATTATATCACTTTAGTTTAAAGGGTATTAAGATCATTTAGGAATGCAGTGCATATTGGGTGTCAGGTGGGGGATGAGGGTTCAGGTTGGTGGGTGGGAGGTGATTACAATTATTATCAAGCTGAAGATAATTCTCATCCAACATTTACGCTCCAAAGAGTGCACCCTGGTGTCTTTCAAGGTCATTTGCCAGATGAAAGTTCACTTTAAAATATTGTGGCAAAAATGACATTCGTTTACTGCTGTGCACAAGTCTAAACCAGATTTTGACCCCTATAATTCCTGTGCCTGGGTCAACGGGCGCACGTGTTTAGTCCACATGTTTAGTTTCAAAGATATGTTCATTTCAGTATTTATTAACCTGTTTGAAATTGGCCAGGATCAGCTCTGTTTTCCAATGTTTATATTACAGCTATCTTGCTCTGTTTATTCTAGACACAAACTGAAAATATGTCTCTTCATCATTTCACAATATTTTACATGAAACCCAGCACACAGATGACCTTTGACTATTGAATGTTCTTTGTGCTCAAGTCTTGACGTATCCTTCTAGTCAATATTACAAGAAGGGGAGCTTTGAGCAATTTGCCCTTTCTAAGTAGTGATAGCCTAAGCCAAATTGGTGACTTTGACATAAACAAAAAGAGCTAAAAAAAAGTGGATGGTATTCATCACACAGCAATTAAGAGATGCAGAAATGGAGACGTGAAATATTTCTGGCTCTAATGTAAATATCATTGAATAGTAGAATCTGAAGTTTGTCTATTGGGACATTAAATTTACCCTGAAAATTTGTTGCAAAGATTAGGTCACCAGGAAGTGTCACATATCAGACAAAGTTAACTACAGATACTTAATAATGTATAACTGTGAAGAAGAACCTTGAGAATTGTGTATACTGTAATAATACAGCCTTTTGTCAAAATGAAGACGAGACAGGCGCTACTGACGATTGCTACGTCCCAGTAATTTGAGAGGAAGCAGAGGTGAAACAACATAGGCATCTGAATTCTGCTACCCAAGGTGCAGATCTGCACCATTCAATTTCCCAAATTTCCATCCTTATTGAATGGTGTGAAGTTGCAGGACTTACACTGTAGGCCCTAACTAAACTCACTAGGGGAAATGAGATTGGTCAGAGGCTTTGCAGGTCTCTGCATTTTTAGACTGAAATTGCTGTATGAGTGAAGACACTACTAACTGTTAATAACCAATAACTGACCTCCTTATGATAGAACATCATCTTGGTCCAAAACCATTAAATATTAATGAATGTTGTTATTTTTAAAATTTTAATATTTAAAAATAATTTGAAATCACATTTCAATTTTTCATTTCTTTGTTTCTATTTCTCTTATTCATTCATCCTCTCCCTCAAATTGTGTTTCAGTATCTGATCTGATATTGAATTCACCTTTTCAGTCCTACAGTATTGTATGTCATCAAAATGACTATAGTGTAAGTAAAACACCATTAATAAAGTCCCACACAGCTGAATCTTTGCAAGGAGTATGAAACGGATTGAAGGATAAGAAGCAGTGGAATTTGTCCTCAGTGTCCAAGATTATATACATTACACTCATTTCCCACAATTTGATTTTATTACAGCATATTTCAAGAGCAGCTATTACGTTGACTGTATGGCTTATGGATCTGTATCAGAACTTTCACTATTGATTCTAAGAAATCAGCTTGTGCAAAACAAATATCTTGGCCAAATATAGAAGTCTGTGCACAAATATCAAAAGAAACGTAATTTGGACAAGTGTAAAATACCAGATATGAAAAAACAGGAAATCCTAGGATCGATGAGACGGGGAAAGGATGGTAGGGCACAGGAATCATGGTGTACAAAGGCTGTTGTAAATCTAGTCAAGAAGAGCTTACAAAAGGTTCAAAAAACTAGGTAATGATGGAGATCTAGAAGATTATAAGCCTAGCAGGAAGGAGCTTAAGAATGAAATTAGGAGAGCCAGAAGGAGCCATGAGAAGGCCTTGGCAGACAGGATTAAGGAAAATCCTAAGGCATTCTACAAGTATGTGAAGAGCAAGAGGATAAGATGTGAGAGAATAGGGCCAATCAAGTGTGACAGTGGAAAAGAGTATATGGAACTGGAGGAGGTGGAAGAGGTACTTGAGGAATACTTGCTTCAGTATTCACTACGGAAAAGGATCTTGGCGATTGTAGGGATGACTTGCAGCGGACTGAAAAGCTTGAGCACATAGACATAAAGAAGGAGGATGTGCTGGAGGTTTTGGAAAGCATCAAGTTGAATAAGTTACTGAGACTGGACGAGATATACTCCAGGCTACTGTGGGAGGTGAGGGAGGAGATTGCTGAGCCTCTGGCGATGATCTTTGCATTATCAATGAGGATGGGAGAGGTTCAGGAGGATTGGAGGGTTGTGGATGTTGGTCCTTTATTCAAGAAAGTGAGTAGAGATAGCCCAGGAAATTATAGACCAGTGAGACTTACTTCAGTGGTGGGCAAGTTGTTGGAGAAAATCCTGAGAGGCAGGATTTATGAACATTTGGAGAGGCATAATATGATTAGAAATAGTCGGCAAGGCTTTTTCAAAGGCAGGTCGTGCCTTATGAGCCTGATTGAATTCTTTGAGGATGTGACAAAACACGTTGATGAAGGTAGAGCTGTAGATGTAATGTATATGGATTTTAGCAAGGCATTTGATAAGGTACCCCATGCAAGGCTTATTGAGAAAGTAAGGAGGCATGGGATCCAAGGGGACATTGCTTTGTGGATCCAGAACTGGCTTGTCCACAGAAGGCAAAGAGTGGTTGTAGATGGGTCATATTCTGCATGGAGGTCGGTAACCAGTGGCGTGTCTCAGGGATCTGTTCTGGGACCCCTACTCTTTGTGATTTTTATAAATGACCTGGATGAGGAAGTGGAGGGATGGGTTAATAAATTTGCTGATGACACAAAGGTTGGGGGGTGTAGTGGATAGTGTGGAGGGCTATCAGAGGTTACAGCGGGACATAGACATAGATAGGATGCAAAACTGGGCTGAGAAGTGGCAGATGGAGTTCAACCCAGATAAGTGTGAGGTGGTTCATTTTGGTAGGTCAAATATGATGGTAGAATTTAGTATTAATGGTAAGGCTCTTAGCAGTGTGGAGGATCAGAGGGATCTTGGGATCCAAATTCATAGGACACTCAAAGCTGCTGCGCAGGTTGACTCTGTGGAATTGAATTTAGGAGCCAAGAGGTAATGTTGCAGCTCTATAGGACCCTGGTCAGACCCCACTTGGAGTACTGTGCTCAGTTCTGGTCGCTTCACTACAGGAAGGACGTGGAAACCATAGAAAGGGTGCAGAGGAGATTTACAAGGATGTTGCCTGGATTGGGGAGCATGTCTTATGAGAAAAGGTTGAGTGAACTCGGCCTTTTCTCCTTGGACCGATGAAGGATGAGAGGTGACCTGATAGAGGTGTACAAGATAATGAGAGGCATTGATCATGTGGATAATCAGAGGCTTTTTCTCAGGGCTGAAATGGTTAGCACAAGAGGGCATAGTTTTAAAGTGCTTGGAAGTAGGTACAGAGGAGATATCAGGGTAAGCTTTCTTACGCAGAGAGTGGTGAGTGTGTGTAATGGGCTGCCGGCGGCGGTGGTGGAGGTGAAAATGATAAGGTCTTCTAATGGACTCCTGGATGGATACATGGAGCTTAGAAAAATAGAGGGCTATGGGTACGCCTAGGTAGTTCTAAGGTAAGGACATGTTCAGCACAGCTTTGTGGGCTGATGGACCTGTATTGTGCCGTAGGTTTTCTATGTTTCTGTATTTCTAAATAAGTTAACATTTAATGAGCAATCATCAAAGTAAATGAGAAAGCAGAATGAAAACTGCAGAGAAAATCACTTTTTTTTGTTAAAGTAAAATTTATTATCACCATATGAGTACACTTATATCACCACAACTCTGAGATTCTTTTACTGCAGACATAACATACTTAGCAAATCTATAGAATGGTAACTGTAAACAGGATCAATGAACAACAAACTGTGCAAATACAAATATAAATAAATAGCAAAATTAACAAGTATGAGCCAGTGCTCAAGCCAGTGAAGATTTTGAGTACTGTGCCCAATTTCAATCCCCAAACACAGGGGAAGCCCTGAGACATGCTAATGATCTCAACAAAGATTCAAAAGACCTGTCCCTATTTCCAGAGTACTGGGATATAAAGATGAGCTAGATCAGGGGTAGCAAACTTTTTGAGAGCACTTGCCAAAATTGCAATATTCTAAAAAAGTTATCTTGAGTATCATAATTTTCGAGATTCATCTCCTTACAGGCAACCACAAAAGAAAAAAAAACAAAAGAACCCATAAAAAACAACAAACAGCCAATGCACAGAGAGAAAGAAAAAAACAAATTGTGCAAACAATAAAAGAAAGCAAATAGTATTTAGAATGAAAGCCCGGAGCAGCCAGAGCAGGCCCACAGCCTCAGCCTCGGTTCAGCACAAAGCAGAGTAAACGTCATGGAACAATGATCGGAACCAGCCTGACCCTTGCCTCTGCTCCCGACATCCACCCTTTCAATCCATCTGGCCAGGTATTTAAATCATCCAAACATCACTCTTGGACCTGGACCCAGGCAGCAGAGGTGATAAGAGGTATCATCATTTAGCATCATTCTGGCAGTTGTTGGCCTAGATTGTGAAAGTGTTCAGTCTAGAAATGGTCTGCATCTTGAACAGTAGGCTTGGTGAGCCAACAACATTTTGTGTTTGGGCCTGTCATGACAATCATACAAAGTTCAAGAACGTTGTGTGCAAAAGGACTGGCTATAGATGGAAATGATGTACAACAGATGTTCATGCAGTACCTCTGACATCCATGAACACATTTGGATTATGAGAGGTGCGTGGTCATGGTCACATCCATCAGTAATGCAATCATTGCTGACACTGTACAGCTAATTACAACAGTTGGAGGAACCAACTGACTCTTCAGCCTAAATCAATTGGATTACCAAAACCAATTAATTGACTTTGTTTTGTTATACCAAAATAACCTTCATTCATAATACAAAATATTGACAAGAAAAAACCGAGCAACACCTTTTTATTCTTACATTCATAGACAATGTGTTCAGTACTGTTCTATTACATTCCTTAAAACCAGTCGGACTGTTTCCACTCATGTGGCCACCTGGGGCGATACACAATTACAATAATTGAGAAGCTTCCTCACCCAACCCAGCCCCTCCTTCTCCAGCAGAAGACGACCCCTATACTGTGGTCCTTCCCCACTGGGTCCTTGCAGTGGCTGCACCAAGCTTCAGTGCGTCCCTCAACATGTACTCCTGCAGCCCGGAATGTGCCAATTGGCAGCATTCCTCTACGGACACCTCGATGTGCCGGTAGACCAGCAGGTTTCAGGCAGACCAAAGGACATCTGTCACTTGATGCTTGTCTCTGTGTGTGTCCCCGGGAACAGCCCATAGATCAACGAGTCCTCTGTCACACAATCACTCGGGATGAACCACAACACGTGCTCCTGCAGCTTGCAATAGGGTGCCATGGTAGCATAGTAGTTAACACGACACTATTACAGCTCGGGGTGTCAGAGTTCATAGTCCAATTCCAGGGTCCTCTGTAAGAAAGTTTGTATGTTCCTCTGTACTGCGGTTTCCTCCCACAGTCCAAAGACACACCGGTCAGTAGGTTAATTAGTCACTGTAAATTATTCTGTGATTAGACAAGGGTTAAAACAGTGTCTTGCTGGGCAGTGGCTCAGTCAGCCAGAAGGGCCTTGTTCTGAGCTGTTTCTCTAAATAAATCTTCTTCACATCCACTTTGCAAACTCACATTCCGCAAAAAGGTGAGTGACAGTCTCATTTCCACGACAGTTATCTCTAGGGCAGCATGTGGTGGGAGTAATGCTCCGAGCATCCAGGAAGGATCTGACTGGGAGGGCTGCCAGCCAGGCAAAGTCTTGGTGCATGTTGGTGAGAGCTGGTGATGTGGAATTCTGATGGTCTGGAAAGTCTGCTCAAGGGACCACCCCACTGTGTCGAGAGTCCTTCTCCTGCAGTATCAGCAGGATGTTCCATGCTGACCACTGCCTGATGAACTTGGGGTCAAAGGTGTTCGCCAGGAAAATCTTTTCCACAAAGGAAGGTAGTGCGGCAATGTCCAGCTCACTAGGACATTCTGCGGTGATGGGGCCAGACCCATTTTTCACAGCACCAGGGACAGGTAGAACCTTGGCACATAGTAGTACTTGGTGAATGGGCATATTATTTCATTTTTCCTTTAGCTCAAAGGAAGCTCTTGTATTTATAGAACAATTCTGCAGTATTTTAAAACTTTCTGAAACATTAACTATTTGGCCATTTTCAACTCATTAAGAATAACATGAACACACCCACTTTATATTTTTCTGCATGGTTGTCTCAAAGATGTTAATCTCATCAGTAACACTGCTGAAAAATTTTAATTCATCTTCAGTTGCTTGCATGTAACATGTGTGAGACTTTTTCCAGGTTTGGTTCTGATTTTGTATCATGGCAGGAAGGAGTGAAGGTCCTAGAGAGAGTGTGGAAAAGATTTACACAAAAAGGTTCCAGGTATGAGGACTTTAGCAACAAGGTTGGGTAAGAGAAGGTGGAATTGTACTTCTTAGAACAAAGAAGTTTTACAACAGATTTATAGAAGATCATGACAGGTTCAGACAGCAAATGAAAAGACTATATGAGTATGTATTTATTTATTGAGATACAACGTGGAATGGGCCTTTCCAGCCCTTCAAGCCACACCAACCAGCAATCCCCCGATTTAAGCTTAGACAATTTACACTGACCATTAACCTAACAACCGGTACGTCTTTGGACTGTGGGAGGAAACTGAAGCACCCAGAGGAAACCCACACTGGGGAGGATGTACAAATTCCTTACAGGCAGCGTCGGTAATTTGAACCCGAGTTGCTGGTAGTTGTTAGCATTGTGCTAACTACTACACTACCATGCTTTCCCATGAATTGATTCTGTTTTCAGAAACAAGAAAGCTTGATGGAAAAGTCATCCATAAAAATAATACTACAGGTTGGGAAAGTATCAGTCCTGATGAAGGGTCTCAACCCAAAGCTTTGACTGTCGATTTCTCTCTACAGATGCTGCCTGACCTGTTGAGTTTTTCCAGCAGCTCTTTCTTTAGTTCAGCTGCAATTTTCTAATTTCTCCATTAGCATTTTCCTTCATGATTGATTCCATCCTATTCCTCATATCAGGCTAACTAGTCCATAATTTCTTGATTTCTATTTTCCTCCTTTCTTATATAGTGGGGTTGCTCTAGTTACCTTTTAATGTGTAGGAACTGTTCTGGAATCTATGGGATTTTCATAGACAACAACCAATCTATTCACTACATCCTTCAAAGGTCATTAAATCATGGGAAAAGTGTTCACCTTTCATTCTCCAAAACTAGGTTTAATTTCTCCAATACTAGATTTAACTAATGCAGATTTTTCTGAGTTCTCATTTACTTTTCACTAGTGGTCATGCATTGTTCCCTAGAGGTTTTTAGGAGACCATATGGCAGACAAAAAATATTTGTTTAATTCATCTGCCACTTCCTTGTTCCCCAATATAGCTTCCCCCTCTCCATCTGTATGGGACACACATTAACTTTTACTAACCTTTTTAAAATAACAATAGAAATGTTTACAGCCTGCTTTTAGTTTTCTTGCTGGGCCATTCTACAACTTCCTCTTTTTCTTTTCCCACTACCTCTTTTTTTTTATTGTTGACAGTGTTCTCTAAGTGTGAGATCATCAGAAAAACCTATCTTTAACTTCTGATAACCAGACTAGATGACTTGTTTTCTTGGATTTGCTTTGCCTGAAAAAAGGATATAAACTGTATATTCATTCTTAGTTAGCCATTGCTGTGATGAAAGGAACAGAATTAATTTCAAATAATGGCCATCCATCAGAAGTGGAAATGGTTACAGATAAAGCAAGCTTTCAGATGTAGAGAGTGGAGCAAGAAGAGCAAAAGGGAAGATTTGTTAAAATGTACATGACACAAGGGATGATGGAAGAAATGGAGGATGACCTGGCAAAACAGAGACAAAGATCAAGTCTGAAGCAGATGCACCTTTTTTTCCAGAAATATAGGTGTTATTGGTATGACCAGAATTTATTGTTTATCTCCAGTTGTCTCAGAACTGAGGAGGTAATTAAGGGTCAACTATAGTACTGACCACAGGTGAAAGGAACTTCAAGAGTTCTAAGATTCAAAGGTTCATTTTATTATCAAAGTATGTATGCAGGATACAACTCTGAGATTTGTCTTCTCCAGATAGTCATAAAATATAGAAACCATGGAAGCAGTTGAAAGGAAGACATCAATTCCTCCCCCCCCCACACACAAAAAGAAAAAGTAACAAAAACTCGGAAACCCCAAACCTGCCCCCACCCCTTCCTCGCACAAAAACTAACAGATCACCCACATGGAGAAGCAGCAGCAAGAGCATCAAACCCCAAACCCCAGCCAGCCAATCAGAAACAAGAAAGAATGGGTGAGAACACAAAAAGAAAGGTAGAACTGAAAGAGGCCAATATGAGCTACAGTCCTATCCATAAATCTCAGAATTTCAATGACATCTCTGAGATCATCGGGACCCTCTGAGGGAAGCTACATGAACCAGTGGCCCCAATAAGAACTGCTTGCTCTCCTCTGCGTTTGCCTAGATGTTTCAATCTTCCTGGACGCTTTAATCGATGTGAAATGTAGTCGGTCATGGCCCCTCGTCTCATCTCTGAGCTTCTCCTCGTGGTAGCTCGTGCTCACATTTCTCTGCTGGAGTTTTCTTGGGGATGGCCAAGCGCTAGCTCACTCAATTGAACTACAGTCTGTAAGTCACAGGCTCCAACAGTTTCAAAAACAAAATTAAGATGAAAAGAATAAGTAGAAGACGTAGATAAACTGAAATGGTTGACTATCTCGAAGATGTCGCCCAAGGAACCATTCGCTGGTGCCATCTTGGCTGGAAGATCAGGCTCAAATTTAAATTTCTTACAAGTAGAGTCATATAAATTTACTTCTTGGTACAGTTAAAACACTAATATAATGTCAGCCACTTTCTTACCAGTCAGCTTGCATCAGCTTCCTTTCATTTGCCTCTGAGTCACATCTCAGCCAGACCCAGGTAAGTTGGCAGATTTCCTTCCCTGAAGAACATTCGTAAACCAGGAAAACTTTTAAAATAATTTAGAAGCCTTATGATCACCGTTATTGAAATTGATACTATCCCCTAAAAATTCAACTTTAAGTTAACTCGATTTTAAATTCAAGAGCCATCCTGGTGGGGGTTAGACCCATGTCACTAGATCAAGGGTTCAGAACGCTGGCTGTTAGTCCAGTAAAATTGAACCATTACACCAGTGTGTCCTGGGAATAGCGGAATTGTTACCTAATTCAGTGCTGGGACCAGAAGGCTGGAATGTGTCTTTTTTGAAAGATGAGGTGCTGTTCTTCGAACTCACATTATTCTACATTCTTCCTGTGAAGCTCAGAGGTCAGAATAGAGGTGGCAAAGATTGCTGTGACAGGCAACCAAAAGCTTAGAGTACTGTACTGGACTGAATGAGTGTGTTTTGTTAAGTAACAACCAGTCATTATTTCTAGAAGGGACAAATAATCTATTGATTATTTTCATTCCCTGCCTAATGGCATCCACAAGTTATCAGGTCGACTTTGTTTTCCCAAACAGAATAAGAATCAGGTTTATTATCACTGACATATGTCATGTTTTGTGGTAGCAGTACAGTGCATGACATAAAAAAGTTACAGAAGTAAAATAAATAAATTGTGTTAAAGAGGAATAGTGAGGTGTGTTTATGGGTTCATGGACTGTTCAGATATCGGATGGCAGAGGGGAAGAAGCTGTTCCTAAATCGTTGAGTGTGTGTCTTCAGGCTCCTGTTCCTCCTTCCTGATGGTAGTAATGAGAACGGGGCATGAGGGAGCACAGTAGGTGAAAATACAGTCTAGTCTCTTCAGCCTCATTTAGGTCAAATAGCTGGAGAAAATGTGGATCACTCTCTAGGCGTGGCCTATCAGCAGCTACAACCAGAGCACCAATCATGAGTTAGAGAGCAGGGAAGGTTCAGGCATAAAAGGGAGACATTGCCTAATGGAGCGATCATCGATGAAGTGATCTGAGGCAGAGTGGTAGGACTTTGGCTCATTCAGGCTTTGGCGATAACGGGTTGAGGCGAGGTAAGTTACTTGTGAAGAATAGAAACAGGAAGTATGTCTGTGAGGCCAGTGTTCTGTACTGGATGTCAGATGTGGGAAATCCAGGAGACTCTCAGCCTCCCAGACAGCCACATCTGCACCAGGTGCATCGAGCTGCAGCTCCTTAGGGACCGGGTTAGGGAATTGGAGATGCAGCTCGATGACCTTCGTCTGGTCAGGGAGAGTGAGGAGGTGATCGAAAGGAGCTATAGGCAAATAGTCACACTGGGGCCTCAGGAGACAGATAAGTGGGTAACAGTCAGGAGAGGGAAGGGCAGTAGTCAGAAGCTAGAGAGCACCACTGTGGCTCAAACACTGTGTGTTTGAGTACTGTTGGGGGGGACAGCCTACCTGGGGGAAGCAACAGTGGTTGCGCCTCTGGCACAGAGTCCGGCCCTGTAGCTCAGAAGGGTAGGGAAAGGAAGAGGAAGACAGTAGTGATAGAGGACTCTATAGTCAGGTGGTCAGACAAGCGATTCTGTGAACGAAGGAAAGAAGCACGGATGGTAGCTTGACTCCCAGGTGCCAGGGTCCGGGATGTTTCTGATCATGTCCACGATATCCTGAAGTGAGAAGGAGAACAGCCAGAGATTGTGGTACATATTGGTACCAACAACATAGGTAGGAAAAGGGAGGAGGTCCTGAAAATAGACGATAGGGAGTTAGGAAGGAAGTTGGGAAGCAGGACCTCAAAGGTAATAATCTGGGGATTACTGCCTGTGCCACATGATGGTGAGTATAGGAATAGACAATAGACAATAGACAGTAGGTGCAGGAGTAGGCCATTCGGCCCTTCTAGCCAGCACCGCCATTCACTGTGATCATGTCTGATCATACACAATCAGTACCCCGTTCCTGCCCTCTCCCTATATCCCTTGACCCCGCTATCTATAAGAGCTCTATCTTACTCTGTCTTGAATGCATCCAGAGAATGAGGTGGAGGATAAATGCGGGGCTGAGGGATTGGAGCAGAGGGCAGGGATTCAGATTTCTGGAACATTGGGACCTCTTTTGGGGCAGGTGTGACCTGTACAAAAAGGATGGGTTGCACTTGAATCCAAGGGGGACCAATATCCTGGCGGGGAGGTTTGCCAAGGCAACTGGGGAGAGTTTAAACTAGAATTACTGGGGGGGTAGGAACTGAACTGAAGAGACGGAGGAAGGGGTGGTCGACTCACAAGTAGAGGAGGCTTGTAGACAGTGTGAGAGGGAAGATAGGCAGGTGATAGAGAAGGGATGCGCTCAGGTTGATGGTTTCAGATGTGTCTATTTTAACGCAAGAAGCATCATGAACAAAGTGGATGAGCTTTGATCGTGGATCAGTACTTGGAGCAATGATGTTGTTTCCATTACAGAGACTTGGATGGTGCAGGGGCAGGAATGGCTACTTAGAGTGCCAGGCTTTAGATGTTTCAGAAAGGACATGGAGGGAGGCAAAAGAGGTGGGGGCGTGGCACTGCTGATCAGAGATATTGACATGGCTGCAGAAAAGGAGGAGTCATGGAGGGATTGTCTACTGAGTCTCTGTGGGTGGAACTTAGAAACAGGAAGTGGTCAATAACTCTACTGGGTGTTTTTTTAAACACCACCTAATAGTAACAGGGACATCAAAGAGCAGACAGGGAGACAGATTCCGGAAAGGTGTAATAATAATAGGGTTGTCGTGGTGGGAGATTTTAATTTCCGGAATATTGATTGGCATCTCCCAAGAGCATGGTGTTTAGATGGGGTGGAGTTTGTTAGGTGTGTTCAGGAAGGGTTTCCTGACACAGTATGTAGATAAGCCTACAAGAGGAGAGGCTGTACTTGATTTGGTATTGGGAATTGAACCTGGTCAGGTGTCAGATCTCTCAGTGGGAGAGCATTTTGGAGATAGTGATCATAATTCTATCTCCTTTACAATAGCATTGGAGAGAGATAGGAACAGACAAGATAGAAAAGCGTTTAATTGGAGTAAGGGGAATTATGAAGCTATCAGGTAGGAACTTGGAAGCAGAAATTGGGAACAGATGTTCTCAGGGAAATGTATGGCAGAAATGTGGCAAATGTTCAGAGGATATTTGCGTAGAGTTCTGCATAGGTACGTTCCAATGAGACATGGAAAGGATGGTAGGGTACACGAACTGTGGTGTACAAAGGCTGTTGAAAACCTTGACAAGAAGAAAAGAAGAGCTTACGAAAAGTTCAAAAAACTAGGTAATGATAGAGATCTAGAAGATTATAAGGCTAGCAAGAAGGAGATTAAGAATGAAATTAGGAGAGCCAGAAGGGGCCATGAGAAGGCCTTGGTGAGCAGGATTAAAGAAAACCCGAAGGCATTCTACAAGTATGTAAAGAGCAAAAGGATAGGACTTGAGAGAATAGGACCAATCAAGTGCGACAGTGGAAAAGTATGTATGAAAACGGAGGAGGTAGTGGAGGTACTTAATGAATACTTTGCTTCAGTATTCACTACAGAAAAGGACCTTGGCGATTGTAGGGATGACTTACAGTGGACTGAAAAGCTTGAGCATATAGACATTAAGAAAAAGGATGTGCTGGAGCTTTTGGAAAGCATCAAGTTGGATAGGTCTCCAGGAGTGGACGAGATGTACCCCAGGCTACTATGGGAGGTAAGGGAGGAGATTGCTGAGCCTCTGGCAATGATCTTTGTATCATTAATGGGGATGGGAGAGGTTCCGGAGGATTGGAGGGTTGCAGATGTTGTTCCCTTATTCAAGAAAGGGAGTAGAGATAGACCAGTGAGTCTTACTTCAGTGGTTGGTAAGTTGATGGAAAAGATCCTGAGAGGCAGGATTTATGAACATTTGGAGAGGTATAATATGATTAGGGGTAGTCAGCATGGCTTTGTCAAAGGCAGGTTGTGCCTTACTGGCCTGATTGAATTTTTTGAGGATGTGACTAAACACATTGATGAAGGAAGAGCAGTAGATGTAGTGTATATGGATTTCAGCAAGACATTTGATAAGGTTCCCAATGCAAGGCTTATTGAGAAGGTAAGGTGACATGGGATCCAAGGGGACATTGCTTTGTGGATCCAGAATTGGCTTGCCCACAGAAGGCAAAGAGTGGTTGTGGACGTGTCATATTCTGCATGGAGGTTGGTGACCAGTGGTGTGCCTCAGAGATCTGTTCTGGGACCCTTACTCTTTGTGATTTTTATAAATGACCTTGATGAGGAAGTGGAGGGATGGGTTCGTAAATTTGCTGATAACACAAAGGTTGTGGGGTGTTGTGGATAGTGTGGAAGGCTATCAGAAGTTACAGCAGGACATCAATAGGATGCAAAACTGGGCTGAGAAGTGGCAGATGGAGTTCAACCCAGATAAGTGTGAGGTGGTTCATTTTGGTAGATCAAATATGATGACAGAATATAGTATTAATGGTAAGACTCTTAGCAGTGTGGAAGATCAGAGGGATCTTGGGGTCCATGTCCATAGGACTCTCAAAGCTGCTGCGCAGGTTGACTCTGTGGTTAAGAAGGCGTACAGTGCATTGGCCTTCATCAACCATGGGCTTGAGCTTAAGAGCAGAGACGTAATGTTACAACTACATAGGACCTTGGTCAGACCCCACTTGGAGTACTGTGCTCAGTTCTGGTCACCTCACTACAGGAAGGATGTAGAAACCATAGAAAGGGTGAAGAGGAGATTTATAAGGATGTTGCCTGGATTGGGGAGCATGCCTTATGAGAATAGGTTGAGTGAACTTGGCCAGTTCTCCCTGGAGTGACAGAGGATGAGAGGTGACCTGATAGAGGTGTATAAGATGATGAGAGGCATTGATCGTGTGGATAGTCAGAGGTTTTTTTTCCCAGGGCTGAAATGGCTAACACGAGAGGGCACAGTTTTAAGGTGCTTAGATGTAGGTTTAGAGGAGATGTCAGGGGTAAGTTTTTTTTAAGCAGAGAGTGGTGAGTGCGTGGAATGGGCTGCCGGCTATGGTGGTGTATGGTGGTGTATGATAGGGTATTTTAAGAGACTCCTGGATAGGTACATGGAGCTTAGAAAAATAGAGATCTATGGGTAACCCTAGGTAATTTCTAAAGTAAGTTCATGTTCAGCACAGCATTGTGGGCCGAAGGGCCTGTATTGTGTTGTAGGTTTTCTATGTTTTTAATTACAAAGGAGATGCTTAAATCCAAGGAATATATCAACCTTGTGCATTTGAATAGTTTCTGTTAAACTCAGAAATTCATCATGGATTGACCACACTCAATTATATTCGCTGACAATTGCCTTGTGTACAAACCAGATCTTAATCTCGTAAAAATCTCAGCAGTAAGCATGTGGCAAACCAAGCAGTTAAATGAGAACAAAAGTAGCACTTGCTGTTAGCGCTACCTGATAAATTACTTCCCCCATTCCCCCCTTAGTTATCGACCTCTCTCAAAAGCTACCATTCAATGTACAGACGTTAATAGTAATTTTCTTGCCTTCCCAGTAAAGATGTGGCTCAGTACTAATACCTAAAATCCATAAAGAGTGCATAATGTCTTTTGTGATGCAAAGAAACAAATAACTTCATTCTGACTGTTACTATTCCAGACAGCATGCCACATTGCAGTCAGTCGCCCACAGAACTAGGGCCAATAGGAGAGACAATATATATGTATCAATTGCTTTTTTTCTTCTTTTTATTTATTTACAGGAAATGGATGCTGCTGTCAACGGTAGCATTAATTGCCAAAGCTTGATTGCTACCAACAACTCGACCGATTAGTCCAGAGGTTTCGGTTCCTACAATAATCCAATAGATCCATGCACACTCTTGCAATATTCAATTATACTTGAATACATCAGCAAGGGAGATGAGGCTGAGTACAGGGCTACGGTGGGAAACTTTGTCACATGGTGCGAGCAGAATCATCTGCAGCTTAATGTGAAAAAGACTAAGGAGCTGGTGGTGGACTTGAGGAGGGCTAAGGCACCGGTGACCCCTGTTTCCATCCAAGGGGTCAGTGTGGACGTAGTGGAGGATTACAAATACCTGGGGATACGAATGGACAATAAACTGGACTGGTCAAAGAACACTGAGGCTGTCTACAAGAAGGGTCAGAGCCGTCTCTATTTCCTGAGGAGACTGAGGTCCTTTAACATCTGCCGGACGATGCTGAGGATGTTCTACGAGGCTGTGGTGGTCAGTGCTATCATGTTTGCTGTTGTGTGCTGGGGCAGCAGGCTGAGGGTAGCAGACACCAACAGAATCAACAAACTCATTCGTAAAGCCAGTGATCTTGTGGGAGTGGAACTGGACTCTCTGACGGTGGTGTCTGAAAAGAGGATGCTGTCCAAGTTGCATGCCATCTTGGACAATGACTCCCATCCACTCCATAATGCACTGGTTAGGCACAGGAGTACATTCAGCCAGAGACTCATTCCACCGAGATGTAACACTGAGCGTCATAGGAAGTCATTCCTACCTGTGGCCATCAAACTTTACAACTCCTCCCTCAGAGTGTCAGACACCCTGAGCCAATAGGCTGGTCCTGAACTTATTTCCACTTGGCATGATTAACTTATTATTATTTAATTATTTATGGTTTTATATTGCTATATTTCTTCATTATTCTTGGTTGGTGCGGCTGTAACGAAACCCAATTTCCCTCGGTATCAATAAAATATGTCTGTCTGTCTATAAAGTTGAATTTAAATCCCCATGCTCTCGTGGTGGTATTCAAACTCGTATATCTCGGATTAATAACTCTCTGATTTCCAGTACAGTACCCAAGCCATTATGTTACTTGACTTTTAATATTTCAGTGGAACTGACGAAGGGTCTCTGCCTGAAATGTTGACTATTTATTCCTTTCTTTTGATGCTGCCTAACCTGCTGAGTTCCTCTAACATTTTGTGAGCATGTTGCTTAAAACACTATGCACTGTTTCTGATAAATGAGTTGTATTTACCTGGTAGTCAATTAGAAATTAGTTGTAGTTGATGAATTAAGATCATAGATTTACAGGTTAAGTCTGTGGTAAAGAAGGCAAATGCAATGTTGGCATTTATTTCAAGGGGAATAGAATATAAAAGCAAGGAAATAATGCTGTGGCTTTATAAGACATTAGTCAGGCTGAACTTAGAGTATTGTCAACAGTTTTGTGCCCCATATCTCAGAAAGGATGTGTTGTCATTGGAGGGAGTCCAGAGGAGGCTCACAATGATGATTCTGGGAATGACGGGGTTAACATATGAGGAGCGTCTGGCAGCTTAGGGCCTGTACTCACTGGAATTTCAAAAAATATGGAGGGAGGGGAATCTCATTAAAACCTACTAAATGTTGAAAGGACTAGATAAGGTGGATGTGGAGAGGATACTTCCTATGGTGGGGTTATCCAGAACTAGGGGGCACAGCCTCAAACTTGAGGGGTGACCCTTTAGAACAGAGGTAAGGTGGAGGTTTTTTAGCCAGAGAGTAATGAATCTGTGGAATTCTCTGCCACAGACTGCTGTGGAGGCCAACTCCGTGCATATATTTAAGGGGAAAGTTGATAGTTTTCTGATCAGTCAGGGCATCAAAAGATATGGCAAGAAGGCAGGAGTATGGGGTTGTGTGATCCGGGATCAGCCATGATGGAATAGCAGAGCAGACTCAATAGGCTCAATGGCCTAATTTTGCTCCTATGTCTTTTGGATTGATTAATGCAATTTTACTCAAATGGTTGTATTCTGAAATTTTACAAATACTAGTTTAAAATGATCCCATTTCATAAGCAAATCATATTGCAATTTAAAGCATTACAAATCATTAAGGAGGTCTTTTAGCTGATAAGCTCCTAGAGGGAATAGAATCACACAATACCTATAATAATCTTTCCTACTTTTCCAACCACCCAACAACCCAACAAACATTCCCTCTAACTTTTTCTTTACAGCTGTGCAGACCAGCCATTGCTCTGAGCTGGAAATTTTTACATGGACTGAAAACTGTGTGGCACTTTGATAAAACATCATATAAAGGAAAATTCCAGCTGCGGGGCAACGAAGGCTGCGTGCGTCGCTGCACACCTGCACAGCTTGGAGGGAGCAGTGAACCCAGCTAAATCACTGAAATGCTAAAACAAAAAATCTCATTTCTTCATGAGCTGCCGCATTCACTTTCATAATGGTTCCACATTCATGGGAAGAGAGGCTTGGGTTTCTTGAGAAGCTGATCAATAATTGATATTACAACAAAAACAATCTTATCATTCTATAGCTATTGGTCTAACACGCTATCTTCAAGGTTGCAAACTACTAGTAAGCAATGCCACAAGTAATTAGTGGATTTTATAAGTAGATCATTGGTCTATGGAAAAGGAACCCCAATGGAACTGTTCAGTAATTTATTTTAATAAATGAATGTGATTATTTTTTGTGACATTTCTCTTCAAAAGGTATGTATCCCCAATGACAACTCTATGTTACAGCAACCAGAAAGCCATTTTTCACAACTGAGCCTTGTCAGGAAATTATGACATACTATTCCTTTACAGAGTGTGCAAAATAGTCTAAGCCAGGCCTTACCTTCAAACTTGGTTCAATCTGTTGTATTCACTTGGTAAACAGGATTTATCCTTCAATAACTATACACTAGAACCAGCAGGGTAACTTCAGGCTTAATACTTATTGGTAACTAATCCAGTGTACATTATAGCCCATGCTGACACTAAATAACACAAAATAGCCCCAGCTATCAGACTTCCCTGTCCACACACCTTGAAGAACATGAGTGGTTCTAAATACAATCCACTGGGACATTTTTGTGATGTAACCTAAATAAATTAAAGCATAAATGACAGATTAATCCATGCTTTGCCTGAGAATCTGTTTTTAACTCAGAGCAATCAACGGACTATATCATCAGAATCCTCCCTTAAAGTGTCAGTGTAGATATGTTTGAGATCAACCTCAAGCCTGAAGAGGCCATACAATGGCTCATAGCTTCATTCTCAGTTTATAAATGTTACCTCAGCCATACATAAGATGCCTCAAAATAGTGAGGTAATTGAATTAATGGCCCTTCTATTTCATGTGAGATATCAGCACAGGGTTATCATTGTTACCCATTGAAATATCCAGACAACAGCTCAACTGTTGTTTTGCAAATATTTCCCCATCCCTGTTATTCTATTTTGTATATTCCATTTATGTTATAGTTAGGTTACATGGTTTGTTATCCTATAAAACGGTGTTCATGGAGAAGCCTTTTAAGTGACAAATTTAATTGACCACAGATGATGAGATACTACAAAAATATCCTACGTTACAGCTGTCTTTTGTTATGTTTGTAAATTGAAGCTCTCTTTGCAAGACAGACCATGATAAACAAAACCTGAACAAAAACAAAACTAACCAGAACTCAATCTGCCTAAAATTAACCAACATAGAGCCAAATCAGTTATAATTTATTATATAATTACAGTTGATAATAAAAATGACAAAACCTAATTCTACATGTAACTTACTTCAATTAGCAGTTAAAGTATTCCACAAATAAAAATGAATACTCCTGTTCCAAAGCAGAGCTGGTCAGCTGAATTCACAGGGCTCTCTGTCCCAGTCACTCACCCTAATCAGCAAAATGGTGTCATATAAATCACGCACAGAATTGATAAACACGGGTTGACAGTTTGATTATAAGTCTTACCAGATAATATTCAGTCCAAAAGGAAATCCATGAAAAGGGCAGTCACCTACTAGATTAGTCTATAAATTTGATTAATTCAAAACTAAACCTAGCCATTACTACAAAGGATATAATTATTTTAATTGTCCTTATTTTTTTGTTTACACCTCCTGTGTGCACAAACCAATACCAACTGAGCCAACTGATGTTTGAACCTGCTCTCTGTAGTTCACTATCATTAAAGATACATGATTCAATTTAATTATTTGCCATCTCATCCTTTCAGTTTTGCCTTTGACAATAACCACTTGCAGTTATTGTCTGCAAAGTAATCTTTAAAAGTTCCCAAGGCATTTCACAGGATCACTCAAGGCACAAGTCTGGCAATTTATTTATTTATTTATTGCGATAACACACTGGAAGAGGCCTAATCACAGGACAATTTACAATACCGATTCGCCTACCAACCTGTACGTCTTTGGAATGTGCGAGGAATCCAGAGCGTCCAGAGCAGCTGAAGGAAACAGATGCGGTCACAGGGAGCGGCAAGAACTGAACCCATGTCACTGGTACTGTAAAGCATTGTGCTACCCACTACGCCATATACCACCCCAAGAAATGGCATGACAATGTACAGTACAAACTGTCCTCAACTATTCCTAGGTGCCAGTATGGGAGCTTTCTCAGTGCTACTTAGACATCAGTGTGGCAACTTCCTCAATGCTGACCAAATGTAGTGTGGGAACTCTCTCAGTGCCAGGCAGATGTTGGTATAGGAACTCCCTCAATGCTACTCAAATGTCAGAATAGGAGTTCCCTCAGTGTTACCCAGATGTTTCTTTGGGAGCTTCCTCAATACTGCTCAGATGTTGGTATGGGAGCACCCTCAATGCTTACTATATGTCAGTATGCCAGCACCCTCAGTGTTACCCAGATGTTGGTATGGGAGCTCACTCAATGATGCCCAGATGTTGGTGTGGAGCTCCCTCAAAACTATTTTGATGTCAGTAAACACAAAATACTCTGCAGATGCTGTGGTCAAAGCAACACATACAACAAGCTGGAGGAGCTCAGCAGGTCGGGCAGCGTCTGTGGAAACAAGCAGTCAACATTTCGGGCCAAGACCCTTCGTCACGACCGTTGACTGCTTGTTTCCATGGATGCTGCCCGACCTGCTGAGTTCCTCCAGCGTGTTGCACGTGTTATTTTGATGTCAGTATGGGAGCACCATCAATGCTGAAGGATGTCAGTGTTGGAGCTTCCTCAATGCTACCCAGATGTAAGTATTGGAGCTCCCTCAACATTACATAGATGTCAGTATATTAACTCCCTCAATGCTATCCAGATATCAGTCTGGGAGCTCCCTCAATGCTACTGAGTTGTCAGTATAGAGGTTACTTCAATGCTGCCCAGTTGTCAGTGTGGAACTCCCTCAATAATACTTTAATGTCAGTATGGGAGCTACCTCAACACGATCCAGATGTCAGTATGAGAGCTTCCTCAATGTTACTCAGATATCAGTCTGGCAGCTCCTTCAGCGGAACCCAGATGTCGGTGTTGAACAGGTTCTGGCTTGGTTCTCCCTCAGTGTTGAGCTGATGTTGCTCTGGGAGCTCCCTCAATTTTGATCAGATGTAGGTCTGGGTGTTCCCTCATTATTGATCAGATGTTGGTCTGTGTGATCCCTCAGTATAGATCAGATGTTACTCTGGGAGCTCTCTCATTCTTGAATAAATATAGGTCTGGGAGCTACCTCAGGGTTGTTCAGATGTTGATCTGGGAGCTACCTCAGAATTGAATAAATGTTGGTCTGGGAGCTCCCTCATGCTTGTTCAAATGTTGGTCTGGGAGCTCCCTCAGTGTTGATAAGATGTTGGCTCGGTGTTCCCTCAGTATTGAACAGATGTTGTCCAGGAACTCCCTCGGTGTTGAACAGGTTTTGGTCTGGGAGCTGCCTCTGTGTTGATTAGATTTTGGTCTGGGGGGGCTCCCTCAGTATTGAACTGATGTTGGTCTGGGAGCTCCCTCAATGTTGGTCAGATGTTGGTCTGGGAGTTCCTTCGGTGGTGATCAGATGTTGGCCTAAGTGCTCCCACAGTATGGATCAGATGTTGCTCTGGGAGCTCTTTCAGCCTTGAAAAGTTGTTGGTCTGGAAGCTCCCTCAGTGTTGATCAGATGTTGAACTGGATATTCTCTCATTCTTGTACAAATTTTTGTCTTGCAGCTCCCTTGGTGTTGAACATATGTAGGCCTGGGAGCTCCTTCAGTGTTGATCAGATGTTGGTCTGGGAACTCCCTTAGTGTTGAATAGGTTTTGGTCTGGGAGATCCCTCAGTGTTGAGCTGATGTTGGTCTGGGAGTTCCCTCATTCTTGATCAAATGTTGGTCTGGGAGTTCCTGTAGTGATGATCAGATGTTGGTCTGAGAGCTCCCTCAGTATTGAAGAGATGCTAGCTGGGAGATCCCTCATTGTTGACCAGATGCTGGTCTGGGTGCTCCATCTGTGTTAAATGTATATTGGTCTGAGAGCTTCCTCATTGTTGATCTGATGTTGGTCTGGGAGCTTCCTCTTTGTCGATCAGTTGTTGGTCTGGAAGTTCCCTCATTCTTGAGCAGATGTTTTATTGGCAGCTCCCTCATTGTTAATCAGTTGTTGGTCTGGGTGCTCCCTCAGTGTTGATCAGATGTTAGCTGGGAACTCTCTCAGTTTTTAACTGATGTTGGTCTGGGTGCTCCATCAGTGCTGCCCGTATGTTGGTCTGGGAGCACCCTTGATGTTAAGCTGATGTTGGTCTGGGAACCTCTTCAGTGCTGTGCTGATGTTGGTCTGGGTCTGGGTGCTCTCTTGGTGTTGAATAGATGTTGGCCTGGGAGATCCCTCAGTGTTGAGCTGAAGTTACACTTGGAGCTCCCTCAATTTTGAGCAGATGTTCTTCTGGGAGCTTTGATCAGCTATTGGTCTGGGTGCTCCCTCAGTGTTGCCCGGATGTTCATCTGGCAGCTCCCTAGGTGTTGATTAGATGTTAGTCTGGGAGCTCCCTCAGTTTTGAGCTGATGTTAGCTGGGAGCATCCTCAATGTTGAGATGATGTTGGACTGGGAGCTCCTTTAGCATTGAACAGATGTTGATCTGGGAGCTCAGTGCTGATCAGATGTTGGTCTGGGAGCTCCCTCAGTTTTGAGCTGATGTTGGTCTACGAGCTCCCTCAGTGTTGAGCAGCTGTTTTTCTGGGATTTCCTTCATTTTTGATCAGCTGTTGGTCTGGGTGCTCCCTCATTGTTGAACAGAGGTTCAAAAGGAGCTCCCTTATTGTTCATCATTTGTTGCTCACTCGGTGTTGAACAGATGTTCGGGTATTGGTGTGGGAGCTCCCTCAGTCTTGAGTTGATGTTAGCCTGGAAGCTAACATTTTTGATCAGCTGTTGGTCTGGGTGTTCCCTCGTGTTGAACACATGTTGATCTATATGCTCCCTCATTGTTGAGCTGATGCTTGACTGGGTACTCCCTCAGTATCGAACAGATTTTGGCTGGGAGCTATCTCAGAGTTGAACAGATGTTGGTGTCATAGCTCCCTCATAGTTGAGCTGATTTTGACCTGTGTGCTCCCTCAGTGTTGTTCAGAGGTTGTTCTGGGTTCTCCTCATTGCTGAACAGATGTTGGCAGAGAAGTATCTCAGTATTGAACAGATGTTGATCCTGGAACTCCCTCAGTGTTGATCTGATGTTGATCTGGGAGCTCCCTCATTGTTGAGCTAATGATGGTCTGGGAGCTCCCTCAGTGTTGAGCTAATGATGGTCTGGGAGCTCCCTTGGTGTTGAGCTGATAATGTTCTGGAGACTCCCACAATAGTGAGCAGATGTTTTTCTGGGAGCTCACTCATTTACGATCAGCTGTTCGTCCGGGTGCTCCCTCAGAGCTGCCCGTATGTTGGTTTGCATGCTCCATCGTTGTTGAACAGATGTTGATCTATGTGCTCCCTCAGTGTTGAGCTGATGTTGGTCTGGGAGCTCCCTCAGTGTTGAGCTGGTGTTGGTCTGGGAACTCCCTCATTTATGATCAGTTGTTGGTCTGGGTGTTCCCTCAGTATTGCCTGGATATTTATCTGGGTGTTCCCTCATTGTTGAACAGATTTTGATCTATGTGCTCCCTCATTGTTGAGCTGATCCTTGCCTGGGTACTCCCATAGTATTGAACAGATGTTGGCTTGGAGCAATCTCAGGGTTGAACTGATGTTGGTCTGGGAGCCTCCTCAGTGTTGATCAGCTGTTGGTCTGGGAGCTCCGTTAGGGTTGAGCTGTTGTCAGTCTGGAGTCCTGTCAGTGTTGAGCAGATGTTGGTCTGGGAGCTCCCTCAGTGTTGAGCTGATTTTGGTCCTGGTGCTCCCTCATTCTTGAGCTGATGTACATCTGGTAGCTCCCTCAGTGTTGATCAAATGTTGGTCTACATGATCCCTCAGTGTTGAGCAGATGTTGGACTATGTGCTCCCTCAGTGTTGAGCAGATGTTGTTCTGGCTACTCCCACAATATTGAGCAGATGTTTTTCTGTGAGCTCTGTCATTTACGATCAGCTGTTGGTCTGTGTGCTTCCTCAGTGTTGAGCTGATGTTGGTCTGGGAGCTCCCTCGGTGTTGAGCTGATGTTCATCTGGTAGCTCCCTCAGTGTTGATCAGATGTTGGTATGGGAGCTCCCTCAGTGTTGATCAAATGTTGGTCTACCTGATCCCTGAGTATTGATCAAATGTTGGTCTGAGACCTCAACTCAGTTTTGAACAGATGTTGGTCTGGTAGTTCCCTCAGTGTTGATCAGCTGTTGGTCTGGCAGCTCCCTTAGTGTTGAGCTGATGTTGGTCTGGGTGTTCCCTCATTGTTGAACACATGTTGATCTATTTATTCCCTCATTGTCGAACTGATGCTTGACTGGGTACTCCCTCAGTATTGAACGGATGTTGGCTTGGAGCAACTTCAGGGTTGAACAGATGTCAGTCTGGGAGCTCCCTCAAAGTTGAACGGATTTTGTTTTGGGTGCTCCTTCAGTGTTGATCATTGCTGAGCAGATGTTGGCTGAGAAATACCTCAGTATTGAAAGATGTTGATCTTGAAACTCTCTCAGTGTTGATCTGATGTTTGCCTGGGAGCTCCTTCAGTGTTGACCAGATATTGGTGTGAAAGATCTCACAGTACTTAAGTATGCTGTGGAATTAAATACCAGGTAAGTGAGCTTTTGGCAGACCTGGGGTGAAGAACTTGTTTTAGGGAGTAATGTAGAAATATTCAGGATGGAACATTGGAATTCAAGCTTTAGGCATATCTACTGATGAATTTCTCTATTTTTTTCTGCTTATTTGGAAACTAAATGGGACATCAGTGCTGGAGTTGCATACCACTGGGTTTAAAAACACAAGATGTTTCCCATAATGGTGATAATGGGTGTTGCCAGCAGTTAATAAAAATTCTTTCATTACCTTCCTCTCCTGTAGGATGTGAGCATCTTAACTAGCTGTTAAAAACAGAGAAACTACTAGTAAGCATTGCTGAAATGAGTACATCGGTATCCTGGCTGACAACAACACTAACAATAAAGTATCTTCAATGTAGGAAGATAGTTGAAAACTCTTCAAAAGTGTGTGATCAGACAACATGTGGTAAATAGCCATATAAAGAAATATTAACAGATGTGAGTACATATTCAGTCAAAATGCAAGCATTAAATAGAATCTTAAAGTAGAAAGGGTAAAGAGGCAGAGACTTGGGGAGCAATTTCAGGGTTTAAAGCTGAGTTAACAGATTGTACAGCTGGCACTAATTGATCTAAGATACAGAAACTGAAATAGCACTAGTCCATTTAACACATTGTGACCACCTCTATCATTTAATCAGATCCTCATTAATCTTTTACTTCAGAACCATTTTTCTGTATTAATCCCATATCTGCTCCTCCTGAGGCGAAGCCTCAAGAAGGTGGCATCCATCATTAAGGAGTCACATCCTCTGAGACGTACCCTCTTCTCATTGCTACCATCAAGGAGGAGGTACAGGGAGA
Source organism: Hemitrygon akajei (assembly GCF_048418815.1). Taxonomy (NCBI): domain Eukaryota; kingdom Metazoa; phylum Chordata; class Chondrichthyes; order Myliobatiformes; family Dasyatidae; genus Hemitrygon; species Hemitrygon akajei. The sequence continues at coordinate 1,964,033 of NC_133141.1, read as the reverse complement.
CTGCAGGCCCACACTCGATGATTCAGGAAGAGCTCTTCCCCTGGGTCATCAGATTTCAGAACAGTCCATGAATCCATCAACACTACCTTACTATTCCTTTTTTTCACCATTAATTTATTTTTGTAATTTATAGATTTTTATGTTTTTGCACTGTACTACTGACACAAAGTCACAACCTTCACATCATATGGAAGTGATAATAAATCTGCTTCTGCTTCTGACGACTTTCTTGGTATCTAAAAATGTGCAAGAGGATGGGTTTAGAGAGCTCATTAACCAGAGGATTGTAGGACTGGAAGTTGTTTACAGAGTGAGAGAAAAGCTGGACCAAGAAGAATGCAAAGACAGGAACTCATTAAAAATGCATAAATTGGATCATAAAAAGCTGCATTTTTCTGTGTTATATGATCTAATTTATGCAATTTATTTAACAATCAGAGACTTCATCAATGATCTGCATACCAGATACGAGGTGCGTCAGTCAGAGTAATGCACTGAGAATCTAGTACACCTCTTTAATTTTCAAATGAGGATTGGTGACCCATGCTAATGCAAGCCACTCGAGCAGAAGATGGTTTCCACAGCATCTGTGAGGTCTGCTTCCATGTGTTTTAAATGGAATCCATTTAAGGTACATTGTTCATTCTGGAACTTCACTTCCACAAAATAAAACTACACACTGTATTACCCACACCACCGCCCCTCCATCCCACGTTAGGCTTTCAACCTAACCTGACAATTTTGATCATTAATATCACTCTTCCCACCCTGAACAATAACATCCCTGTCACCAAGTGATCGACCAGATTTCTGCCTGAATGTATGATATCCCATTATTCACAGGCAGCCACTCTTCATCCTGATCTCTCTGCCAACAACAGGCCCTTATTCCACTTACAACCCACTGCTCTCTACATCCTCAAATTCAGGACCACTCTTTCTTGTTGTTCCCCCAGTAAGGACCTGACACCTACAGTAAACTTACCTCAATGACGGAGCACATGAAGGTGGGGCCTTGCTGTTCAAGGCCTGCAGTGCACACTCACTTGTGCCTTGGGGTTCTCAAGCAAATTCTTATTGACACCTCCTCCCAATATGCACACACACTTCCAGAACTCAAGAAACCCTTGTGGGTTAAAACTCTTCATCCAGGGATTTTTGGCTGTGCTGAGGACTTTTGCCTCCATTGCACTTTCAGTCAGTGATTTCTCAAATCAACTCTCCTTCTTGCCCCCAAACAAGTCCTACTGCTTAACTCTATCTAGGCCTATCACTATTTCATACACCTCAATTAAATCTTCCTTCAACTACCTCTGTTCCAAAATCATGAATTGAGCCTAGCCTAAATCTTTATTGTAATTAAAATTACCCACCCCTGGTAACCTCCTGTGCACTCTTGCTATTCCTATAGTGTAGTGACCACTCTGTGGCCTAGCTACTGTACAGTTCCAGCATAACTCCTCTCCCTCCCCTGCCCCTTTATTAGCCAATAAAGGGAAGTAATCAGATTTCCACCCCATCTATCCATTCAGCTATTTTAAGAAATCTCTGGACTCTTCTCCATTTCCCACTGTTCAATATTTCAGCATATAATGTACATTTTCTTGCCTTATTTCCCACCCACCCCCCCCCCAAACACATTAACTTATACTTTTCTAGATCAAATTCCATGGCCACCTAACTAGCACATTGATATCTACAATTTCCTTCCTCTCTATCAACTACACTGACACTTTTTGCATCAACTGCAGCCTCTTTAATCATGGCTCCTTCATTTAAGACCAAATCATGAATACACACCCCAAAAGCAAGCAATTTAACCCTGAGCCCTGTGGCGTCATGTTGTCTACAGCATTTCTCTTACTGGTAATTAGCCTTTGCTTTTTTCCATCAAGCCAGTTTTCGATCATCCAGACTCCAAATTTGGGGCGGCATGGTAGTATAGTGGTTAGCAAAACACTTTACAGTACCAGCGACCCAGGTTCAATTACTGCCACTGCCTGTAAGGAGTTGGTACATTCTCCCCATGACTTCATGGGTTTCCTCCCAAAGACGTACCAGTTGGCAGGTTAATTGGGCATTGCAAATTGTCCCGTGATTAGGCTAATGTTAAATTGGGAGATTGCTGGTGGTGCTGTATCTCAATAAATAAATAAACTTGTTTGTTCAAAAGATTTACTCAGGTAATTAGGCACAACATTCCTTTAAAAGGTCCACGCTGACTATTCTTGATTAAACATCTTTCTGAATGAGGATTTATTCTGCTCTTCAGAACTCTTCTTCATTACTTTCCCACTACTATTGCTAGGGGCTGACTGACTAACTACATTACCTACTCTCTCACACTTTAAACCAAGAGTACAACATTGCAGTCTCCAGTTCTCTGCCAGTGTGTCTACGGCCAAAGATCAGACAGTGTTGAAAGACACATCGCCTATTTACTTCCCTGTTTCTTTTAAGAGCATGAGTGAGAGGGGACTTGATTGAAGCGTGTAATATCAAGAGAGGTCTTGACACAATGGATGTGAAGAGAATGTTTTCTCTTGTGGGAGAATCTAGAAGTAGAGGTCACCATTTAAAAATAAGGGGTCATTTATTTAAGACTGGAATGTCAAGAGACTGAGAGTTATTGAAATTCACTTCTTCAAAGATGGGGCTGGGTGTTATAAACAGATTCTTAGAATATTTTTAAGGCATAAGTTCTTGATAAATCAGGTTGCTTGGAATAGCTAGGAATGAGAAGTGAGGTTACGCAAAGATAGAACTTGATCTTATGGAATGGTGGTGCAGGCTCAAGAGGTAGAACAGGATTGGGACTGAGGGATCTACTTGTGTTCCTAATTTGTATGTTCATTTGAACATGAACTTTATGTGGGCCTACATTCAATGATCAAAGGCATCTTCACACGTATCATTCTTCAATGTTTATCATACCCAATATTTCATAACTCTCCTTTGTAACCTCAGTTTCTGTATTATCCCCCACCTTTGTAAATCAGATAAAAGGATGGGGCAATGAGATCCATACCCACTACATTTGTGCCCAGGCTTCATAATTTTCGACTAGGTCCTACACTTTCTCCTTATGTACAATAACTTTTCCTTGATTTCACCTTGATTTTAAAGACTCCATTACACTGGAAAGATTACAAAGAATATTTACGAGAATGTTGCTAAGACTCAAGGGCCTGAGTTACAATGAGAGCTTGGGTAGGCTAGGACTTTATTCCTTGGAGCGTAGGAAACTGAAAGGTGACTTTATAGAGATAGATAAAATTATCACACAGAACAAGCTACCAGAGGCAGGTACAATAACACCATTTAAAAGGCATTTGGTCAGGTCCATGGAGAGGAAAAGTTCAGTGAAGTGATATGGACTAAATGTGGGCAAATGTGACAAACTGAAGTCAGTATCTGAAAGGCCTGTTTCCATGTTATTTAATGGTGTAGCTTTGACCTGCTGTATAATTGTATCCATCCTGTCACACGCAACCTGATGGCACTTATATTGATTTCTCCTTCCAGTGATCAAATCCCCCTCTCCTTCCTCTATTCTACACACTGACCTATCACTTCTTCTCACCAATTTACTAATTCCTCTTGGGTCCCCTCTTCCTGCCCTTTCTCCCATGGTCTACTCTCCTCTCCTATCAGATTCCTTCCTCTCCAGCCCTTAACCTTTCCAACCCACCTGGCTTCACCCATCACCTTCTAGCTAGTCTCCTTCCCCTCCTCCCACCATTTTATTCTGGCATCTTCCGCCTAATGAGCGGCATTGATCATGTTGATAATCAGAGGCTTTTTCCCAGAGCTGAAATGGCTAACACGAGATGACATAGTTTTAAGGTGCTTGGAGGTAGGTACAGAGGAGATGTCAAGAGTAAGTTTTTTACGCAGAGAGTGGTGAGTCAACGGAATGGGCTGTTGGTGACGGTGGTGGAGGCGGACATGATAGGGTCTTTTAAGAGACTCCTGGACAGGTACATGGAGCTTAGAAAAATAGAGGGCTATGGGTAACCCTAGGTAATTTCTAAGGTAGGGAAATGTTCGGCACAGCTTTGTGGGCCAAAAGGCCTGTATTGTGCTATAGGTTTTCTGTGTTTCTATGTTCTATGTTTCTTCCTTCCCAGTCCTGAAGAAGGATCTTGGCCCAATTTGTCGACTCTTTATTCTTTCCCACAGATGTTGCCTGAGCTGATGAGCCACCTCGAGCATTTTGTGGGTGATTTCCAGCATCTGCAGAATTCCTCATACTTGTTCCTTAATAATTTACTTTTTTAAAAATTTCAGTTTCTTTATTCTTATATCCCTCTATCTTTTCACAAATGCCAATCTCTGAAGTTGCAGACCAGAAATGATGAGAAAAATTTAAGATTTGTAAGCAACCTTATCATTAACATTTCCTAGTAAAGTGCCTCAAATTTGTCTGCTTTAAATCAATTAAATTCAAAACAGGAATCTTGTTAATTTATCAGCAAATAACAAGCCACACAATGTTACATAGCCAAGCCACAGGTAATATCCATCTTAAAAGCTGAACAAGAAATTAATACAACATTTTCCACCCCAGTTAACCAGCTTTAAAGAAATATAACTTCAGAAAAATATTTATTTAGCAGGCAGATGAGAAGAAGTGAAAGGTCAGAGTGGAGAATAGTGGTGGTGGTGGGGGGGGGGGGAATTTGTTCATTAGAAGGAGAAATCAATATAAATGCAAACCCATAGAAAACAACAGTCTGGTCCTGGCTAAAGTACATTGTTCACTTCTGGGACTGTTATGACCATCACAAATCCTTGAGTGGGTCACATCTGGAACATCTGGACAGCAAAGATGTATGCATCAGGATGCTCTTTATCAACTACAACTCGGCATTTGTACCTATCATTCCCTCAAAACTAAACAATAAGCTTCAAAACCTTGGCCTCAATACCTCCTTGTACAATTGGATATTCGAATTCCTCACTTGCTGACTCCAGTCAGTTCAGATTGGCAAACATATCTCCTCCGTGGTCTCCATCAGCACAGGTGCACCACAAAGCTGTGTGCTTAGCCCTTTGCTCTACTCACTTTATGCTTATGGCTGTGTGGCTAAGCATGGTTCCAATGTCATATGTAAGTTTGTCGATGACACCATTGCCATTGGCTGAATCAAAGGTGGTGATAAATCAGCATGTAGGAGAGAGATTGTAAATCTGGTTGAGTGGTGCCACAACAACCTCTTACTCAATGTCAGCAAGACCAAGGAACTGATTATTGACTATAGGAGGAGGAAACTAGAGGCCCATGAGCCAGTCCTCATCAGAGGAATCAGAGATGGAGAGATTCAGCAACTTTAAATTCTTCGGTGTTATCATTTCATAAGACCTGTCTTTGGCCCAGCACCCAAGTAAAATTATGAATAAAGCATGGCAGTTCCTTTACATTTTAGAAGTTTGTGAATATTTGGCATGATGTCTAAAGTTTTGACAAACTTGTAGAGATGTGTGGTGGAGAGTATATTGACTGGCTACATCACAGCCTGGTATGGAAACAGCAATGCCCTGGAATGAAAAATCCTATAAAAAGTGGTGGGTATTGCCCAGTCCATTATGGGTAAGGCTCTCCCCACTATTGAGCACATCTCCACGGAGAGTTGTCACAGGAAAGCAGCATGCATCATCAGGGACCCCCACCACTCAGGCCATGCTCTCTTCTCACTGCTGCCATCAGGAAGGTGATACAGGAACCTTAGGATACACACCACCATGATCAGGAACAGTTATTACCCCTCAACCATCAGAATCTTGAACCAGAGGGAATAACTTCACTTAATTTCACTCACCCCTTCACTGAAATGTTCCCACAAGCAATGGACTCTCTTTCAAAGACTCTTCATTTCATATTCTTGATATTTATTGCTTATTTTTTTGTATATTTTCTTACAATCCAGCAACAATGAATATATAATTGAGACAGGTTTTTTATAACAAATAAAACATTTATTAAACACTGCTAAAAAAAACCTAAAAGTAAACAAACGACTAACTTAACCGGAAGTCGGCTGCTATACGGCAGCTCGAACAGTTCTTTAAGCGAGAAATGCGAACTCAGTTCTTTAAAGTAGTATTGCAAAAAGTCCAAAATGATTTACAGTCAGTTAGGAGAGACTTTCCTTGAAGTAATAAATTCTCTTTCGTGACATTACTGCTGATCCCAGCCGAAGTATGCCTTGCCTGAAGGATTTACAATGAAGGAAATAAAACGGCTTAAAGGCACTGCCCTTTTCCATGGTGAAACCCTGCAACCAGCTCTTTCTACTCTTTTAGCAGGAGCTATTTTGGATTGCAGGTTACTAATTCCTTCCGAAAGATGATCAAATAAGGTCAAACCTGTTTTACCACCGACAACACCAACTTTTCTCGATCCTTTGGCTTCCCGAACTTCGAAAATTCTTCACTCTCTGACTGGACTTTAACTGGCAGTGATTTTCAGAACTGCCAGCACAACAATTCTTACAGTAGATATTAAAACTCCACTTTTAAAATGAAACTGCGTCATAAAATCAAATATGCAGCAGAACGGAGTCACTGACGAATTAAACCATGAACTGACCTGTGTCACGGGGAGGGGTTCTCTTTTTACACCCTGTTAAAAAAACCATCACATGACCTCTCACTGGCAGGAAAATTACATCGCTCCACCACCACAAGACCATTACATCATGCCCAGCAGAGCCGCAATTACATCCTGGTCATGTGACAGTCACAAGATACCCACGGGTATGTAACACCTCCTTCCAAAAAAAAAAAATTGGTCTGTCATGAACAAAATTTTAACAATTAACTATTTACAAAAGAAAAAATACAAATGTATAAAATTTACAACATACACAGTATACATAGTATTATCATACAGCACCTTACAAATTATTACACAGGAGTGTTACAAATGTTAAAATATCACTCCATAAAAAATTACATTGTACATTCAACAATGAGATAGACAATCAGCAATCACATTATCTTTACCTTTAATATGAGTTATCAAAATATTGTACTCCTGTGACATTAAACTTTCATTGCTAAATTGGAGTTTAATGTATTTCCTTAACCATTTTCCTTAACCAAGCCCGGACCTACACCATAACTAAGGTAAGTCACAGTGGCATGCCCAAATTCACTTTCAGCTAAGTTAATAGTTAAGTTAACTTTTGAAAGCCTTTCAAATAGTTTCTCCACCGCAGTAATGTGTGCTTCCCAAGTATCATTTCCTGTAACTAAATCGTCAATATAGGCATCTTCAACATCTACCTCATGTGAAACTACAATGGTTCTTCTAGGAACGTCTGGAAATAAATCCTTATATTTAAAAATTAATTGCTTCATCTGCTGCTTCTGCTCTGGCTGTAAATGTGCTAATTTCTCATCAATATTTTCCAGAATGGTTGAGTTTGGTAATCTGACAGAAACAATGTTGGGTTTAGAATGAGTTTCAGATGAATCATCCATTATGTTCCTAGTGAGATCAGACTCATTATTATTGACCACAATAGTCACAGTAGCAGACTGTTTCTCATAATATGGTTTTATCATATTTATATGGCAAAGTTGTGTTGGCCTTCTACGATCTGGAGTTTTTATCACATAATCCACATCATTAATTTTAGACACAATTTCATAAGGACCATGAAATTTAGCTTGTAAAGGATTCATTTGCACTGGGAAAAGAACCAGCACCTTATCTCTAGGCTTAAATGTCCTCATCCTAGCTTCTTTATCGTACCAGGTTTCTGTTTTCTCCTGAACCGACTTTAAATTTTCCCTGGCTAAGCTACAAGCTTCATGTAATCTGTCCTTAAATTTTAAAACATAATCCAGCAAATTAGTGTGTACCTCTTTATTAATCCATTGTTCTTTTAATAAGGCCAAAGGTCCTCTAACTCTGCCCAAATACAAGTTCAAATGGACTGAAACCTAATGATTCTTGTACCGACTCCCTTACTGCAAATAGACGTAAGTGTATACCCTCATCCCAATTATTTTCATTTTCCACACAATACGTCCTAATCATAGTCTTGAGGGTAGAATGAAACCCCTCCAAGGCACCTTGCGATTCTGGATGATATGCAGACAAAGTGATTTGCTTAGCTCCCAATTTATAAACTAACTGTTGTAACAATCCAGACATAAAAATACTGCCTTGATCAGATTGTATTTCCTCAGGTAACCCAAAATAAGTCAAGAATTTTATAAGAGCCTTTGTTACAGTTTTAGTTGTTATATTCCTAAGTGGTACTGCCTCTGGAAACCTAGACGCAGTGCACATGATTGTCAGCAAGTACTGATAACCAGTTTTTGTTTTAGGTAAGGGTCTTACACAATCTATAATAATTTTAGAAAACGGTTCACCGCATGCTGGAATAGGTTGCAGTGGGGCCACTAGAGTAACTTGATTAGGTTTACCCATAATTTGGCAAGTATGACACATTCTGCAAAATGTCACCACATCTTTTCTCAAACCAGGCCAGTAAAATTTTTTTAAAATCTTGTCTACAGTTTTCCTTACCCCTTGATATCCACCCAAGGGCACACTATGGGCTAAAGTTAAAACCTCATTTAGATAAACTTTAGGAACAACTACCTGGTGAACAATATTCCATCCATCACTTGCAGGGATTGTAGGTGGTCTCCACTTCCTCATCAATACTCCTTTCTCAAAATAATATCCTACTGGCATCTTATCAATTTCACTATCTAGAAGAGCTTGTTCTTCTAATTTGATAATCTCAGGATCTCTACTCTGCTCTGCTATCATCTCCTTCCAAGACAGAGACAAATCTTCATGGTCAGACTTACCCCAAGAATCTTGTTCAAGCAATGAAGGTAAGAAAGTTTCTGACACATCCTCAAAACTCAAATCCTGAGTTGAATGGTAACAATGAGGTAACAACCTCATTCTGCACATCAAGCTTTTTAGCCATAGCTCGAGTTACAACACAGGAGGAATCTGTGTTAGAATCCATCCGTGGTTCCTCTGACTTTATTGTCAAATGCACCTCAGGAAAATCTTGTCCACCTGCCAAGTCATTACCTAACAATAAAGAAATATCCCTCACAGGTAAGCTAGGTTGTAATCCTACTTTAACAAGTCCTGTAACTAACCCTGACCTTAAATTTACTCTATGCAAATATACAGGCATAAGGGCACTCCCAACACCTCGTATATAGTTTACCTCACCAGTATCAGACTCATCATTAAACTTTAACACACTGTCTAACATCAGTGATTGAGAAGCTCCAGTATCCCTAAAGATTTTTATTGGCACAGGAGTAGATCCTTCTTTCAAGGATACAAATCCTTCAGTTATAAAATGATCATATCCCCTCTTAGCTTGGTCAGACTCTAACAAAGCTTCACTTGTGTTTATCAAACCCTGTGGATTTACAGGTGTTTCAGTATGTTGGACACAAGCCTCTGGGACTGCTTCCTTCTCCTTCCTCTTCAATCGGAAACAGTTGGCTATTACGTGACCAGGTTTCTTACAATAATTACAAATGGGACCAAGCTGTCTTTCCTTCACAGTTTTTCCTTCCTCCTTACCTTTCTCACTAACTTCTGATTTAATTTCTGGTTTACCTCGATTCTCTGTGTTATTTTTCCTTTTAAAAGTTCTACCCTGAGGAAATTTATTCTTGTGGATTAAAGCATACTCATCAGCTAATTTAGCAGAGTCCTAGCAGTGTCTCTTTCATTTAAGTATGTCTTTACTTAATCGGGGATGCTCCTTTTAAATTCCTCCATTAAAATCAGCTCTTTCAATTTATTATAGTCCCCTTTCACATTTTTAGAAGAAACCCATCTCTCAAAACACTTAGCTTTATTGTAGGCAAATTCCACATAAGTTTTTTTCACAGATTTCTTCAAATTTCTGAATCTTTCTCTATACGATTCTGGAACTAACTCATACACCTTTGATATGTGCTGCTTCATAGTATCATAATCAAGTGCTTGCTCAGTGGTTAAATCTGTATAAACTTGTTGTGCTTTGCCTTTAATTACACTCTGTAACAACACTGACCATTTCTCTTTCGGACACTCTGAAATCAAAACAACAGTTTCGAAATGTTGAAAATATTTCTCTACTTCTCTTTCATTAAATGGAGGGACCAATTTAATTTCCTGACTAACAACAAACATTTTTCTAGAACCAGAAGACTGATTCTCAGACTTTAATTCCGCTATCGCAAGTTCAAATTCCCTCTTTTTATTTTCAGCTTCTAACCAACATAGTTCCAAGTCAGCTTCCAATTGTTTCTTTTTTTTCAGCTTCTAATCGACTTAGTTCCAAGTTAGCTTCCAATTGCTTCTATTTTAATTCAGCTTCTATTCTAAACTTTTCTAACGCTACTTGTTCCAAGTGTAACTGAACCACTACTTTACTCACAGGGAACTTATCTAAAATCGATACATCAAAAACACCCGAATCTATATAGTGTTCCACGATTTTTCTCTGAAATACAGGCTTTGTTGTATCTTTCAAAATACCTTTAAGTTCCAACCTGCTAGCAATCTCAAATACATCACTTCTTTTCGCCTTCGCTAATAACTCCGGATCTGGCGATGCCAGGAAGTTGTCAATGTTCATTGTTGCTGAATACCACTCACAAGCCAATCAAACAAAAGAATTGGGTATTCCCCTTTTCCAAAACACCGATCAATAATTAAACAAGTATTTAAACTCAAAATGGTACATCCCATGAGCCCCCAATTGTTATGATCCAGCAACAATGAATATATAATTGAGACAGGTATTTTATAACAAATAAAACATTTATTAAACACTGCTAAAAAACCCAAAAGTAAACAAACGACTAACTTAACGGGAAATCGGCTGCTATACGGTAGCTCGAACAGTTCTTTAAGCGAGAAATGCGAACTCAGTTCTTTAAAGTAGTATTGCAAAAAGTCCAAAATGATTTACAGTCACAGTTAGGAGAGACTTTCCTTGAAGTAATAAATTCTCTTTCGTGACATTACTGCTGATCCCAGCCGAAGTATGCCTTGCCCGAAGGATTTACGATGAAGGAAATAAAACGGCTTAAAGGCACTGCCCTTTTCCATGGTGAAACCCTGCAACCAGCTCTTTCTACTCTTTTAGCAGGAGCTATTTTGGATTGCAGGTTACTAATTCCTTCCGAAAGATGATCAAATAAGGTCAAACCTGTTTCACCACCGACAACACCAACTTTTCTCGATCCTTCGGCTTCCTGAACTTCGATAATTCTTCACTCTCCAACTGGACTTTAACTGGCAGTGATTTTCAGAACTGCCGGCACAACAATTCTTACAGTAGATATTAAAACTCCACTTTTAAAACGAAACTGCGTCATAAAATCAAATACGCAGCAGAATGGAGTCACTGACGAATTAAACCATGAACTGATCTGCGTCACAGGGAGGGGTTCTCTTTTTACACCCTGTTAAAAAAACCATCACATGACCTCTCACTGGCAGGAAAATTACATCGCTTCACCATCACAAGACCATTACATCATGCCCAGCAGAGCCTCAATTACATCCTGGTCATGTGACAATCACAAGATACCCACGGGTACGTAACAATATGCAGTTTGGAGTATTTTGCATACCAGTCATCCATCCTATTGGATGCAGTATTTCATTGATTCTCTTAAGGTTATTGGATTTATTGAGTATGCCCACAAGACAATGAATTTCAGGGTTGTATATTGCGACAAATATGTAACGCTTAGGGCTTTCGACTTGTGTATGTCTAGGGGAAAACCCGTCCACCCGCCAAACCGTGTCTCCCATTTGCGTGGATGCTATATAATGCACACTGATACAAACTCCCACATCCAATATCAGACAGCACACAATGTACGTTTTACAGATTACACTTTATAAATCTTACTGGAACTAGGTAATTAATAGCGGTACAATATAAAAAGAAAGAAAAAGGCACCAAAACTTATCAGAGTTCAATCAGTTCATGCGCAACCATTGGAGCTCAATTATCGAAGCCTTCGGTCCACCATTCGATCTTCTCCGATCTCCTTGACCCGCTGCCCCGGGACCAACCTCAGTGGTCGACCAGAGCGCATCCAGCACATCCATTCTCTTTGGTTCTCCTTCTGAAAATCCTGCCACTCACTCCAGGTTCCCACACATATGGATAGAACGACATCGCTTCGATTGGTTAGTTCTTCTGTTTTCAATAATTATAACCTAAACATTTCAACTAAACAGAGCATTGCCTCATCAGTTACCCATTAAGAAGCCATTTCATTATAATGCTACAGAGAAGTCATTTTATATATGCAGTTAACAGTTAACATTACTGTTAATAATCTGAGAACCCTGCAAATATGTACTTTGATAATAAATTTACTTTGAACTTTGGGCATTTTCTATTCAGTTAAATGGCATCAATCTCATAACATACAAGCAAGGTAAGTGTCAGTGAGCATGGCAGCTGGAACATGAGTGGTGAGTGGTTTATTTTGTATTAACCACCTGCTTCATGACATGTGCCTTATTTATACAATGCAGTTATACATAACATACATACAAACGTGTATTTAACAAAATATTTACTTCATATTCAGCTGCTTTCAACTAAGCCTTTATTCATGTAATTAGAGCCTTTGGTGAGCTACATAGTGTCTTCTCTTGAGCAATAGCCCTCTACATTCTCGATGAATGGTGTTATTTTTAAGACCATAAAATATAGGAGCAGAATTAGGCCATTTGGCCTACTGAGTCTGCTCTGCCATTTCATCATGGCTGATCCATTTTCCTCTCAGCCCTAATCTCCTGCCTTCTCCCTGTATCCCTTCACTTCCTGACCAATCAAGTACCTATCAACCTCCACCTTAAATATACCCAATGTCTTGGCCTCCACAGCTGCCGGCGGCAAAGAATTCCATAGATTTACCACTCTCTGGTTAAAGAAATTCTGCCTCATTTCTGTTCTAAAGGGATGCCTCTCTATTCAGAGGCTTGGTCCTCTGGTCTTAGACTCTCCCACGATAGGAAACATCCACTCCACATCCACTCTATCAAGACCTTTCACTATACGATAGGTTTCAATGAGATCACCCCCCCCCCTTCTGAATTTGAGTGAATACAGGCTCTTCATATGACAAGTCTTTCAATCCTGGAATCATATTCATGAAACTCCCTTGAACCCTTGCCAGTTTCAGCACATCCTTTCAAAGATAGAGGGCCCAAATCTGCTCGCAATCTCCAAGTGAGGCCTTGGAGTATTATAGAGCCTCAACCTTGCTTTTATATTCTAATCCTCTTGAAATGAATGCCAACATTGCATTTGCCTTCCTCACCACAGACTCAACCTGCAAATTTACCTTTAGAGAATCCTGAACAAGGACTCTCAAGTCCCTTTGCAACTCAGATTTTGAATTTACTCTGCATTTAGAAAATAGTCAACCCTTTCATTTCTTCTACCAAAGTGTATGACCATACACTTCCAGTATTTCATCTGCCATTTCTTTGCCCATTCTCCTAATCTGTCTAAGTCCTTCTGTAGCCCCTCTACTTCCTTGAAACTACCGGCTATCCCACCTATTTTCCTATCATCTGCAAACTTTGCAATAAAGCCATCCATTCCACTATCCAAGTCATTGACATACAACGTAAAAAGAAACGGTCCCAATGCAGACCACTGTGGAACACCACTAGTCACCAGCAGCCAGTCAGAAAAGGCTCCTTTTATCCCCACTCTTTGCCTCCTGCCAATCAGCTACTGCTTTATCCATGCTAGAATTTTTCCTGTAATACCAGGGGCTCGTAGCTTGTTAAGCAGCCTCATGTGTGGCACCTTGTCAAAGGCCTTCTGAAAATCCAAGTACACAACATCAACTGATTCTCCTTTGTCTATCCTGCTTGTTATTTCTTCAAAGAATTGCAACAGATTTGTCAGGCAAAATCTTCACTTGAGGAAACCATGCTAACTACAGCCTATTTTATCATGTGCCTCCAAATACCCTAAAACCAACATTCCCAACCACTGAGGACAGACTAACTGACTTATAACTTGTTTTTTTCTGTGTCATTCCCTTCTTGAAGAGTGGAGTAACATTTGCAACTTTCCATTCTTTCAGAACCATGCCAGAACCTACTAATTCTTGAAAGATCAATACTAATGCCTCCACAATTTCTTCAGCCACCTCTTTCCGAACTCTGGAGTGTATACCATCTGGTCCAGGTGACCTATCTACCTTCATTTCTTTCAGTTTCCCAAGAACCTTCTCTCACTGATGGTAACATCACACACTTCACGACCCGGACACCTGGAACTTCCACCATACTGTTAGTGTCTTCCACACTGAAGACTGATGCAAAATACTTATTCAGTTCATCCGCTATTTTGTGTTCCCCATCACTACCTCTCCACCATTGTTTTCTACTCTCGCCTCTCTTTTACACTTTATGTATCTGAAGAAACTTTTTGTATCCTCTTTTATATTATTGGCTAGCTTACTTTCGTATTCCATCTTTTCCTTTGTAATGACTTTTTCATTGCCTTCTGTTGGTTTTCAAAAGCTTCCCAATCCTCTAACTTTCCACTAATTTTTGCTGTATTATATGCCCTCTCTTTGGTTTTTATGTTGATTTTGACTTCTCTTGTTAGCCACGGTTGTGTCATATTTCCTTTAGAATTCTTCTTCCTCTTTGGGATGTATATATCCTGGGCTTTCCAAATTGCTTCCAGAAATTCCAGCCATTGCTGCTCTGCCATCATTGCTGCTAGTGTTTTTTTTCCAATCAATTCTGGCCAGCTCCTCTCTCATGCCTCTGTAATTCCCTTTACTCCACTGTAATACTGATACATCTCCTTCTCCATTTGCAGGGTAAATTCGATCATATTATGATAATTTGCCCAAAGGGTTCTTTTACCTTAAGCTCTCTAATCAATTCCAGTTCATTGCCTAACACCTGATCCAGAATAGCTGATCCACTAGTGGAGTCAGCCACGAGCTGCTCTGAAAAGCCATCTCATAGGCACTCTAGAAAATCCCCCTCCTGACATCCAGCACCCACCTGATTTTCCCAATCTACCTGCATATTGAAATCCCCCATGACTATTGTAACATTGTCTTTTTGGCATGTATTTTCTATCTTCCGTTGTAATGTGTAGACCACATCCTTACTACTGTTTGGGGGTCTGTTTATGACTCCCATCAGGGACTTTAAGACTGAACTCCACAGAATGAAATTACTCAGGCAGTGTCTCCTAATTCAACATGCAATGATACAAACAATCTCAAAGTTTAAAGCCGATTACAGCATAGTTCAAACCCACTTGTCTGAAACCTTTATTCAAATTAAAGATTTGAAGTAGTCTACATTACTTACACAGTGCTTGCAAAATGTTACACACTGTTTATTTTACAGTGATGATTAGGAAGGTTCCAAATACTGTGAGGAACCTACAGAAATTCTGCATGGGTGAATGTTGGTACAAGGATTAAGTTAGTCTATGATGCCCCATGATCCAATTGTCCACACACTGCTTAGACTCAGCCTCACAAAACCAGTGGGGTCCTGGCAACTTGGAAATTGTCATCCAGCCTTGAAGTTACAGAAGGAGATTACATAAGCTCCTTCTTGTTTCTACTGTATTTGTCAAAATCTGTTGCCCAGTTATGTAACTTTTGCAGCTGAGTGTTTACAGCACTTTGAATAGAGCATTTATGTTTGCTACAGTGCAGAGTTCTCCATTCATCCCCAGTGGATGAAGTGGAGGCCCTGGTGTTCTACAAGCCCAAATTCTCAAGAAGTATTTGAAGCACCAATTTGCAAAATTATTCACAATATACAAATATAATTTTCCATTCCAACATGTGAGAGCCTGAAATAACATCAATCTTTTAACATCAGCTTATAACATGGTGGTGGCAATTCACCTTGGAGTCAGGTGTTTCCGGCCTTAATTCCTATGAGAGGGAATATTCAGAAAGGGCTGTAACTGTGGGTAGCAAATTCAGTAATAAACTGAGCCCCATTTAGTTTTGTGGGATGTAAAAAGCAGCAAAAGTAACGCAACAGGTAGTGCTGCTGTCTCAAATCTCCATGATCTAGCTTCAGTCATGACTTCTGATGCTGTCTGTGTGGAGTTTACTCACTCTCCATGTGTGGGTTTCCCGCACACCAGAGGCGCTGGTCGGTAGATTAAATGATTACTGTAAGTTATCCCTGATGTGGAAGGGTGACAGGAAAATTGATGGACATGAGAAAGAGAATAGATTATAGGGAAATAAGTGGTAGAATGGGATTGTTCTGAAATTCAGTGTAAACTTGATAGGACAAATAGCTGTCTACTGCGTTGTAAAAAGATGAGTAATTTGGGAAATAAAATATATGACACTGATCAAAAATATCAACAGGGATTTTTTTTCTCTCTGGCATTTTGGTCAACATTTAGCACCTGACCTGAACCTAAAAAAAAGCAGCTAATTGAGATACTTTCCTGTTAATGGTTGCTGGAGATTGCTGCAGGCACAGTATTTTTTATTTCAATATTGATTTATTAGTTTGCGACGAGTGACTATGCTTTAAAGGTATTTTATTAATTGTGAAGCTCCATAAGCACACAACAGTTATGAAAGACTATGCATATATAAAATTAGAAGCACAAGTGACTGCAGACGTTGGAAGCTAGAGCAAAATGCACACACCTGGAAGCACGAATACGAGATAGGCAGTCAACATGAGACCCTCCATCTGGACTGAAGCTATTTATGAAACTAAATGGAACTCTTGCATTATCCATTCTTTACAAGCAAAACAATAGTTTTAATCAGAAATATAAATAGACAGTTTGAGAGGGAAGATTATTTGGGTATTTCAAGGCTCTTCAGCAAGACTCCAATAGCCTAATAGCAGACATTGCAAACAAGAGTTTACTTTCAGATTTTGGGAACTGTGTGAGCAAACAGTCCATTGCTTCAATTCACCTTCCATTCCACAAATACCGGTGCTATTGTTACAGACCAGTTACACAACTCAGTTTACATCAAAGTGAAGTAGTTTTGACTTTGCATTAACAATAAACTGTTCTGTGTGCCTCAGGCACCAAATTACCAAGTTAAATCTAGGTAACCAGTCAAAGACCAACTTGTTGATATGTCGATACACTCACTAGACCATTTTACGTAACTCCCAAAAAATGTGTATTTAAAATAAACTTAACAGCATTGGTTATTTGAACACTAGAAGTTTGATTTCATCCTCCACTGTAGTGTACACACTCTTTCAGGCCAAAGCTAATGTCAGAGCAAGGCTACCAACATTACGCTGAAAGGTGCTGATAAACGTTCAGCTCAGTGGAGGGAAAGAGGGGGTCTTGGCCTAAAATGTAAACTGTTTAGTTCCCTCTATAGATGTTGTCTGACATGCTGAGTTCCTCCAGCATTTTGTGTGTGTTGCATTATATTGCTAATGTTTTCAACATTTCAGACAGGAAGTTAAATTAGGTATGAGGGATTAAATCTACCATTTCAGTAAAACCATAAGACCATAAGGTATAGGAGCAGAATTAGGCCATTTGGCCCATGGAGTCTGCTCCACCATTTCATCATAGCTGATCCAATTTCCCTCTCACCCAATTCTCCTGCTTTCACCCTGACTAATCAAGAACCTGTAAACCTTCACCTTAAATAAACGCAGTGACCTGGCTTCCAGAGCTGCCTGTGGCAACGAATTCCACAGATTCACGAGCCTCTGGTGAAGAGATTCCTCCTCATTTTTGTTCTAAATGGATGTCTCTCTATTCTGAGGCCAGGCCCTCTGGTCCTAGTCTCCCCACACTACAGGAATCATCCACTCCATGCGCACTCTACGAGGGGTGATTGATAAGTTTGTGGCCTAAGGTAGAAGGAGCCAATTTTAGAAAACCTAGCACATTTATTTTTCACCCTCCCCTAGTGTTTCCACCATGTCCTCGTGGACCTCCTTTGGTGATAATCCCTTGAGACCGAGGTAGCGGATGACTGCACAAAGGCTGATATTGTCCATTTTCTCAGACAGTGCTTACTTGCAATTTTCAATTATCTGAAACAGAAATACCATAGAAGTTATTAACTTCAAACTTTCTGCATAATCACTCAAAGAGATGAACTGCACGTGCATGTAACGAGAGCTGTATAACTCATCTCCTTCTACCTTAGGCCATGAACTTATCAATCACCCCTGCTGTGGACCACTTTCTGGAGGTCCAAGACGCCGACTTCTACAAAGAAGGGATCCGTATGCTCCACAACCGCTGGACTAAGTGTGTAAATGTAGGAGGGGACTATGTTGAAGAATAAATGTTCTAGGTTTTCTAAAATTGACTCCTTCTACCTTAGGCCACGAAGTTATCAATCACCCCCTTATCTTGTTAAGCAGTTCATGTGTGGCATCTTGTCAAAAGCCTTCTGAAAATCCAAATACACAACATCCACTGATTCTCCTATGTCTATCCTGCTTGTTATTTCTTCAAAGAATTCCAACAGATTTGTCAGGCATGATCTTCACTGAAGAATACCATGTCCCTCCAAGTATCCTGAGACTTCATCCTTAACGATTGACTCCAATATCTTCCCAACCACTGAGGTCAGGCTAACTGGTCTACAATTTCCTTTCTTCTACCTTCCTCCTTTCTTAAAGAATGGAGTGATATTTCTAGTCCTCAGGACCCATTCCAGAATCTAGCGAGTCTTGAAAAATCATTATTAATGCTTCCACAATCTCTTCAGCTACCTCTTTCAGAACCCTGTGGTGTAGTCCATCTGGTCCAGGTGACTTATTTACATTCCGCCTTTCAGTTTCCCAAGCACCTTCTCCCTAGAAATAGCAACTTCTGCCTCTTGACAGTCTTGAACTTCCAGCATTCTAATGGTGTTGTCCACAGAAAAGACTGATGCAAAATACTTATTCAGTTCATCCGCAGTCCAATATCCACTCTCGATATGCTCTCCGATACCCTTTTTGATATTATTGGCTTGCTTATCATCACCTTTAATCCTTTCCCTCTTTATGTTTTTTTTAGCTGTCTTCCATTGGTTTTTAAAAATTTCTCAATCTTCCAACTTCCCACACACGGCCGCAGGGACAGGGTCTCTGGCACTGAGTCTGGCTCTGTGGCTCTGAAGGGAAGGAGGAGAGGACTACAATAGTGATAGAGGATTCCATAGTTAGAGAAGTAGATAGGAGATTCTGTGGAGGTGAAAGGAACACCTTATGTTGTGTTGCCTATAAGATACTCCGGTCAGGGATACCATGTATCAAGTCCGCGGCATGCTAAAAGGGGAGGGTGAGCAGCCCAGAATATTGGTACATATTGGCACTAATGACATACATAGGAAAAGGGAGGAGGCCATGAAGAAAGACTTTAAGGAGTTAGGTAGAGAGCTGAAAAGCAGGACCTTCAGGGGAGTAGCCTCTGGATTGCTACCTGTGCCACTTGCCAGTGGAGGTAAGAATAGGATGATTTGACAGGTGAATACATGGCTGAGGAGCTGGTGTGGGTGGCACGGAGCAGGAGTTCAGATTTCTGAATCATTGGGTTCTCTTTTGGAGAAGGCATGGCCTGTACAAAAGGGACAGGATACACCTGAACCCAAGGGGGACCAATATCCTTATGAGCAGGTTTGCTAGAGCGGTTAGGGAAGGTTTTAACTGATTTGGCGGGGGGTGGGAACTAGAATGATAGGGCTGAGGATGGGGCAGTTGGTATACAAGTAGATGCACTGTGTAGTGAGACTGTGAGGAAGGATAGGCAGATGACAGGACAAAATTGCAGTCAGTGGGATGAGTTGAAGTGTAACATGGGGGCAAAATTGAAAAGGTTGCTGAATGCAGGACTGAAGGTGATATATTTGAATGCACACAGTATACAGAATAAGATAGATGATCTTGTAGCACATTTAGAAATTGGTAGGTATGACATTGTGTGCATCACTGAGTCGTGGCCAAAAGAAGATCATACTTGGGAGCTTAACATCCAACGGTACACATTGTATTGAAAGGACAGGCAGGTAGGCTGACGGGATGGGGTGGCTATTTTGGTTAAAATACAAATCAAATCCTTAGAAAGAGGAATGGAAGATGTAGAGTCCTTGTGGTAGAGTTAAGAAACTGCAAGAGTAAAAAGACACTGATGGTTTCTTCCTGGTAGGCTGTCCCTCCTCCCGCACCCCCCCCCCCCCCCGCCAACAATGTCCAAAGCAGTATACTTAGAGGGGAACGGCCACAGGGGTCTCTGTCTGCACTGTCCGCCCATTTCTTTTCTCTCTCCTCCTGCAAACAGTGTAACTCCTATCTTTCACCTCCTCATTTTCCCATATGAGCCAAAGGTTATCCAGCTGCAGTTTCATTTCCCTAACATTTCTCTGAGGAGCTGCAGCTTAGTGCAGATGTAACTATCCTGGAGAGTGGAGGTCTCCCATAATTTCCACACTCACACCATGAACACAACACAGCCCCTGGAGTCATTCTTACTGCACTAACAGACGATGAATGAAGAATAAACTTACCTCACCCAAACCTTTTCTTTCCACTCTTACTCTGGCTCAGCCCAACAATGGCCACTCCGCTTGTCCCTACCTTATTTTTATTTTCCCTTGCTAATAAATTGCGATAACTTTGGGCTGCCAGAAAAAGCAGAAAGCCCGCAAACGCTATTTTAAATCATTCGCCACTACTTATGTGGAACTTCCTCTCTCAATTCAATTGGGCTGCCAGAAAAAAAAGTTTGATATACAAGATCGTATTGTATTTTTGGTGTGGCCAGCATTTTACTACCAACAACTAGATCATTAATTAATTCAAACTAATATATTTGCATTCAATGCACTGCCCACAAGCTAGTTGATTTCATTGGCTGTTAAGCAGTTCAAAGTATCTCAAGGCTGCAAAAGGCGCTGCATAAATATTTTCCCCGGAGTCTCAAAAACGCTGTAACAACATTCTGTATGCACTGGCTTTGTAGTGAAAGTATTTTTAACAAGGTTGGCAACTAATAGACTAAACATGATTATTTCATTTGGAGAAATGCCGGTCAGGATTTTTTTTAAGTCGGTGAAACTACACAGCCGCCTTGCCCCTTTAAAATAAAGCTTCGTTTTTCTGATGTCAGATCAGAAGTGCATCATCCGGAAACGAGAGGGAACAGGACCTTTGTATCACTGGGAAAGATCACGAGAGAGGAAAAAAATGCCTTCATATATTTTTTTGCAAGAGGTTCCGACTGAGGGATCGAATTCCCCCCATTTATTTCCTTTGCTCTCTTGGCTTTGCGGAGAGAAAGAGTAAAAGCACGATGGTTTCAATTACCGCTAACAAAGAAGAGTCCGGGGCCACCACTCTGAACTTTTGGCAGACTTGGAAGGGAACAAATTAGACCAGCAAATAGCCCAGAGTGCCGAACTGTCTGCTCTTAACTTTATTAATCTATTTTAAACCACAAAGTAGCGAATAAAATCCATCTTATGCCTAGAAAACCGTTGAATAGTTCAAGTATTAAACTCGCACCCACTTGGAGGCAAAAGTGTATTTTACATTTTTAAAAATAAATCCAATATCTCAGTGGCTTCAAGAAAAAGTGTTAATTTTCACGTGGGTTATTAACCACTTCCCGGGGAGTCTCATGAATAAAACTTTTATCCCAGAAATTGTCTTATATAAAACTTGCTGAAAAAAAGCAGCTCTTGAAGGCAAATTCCAGAAATAATTAATTCCAATCAAAGATTATGTACGGGTACTGTAATACAAGCCCTTGCATTAAATTGTTGACGCGATCGTGGTTTCCTTTGCACAGAGTCTCTGTAGATTCCAAGGGCCAGAGTCTAACTGGGCTGGTTTTAAAATATATTGCATGCATTTTGATCTTTAACCAGCATGTTGTTTAGATCTCTCGTCCAGCAGACCTCCCTTACCTTTGAAAAATATCATAAATTTCCAATAACAACGGCCTGTAAAAGTATTACAACATGTTTAATGTGTTAACAAAGAAAGAAACCAATAATGGATCTCGTTCCTGTAAGTGCAATTAAGAGGCGCCAACTGACGTTTCCTTGTGAAAAAGATCGAGTTAATTGTCCTCATTATTTGGCCCGCCGGCCGAGTTCGTAAAAAGTGACATGAGGTACACTGATTATAATTAAGGCCGATTATTACCAATAAAGACATTACTTAGACCTCCCACTCTTCCCAAACATTCAAAGAACTGTTATGTTTAAATTCGCGAGAAAAGACAAAATACTTCATAAATGACCAGGTTCCACGTCCCATTATAAAGCAACATAGAAAGATTTATATTGAAGAGATTTAAAATGAATAGGGGAATAATTGGTTTCATGTACACAGAACAGCATTAAGACGTTCTATTTAAATTGTTCCCTAAGTCTACAAAGGCAATTGTGCTCCCTTTCTCCTACTATCCTCATGTTTGATCTACCTCTGAATATTCTGATGAAGCGTGGCACAAGCTACTTTGTAACACCAGGGTTGTTATCAATAAATTATTACAGGAAATAAGTGTGCCATTTATAGGAAGTGTTTGCTATAGCAAGACTTTACCCCCTTAGGTTATCCCCGTGATTTTGCACATGGAAAATCAAGCCTGTGGTTTTCAGGCAAACGTAACTGTACAGACGTCATTCTGTCCTTATTTCCAAATCATTCACTATTCCCATTTTAAATATATATCTTGATAATAGCTCCCAAACCTAATTACCACCTTTGCAATGTGTCATTATAGTATAAGGTCTGTTTGAATATACACAAAGTTCAATTTTGCTTGTGTTTACAAGTAAATTGATAGTTACTTGTTTTGTCATGTCATTTTACAAAAATAAATATTTGCATTTTAAGCATTCTTTAATCCCAATCATGCACTTTAAAACTGCAAGTTTTAACATATAATGTACATTCCATCAGTAATCCATATAACTGCACAGATTACTGTCCAATTACCCTAATAGAATATTGAGCATGATTGAGAAACTCAGTTGGGAGTGGCAAAGGTAGATGACAGGAACTCAGATTAATAAAATGTGGCTGCCACTGAGCGACTTTGAACATGGTGATGTCATTTATTGCCATTAGCAATTTAGTTACCAGTTATTATGGGAAAAGAAATCCTAAAGCTGCTTGCTTATTTTTAATAACTGATTAAAACACCTTTTAAATCTAAATTAAATAAAAACTATAAAGTAAAAAATAATCAAATCCATATAAGTTAATAACAACTGCAAATGCCTTCTATGGGTTAGAGAGCTTTCTGGAAAGGTTATATGTGTAAAAGGGAAATGGTATATTATAAGACATGATTAACATTAAAAGTATTGAAAAAAGGGAAACAGCTTGCTTTTCTCTTTCAATGATTGCTGCCTGACCTAATGAGTATTTTCTAATATTTTCAGCTTTTATTTCAGATCTTCAGCTTCTCTGGTACTCTCTTTCTGCAAGGAAATAACAGTATATTACATGCAGAAATAAACAGTATCATAGATATTCTATATAAAGAAGAAAAAACACAAAAAACTACTTATTTATAACAAATAACTACTTTGTTTTATTTTAATATATACATAACATCAAATCAAAATGTGAAGTACTTGCCAAAGAATCATGAAAGAGCCGTACAAAGCAGGGTCTTGGTTCAGGATGTTACACTCACGCATCCTTAACATTCCATAGCTGGCTCTGGATCTTCAAGTGCCTTTATATATAAGCTGCTGACGAAAATAACTAAGCGATGGACAAAAAGGCTATCATTAGCCTGGATCTTATTAGTGCTTGACTAAGTGCATTATGAAGCCATCTATCAGTAATAACAGTACATCTTGGCCTTCATAGTGGCACAGTATAACTGTGATGACACTTCAAAAGTCCTTCATTGAGTCTATGGGCTTTAAGTTGTACTGAATTCAAAGCGATAATATAATAATACAATCCTTATTTTTCCTTCTTGACAGAAATAAATTAATTCTCTTCATATGTCCTTTGAGTTATTTTCAAATGACCCTTTACTGCTCTAAACTCAGAAAAGAGCTTAAAAAACTGCAGTTGTAATCTGTATGCACTTCATTGTAGGAGCACTGTAAGGTGACAAGGCTCTGAGCAAAGCTCAAGCATTATACATCTCACTACAGAATCTGTTCAGTTCATCGGCAAATTAAAGGAATGTTACAAGACTTTTGTTCCTAACTTAATCTCACCATTCTGAGTGCAGCAGCATGGGGCCGAGGATGCACAAAAAGCACACTGAGAATCATTATTCTTGTGTCACTCATTGACCACAGTCGAAAACCATCAGCTAAAGAGTGCAAAATACAGCTGGAAAGGTTTCAAGTCATATACTTCCTGCCTGTAAACATTCTGTACTTCTGCTCCAAGAGCTGCGATTTGTTGATGTTCGAAACATGAAATTCAAAAGTGAAAATGCTGGAGATTCTCAAATAGTATTAATGGAGGAATAAATGTAACTGTCTTTGGTCAAAAGTTTTCCATGAGATTGGTGTCTGGAGTCATAGAGTCATAGAACACTACAGTACAGAGGCAAGTCTTTGCCCATCTAGGCTGTGCCAAACCATTAATCTGCCTAATTCCATCGACCTGCACCAGGACCATAGAACCATAGACCCTGAAATCCAAATTTCAATTAAAATGCTGACATCAAAATCACATCCACCATTTCCACTGGTAGCTCATTCCACACTCTCACCATCCCCTGAGTAAGAAGCTCCCCCCTCATATTCCCCTTAAACTTTTCACCTATCACCCTTTATGCATGACCACTAGTTGTAGTCCCACCCAACCTCAGTGTGAAAAGCCTGCATGTATTTACTCTAACTGTACCCCTCATAATTTTGTATACCTACGTCGTATCTCCTCTCAATGTCTGACTCTCAAGGGAATAAAGTCCTAACCTACTCAACCTTTCTCTATTACTCAGGTCCTCAAGTCTTGGCAACTTGGGTTTATGAAGGCCAATGTGCCAAAAGCTTTCTCTATAACCCTATCTACCTGTGACGCCATTGTCAGCAAATTATGGACCTGTATTCCCAGATTTCTTTGTTCTACCACACTCCTCAGTGCTCTGCTGTTCACTGTGTAAGACCTACCCTAGTTGGTCCTACAGAAGTGCAAAACACACTTGTCTGCATTAAATTCTATCTGCCATTTTTCAGCCCATTTTTCCAGCTGATGCAGATCTCTCTGCAAGCCATGATAGCCTTCCTCATTGTCCACTACACCCCCAGTTGGTGTCAACTAAAAATTTTCTGATCTAGTTAACCACATTATCATCCAGATTACTGATAGATGACAAACAACAAACGACCCAGTACCGATCCCTGTGGCACACCACTAGTCACAGGTCTCCAGTCAGAGAGGCAATTGTCTACTACCACTCTCTAGCTTCTCCCACAAAGTCAATTTACAACCTCAACTTGAATGCCAAGCAACTGAACCTTCTTGATCAACCTCCCATGTGGGATCTTGTGACAGGCCTTACTAAGGTCCATGTAGATAACATCCACTGTCTTGCCTTCATCACCTTCCCTGGTAACTTCCATTAAGATTGGTTAGACATAACATACCATGCACAAAGCCATGCTGACTATCCTTAATAGGCATGATGATTATCCCAACCATGGCTGACAAGGGAAGTTAAGGATTGCATAAAAGCCAGGGAAAGGGCATATAAAGTAGTAAAAGTGAGTGAGAAGTTGGATGATTGGGAAGCTTTTAAAATCCAACAAATGGTAACTAAAAAAGCAATAAGAAAGGAAATGATAAAATATGAGGGCAAACTAGTCAATAATATAAAGAAGGACACTTAAACTTTTTTCAGTTATATAAAGAGTAAAAGGAAGGTTTGAGTTGATATTGGACCACTGGAAAATGATGCTGGTGAGGTAGTAATGGGGGACAGAGAAATGGCAAATGATAAAGGGGCCATTGCATTAGACTTCATTGTGGAAGACACTAGCAGTGTGCTAGAGGTCTGTGAGTGTCAGGGAGCAGGAGCGAGTGCCATTGCTATTACAGAGGAATAAGTGCTAGGCAAACTCAAAGGTCCTAAGGTGGATAAATCACCTGGACCAGATAGACTACATCCCAGAGTCTTGAGAGAGATTGCTGAAGAGATAACGGATGCATTGGTCATGATCTTTTAAGAATCATTTGACTTGACATGGTTCCAGAGGACTGTGAGATTGCAAATGTCACTGCACTCTTTAAGAAGGGAGGAAGGCAGGAAAAAAGGAAGTTATTGGCCAGTTAGCCTAACCTCAGTGGTTCAGAAAGTGTTGGACTCTATTATTAAGGATGAGGTTTTGTGGTACTTGGAGACTAAAGATAAAATAAGTCAAATTCAGTATGGATTCTGTAAAGGGAAATCTTACCTGACAAATCTGTTAGCATTCTTAAAGGAAGTAATAAGCAGGGTGGACAAAGGAGAGGCAGTGAATGTCATTTACTTGGATTTTCAAAAGGCATTTGACAAGGTGCCACACATGAGGCTGCTTAACAAGATAAAATCCTATGGTGTTACAGGAAAGATACTGGCATGGATATCGGAATGGCTGACAGGCAGGACGCAGTGAGTGGGAATAAAGGGAGGTATTCCTGATTGGCTGTCAGTGACTATTGGTGTTCCTCAGAGGTCAGTATTGAGACTTCTACATTTCACATTGTTTATCAGTGATTTGTATAAAGGGATTGATGGTTTTGTGGCAAAGTTTTCAAATGATACGAATATAGGCAGAGTGGTAGGTAGTGCTGGGGAAGTAATGCAATTGCAGCAGGACTTGGACAAATTGGAAGAATGGGCAAAAAAGTGACAGATAGAATACAGTGTTGGGAAATATATGATAATACATTTTGTTAAAAGGAATAATTGTGCAGACTATTATCTAAATGGGAAGAAAGTTCAAGTATTAGAGAAGGGGAGTCTTTGTGCAAGATTCCCAGAAGGTTAATTTACAGGTAGAGTCTGTGGCAGAGAAGGCAAATGCAATGTTGGCATTCATTTCAAGGGGAATAGAATATAAAAGCAAGAATATAATTCTGAGGCTTTATAAGACACTGGTCAGGCTGCACTTGGAGTATTGTCAACAGTTTTGGCCTCCATATCTCAGAAAGGATGTGTTGTCATTGGAGAGAGTCCAGAGGAGGTTCACAAGGATGATTCTGGGAATGAAGGGGTTAACATATGAGGAGTGTTTGGCAGCTTTGGGTCTGTACTCACTGGAATTTAGAAGAATACAGTGGATGGGGAGGATTTTATTGAAACCACTGTTACGTACTCATGGGTATCTTGTGCCTGTCACATGACCATGATGTAATTGAGGCTATGCTGGGCATTATGTAATGATCTTGTGATGGTGGAGTGACGTAATTTTCCCGTCAGTGAGAGGTCATGTGATAGCTTTTTTCAACAGGGTATAAAAGGGGAATCCCTCCCTGTGACGCAGGGCAGTTCGTGGTTTAATTCATTCAGTGACTCCATTCTGCTGCATGTTCAATGTTATGACGCAGTTTTGTTTTAAAGAGGAGTTTTACTTTCTGCCCTAAGTCTCAAAGGTTATTGTTGGCAGTTTTGCTACAATCACTGCCAGTTAAAGTCAAGTCGGAGAGTGAAGATTTATCGAAGTTCGGGAAGCTGAAGGATCGAGGAAAGTTGATGTCGGTGGTAAAACAAGTTCGACCTTATTTAATCTTCGTACAAGGAATTAGTAACCTGCAATCCGAGATAGCTCCTGCTTTTCTAAAAAGCAGAAAGAGTTGGATGCAACGTTTCGCCAGGGAAAGGTCAGTGCCTTTAAGCCGTTTTATTTCCTTCGCCCTAAATCCCTCGGCAAAGCATACTTCGGCTGGGATCAGCAGTAACGTCATGAAAGGGGATCTTATTATGTCAAGGAAAGTCTCTCCTAACTGACTGTAAATCATTTTGGACTTTTTGCAATACTACTTTAAAGAACTCTGTTCGCATTTCTCTCTTTAAGAACTGTTCAAGCTGCTGTATCGCAGCCGACTTCCAGTTGTTAGTCGTTTGTTTACTTTTGGGTTCTTTTTAGCAGTGTTTAATAAATGTTTTATTTGTTATAAAAAACCTGTCTCAATTATATATTCATTGTTGCTGGATAGTAAAACCACCTTAATGTTGAAAAGACCAGACAGGGTGGATGTAGAGAGGATGTTTCCTATGGTGGAAATATCCAGAACTAGGGGGCACAGCCTCAAAATTGAGGGGCAACTCTTTAGAACAGAGGTAAGTAGGAATTATTTTTTTATGCCAGAGAGCAGTGAATCTATGGAATGCTCTTCCACAGACTGTGGTGGAGGCCAAGTCCATGTGTATATTTAAGGAGGAAGTTAATAGTTTCCTGATTGGTCAGGGCATCAAAGGATATGGCAAGAAGGCAGGTGTATGGGGTTGAGAGGGATCCGGGATCAGCCATGGTGGAATGGCGGAGCAGACTCGGTGGGCTGAATGGCCTAATTCTGCTCCTATGTCTTATGGTCTTATGTTCTGAATAAGTCCATGTTTATCCAATTACCTATATATCTGATCCTTTTGAAGACCTTCCAATAATTTTCCCACTACTGATGTCAGACTGAGCAGCCTATAATATCCTGGTTTCTGTTTAGGACCTTTCTTAAACAACAGAACAACTTTAGCTATCCTCCAATCCTCTGGCACCTCATCTGTGGCTAAGGATGTTTTAAATATCTCTGCTGCAGTCAGTGTAATTTCTGCACTTGCCTCCCACAGGGTCCATGGGAACACCTTGTCTGGTCCTAGGGATTTATCCACCCTGATTTACCTCAAGACAGCAAACACCTCCTCATGGACTCCTGTATAGGGTTCATGACCTCACTGCTGCTTTGCCTCACTTCTTTAGATTCTGTACCTGTCTCCCAAGAAATACAGATGCAAAAACTCCATTTAACACCTCCCCATCTCTTTTGGTTCCATGCATAGATTACCATTTTGATCTTCCAGTGGACTAAGAGGTCAAAGGAATATTTTTAAACTGTATCCATAAAGATAGAACAAGCAAGTCCTGGACATACTGTATATAGCTTTATGTCCAATTTCAGGTGAGTAGCAGTGAATAATAGGAATAAATTCCAGTTGTAACATTAACTCTATCCAAGAGTTGTGTTTCACACTTTATAAATGTGGTATTTTTATTTTCCTCATTGATAAATTAGTTATTACACCAAAGTAATGGTTACCTCTGGGTGCTCCGGTTTCCTCCCATACTGTAAAGATGTATGGGCTAATAAGTTGTGGGCATGATATATTTGGTGGCTGAAGCATGGTGACACTCCCAGCAGATTCTTAAACTGTGTTGGTCGTCGACACAAATGACACATTTCACCACGTGCTTTGAAGTTTTGATGTACATATGACAAATGAAGCTAATCTTATCTTTAAAATGTAGTTCAGTCAAGCCAGCAGGATCTCTAACATTTGTCTATTAAAATTTTGGATTCAAATTAGTTGTTGGCTTAGATTTAATCCCATAATAGCTTTGATACCCATTTCCACTCGAGCCAAGTCAATACAGTTTGGAAGTCTAATACTGCTACAGCAATAACCTACAATATCTAATTCAATCACGTAGTAAGAGTGTTCAACGTTCAGGCTGACCCAATAAGGTCACTCAACTTGTCTGTCTGCATCATTTGAAACCCAACGGAAAATCCATTCTTTCACCAAGGTCAGTTCTCCTAACCTCATTTATTTTTTCCTTACCATTCTGTGAAAATCCCTAAGGCACACAATGGTTACAACAGCACGAGCTCACACTTAACTGACAAAATAATACATTAAATGCATTGTTTGAGAATTAAAACAAATGTGCATTAGTGAAGTATTTTTTACAACATGAAAATGTGAAAATTAATAAGATATAGTCAATGCTGCTTTGCAAGGGATGAGGAAATGACTCTATTTATTCAGGATATTTTTCAAGGTCAAAATTTTATTGGTTGTAGGGATGACTTACAGTGGACTGAAAAGCTTGAGCATATAGATGTTAAGAAAGAGGATGTGCTGGAGCTTTTAGAAAGCATCAAGTTGGATAAGTCACCAGGACCAAATGAGATGTATCCCAGGCTACTGTGGGAGGCGAGGGAGGAGATTGCTGAGCCGCTAGCAATAATCTTTGCATCATCAATGGGGGTGGGGGAGGTTCTGGAGGATTGGATGGTTGCAGATGTTGTTCCTTTATTCAAGAAAGGGGGTAGAGATAGCCCAGGAAATTATAGACCAGTGAGTCTTACTCCAGTGGTCAGTAAGTTGATAGAGAAGATCCTGAGAGGCAGGATTCATGAACAGTTGGAGAGGCATAATATGATTAGGAATAGTCAGCATGGCTTTGTCAAGGGCAGGTCGTGTCTTATGTGCCTGATTGAATTTTTTGAGGATGTGACTAAACACGTTGATGAAGGTAGAGCAGTAGATGTAGTGTATATGGATTTCAGCAAGGCATTTGATAAGGTTCCCCATGCAAGACTTATTGAGAAAGTAAGGAAGCATGGGATCCAAGGAGACATTGCTTTGTGGATCCAGAACTGGCTTGCCCACAGAAGGCAAAGAGTGGTTGTAGATGGGTCATATTCTGCATGGAGATTAGTGACCAGTGGTGTGCCTCAGGGATCTGTTCTGGGACCCTTACTCTTCATGATTTTTATAAATGACCTGGATGAGGAAGTGGAGGGATGGGTTATTAAGTCTGCTGATGACACAAAGGTTGGGGGTGTTGTGGATAGTGTGGAGGGCTGTCAGAGGTTACAGCCGGACATCGATAGGATGCAAAACTGGGTTGAGAAGTGGCAGATGGTGTTCAAACCAGAGAAATGTGAGGTGGTACACTTTGGAAGGACAAACTCCAAGGCAGAGTACAAAGTAAATGGCAGGATACTTGGTAGTGTGGAGGAGCAGAGGGATCTTGGGGTACATGTCCACAGATCCCTGAAAGTTGCTTCACAGGTAGATAGGGTAGTTAAGAAAGCTTATGGGGTGTTAGCTTTCATAAGTCGAGGGATAGAGTTTAAGAGTCGCGAGGTAACGATGCAGCTCTATAAAGCTCTGTTTAGGCCACACTTGGAGTACTGTGTCCAGTTCTGGTTGCATCACTATAGGAAGGATGTGGAAGCATTGGAAAGGATACAGAGGAGATTTACCAGGATGCTGCCTGGTTTAGAGAGTATGCATTGTGATCAGAGATTAAGGGAGCTAGGGCTTTACTCTTTGGAGAGAAGGAGGATGAGAGGAGACATGATAGAGGTATACAAGATACTAAGAGGAATAGATAGAGTGGACAGCCAGCGTCTCTTCCCCAGGGCACCACTGCTCAATACAAGAGGACATGGATTTAAGGTAAGGGGTGGGAAGTTCAAGGGGGATATTAGAGGAATGTTTTTTACTCAGAGAGTGGTTGGTGCGTGGAATGCACTGCCTGAGTCAGTGGTGGCGGCCGATACACTAGTGAAATTTAAGAGACTACTAGACAGTTATATTGAGGGATTTAAGGTGGGGGGTATATTGGTGGTAGGGTTTAAGGGTCGGCACAACATTGTGGGCTGAAGGGCCTGTACTATGTTCTACTATGTTCTAATCTAAAAATGTTTTGTTGATGATTTTCATTTGTACTCAGGGTGTGAGGCTTCTCGCTTAAGTGTCCAACGATACTCAGCCAGCATTGATGGATTCCAGTTGCCCTGATACCATTTCTCCATGACCGCAGTGTCCTGGTGAAACCTTTCATCATGCTCATCACTAACAGTGCCAAGATATGCAAGGAAGAAGTTTAAATGGGAATGCAGAAAATTAATCTTTAGTGACATGGTTTTGTATGCATGTTGTCAACCAGCTGCACGTAGTTTGGTGCTTTGTAGTTGTCAAGAAAATTTTCAACAACATCCTTGAATGCCTTCCACGTGATTTTCTCTGGTCCTGCTTGAAGTTCCTCAAATTGCCTGTCATTGATGACCTGTTTGATCTATGAACCAACAAAATTGCCTTCCTTAATCTTGGCATCACCTATTCTGCCTTGAATTATGAATTGAAATAACAAATTTAGGTATTTTTAAAAAAAAATTGGTACATGATAGGGAAATTTCACCATGATTTTCATGATCAGCAGCCCAAAATTAACAAGATACACCCAAAAATATTCAGGGAGCCAAATCTTTGTTATCCAATGTTAGTGATATGGGGCAGGTTTGAATTACTGATCTTTTAATATTAAAATTTATAGACATCTATAAGTTTATTTATAGATTTTCTTTTTGTAGGCATAAAGACAACCAAGCAAGTCCTGAACCTATATAAATTTATGTCCAATTTCAGTATAGTCAGTTGTAACATTCTAACCCTAGACAAGAATCTGTGCTTTATACTGGATTAGTCACAATGTGGCTATCGATAACCTTTATAAATGTGGTATTGTTAGTTTCCATATTTGGTTACTACACCAAAATGTAGGTGAGTCAAACCAGCTGAATCACTAAAACTTTGTTCACACTAACATTTTGAATTCAGACTGATTGTTTGCTTAGATATAGTCCTGTAATGATATTGATATCCAGTTCCACTTGTACTGTAAATTTAAGTTCATTTTGAACTTTTGGTATAGACACAGCAAACTGATTCAGTGTTGAATGGTGTTGACTTGCCTTTTATTTTAGAAACTCCAATCTATTCCCATTGGCCTTGTCCAGCCTTTGAAAGCATGATATTCAAGCAAGTGGAAACACCTGATGCAACCCTCCTGGAGGCTTAAATGAAAAATCAGGGACCGATTTGGACTGATAGTTTAAAACCCTATGAGAATAATCCTACTCAAGGGAACCTCCCTGTTCAAACATTGGGGCATCACATTTTACCATGCTCTCTGATCTGAGTTGAATCCAATGTCCGATGGGCAACATGAGCCCCTCCAGATGCAGCTTTCATACTGCTGTAACTCTGCTGTCAGCAGTGTTAGATGATGGTTGTGCTATATTTTGTGACTGGTGCTGTACTGACATCTGCTGAAATCTAATCCCAAAAGTATAATATTACTGCAATGAACTGGGTAGCATGAGCAAAGCATGAAGCCACTCATCTGGGGTAATTTTCTGCATATATTGTGCAGGTCCAATGAGTTGGTACTTGGATTCCATCCCGCATAAGATATACAGCAATGATCTGAGTTCATGTTGTTATGGGGTGACACAGCTATACATCTATTTTTAAAACAACTATTCATGGCTATTTTATTGGGGCATTCTTAGGGTATTCACTTTATAGATGTACTGGCAATTACACACCAAAAGGACATATCAGCAATTTGAGTTTAATCTTTTTATTAAAGAAAAGTAACTGAATGTTTTGGCAACAATAACCAACAGAATCTGTGCCACGTCAATAAATACAACCTAGGAATAAAAATGACTTTCCGATTTAAGGAGAAACTTTCAATATTCAGCTCACATTTTATACATTTTTGAGGTTCAGTCCAAGGTCTGTGCTAACAATTGAGCCAACCTAGGTGTCTGGTTCTGCTTAAAACAGTAACTGAAGTGGATTTAGAAGTAGAGAGAATGAACCAGATTCTGAGACAACATAAGACTCGACCATGATTTCTCAGCAATTAAATGGTCCCACAATATTGACTGGAGAGACCCAGAAGTTTGTAACAGGATGCTAAATGATGCACAAGCAGAATTCTAGCAGCAAGCAGATTACACTTGGAGGGAACAAGAATGGGAAAGGAGCAAAATTTTGCAGATCAAAAAAACAATTCCAGGCGATTGACAACATGGTTCAAAAACAGGAGATGGGTTATAAACTTACACATTGCCACATCAGCACCGGACCTCTAGGTGAGTGGGCCCAGGTTCAAATCCAGCCAGCTCCTTGCATGCTTTCCATCCGTGCTGGGTTGAGCATTGAGCTGGCAACTTAACCTTCTAAAAAACAAATGCCATGAAAACAGTGCAAAAAGGAACAACAACATTGCCACAATACCAAGCAAATAATTGAGAAGTTAGTTGTGATTAAAACATTAGGCCAAATTATGCCTATGTGAACTGTTTACTATGATCTGCTATGAACAATATTGTGTAGTTCATACACCTGAGGTTGCAACAGACTATGCAAGGACCATCTCTGTTCCACTGGTTTGCCGAAAACTAAATCGAATCACAGAAATTGCAATTCAGTCAGGCATTCCCATGGTGACAAATATGTGTACCACTCCCCTTATGATATCACTAAATGCTTTGTCAGGTGTGTTCAACAGTTGATTTGCTACTTCAAGGAATTTGTTCAGGAGATTAATTCTGCTGAAAAATTGCTGATGCTGTTCTCTCTGCCAGTTTCATCATCCAGCTCTTGCTGGCATAAGACTGGCCGTGAACCACAACCAACAGGCAGGAATAACTAACTTTACAGAAGTCTCATGGGACAAGAATTCCCCTGGCTGGAACTTGGAAGTCAAACCTGGCTCCTGAGGGAAAAGAATGGTGTCAGGAAAGAACTGTAACTAGTACCATAGAGAGGGAAAGCATCAGGAGAATGGGAGGGAACAGAATGGGGCAGCAGGCAGACACAGCAGAACAGCTCCTAGAACCACTGTGCCTCACAACTCCAGTGACCTGGGTTCAGTCCTGACCATGTGCCATCTTCCTCTGCAATTGCATGGATTTCCCTCAGGGGCTCTAGTTTTTTCTCCCACATCCCAAAGATGTGGTGAGTTATTAGGTTAATTTGCCTCTGTAAACTTCCTCTAGTATGTAGTTGAGCAGATTGAATCTGGGGCATGTGGGTATGGAGGGAGGGATGGGGGGAGGGTTGATGAGAGAAAG
Organism: Hemitrygon akajei; assembly: GCF_048418815.1. Classification (NCBI taxonomy): domain Eukaryota; kingdom Metazoa; phylum Chordata; class Chondrichthyes; order Myliobatiformes; family Dasyatidae; genus Hemitrygon; species Hemitrygon akajei. The sequence continues at coordinate 1,929,154 of NC_133141.1, read as the reverse complement.
GGTGAGAATAAAATGGGATTAGGTAAGATTCTTGTAAATATGTGCTTAATATGAAGAATTGGTGAGTTGAAAGGCCTGTTTCCATACTATGCCAATCTAACCCTCTACAAGTGATACCCCTCTGTGAAATGATTGGTGAAATTGGAAGAAAGTGTCATTTTGAACTTGGTGTTTGCAAGTGGGAGTGCTTCCTTCAATTGGCAGGGGAGGGAAATAAAGCAACAAAATCATTGGCAGTTTTGGGGATTTTTTTTAGGGGTTCGATCTGTGGTCACTGAAGTACAGCATTTGTTGTGAAAAAAAGTTTACCTTCAAAATAGGACAACAGTACTCTATTCTTATAGGGCAATGTTATCAATGGATTCAAAACCAAGATGGCTATTCAAAGTTGCACAACAGACATGATTAAATTAAATGATGAAATAAAGTGGAAGGCCTATTTCACTTTCCTTGTAAGGATAGAGAGGGGAAAAGTACCTCCATAAAAGAATTAGAATAACCATTTAAGGAATTTTGCATTAAAGGACAATTTAGTTGGCTTGCTGAGTATGGATTAACTCCAAATATAATTCTTTTGCAAAACGTGTTTTATTAATCTGTCAATTGCAAAGCTGAAAATCAACCAAAGGGCATCACTTTGAATGTAAACATGCCTGTTTCCAGAGAGCATGGCCCTGTAACTGAAGAAATGATCATTCCAGAGGGGACAGATGGGGGGGGGGGGGGGGTGGTGGTATCAAACAACGGCCTTGAATTCTTAGCTCCCTCCCTGTTCCACTGGGAGTAGATCTTTCATTCTCCCTATTTGACACAAACTATGCACTAGGCTTCTAGAATTAATCATTCTGATTTTTAGGCCAATCTGGAGAAGCCTAAAACCCTGACCACTGAAATGAAAACAGAAAATGATGGAAGAGTCTGACAGCAAAAGGCTGATTAGTTTTTCCAGTTGGGATCTATCTGAGAAATTCTGACATGGTCCCAGCCAAACACTAAGTTGTGGCCCAGCGATCCATCTCCAGTACAATGGAAACCCTCTTTAGAAAGCATGCACAGTACTTCTGCCAGTTCTCTAGTGAAATGGGAGCAGTCCTGCTTGCAGTAACAATTGTTGTTCCTGCTTTTCCATTTGTATTGGACTAGATAGCTCACAGAGCAAAGGAATCTGGCTGCTTTTTAATCTTTATCAGTTTAAGTTGATTGCTGATCAAGAGTTGGTATGAAATACCTTAGTGCTAAAAATACCAGACCTACATGCATATGTTTGATATAAATCATACACACGTAATGCGTGTAAATTTATTGGTTGCCGTTTCTGTGATTGAAGTCCTATCTAAACATTCCTCTGGACTGCCAAAGGTTTAACATTGAGGCATCCTCGGTGACTTGCAGCTGAAGCTGTTTTTTTAAAAAAAAAAATCTATCATTGCATTATATCTGGATTGATATGTAATTTTGTAACAAAATATTACTTCTGAAAATAAATTACTGCATACGTTTTCAATAGATCACTAAAAAAATGAGGTACAAATAAAGTATTTTTATATAAAATTTGCATAGAACAGAAACTGGCCATTTTTTCCGAGAAATCCCCTTAGTTCAGCTATTGATTTAACGAACTGTTCTAAAATTTATCTATGTTCTGTCCTTCAAACATATCGCCATCTCTTATTACAAGGATTTTTTCGTAACTCTGGAATTATGAACGTCTCCCATTCATTGTTTCCAAGTTTTAGATTCCCCCACCGGTAGAAAAACCTTCGAAACCCCTTAATAATTTTAAAGAGCAGTCATGTTGTTTTGGTATTCTCACTGTATTATCACATGCGAATGGCGCGCATCTTCTGCAAATGATAAACGCTTGAAATCAATATAGATTATTTTTCAATGAGCAGGAGAATGATAAGGATGGCAGCGCACTCTTTCTACGAAAAGAAGTTTGGGGGGAAAAACAGTGAATCGCTGTAACGTGCGATTAAATCGCTGCAGAGTTGGAAAAACAAACGGTACAGACTCCGTTCTTAAATCTAATTTCTTTGACACAGAAGACTGGTTTCGCTAGGAGTACATCCTTCGATAAACTGACTGGACTGGAATCGAACTGGCTCTTCTCGGAACCATAGAGCGAGCTTCATTCAGCACGCTACCGCTTGCAGTGAAGGTGCTGTACTTTGGCATCTAATTACTGAGATCATTATGTTGCGGTTGGCCAATCCTGCCCTTAGGGCTGGTCGTCAATTTTTAACCTGATTGGCTCAGCTGTCGGAGGGTTGGAATGGTTGGTCTGTTTCAAGGTTCGTTTTCCTCTGCAAGCACTTGGGCGCCTCGCCTCCCAGAGCGGGTCCCTTGAAACGGTGTAATTGAGATGGTGTTAGTTGCACAAAGAAAAAGTCAGACAGTCGTTTAACGGGGGCGCAACGAGTGAGTTGAGTTCGCAAAAGCAGCGCTGTTAATCTGCGTGGGTCTTTACAGTTAAGTTTTATTTCCATCTCCCCTCCCCCTTTACGAATTTCTTCTGCAAAACTACCAAATGTTGCAGCATTAATTGAGTTGCTTGTTGCCAGAAATAACAAGACTTTCGAATCTTTTCGAGGATGCATTTCAACGTGTTGCTGTACGGACTGATTACTCTTTTGCTGCTCCCTTCAAAGTTCCTGAGAGCCCACGGCCAGTCTCAGGGAGAGAGAGGAATCTCCATCCCGGACCACGGTTTCTGCCAACCTATCTCCATTCCGCTGTGTACAGACATTGCCTACAACCAGACTATTATGCCCAATTTACTGGGACATACCAACCAAGAGGACGCCGGGCTGGAAGTCCACCAGTTTTACCCGCTGGTGAAAGTACAGTGTTCTCCCGAGCTGAAATTCTTCTTGTGTTCCATGTATGCTCCCGTCTGTACCGTACTGGAACAGGCGATCCCTCCGTGCCGGTCTATCTGCGAGCGGGCGAGGCAAGGCTGTGAGGCTCTAATGAACAAGTTTGGTTTTCAGTGGCCCGAGAGGTTGCGTTGTGAGAACTTCCCTGTGCACGGAACCGATCAACTATGCGTTGGCCAGAACCGCTCCGAGGAAGGCAGCCCCACTACTATCCCCACCGTCGTCGACAACGACCTTGGCACCCCGAACCCGCCCCGCTACAACCGCGACCAGCCCTTCAACTGTCCCCGAGCACTCAAAGTCCCCTCGTATCTTAGCTACAAGTTCCTGGGCGAGAAGGACTGCGCGGCGCCCTGCGAGCCCTCCAAGAGTAACGGCTACATGTTCTTTAACGACGAAGAGATCAAATTCGCCCGCATTTGGATCCTGATCTGGTCGTCGCTATGCTGCGCTTCCACTTTATTCACCGTGACTACCTACTTGGTGGACATGCAGCGATTCCGCTACCCTGAGCGGCCCATCATCTTCCTGTCTGGCTGCTATACCATGGTTTCCATCGCCTACATCGCGGGCTTCATACTGGAAGATAAAGTTGTGTGCAACGAGAGGTTCGCCGAGGACACTTACAAGACCGTGGTGCAAGGGACTAAGAAGGAAGGTTGCACCATCCTCTTCATGATGCTCTACTTCTTTAGCATGGCTAGTTCCATCTGGTGGGTCATCTTGTCTCTTACTTGGTTTCTGGCGGCCGGTATGAAGTGGGGTCACGAAGCAATCGAGGCAAACTCTCAGTACTTTCACCTGGCCGCCTGGGCGGTGCCGGCCGTCAAGACCATCACCATCCTGGCTATGGGCCAGATCGACGGCGACCTCTTGAGCGGAGTGTGCTTCGTGGGCCTGAACAGCATCGACCCGCTGCGGGGTTTCGTGTTGGCGCCGCTCTTTGTCTATCTCTTCATCGGCACCTCTTTCCTGCTAGCCGGCTTCGTCTCCCTCTTCCGAATCCGGACCATCATGAAACACGACGGCACCAAGACGGAGAAGCTGGAGAAACTGATGGTGAGAATCGGGGTGTTCAGCGTTCTCTACACCGTACCAGCCACCATTGTGATTGCATGTTATTTCTACGAGCAGGCGTTCAGGGAGCAATGGGAAAAAAGTTGGATCAGCCAAACTTGCAAAAGCTACGCCATCCCCTGCCCTATTCACTACTACCCCAGGATGACTCCAGATTTCACTGTGTACATGATCAAGTATCTCATGACCCTTATCGTGGGTATCACTTCTGGCTTTTGGATCTGGTCAGGCAAGACTTTACATTCCTGGCGCAAGTTTTACACCAGACTCACCAACAGCAAACACGGAGAGACAACCGTGTGAGAGGGACAGAAGGAAACATGGGACTGTGTTTTTATTATTTTTGTTAATTGGTTTTACTTAACGTTTGCATTAGGATAACTTCCCAAGATGTAATAAAAACTGTAAATAGCATTTGTAAAAAATTCTTAATTATATATTTGTATTTAAAAATTCCTACTTGAGATTTCTTTTTTATATTTTGGTATTTAGTCATCACTGACTTGCCAGTGGATTTCCGAAAAAAGCAGCTAGACTTGAAAACTGATATGGGCGTCTCAATGGGCCTTTTGAGTCGATTCCATAAAAGCAAAGACTCTCTTAATCGTTTCTTCTTTCTCCCTCCCCTTCCCCTTCCTGCTGGGGTGATGTAGAAATCGCGGCGTTGCCACATTTACGGAGAGCCTAAATAAATACAACTTTCTCTTAACTCCCCAATCATCTTCTCCCCCCACCCCCATCTCTTGCTCTCGGAATCCAACAAGGCACATGACTTTTCACAGTCCCGAACGAGGGGACTTGCAACAAAAGTTTTTAAATGATCTGTGAAGTTTTAACTGTTACACTCGCAAGGCACGCTTTTATTGCACGTTTTGATGCAGCCCCGGATTATTAGATCGTCTAATTATTAAAGGCTTGAAATAAAATGCTGCAGTATTTTCAAGTCCAGTTTCTAACTGTGGACAGACGCTGATTTGAATGAGTGAGCGCTAAGTGCTTTTAGTTGAAGCCGTTGTTCTGACTGGGGTTTTCCGTAGCTCTACATTCAGTCGCATTGTTTCACATTTATAGAACAATATTACACGTTTGATTTTTTTTTTGTTTTGCCACATACCGTAATTTTCGGCAACGTCAAAAGTTGGCTGTTCCTTAGCTGGAATAGCTCCGTTGGAGAAAGGGTTCAGTGGGGTAACGTGAGTGGGGAGATTCCGCTTTTTCTAAATAAACTCTTAAACGTTCGCCCACCCTCCCCCACCCCACTGTGAATTCAATCCCGTTTCACAATGGGCCGAGCCACAGGGTCTCTCTTCCTCGCCTTGTGTTACGTGAACCGACTAATGCCTGCCTCCCCTCCATTATTTGTTTTATTTCCTCTTTCATCTTAAGGATTTTTGAAACTTTAATGCCCGCCCGCACGATATTGCAATCGCGTCCTCTCTTTTCGGGGCCATGCGGGCACATTGTAATTTAGGCTAAAACGCCAGGACGTGATGTGTATGTGATGCTGGACAAGCGTAGCTCTGACGCCCTGTAACCTCTGCAGCTGAGATCCAGTTGCGTCCATTTACAGCTTGTTTTTTTTTAATCGTTGCACCGCCAAACTGCTAGTAGTGGAACTGAGCAAACTTAGTAGGTTCCACATGGTGTTTTGTACATTAAATTCCCTTCCAGCCGCCACACTCCAGCGGCAAGTGCCCCAAGATCGATGCAGAATTTTGCTATCAGTACTTGGGTTCGGAGCCTGGAGACATTACAGAAATGAAATGCCAGGGCTGGTGTATTTAATTTTTCACAATTCTCGTTGTGATCTCTTTGCTAATACTTGTGATATTAGGACAGTAGTTAACTGAGTATAATTTTCTTTGCAACCTGTCCCATATGTCAGGGGGATCTGCCTGGCAAGAGATGAAAAAGTTGAGGAATTCCATTTTCCCCCAAGGGAAAACAAAGATTTTCCAACCTGAAGATTGAATGTACCTAATTTTATTTCCAAATCACTTCTTTGAAAGCTTGGGGCATACTATCCAGAGTGCAATAAACTGGATAATTCTACCCACCAAGCTGTACACATTTCTGTCAATGTAATTAGCACTTGTACTATAAAAACCTGGATTAAATAGTGCCGATCCCAGCCAACCAAATACTGCAAGACCTCAGTGTGGAGTACATCATATGGCCAGTCGGCTTTGACCCTGCTAATTACCTAGACACAATTTCTATACTTTTGTATGCTGAGATGTAAGTAAGCCTGCAGTTTCATCTGCTTTCTTGTTTGGTACCCCCCAGGTTGAGTGGGATTCCTAACTTCTACTATTTACATTAATATTGTAAATGGGTATATTTTAATAGTAGAGAACTTTCTTCAAATTCTGTTTTTAATTTTGAATATTATTTGTTAATCAGACTAGAATGTGAACAATTTTTTTTAAAAAGAAGAAAGTTGGGAGTGAACTGTACAACCTAATTTTCTGTGACCTTCATATAATCACAAATGCCACAATATATATATATATGTCTGTCATTTGTAATTGTAACCCAATAGCTAGTTTCAGTTTCTAGAAAACATCTTTCATGAATTTTCAGTATGTGAAATGTTTTTTGCTCCATTACAATGATTATTATGGAGTCTAGACCTCTTACATTTTCTCATTGGGTTCTTGACCTAATCAGCACACCTTAGCAAATCTGTTTTTGTTTTATAAGAAATAATGAGTTACTCATTCTAACTTATTTTGTGTATTTAGTTACTATTGCATATTGTAATAAGTGTTATATTCCTGATCCATTTATATAAATGCAATGCACACAATTGCATATGGCCATTGAATTCCAGATACTGTGCTTTGAGATGTATTTAACCCATTCAGCTTTCTCTTAAATAACATGCATGTTAAGATGGGACTGTTGCAAATGCTTTGCAGAAAGCAATCATCTAATGATAGTATTGTGTATTCAGGTATTGAAAACTCCTGTTGTATGCCACTGAATGTACTTCATAGTATTTCTTTCTAAAATTCTGGTACAAGGATTGTTTGATTTCCAAGAGTCTAGACAGACCCCTTGACTGGTTTATTTTTAAACCAGATTTGGGATGCCGACTTTTGTCAATACTTTTTAAAAGGTTGTCCATTATTCATTTAAGGATTAGGTACATGTCAATAATTCTGCATATTGCAATTGACACAATTTGTCATCTTTCTAGAGGTGAGTGAATGTTTCATGCAACCCACGGTCATCTATGCTCACTCACGCTTTGCAGGGTTTTGAGAATTCTCTGGGTCACCACTTCCCAAAGGAATAATTGCATTAATGCTTTATAGTTTTGCGCTAAAGACTGAACTGAAGGATCGCAAGCTTAAATGTATTCCAATAAATTTTAAAATTCTTGTGTTGCCAGCAGTGATTTTTATACTTGCATAATATGATCTCACAGTTTCTGGGAATTGTCCAAAGCTGCTTCGTCAAACTACTTTTGAATAACAGCCTCTTGGTGTACTTGAGCATGGCAACAATTCGATATATAATTAGATTCTTTATATTGTAACAGATGAAATACAATTTTATCATTTCATATAGTGTTGATTAGGAGGTAAAATGCTTGAAGTTCCCTCTTTAAACAAAGCAGTCTTTTAATTGCTAGTTGAACAGTGAGATAACATCTGTTGCATTTCAGCTGAAATGCACTCACTTTGACACTGGTTTGCTGTAGGTACATTACTGCAGTGCCATTTTAAATTGAAATCCCAAAGATTTGAGCACAGTTTTTGACAGGAGCCAGGAAAAGGATGTTACTGACTGAGCCAAGGAGGTACAAAATGGTTTCCGATGCAGGAGGCCATTTGGCCCCTTGTTCCAGTCTTTTGGTAGTTTTCTACTAATTTATCTCACTCCATCCTTGGATCTTATCCCATCACCTTCCAAATTTTCCTTTTGTTTCCCCCACTTGAAATGAGAAATTCAATTTCCTTATGAAGTTGTGGGATTTATTTTCACTGCCCTGTATTGCATTCTGTCAATAGTAACTAAGGAAGTTTTAAACTTTAGTTCCTTTTTATTACATTTGAAAAAATAGGATTTGTCTTATTTTTGCTGTTTTGTTATTGCCTGAGGAAATTACAAAATTTGAACAAAGATTTCATAAAATCAAATCTGGTGAAGAGAAACAGAATGAGATGCCAAAATAGAAGAGCAATAAACTGTTACAGTGCCAGGTTATGGGCATCTGGGCATTTATGTTAAAGTGTCATGGTTTTTCTTCAGACCTTAAATAATTCACACTTGTAAAATGGCACATCTGATTATTGAATTTATTGAGCATTTTTGTTTGCTTAAAAGTTAAGAATAAGGTCTAACTTGAGAATGAAATTATTTATAATTGCTCCTTTTTAAAACACATTGCAAATCCTGGCTAATGGAGCTTTTCTCCATTGAAAAGAGCAGGTTTTGTCTTTCACCCACACTAGTTTTCTATAATAAACTTAAGAGTTTTGTGTACATGACATCTAAAGTTAAGCAGAAAAGTTTTGATCCAAGCATTTACTATTTAAAATCCAAGCACTTTGGATTTAACTTGCCTCCTTCAAAAGTTGCCGTTGTGAAATTCACCAACACCTGAAAAGCAAAGGTAAATTTCTTAGAGAGATTTATTTTTTTCCTTGGGATACACACGTTGTAAAACAAATGCATGTAATTTGGAAGTTGTCTTAAAGTAATACCAATCATTGATTTCAAGAAATATATAAAATGAGAATTCATACAGAGAAAGTTCGCTGAAGCTAACAATTTAGTATCACTGCTCAATTATCCATGAGGATCCATACATGTAGCAGAACTACACTGACTTCATCTGGAAACAGGCTGCCTCTCTCAGCTGCTTGCTTCTTTCCTAGTATACCCTCGCACTTGCAGCAAGGAAAAGGAATTCCATTTAATTGCAGAGTTTCATAACACTATTCCTAACTACTAAATAATATGGTTTTGAAACTAATACTAATCCCCAAATGACGAATCGCTTGCAGAAACCTACTTGCTGGAGGATCTATGTTACACCTTGTTGCTCATGTCATGTCTGTAGTCATTATGTTAACAAATAATTCAAGCGGTTAACTCCGTCAATCATTTGACTAACAATATAGCATGCAATGCTTTATATGAAACCTGTTTAGATAGAATCTGTAGCACAGGAAGGGAATTTAAATCTTTTCTATCTCTCCCTCTTGTCCTCTCGGCCAAGAAGTATCCGTGATTCCTTTAATTCGCTTACATATGTGTTAAGCACCATTTCAAACTGATAATGCCAATATGCTGTTGTTGGTTAACAAGCCCCAAGAAAGAATAACCCAGGGTTGCCCCTCCACTTTCCCGTGACCCCCTACGGTAGAAATAAATGCATCTGACGTAAATGTATGGACCGATTCGGCATTAATTATTTTCACCAACCAACAATCCTTTGAAATTCTGTGTCTGACCCTGTAAGGGTGGGAGTAGACATGGAGGACGAGCTTGACCAGTGCTCGGAAAACACATCTCTGATATGAGTCAAGTTACTTGGGTAGAAAGGAAAGCATTTCCGAAGTGAATGTGCCCTACTAACCGTTCATCATTTGCCTGAAGTAAATCGAGTGGTATGCGGGAAAACACGGATTAATGTAAGAAGGTAGGTACTTATATCACATCTAGGTCCTAGGAAAACCACATAAACTGAACAGTAATTTAGGAGGAGTTGTATCTTCATGCATGAAGCTGCAATTCACCACATGTTCTTTGTTGGGCTGCAGTTATGTTGCAGGATATGATCGCACTAGATAGAGTACATTAAATTTAAGCACGCCACTTCAAGGACATTTTTGCCAGTATGCTTGCCAAACCACATTGTAGTGCAGCTCCAAAGCATGTCAACTTTAAAACGGACACCAATTGTTCTGCGTAAATGTGCACTAAGTTTCACTAAAGGCCAATACTGTAGTCTTATTCTACTTGAAGTACATCGATAAAAGAAAATATTAATTCATAAATTAAGCAATCGTATAGTTCCTTCAAACGGTTTAAAGTTAAACACGTTTTAGAACGAAAGTTTGCGTTTACAAATGTTACACTTAAGGCTTTTAGTTCTCATATTCTAAATTAAAAACATAACTTTTTTGAAGTGATACTGTGCCATACTAATGGATTTTTTTTAAAAAAAAAAGTGGATCCAGACAGTTAGTAATAGTGGAAAATCTCTAACGGTATCTGTGTACGGAAGTTCTTTTGTAGCCAAACCTCATGTTATGGCTGTCCATTGCGCCAAATTTATATTTCACTGTCCATGTGTCTGTAAACAGCTGGACTCCAACACCAGAGATCTCTTTTGTATCTTTGAAAACAGAAGCTCGGTGCGTTTTGTCAAGCTTCCTACCGCAGTCAACCAAACGTCTGTTATCAAAGGCACTTTGTGGGAGTTAGACAAGATACCCATGGGTGGCGGTATAATGAGACTTCGTTCACTAAACTGCTTCACTAAACTAATGGAAGAGTTCTTACAATCCTTGCTTGTGTTGGTCAAGCAATTTAGTGATGCCGAGAGGGACCTTTGCGATAATGTGCCGGTGATCAGATAGGATGGAAAAATATGAAATAGTATTTCCCCCAGAAATACACTTCATTGATAAAAATGAACGGTAGAGTCCTAGAGCTATTCGGCACGGAAACGGGGTCTTTAGCTTAACTGAGCTGGTCCCTTTTCAAAGTTCCATGTCAAAGTAAATGTATTATCAATGGACATATATGTTACCATATACAACACTGAGATTTTTTGCGGGCATTCACAGTAAATAAAGAAACAAAAGTTGCACACAAAGGCGGACAAATAACCAACGAGCAAGTACGAAAACAATAACTAATAATACTGAGAACATGAGTTGCAGATTCCTTGAAAGTGAGTCCATAAGTTGTGGAATCAGTTAAATGCTGCAGTGAGTGAAGTTATCTACTCTTGTTTAAGAGTCTGATGGTTGAAGGGTAATTACTGTTCATGAACTTGGTGGTGTGAGTCATAAGGTGCCTGTACCTCCTTCCTGATAGCAATAGGGAGAAGAGAGCATGGTTTGGATAGCGAGGGTTCTTGATGATGGATGCTTCTTTCCTGTGATAGTGCTCTGTGTAGATGTGCTCATTGCTGGGGAGGATTGTACCTGTGATGGACTGTGACTTATCCACTACTTTTTGAACGATTTTCCATTCAAAGGATATGGGGTTTCCATACTAGGCTGTGATGCAGCCAGTCAATATATGCTCCCCCACACATCTAAATAAGTTTGTTAAAGTCTTGGATGTCATGCCGAATATTCACAAACTTCGAAGGAAGTAGAGGTGCTGCCATGCTTTACCCATAATTTCACTTACATGCTGGGCCCAGGACAGGTTCACTGAAATGATAGCTCAGAGGAATTTAAAGTTGTTGACCCTCTCCACCTCTGATCCTCACATGAGGACTGACTCATGGACCTCTGGTTTCTTCCTCCTGAAGTCAATAATCAGCTCCTTGGTCTTGCTGACATTGAGTGAGAAGTTGTTGTGGCACCACTCAGACAGATTTTCAATCTCCCTCCGAAATGTTGGTTCATCACCACCTTTGATTTGGCCAAGAACAATAGTGACATCTGCAAACTTAAATATGATATTGGAGCCATGCTTAGTCAGCCATAAGCATAAAGTGAGTAGAGCTGGGGGCTAAGTACTCAGCCTTACTTAGAAATAAGGAGGTACAGGCACCTTAAGACTCACCCCACCAAGTTCATGAACAGTAATTACCCTTCAACCATCAGACTCTTAAACAAGAGTAGAAATAAGCCTTACTTAGAAATAATGGAGAAATACAAAGAGATCTAGGAGTCCTTGTTCATCAGTCACTGAAGGTGAATGAGCAAGTGCAGCAGGCAGTGAAGAAGGCTAATGGAATGTTGGCCTTTATTACAAAGGGAATTGAGTACAAGAGCAAGGAAATCCTTTTGCATTTGTACAGGGCCCTGGTGAGACCACACCTGGAGTATTGTGTACAGTTTTGGTCTCCAGGGTTAAGGAAGGACATCCTGGCTATAGAGGAAGTGCAGCGTAGATTCACGAGGTTAATTCCTGGGATGTCCGGACTGTCTTACGCAGAGAGGTTAGAAAGACTGGGCTTGTACACGTTGGAATTAAGGAGATTGAGAGGGGATCTGATTGCAACATATAAGATTATTAAGGGATTGGACAAGATAGAGGCAGGAAATATGTTCCAGATGTTGGGAGAGTCCAGTACCAGAGGGCATGGTTTGAGAATAAGGGGCAGGTCATTTAGGACAGAGTTAAGGAAAAACCTCTTCTCCCAGAGAGTTGTGGGGGTCTAGAATGCACTGCCTCGGAAGGCAGTGGAAGCCAATTCTCTGGATGCTTTCAAGAAGGAGCTAGATAGGTATCTTATGGATAGGGGAATCAAGGGATATGGGGACAAGACAGGAACCGGGTATTGATAGTAGATGATCAGCCATGATCTCAAAATGGCGGTGCAGGCTCGAAGGGCCGAATGGTCTACTTCTGCACCTATTGTCTATTGCCTTGTGGTGCACTTGTGCTGATGGCAACCATGGAGGAGATATTGTTGCCAATCTGAACTGACTGGGGTCTGCAATTAAGGAAATCGATATCCAATTGTATAAGTAGTTATTAAGGCCAAGGTCATGTGGCTTATTGATTAGTTTTAAAGAGATGATGGTATTGAATGCCAAGCTGCAGTTGATAAAGTGCATCCTGATGTATGCACCTTTGCTGTCCAGATGTTCCAGGGTTAAGTGACCCACTCATGAGTCCGTGATGGTCATAAATATAAGAAGATTCTGCAGATGCTGGAAATCCAGGGTAACACATACAAACTGCTGGAGGAACTCAGCAGGTCAAGCAGCATCTAGGGAGAGGAATAAACAGTTGATGTTTCAGGCTGAGACTCTTCATCCTGCTGTATGTATCTTCACTGTCCAGATGTTTCAGGGTTGAGTGAGGAGCAAATGAAATGGTATCTACTGTGATGGTAGGCAAATTGGAGCCTCCTCACCCAGGAGTTGTTATGTTTCATCACTGACCTCTCAAAGCATTTCATCACAGTGGATGTAAATGCTAGTGGACAATAGTAATTGAGGTAGGTTACCAAATTCTTCTTGGGCATCAGTATAATTGAAGCCTACTTGAAATAGCAAGAGATTAAAGATATCGGTGATCTGCACAGATCTTCAGTGCTCAGCCAGGTACACTGTCAGGGCCAGATACTTTTCATGGGTTCCCCCTCCTGAAAAATGCTCTCACGTCAGCCTCAGAAACTGAAATAACAGGGTCATTAGGGGTTCTGGGAGTTCGTGAAGGTGCCTCAACGTTCTGATGGACAAAATGAGCATTAAAGGCAATGAGCTCATCTGGTACCGAAGCCTTATTGTCACCTATGTAGCTTGGTTATACTTTGTAAGGGGTGATAGCATTCAAGCCCTTCCACAGTTGTCAAGCATCCTTCAGTGAATCAAGTTTGGTCTGGAATTACCACATCACATGTGAAATGGTTTTCCAGAGATTGTACCTGAACCTCATATATTTTACTGGGTCGCCAGACCTGAATGCCACTGATCTGGCTCTCAGCAGATTGTGGATCTCTTGGTTCATCCAGGGCTTCTGGTTGATGAAAACTTTGAATAATTTTGTGGGGACACACTCATCATTGAATGACTTTACAAAGTCCATGACAACCATGGTGTATTCATTCAGATCCTCTGAGGAGTCCTTAAACATGGCCCAGTCCATAGACTTGAAGCAATTGTGCAGGTACTCCTCTGTCTCCTGTACCCACCTCATTGTTGTTCTTACCTCTAATGTCTTTTTCTTTAGCCTCTGACTGTATGCAGGTAGGAGGAGAACAACTAAGTGATGAGATTTCCCAAAATGCAGTCTAGGGATGAATGGTAGACATCAGAATAAATAGTTGTTGAGTGTGTTGGGTCCCCTGGTGCTGTAGGTGATAGTTAGATGATAATTGAGCAGAGGTTTCTTCAAGCATTTACCTGTGTTAGGGTTACATCCTTTTAAACCTTTCCCATCTTTGCACCTGCACAAACAAAATGTCTTCTGAATGTCATAATTGTACCCATCTCTACCACTTCGTCTGGCAGCTCATTCCATGTACTATCCTCTGTGTGGGGAAAAAAATGTTCTTCAAGCCTCTTTGAAATCTTTCCTCTTGCATGTGAAACCTATGCCCTCTACTTTGGACTACCCTAATCTGGCGAAAAGATTGTGGATATTCATCTTATCTAAGCCCCTCATGATTTTACAAAGATAACCTTTATAAAGTCACCCTTAGCCTCCAACACCCTAGGGAAAAAATCTGCAAGCTTACTTAGCCTATACTTATAACTCAACTCCTGAAGTCTCAATAACATCCTCGTAAATCTGTTTTATATCATTTAAAGTTTAATGATATCCTTATGACAATAAGGACAGTTTGATTACAGGAAATGCTGTTGGGACAAGTCTTTCCCTACATTCATTGTGTTACATACCCCATGGGTATCTTGTGACTGACTTATGACCATGATATAATTGAGTATCTTGTGAGCATGATGTAATGATCTTGTGATGGTGGGGTGATGTAATTTTCCCGCCAGTGTGAGGTCATGTGATGACATGTTCTCAACAGGTATATAATGGGAAACCCCTGTTGTTATGCAGTTGATTCGTCGTTTAATTGGTCAGTTACTCCGTTATGCTGCGTATTTGTCTCATGACGCAGTTTTGTTTTAAAGTGGAGTTTTACTTTCTATTGTAAGGTACAGAATCGTTGTGCCGACAGTTTCGTTTGATGTACCTTTGATTTAATTTTAAAGTCTAAGTATTGGAGAGTGAAGACCTTACTAAAGTATGGGAACCTGAAGGATCGAGTAAAGTTGGTGTCGTTCGGTGGTTTAATACAGGATCAACCTTATTGAATCTTCGTTCAGAAAATAGTGACCTGCATCTGAGATAACCCCTGCCTGTAAGAGCAGAAAGGGTTGTGCAGTGTTCATTCGCCAAGGGAAAGATCAGTTCCTTTAAGCCGTTTTTATTTCTTTCGTCGTGAATCCTTTGGCCAATGCATCTCTGGACTGTGATCAGCAGATTCGTCATTTTCTTTGGTGAAATTGTTGTAGTAGAGTCTCTCCTTACTGACTGTATAAATCACTTGGACTTTTGAATTTACCTCTTTCTTTCTTCCTTTCTTTCTTCAATCCTTTTATTGAATCTTTCAAAGACAAATACATAACGGTCATAATAGTACAAAGGGAGTGGGATTACATTGTTGGCAATTAACACGTGAGTAAAAACTGTAGATAACACCAATATAATTGACCTCCCAAACCCTTGATATAAACAAGAGGCAAAGAAATAAAAAGATGGGAAAAAAAACCAAAATTGAAAAATCAAGAACAGAATAAACTAAACTAAACAAAAATAAAACCAAACTAAACCAAGCTGGGCTATTCCATTATATCAAATAAAATCATTAGTGTCGTCAACTCCGCTCCTCTACTCAAATTAATGAATAATATAAAGGAATCGGAAAAGGTCAAATTATATTCTATGAAAGTATTTTATCAGATATATCTGACTATATTCATAATCATATTATAAATGATTGCTATTAAACCCTTTTGTTAGCCTAAATTTTTTTCCATGATATCGGTTGGATATGAAATTGGAAAAGTAGGTAACATAGTATTCAAAAAATCTTTGATCTGTAAGTATTTAAAAAAAAATGGGATCTGGGTAAATTATATTTATTAGACAACTGTTCAAAAGACATGAAACAGTTATCCAAAACTAAATCACAAAAACATATTATACACTTCATTTTCCAAACCAAAAAGGCTTGATCCATGACAGAGGGTTGAAAGAAAAAATTAGATATAATAGGACTTGATAAAATAAATTTATTCAAGCCAAGAAATTTACGAAACTGAAACCATATTTGTAATGTATGTTTAATTATTGGATTAACAATTTGTTTACTCAATTTAGAAAGAACCAACGGAAGCGAAGTCCCTAAGATGGAAACCAATGAAAATCCTTGTGCAGAATTACATTCAAGGTTGACCCATTGTGGACTGACATTAGTATCCACATCTTGTGTCCAAAATATTAAATATCAAATATTAATTGCCCAATAATAAAATCTTAAATTTGGCAGTGCCAAGCCACTGTTCTTTTTGGATTTCTGCAAGTATTTTTTACTTAACCTAGGATTTTTATTCTGCCATATACAAGATGAAATTTTAGAGTCAGTAGTATCAAAAGAGAATTTAGGAATAAGGATTGGTACTGCTTGGAAAAGATATAAAAAATTAGGTAAAATAATCATTTAATAGCATTAATTTGACCAATCAATATAGACAGTGAGGACTATATTGTAGTGTTTGTTTGTTTGTTTTATTAGTAAGTGTTTGTTTGACCTTGACTATTAAAGGTAAAAAATTTCTGTTAAATAAATCCTTATGTTTTTCAGTAATCTTAACACCTAGATAAGTAAAATAATCCGTGACCAATCTGAATGGTAAACGTCTATAAATTGGAACTTGCATATTTAAAGGGAAAAGTTCACTCTTATTAAGATTCAGTTTATAACCAGAAAAGTTACTAAGCTGAGCGAGCAAGGATATGAAAGCAGGAATGGATTTCTCAGGATTTGAAATATATAATAACAAATCATCTGTGTATAATGATAACTTATGTATCCATTCCCGTGGGAAATGCCAAATATAGGTGAGTCATGAATAGTAATAGCTAAAGGTTCCAGGGCAATATCAAATAACAATGGGCTAAGAGGACAACCTTGCCTATTGCCACGAAACAACTGAAAAAAAAAAGATCTTATATTATTGGTAAGTACTGAAGTTGTAGGGGCATAATATATCAATTTAACCCAAGATATAAATTGCGGGCTAAAATTAAATTTCTCAAGCATACTAAATAGGTATGGCCATTCAACTCTATCGAACGCTTTCTCGGTGTCCAATGAGATGACACATTCTGGAGTTCTAGATGAGGGATTATAAACAATATTCATTAATTTCCTAATATTAAAGGACGAATAGCGGTTTTTAATAAATCTGGTCTAATCAACCGAAATAATTGGAGGCAATACATTCTCCAATCTAGTTGCCACTACTTTCGAAAAGATCTTAGAATCTATATTCAATAAGGATATAGGCCTATATTATGTGCATTCAGTGGGATCTTTATCTTTTTTAAGAATTAAGAAAATAGAGGCACCATAAAAAAGATTGTGGCAATTTACCTATAAATAATGCATCCTTAAAGATTCTACATAACCAAGGAGAAAGTATAGTAGAGAAGGATTTAAAAATTCTACTGTATAACCATCTGGGCCAGGTGCTTTACCTGAATTCATCGAATAAATAGCATATTTTATTTCTTGTTCTATAATAGGAGCATCTAATACTAAACGTTCATTAGGTGATAATTTTGGGACGTTCAATTTCCTTAAGAATTCATGCATTATAGTGGGGTCATCATGAGATTCTGATTGATATAAGGAGGTATAAAATTCTTGAAAAGATTTGTTTATCTCATCATGATCAACCATCACAGTTCTATTTCGTTTATGAATTTTAATAATCTGACATTTAACGGAAGCAGATTTCAATTGACGAGCCAATCGTTTACCAGATTTATCACCATGTATTTAAAATTGACTCCAGAATTAATTAATTGATTTTCAATCGAGGATGTTAAAAGTAAACTATGCTTCATTTGAAGTTTGACCCTTTTTTATAAAGCTCCTGACTAGGAGCAATAAAGTATATCTTGTCAATTGCTTTAATCTTATCAATCAACATACAAATCTCTTTATTAATTCGTTTTTTCAGTCCAGCAGAATATGAGATAATCTGTCCATGGATGTATGCTTTAAAAGTATCCCATAAAACCCTGCTGGAAATTTCATCTGTAGAGTTTGTTGAAAAAAATAAATCAATCTGTTCCTTAGATGAAATTCACAAAGTCTGAGTCATGTAGTAATACAGAATTGAATCGCCATTGTCCCAAACTAGAAGGCGTATCCATTAGTTTAATAGAGAGTTTCAGTGGCGCATGGTCACAGATAACAATGGAATCATAATTACAGTCAGTAACAGAGGGAATTAGATGAGAGTCAATAAAAAAAGTAGTCAATTCTAGAATAACTATGATAAACATCAGAAAAGAATGAAAACTCTTTTTCCTTTGGATGTAGAAATCTCCAAATTTCTGAAATTCCAAAATCAAGAATAAGGGAATTAATAAAGGTAGCGCAAAAGATAAAAGTTTTTAAAGAAAAGCTACCCATAATCCAAAAAATATATGATGAAAATGATCAAAAAAGGAAAGAAAAAAAACAACTGCGATTTTTTTTAGAGAAAAGGTTTAAATCATAAAACAGAGTACTAAGATACTTGTATTTCAGAAAAAAGAGAAAACAAGTGCCAGTTCATGTTATTAATTATTTTCACACATAAGCAATTAAAAATGATGCAGCAAGGAAATAAGGTCTTATGGGAAGAAGAAAGCAGGACGACATCTTAAAATGTAAAAAAAAGAGAGCGAATGTATCTCCTTTAAAAAAAAGAAATCGAACACCAATACATCTAGTAAATAGTTTCAAAAAATAAAAAAAAAAGCAGAATCCCAAAAGGGAACAGAGAAGTTAATCTAGAAATACTAAAAATACCTACAGTACAAGCCAAAAAGGAGAACCCTCACATTCTAACTGACCTGATCAGTAAGCTGGTAAATAGCTTAAAAATTTAAGTAAAAAAAAATGGAACCTAAATTAGGCCATAGTAGGGGAAGTTTGCTGGTCGAAAAATTTTTGAGCTTCATTTATTGCCTTGAAGAGACGATGGGAATTATCAGAGAGGATGATTCTCAGTCTAGCAGGGAAAAGCAGGGCTGGTTTGAGACCCATTCAAAAAAATTCTGACATCAGAGGCTTATATGCCATTTGTTCCTTCAGAACCTCAGGGCTGAAATCTTCAATGAAGCGGAATTTGAAACCTTTAAATTTGACCATGTCTTTCCGCTGAGCAAAGTGAATCAGACATTCCTTGATATGAACATAATGGAGACGAATAAATATTGGCTGTGGTCGATTAGATTTTGGACATAATGAGCGATGAACGCGGTTGATTAATGGAGGGTCATCCAGAACTTCTGTGCCAAACACATCGAATAAAAATTGAGAAAAGACCTTGATAGGATCACCCTCCTCAATGTCTTCAGGGAGCCCAATTATCCATAGATTCTGTCTTCGAGATCGATTTTTAAGGTCGGTAACTTTAAATTTATAACAATCCAGTTGTTGAGACATTGAAGCTAAATTTTGTTCCAGAGTTGCAATCTTTCGGTCTCTTTGCCGAGCACCTTCATCGAGTTCTGAAATTGTTGCTTGCTGCAGTTCAAATTCACGTTTAAGCGATCTAAAATTATCCTCGACTGTCTTTAAAACTCCTTCGAACGTGGCAAATTTTTGAGTAAGTTTCTCATATATAAGTTTCCACATTATTTCAAAAGTTAATGGAGGCTGCTTAGGTTGTTTAGAATCACCATTTTTTTCCCCATTAGAATCCGAATCTTTCCCGTTTTTTCCTTCTCGTGATCTGGTATTCATTTCCAGCGAATTAAAGCCAAAGTCCAAAAATATGCCTATAACTTAAGCCTTTTAGTGTAGGTATAAAAGAGAGTAAATAAGGGTGGCTACAGGTAATAAAAGTAAGGGGAATGGAGCGAAGCCAAATTGAACCTCACTCCATGAGCGCCACCAGGAGAACTTGAATTTACCTCTTTAAGACTGTGTTCGCATTTACCACTTTAAGAACTGTTCCAGAGTTGCCATATAGCAGTTAACTTCTGGTTAAGTTAGTCATTTGAATACTTTTCATTTTTGTTGAGCAGACTTTAATAAATGTTTATGTTTGTTTATAAAAACCTGACTCAATTCTATATTCATTGTTGCTGGACTCGTATTGTTGGGGGCTCGTCTGGATATGTTCTGTTTTTGAGCTTAAGTGCTTGTTTAATTATCAATCTGATTGGGAAAAGGGAAATACCCGATTCTTTTGTTTGACTGGTCTGTGGGTGGTATTCGGCAACGATGAATATTAATGTCTTTCTGGAATCGCGAGACCCGGAGTTATTAGTGAAGGCGAAAAAGGGTGATGGATCAGAGATTGCTAGGAGGTTGGACCTTAAAGGAATTTTGAAGGTTACAACAAAGCTAGTAATTCAGAGAAAAATCGCAGCATACTATGTAGAGTCGGGTGATTTTGGTGAAGAAGTGTTAGATATGTTTCCAATAAGTAATCTAGAGATGCAGTTAAAAATTGAACAAAATGAAGTTAGAACAATGTAAAGTGGATTTGGAACGATGTCGGTTAGAAGATGAAAATAAAAATAGAGAATTTGAAGCAAGAGAAGCAGAGAAAAAGAGGGAGTTTGAGCTAGTGATGGAGAATTTAAAGTCCGAATATCAGTCCTCTGGTTCTAGGAAACAGTTTGGTGCTAGCCGGGAAGTTATATTGGCTCCTCCATTGAATGAAACAGAAGTGGATAAATATTTCCAACATTTTGAAACTGTTGCTCTGATTTCAGAGTGGCCGAAAGAGAAATGGCTAGTGATGTTACAAAGTGTAATTAAAGGCAAGGCACAAGTTTATACAGCTTTAACTGTTGAGCAAGCACTTGATTATGATATTGTGAAGCAGCATATACTGAACGCGTATGAACTGGTTCCAGAAGCTTATAGAGAAAGATTCAGAAATTTGAAGAAATCCATGGAAAAGACTTGCATGGAATTTGCCTACGATAAAGCTGTGTGTTTTGAGAGATGGGTTTCCTCAAAAAATGTGAATGGGGAGTACAATAAATTGAAAGAGTTGATTTTAATGGAGGAATTTAAAAGGAGCATCCCTGTTGAAGTAAGGACATACTTAAATGAGAGGGACACTGCTACATTGCAGGACTCTACTAAATTAGCTGATGACTATGCTTTAATCCACAAGAGTAAATTTCATCAGGGTAGAACTTTTAAATGGAAAAATAGCACAGAGAGTCAAGGTAAACCAGAAATTAAATCAGAAGTTAGTGAGAGAGGTAAGGATGAAGTAAGACATGTGAAGGAAAGACAGTTTGGTCCTATTTGTAATTATTGTAAGAAACCTGGTCACATAAGAGCTAACTGTTTTTGACTGAAAAAGGAGGAGGAGGAGGCAGTCCGAGATGCTTGTGTGCAACATATTGAAACACCTGTAAATCCACAGGGTTCAACAAATACAAATGAAGCTTTGTCAGAGTCTGACCAAGTTAAGAAGGGATATGATCATTTTATAACCAAGGGATTTGTATCCTTGAAAGAGGGATCCACTCCGGTGCCAAAAAAAAATCCTTAGAGATACTGGAGCGTCTCAATCACTAATGTTAGACAGTATTCTAAAAGTTTAGTGATGAGTCTGACACTGGTGAGGTAAACTATATACGAGGTGTTGGGAGTGCCCTGATGCCTGTACATTTGCATAAAGTAAATTTAAATTCAGGGTTAGTTACAGGACTTGTGAAAGTAGGACTACAACCTAACTTACCCATGAATGATGTTCCTCTATTTTTAGGGAATGACTTAGCAGATAGACAAGTTTTTCCTGAAGTGCATTTGACAATAAAGTTAGAGGAACCACGGACGGATTCGAACACAGATTCCTCCTGTGTTGTAACTCGAGCTATGGCTAAAAAGTTTGATGTGCAGAATGAGGTTGTTACCCATGACTGTTCAACTTGGGATTTGAATTTTGAGGATGTGTCAGAAACTTTCTTACCTTCATTGTTTGATCAATATTCTGGTAGTAAGTCTGACCATGAAGATTTGTATTTGTCTCAGAAGGAGATGATAGCAGAGCAGAGTAGAGACCCTGAGATTATCAAATTAAAGGAACAAGCTCTCCCAGACAGTGAAATTGAGAAGGTGCCAATAGGATATTATTTTGAGAAGGGAGTATTAATGAGGAAGTTTCTCCTGCAGGTGAGGAATGGGAAGTTGTTCACCAGGTAGTAGTTCCCTAAGTTTATTGGAATGAGATTTTAACTTTGGCTCATAGTGTGCCCTTGGGTGGACATCAAGGTGTGAAGAAAACTGTGAAAAAGGTTTTTAAACATTTTTACTGGCCTGGTTTGAGAAAAGATGTGGCGACATTTTGCAGAATGTGTCATACTTGCCAAATTGTGGGTAAACCTAATCAAGTTACTCCAGTGGCCCCACTGCAACCTATTCCCACATTTGGTGAACCGTTTTCCAAAATTATTGTAGATTGCCTTGGCCCATTGCCAAAAACTAAAGCTGGCTATCAATATTTGCTGACCATCATGTGCACAGCATCTAGGTTTCCAGAGGCAATACCACTCAGGAATATAACGGCTAAACTGTAATAAAGGCTCTTATAAAATTCTTTACTTATTTTGGGTTGCCTAAGGAAATACAATCTGATCAAGCTAGTAATTTTATGTCTGGATTGTTCCAACAGATAGTTTATAAACTGGGAGCCAAGCAGATTACCTTGTCTGCATACCATCCAGAATCGCAAGGAGCCTTGGAGAGATTTCATTCTACCCTCAAAACCATGATTAGGATGTATTGTGTGGAAAATGAAAAGGATTGGAGTGAGGGCATACACTTGCTTCTATTTGCCGTATGGGAGTCAGTGCAGGAATCATTAGGTTTTAGTCCTTTTGAACTTGTGTTTGGGCATAGAGTTAGAGGACCTTTGGCCTTATTAAAAGAACAATGGATTAATAAAGAGGTACATACTAATTTGCTGGATTATGTTTTAAAATTTAAGGAAAGATTGCATAAAGCTTGTAGCTCAGCTGGGGAAATTTAAAATCGGCTCAGGGTAAAATGAAAACTTGGTATGATAAGGAAGCTGGAATGAGGTCATTTAAGCCTGGAGATAAGTTGTTGGTTCTTTTCCCATTGCAAGCAAGCCCTTTACAAGCTAAATTTCATGGTCCTTATGAGGTTTTATCTAAAGTTAATGATGTGGATTATGTGATAAAAATACCGGATTGAAGGCGGCCAACACAGCTTTGTCATATAAATTGCATTGCTTTGCATTGCATTTGTCATATAGCATTGCTGGTTAGAGCGAAGATTAACGCAATAGAAAGGAAGGACATTAGCCTGGAGGATGTGGAATCGATATGGGTAGAGCTGCATAACACTAAGGGGCAGAAAACGCTGGTGGGAGTTGTGTACAGGCCACCTAACAGTAGTAGTGAGGTTGGGGATGGCATTAAACAGGAAATTAGAAATGCGTGCAATAAAGGAACAGTAGTTATAATGGGTGACTTCAATCGACATATAGATTGGGTGAACCAAATTGGTAAGGGTGCTGAGGAAGAGGATTTCTTGGAATGTATGTGGGATGGTTTTCTGAACCAACATGTTGAGGAACCAACTAGAGAGCAGGCCATTCTAGATTGGGTATTGAGCAACGAGGAAGGGTTAGTCAGCAATCTTGTCGTGCGAGGCCCCTTGGGTAAGAGTGACCATAATATGGTGGAATTCTTCATTAAGATGGAGAGTGACATAGTTAATTCAGAAACAAAGGTTCTGAACTTAAAGAAGGGTAACTTTGAAGGTATGAGACATGAATTAGCTAGGATAGACTGGCAAATGATACTTAAAGGGTTGACGGTGGATATTGTTACGAACCCCGTAACTGGGTCACTTACCAGCAAAGATGGAGAGGTCCGTTGAAGTCTGATGATACTATTTTTAACAGTATTTATTAGTAAAAATACACAAAAATAATATCAATGCAAATATACAGATAATATATGTCGTCAATACTAAATCTAAAAGTGCGGGTATAATAATAATCAATAAGAAATAAGCTCTATCGTTGTCTAGGGGATAATGTATTGTCCAATGGAAATATAAAGTTCACTCAGTTCATGCAGGCTGCAGCCTTTGGGGACCGCTGGGTTGCAATGGTTGGAGAGAGAGATTTGGAGAAAAACTTGCCGGCTTTTCCTTTTATGATTTCGATCCGTCAGGTGTCTCTTTTTTCATGGCCGTTCAATTGTGACCTCTCCTTTAGCTAAACCATTCTTCCATGGTGAGCCCGCCACCCTGGCAAGGGAGGACGCACACGAGCCCCCACCGGCTGTCGCTATTAAACGCTGTCACTGAATCTCTAGCGTTTCTCCTGGTGCGTCTAAAGGGGTTGTTCCCCAGACCCTCTTTTATCCTTACTCACGGGGTCTCAGATGTCAATCAGGTTGGGATGATGCAATCCCTCAACCAGACCACTCTGGTTGTCCCCTGAGGGGTTTCAATGACTAGTACAGTACTCAATACACAATTCCTTCTCCAAGAGACAATGGCCGTTATCAGCGGTTCTGTTTTGCTGAGGTCAGGACACATTCCAAACCTTGTGGATTCTGGGCGTCTCTCTCTCATTTCCTGGGTCCCAGACCCGAATTAATAGCGATCTTGCGATTCTCAAAAAGGAGGGGGCGACTTTGTACCCATCGGCCCCTCAGAGTTGCGTCACATTCGTAACAATATGCAATGGCAAGCATTTAAAGATCGCATGGATGAACTACAACAATTGTTCATCCCAGTTTGGCAAAAGAATAAACCAGGAAAGGTAGTGCACCCATGGCTGACAAGGGAAATTAGGGATAGTATCAAGTCCAAAGAAGAAACATATAAATTAGCAAAAAGAAGCGGCACACCTGAGGACTGGGAGAAATTCAGAGACTAGCAGAGGAGGACAAAGGGCTTAATTAGGAAAGGGAAAAAAGATTATGAGAGAAAGCTGGCAGGGAACATAAAAACTGACTGTAAAAGCTTTTATAGATTACGTGAAAAGAAAAAGATTGGTCAAGACAAATGTAGGTCCTTTACAGTCAGAAACAGGTGAATTGATCATAAGGAACAAAGACATGGCAGACCAATTGAAAAACTATTTTGGTTCTGTCTTCACTAAGGAGGACATTAATAATCTTCCAGAAATAGTAAGGGACCGGGGGTCTAGTGAGATGGAGGAACTGAGGGAAATACATGTTAGTAGGGAAGTGGTGTTAGGTAAATTGAAGGGATTACAGGCAGATAAATCCCCAGGGCCAGATGGTCTGCATCCCAGAGTGCTTAAGGAAGTAGCCCAAGAAATAGTGGATGCATTAGTGATAATTTTTCAAAACTCCTTAGATTCTGGGTTAGTTCCTGAGGATTGGAGGGTGGCTAGTGTAACCCCTATGAGGGAGAGAGAAACCGGGGAATTATAGACCAGTTAGCCTGACATCGATGGTGGGGAAAATGCTAGAGTCGGTTATCAAAGATGTGATAACAGCACATTTGGAAAGAGGTGAAATCATCGGACAAAGTCAGCATGGATTTGTGAAAGGAAAATCATGTCTGATGAATCTTATAGAATTTTTTGAAGATGTAACTAGTAGAGTGGATAGGGGAGAGCCAGTGGATGTGGTATATTTAGATTTTCAAAAGGCTTTTGACAAGGTCCCACACAGGAGATTAGTGTGAAAACTTAAAGAACACAGTATTGGGGGTATGGTATTGATGTGGATAGAGAATTGGTTGGCAGACATGAAGCAAAGAGTGGGAGTAAACGGGACCTTTTCAGAATGGCAGGCAGTGACTAGTGGGGTACCGCAAGGCTCAGTGCTGGGACCCCAGTTGTTTACAATATATATTAATGATTTAGACGAAGGAATTAAATGCAGCATCTCCAAGTTTGCGGATGACACGAAGCTGGGTGGCAGTGTTAGCTGTGAGGAGGATGCTAAGAGGATGCAGGGTGACTTGGATAGGTTAGGTGAGTGGGCAAATTCATGGCAGATGCAATTTAATGTGGATAAATGTGAGGTTATTCACTTTGGTTGCAAGAACAGGAAAACAGGTTATTATCTGAACCTGTTAGGAAAAGGGGAGATGCAATGAGACCTGGGTGTCATTGTACACCAGTCATTGAAGGTGGGCATGCAGGTACAGCAGGCGGTGAAAAAGGCAAATGGTATGTTGGCATTCATAGCAAAAGGATTTGAGTACAGGAGCAGGGAAGTTCTACTGCAGTTGTACAAGGCCTTGGTGAGACTGCACCTAGAATATTGTGTGTAGTTTTGGTCCCCTAGTCTGAGGAAAGACATTCTTGCCATAGAGGGAGTACAAAGTAGGTTCACCAGATTGATTCCTGGGATGGCAGGACTTTCATATGAAGAAAGACTGGGTCAACTAGGCTTATACTCACTGGAATTCAGAACATTGAGGGGGGATCTTATTGAAATGTATAAAATTCTAAAGGGATTTTAAATCCTCGGAGCCTTTCTCTAAAGCTCTTATCCCTTATTGATATTCTCTTGTTTTAGATGCGTCAGCTAGGGCAAGATGTTTTCTACTATTCTATCAATGTTTCTCATAATTTTATATGCCTCTATCAGATCATCTCTGAGCCTTTTCTGCTCCAAGGAAAATATAACCAAAGAAACTCTTTTTATAACATTAAAAGTAACCTGGGGGGGCTACCATTGACCAGAAGCAAAACTGTAGCAATATGGCTGTAAGAGCATGTCCGGGTTAGGAAACTTACATTGAGCAACCAACCTCCTAATTCCTCAAAGCATGTCCACCATCTAAAAGGCTTATTTCAGGGGTTATTTGGATTAGTGTACTTCAAAAACACTGAAAAATCTCAACACCATATAGGACATAACAGCCCTCCTTAATATACACCCCACCCACATATGGCCCTTGTGGCTAAAGGGATCAGGGGGTATGGAGAGAAAGCAGGTATAGGGTTCTGAGTTGGATAATCAGCCATGATCATACTGAATGGCGGTGCAGGTTCGAAGGGACAAATGGCCTACTCCTGCACCTATTTTCTATGTTTCTATGTTTCTAAATATGATAAAACCATATTTTGAGAAACAGTCTGCTACTAAAACTGTTGTGGTCAATAATAATGAGTCTGATCTCACTAGGAAATTAATGGATGATTCATCTGAAACTCATTCTAAACCCAATATTATCTCTGCCAGATTACCAAACTCAACAATTCTGGAAAATATTGATGAGAAATTAGCTCATTTCCAGCCAGAACAAAAGCAGCAGATGAAGCAATTAATTTTGAAATATAGGGATTTATTTCCAGACGTTCCTAAGAGAACCAGAGTAGCTTCACATGATGTAGATGTTGGAGATGCCAAACCCATAAAGCAACATCCATATCGGATGAACATGGAAAGGTGTGAACTTGCTGAGAAAGAAATTAAGTATATGTTAGAGAATAATATTATTAGACCTTCTAATTCAAATTGGAGTTCACCTTGTGTTATGGTGCCTAAGTCAGACGGTAGTATTTGGTTTTGTACTTACTACAGGAAAGTGAATGCTGTAACAAAAACAGATACGTATCCAATCCCTAAAGTGGATGATTGTGTGGATAAAGTCGGAAAAGCAAAGTTCCTTACAAAGATTGATTTGCTAAAAGGGTATTGGTGTGTTCCATTGACGGATAGAGGTAGAGAGATTTCTGCATTTGTAACCCCATCTGGATGATATGAATATAATGTTCTTCCTTTCGGGATGAAGAATGCCCCAGGTACTTTCTAGCGGATGATTAATTCTGTGATTCATGGGTTAAATGATACAGATGCCTATATTGATGATTTAGTTACAGGAAATGATACTTGGGAAGCAGACATTACTGCAGTGGAGAAACTATTTGAAAGGCTTTCAAAAGCTAACTTAACCATTAACTTAGCTAAAAGTGAATTTGGTCATGCCACTGTGACTTACCTTGGTTATGTTGTGGGTCAAGGTAAATTAGCTCCTATTCAGGCAAAAGTTTGGGTAATTTTAGAGGTACCCACTCCAAATGGTAAAAAGACTCGGTAGGATATCACTGAAAATTTGTAAGAATTTTGCTGACATTGCATTTCCATTAACTAAACTCTTGAAGATAAATGAAAAGTTTGTGTGGACAGTGCTTTGACAGGAGGTATATGATAAATTGAAAACTATGCTATGTCATTCAGGGCACCTGACTTTGAAAAACCATTTTCATTAGCTGTAGATGCTAGTGATGAGGCTGCAGGAGCAGTATTACTTCAAAGGAATGAAGGTGACGAGGTTGATCATCCAGTAGCTTACTTTTCTGAGAAATTTAATGAGCATCAAAGAAACTATTCAACTATAGAAAAGGAATTGTTATCCCTTGTTTTGGCTTTACAACATTTTGATGTGTATGTTGGTACAACTCAGAAACCACTCATAGCTTACACCGATCATAATCCATTAGTGTTTTTGAGTAAAATGAAAAACAAAAATAGGAAGTTACTAAATTGGAGTTTGATGTTACAGGAGTATAATATTTTGATAACTTGTATTAAAAGCAAAGATAATGTGATTACTGATTGTTTATCTAGATGTTGAACGTACAATGTAATTTTTTTATGCAGTGGTATTTTAACATTTGTAATACTCCTACTATATATTAGTTTGTAAGGTGCTGTATAATACTGTGTATATTGTGTATGTTGTAGATTTTATACATTTGTATTTTTTTTCTAAATAGTTAGTTGTTAAAATTTAGTTATTGACAGACCAAATTTTTTTTTTGGAGGGAGGTGTTACATACTCCGTGGGATCTTGTGACTGTCTTATGACCATAATGTAATTGAGTATCTTGTGAGCATGATGTAATGGTCTTGTGATGGTAGGGTGATGTAATTTTCCCACCAGTGTGAGGTCATGTGATGACATGTTCTCAACAGGTATATAATGGGAAACCCCTGTTGTTATGCAGTTGATTCGTCATTTAATTCATCAGTTACTCCGTTATGCTGCGTATTTGTCTCATGACGCAGCTTTTTTTAAAGTGGAGTTTTACTTTCTATTGTAAGGTACAGAATTGTTGTGCCTGCAGTTTCACCAACCGCAGCCAGTTTTGTTTGATGTACCTTTGATTTAATTTTAAAGTCCAAGTATTGGAGAGTGAAGACCTTACTAAAGTATGGGGACTTGAAGGATCGAGTAAAGTTGGTGTCATTCGGCGGTTTAATACAAGATCAACCTTGTTGAATCTTCGTTCAGAAAATAGTGACCTGCATCTGAGATAACCCCTGCCTGTAAGAGCAGAAAGGGTTGTGCAGTGTTCATTCGCCAAGGGAAAGATCAGTTCCTTTAAGCCGCTTTTATTTCCTTCATCATGAATCCTTTGGGCAAGGCACCTCTCAACTATGATCAGCAGATTCATTATTTTCTTCGGAGAAATTGTCTCTCCTTACTGATAAATCACTTGGAATTTTGACTTTACCACTTTAAGACTGTGTTCGCATTTACCAGTTTAAGACTGTATTCGAATTTACCACGTTAAGAACTGTTCCAGAGTTGCTATATAGCAGTTAATTTCCAGTTAAGTTAGTCATTTGAATACTTTTCATTTTTGTTGAGCAGAGTTTAATAAATGTTTATGTTTGTTTATAAAAACCTGACTCAATTCTATATTCATTATTGCTGGACTTGTAACAATTGTCTATCAGTTCAATACATTCTTTTACAATTCATCAGTGGATTAGAAACTTTAAATTCCTCAGTGTTATCATTTCAGAGGACCTGTCGTGGGCCTAGCGTGAAAGTTCAATTACGAAGAAAACATGGCAACACCTCTGCTTAGGAGTTTGCAAAGATTCGTCATGACA
The DNA here is from genome assembly GCF_048418815.1 of Hemitrygon akajei. NCBI lineage: Eukaryota > Metazoa > Chordata > Chondrichthyes > Myliobatiformes > Dasyatidae > Hemitrygon > Hemitrygon akajei. The sequence continues at coordinate 1,899,401 of NC_133141.1, read as the reverse complement.
TCTAAAACTTTGACAAACATCTATAGATGTGCGGTGGAGAGTCTATTGACTGGTTGTATCACAGCCTGGTATGGAAACACCAATGCCCTTGAATGGAAAATCTGATAAAAAGTAATGGATACAGGTAAAGTCCTCGCAACCATTGAGCACATCTACATGGAGCGTTGTCACAGGAAAGCAACATCCATCATCAGGGACTCCCACCACCCAGGCCATGCTCTCTTCTCACTGCTGCCATCAGGATGAAGGTACAGGAGCCTCAGGATTCATACCACCAGGTTCAGGAGCAGTTATTACCCCTGAACCATCAGGTTCTTGAACCAAAGGGAATACTTCACTTAACTTCACTTGCCCCATCTTTGAAATGTTCCTACAGCTAATGGACTCACTTTCAAGGAGTCTTCACCTCATGTTCTTGGTGTTTATGCCTATTTATTTATTATCATACATTTTTTATTTTGTGTTTGCACAGTTTGTTGTCTTTTGCACACTGGTTGCTTGTCTGCCCTGTTGGGTGTGGTCTTTCATTGATTCTTTGAATTTACTGAGTATGCCCATAAGAAAATGAATCCCTGGGTTGTATATGGTGACATATATTTACTTTGATAATAAATTTACTTTGAATTTTGAACTTTGTACACTCAGTGGCCACTTTATTAGGTACACCTGCTCATCAATGCAAATATCTAATCAGCCAATTATGTGGCAAAAACTCAATACATAACAGCATGCAGACTTGGTTAAGAGGTTCAGTTGTTGTTCAGAGCTAACTTCAGAATGGGGAAGAAATGTGATCTAAGTGACTTTGAATGTGGAATGATTGTTGGTGGCTGTTGGGGAGATTTGTGTATCTCAGAAATTGCTGATCTCATGGGATTTTCATGCACAACAGTCTCTAGAATTTATAGAGAATGGTTCGAGAAACAAAAATCATCCAGTGAGCCTCAGTTGTATGGGTGAAAATGGCTTGTTAATGAGAGAGGTCAGAGGACACTGGCCAGACTGGTTCAAGCTGACAGGAAGGCGACAGTAACTCAGATAAACACACGTTACAACAATGATGTGCAGTAGAGCATCTCTCAATGCAGAACACATTGAATCTTGAAGTGTATGGGCTACAGCAGCAGAAATCCAAAAACATGCAGAAATATGCCATTGGCATCTTTATTAGGTACTCCTTGTACCTACTAAAGTGACCACTAAGTGTATTTTCTACTTTAAAAATGCTCTCATGAAGTATTTGAGAGACCATTACATTACACCATTACATTCAGTGTCTCATGGTAGCAAGACTGTGGCCTTTCCCCACAAAACTTTTGGAATGGATGTGTTGAGCATTAATGTGTCTCTCAGCACCCACTCCTGCATCTTTGAATGTGCCATTTGGCAACATTCACTTACATACATCTCCACACTAGAAGACCCAGTGAGACTCGGGTATCTTTCATGGAGTCCTTCAACCAGCAGTGATGTTTTCCTTCATGTTTGCTCCTCAGTCAGTCTATAGTTTTCAGAGCTACTTCTGGTTGTTGATGAATGTTTCTTGCTGTATTGGAAAACAATGTATTTTTCCAGTACTGCTTTAAGAAACAGCATCTTTGGTCACAGTTGCAATTTGGTGGAATAATTCCAACATAAAACCCAATAATACTTTTATTCATTTATCCAAATGGTTACAGCATTCCAAGCATAATCCCTTGAAAGATATGTTTTGATTGTGTGTTGAGAAACTAAGTGCAAGTGTGTATATTTCCTAAACACCAGAAGGGATCATTTTATGTTCCTAGTCTATTGCTGGTGTGAATCACCAGTCTAACCTTCACTTTTATTCTTTGTCCCTTGTTTAATTTTGCAAAGTCATTTCAGACTTGAATTCAAATTTTGGCTCTGGCAAAAGCAGAACTATTAGAAAAAGCATGTATCATATTTGAAGTAAGACGTAATCTTGTTTTAGCTTTAGGCGCACCGTTAAAAAGCCCTATACATAACTTAGAGATCATAGGAACAAGAACAAAATTATTGTTTTTTTTTGCTATATTTCAGAAGGGAAAAAGTGCTGAGGATTAAAACTGGAACAATGGACATGCACAAATCAATTTTTGTTTATTTGTCCATATTACAAAAACAAAGCAAGTGTCTTTTATTGGCAAATAACTAGTAAGAGGAATGCTGGGGCCAATTGATGAATAATATATTCAATCTGAAGAATATATAGAAAAATAGATCCTGGTTGTCTTTTTCTCTGATGTTTATGTGTATAAATATGAAAGTGACAGAATGTGAGAAAGGAGGGCTTCATAGGTGGAGGTGCAGAGTGTACCTCAGGAGGCAGAATCCATACAGCACATGACTAGAGTATACTGTCCAACTGTAGCTACTAGACCAATGAGTGATGTGGATGTCCCAAAGAGTGTCAGAAAAGATTTGTTGGAGTTAATCCAGGCATGGGTGATGTTTAGCCACATTATGGATGGAGATGTCGAGAATATTCGCTTTGGAGCAAAGAGTTTGAGAAATGATAATGGGTTTAAATGAGGTGAAGAAGAAATATTTCCATTAGCATATTATATAAAGACAAGAGAACAGCAATGATGTCAATGAAGTGATAGCCTCTGGTTGCCTTCAATGCAACCATAATGGTTTTGCTTCCTCATCTCCAACTTTCTCTGAGCATTGACTTGTTCATTGGCAGTGATCACACAGAAACTAAACATTGTAATGTGGAATTCTCTGCCCAGGGAAGCAACTGAGACTTCTTCACTAAATATATTAAAGATACAGTTAAATAGATTTTTACATAGTAAGGGAATTAAGGGTTATGGGGAAAAGGCAGATAGATGGAGCTGAGTTTATGGACAGATCAGCCATGATCTTATTGAATGGTGGGGCAGGTTCGATGGGCCGGATGGCCTACTCCTGCTCCTATTTCTTATGTTCTTATGTTATGTTCATCAAACTGAACCATTATATGTTGATCCAGCAGAAGATACTTAGTTCCTTAAATATATACTCTTACCATTCTCCTCTTCGGTCAGATCCTAACACGCTCCAACTCACCATCATGATTCTTTATTGCTATAGTTGAAGTTTCTTAATAATGCCAGGTTTGATTTTATTAACTGAACCTTCGGTCTTTAAGAAAGAGAATTTAAGATTCCCAATGACCTAAATCTTATGACCCATTCCTTACTGGCCTCCCTCTGAAGTACATAGTTTCTACCTATTAACTTAAAAAATGTCAATTAGATCACTCTAAGTTTCTGAATTTGAATGTACACAATTCTGTTCTTTATAACCACTGAAAAAACACCTCTTTTAGTGCTAATTTTATTCCTATGAATCCAAACTTGGAGGCCAATGTTTTCCTGCAGTGAAGTGCCTAGAGGTGCATCCATTACCCTAAACTACACCTGAATGGGGCTTCCACCCCCACTAGCCCAATATGTTTCATAGCTTTACATAAAATAAAGTTAACATCTTCTTACAACAATGATTGTTTCAATTATATTTGCAACTGTTCATTGATTTATGCACACAAACCCTTAAGTCACAGTTTCTTGAAAGTATAGAAGTATAGAAAATGGACGGACCAGTAGGTTAAACTCATACACCTCGTTGAATCTTCCCTGTAATGCAATAATGTCTGATCATTCATTTCAATATTATTTCCCATCTTCTCCCCTTATTTTCCTTTGGCTGCTGGCATTAAGAAATAAATCAACCTCCTTCTTTTATATATTTAACAATTTGATTCCGTTGTTTTCTGTGGTAGATAACTCCAAGGTTTACCATCCTCTGGGTGAAGAAATTTCTCCTGATTGTAGTCCTAAAAAGCAGATTCCATATCCTGGTCTCTCCAGACATCAAGAACATCATCTCTATATCTAGTCTGGTTACAATCCTTTCCAAATATCCTGTTATTCCATCTTTTATAATTAGTCCTACCATTTCTCTCACCACTGCTTTAGAGTCTTCATTTGTTTTCAATAACCTTTTCCTTTTAGCATGTTCATAGAAGCTTTTATAGTCTGTATTTATATTGTTTCCAAGCTTATGCTCTTATTTCATCTTCCCTCTCAATCTCTTTCTTTGCTGAACACGAAATTAATCACAGTTCTTAAATAGGATGCTTTTTTCGCAGGTAATTTTATATACCTCCACTTTAGATCTAATACTATACCTAATTCTGCTCATAAGCAAAGGGTAAGCCTTCTTGGCAGATTTGTTTTTCTGGCAGACAAGAAAATATTGTTATAATTTATACTGACCTTTTTCACTTTAATCTATTTATAAATTTCTTAATCTGTCATGACCAATTTGTGCATCATGCTCTGGTCAAAGTAAATGTTATTATCAGCATGTACCATATAGCATACATTATAATAAGGGACTACTTTATGTTTTAGTCACATGTCGTTGCATGCGCTATTAGGCGCACATTAATCTGTATGTGTGTGTCAAGTTTGTACTCAACCAGTAAAGAACCATGAAACTTAATTCCCATCTCCAGCGTTTTTATTAATAACATAGTTGTGTAAACAGGCCACATACACAACAAATTGACGACAAGCATTATGAACCCACAGCTTATTGGAATGCCATGTTTTAGTTGATAACGACACTCGGAGGAGAAGAGAGAAGGGAGATGAAGAGGTGTGACATACGCATCTAGACAGAATGCGCTCGTTGCACTAGCAAAAAGGACACGTGAGTCAAGTGGAACGTGCAGTGACTGTAAGGAGCTAGCTAAAAAGAAAGCAAGGAAAAACGGGACTAAATTAATATAACAAAGATGGCGATGATTGGAACCATTACATCATTTGATAGTAGCATTGAAAACTGGGTAACTTACATTGAAAGAGTTGAGTTATATAGTGATGCTAATGGTGTTAATGATGAAAAGAAAGCCAGCGTCTTACTCAGGCTGCATTCACACTAGACTGGATAAATCCGTAACCGAAGCTTTTTCTCTTTGTTTTGACCCTCCGTCCACACTGAAGCAGTGTTCTCCCCTCCAAAAACGGAGCTTTTCTAAAACGCTCTACACAGTGTGTAAATCTGAAAATGCCGATTGAGTGGTGTAGTGTGTACGGGGTAACCAAAGCTTTTTAAAAATGCTGTCATGACATGCCAGAACAGATGGTAGCGGCAGCGCAGCACTTCATTGTTTTCTTGAACGCAACCTCCAACACCACAACAACAATGGCGGATGGCTTCAGGAGACTGTCCCTGAGCAGAATGTTACTGCAGCATTGCAGTATAACCGAGAATTTCAACCCCCCACACAACCTAATAACTTCAGAGCAAACGGCAATGAGACTGAAGCCAGAGTTAGAAATATACTCACCAAATAATTTGACCCATAACCTACTGAATAAATAAGTATACTCACTTTGCCCTGTTCTCTGTCCTTGCTTGTCTGAAGGTGGTTTACCTATTTATGCAAGTACTTTTCTGACAATAGATGTGTAACATTGTATGGAAATACAAGATAATACAGATGCAGACATGTTTTATACATTTAAGAAGGTGCTTTGTTAATGTATTGCTTGTGCAAACATTCAATAGATGCAATTGTCACTACTTCCAAAATAACATTTTTAAGTAGTAGCTTGTGTTTTTTTTGTGTAACTTATTTTTTATTGAAAGTTCATCAAACAAACATTTCCATAACATGTATTTTAGACATTGTACATGTATATCATATAATCATATATATCACTAATCTCCACAAAGTATTTATCTGGGGTATACACTTATAGAAAAGAGTGGAAAGAAAAAACAAGCAAAAGGAAAGAACTATGTACAAGTAGGGAGTGATCTTTGTTTTTACAACAGATTCATTGATTTGTGAGAATAAAATCAGGCCTATGAGGCATTATGTAGTTAAACCATGTTTCCCAGTATGAATCAAATTGTTTCAGCTTATGATTAACAGATGTTGTTATCTTCTCCATTTTGTAAATGTCCATTGTAATTTCCATCCATGGATTTAAAGTTGGGCTCTCCTGTGATAACCATTTCCTAGTAAGAGTCTTTTTACCAGCCACCAACAGGATATTCATTAAATATTTATCTCTTTTCAACCATTCTTGAGGTATATATCCAAAATATATGGTCTTACTCTCTAAGGGTATTTCACATTTAAAGATGTCTTGTAGGGCATTGTGTATCCCCCTCCAATAGTTTTTGATAACAGGGCAGTCCCAAAAAATATGATAATGATTTGCATTTTGATTTCCACAATTTCTCCAGCAAACAGGGAGGTTACTATCATAATGGGATTTCTGAGAGGGTATAATAAAATATCTTATCAAGTTTTTCCATTCAAACTCCCTCCATTTCTGTGAACTGGTACACTTCCATTGATATCTCCATATTGTTGTCCATTCTTCCTCAGATATAATTATCCCTCCTTCCTTCTCCCATTTTGTTTTAATGTATGAAGTCCAATGTGTTTTAAGATTTGACAACCCCTTATACATGCTTGAAATGATTCTACTACCATTATCTGAATTATGTGCTTTTCTAAATGGCTCTATCAAACATGTACTTGCCTTGGATACATTTTTAACCGTCCTATTAACATATTGTTGCATCTGTAAATACCGATAAAAGTCTTGTTTTACTAATAAGTGTTTCTTTTTAAGCATTTCAAAACTGAACAGTGTTACTTCTTTCATTATGTTGCAAAGAACTGTTATTCCTTTAGCTGTCCAGTCCTTAAATCTAGCATCCAATTTATTTGGTGTAAAATCAGAGTCATATGCACACCATTTAAGAATTGCAATATCTCCCTCTAGATTATATTCTTTTATGGTAGTTTTCCATCTTTTAAGAGTCAAATTCACCCATGGTTTATCAATAGTATTTATGTACCTTTGCAGGTTGTTATCAGCCAAAATTGCTTGTGTGGGGATGGGAAGTACCCGCTCTTCAATGTTTTTCCATTGAGCACCAACATATCACAGCTCTCAACTGTGCTGCAAAATAATAATCTCTAAGAGAAGGTAAGCCCCATCCCCCCTTTTCCTTTGCTAATTGCAAAGTTTTGAGACAAACTCTAGGCCTTTTACCCTGCCAAATATACCTTGATAGCATCTTGTCCTATTCATTGAATTGATTTTGATTACTCTCTATTGGTAGGGTCTGAAAGAGATATAACAGTCTGGGCAGTATATTCATTTTAATAGACTCAATCCTTGAACTGAGACTGAAAAAAAGGAATCAGGTTCCATCTTGCCACATCTTCCTTAATTTTTTTATATAAAGGCTGATACTTACATTCTGATAATTTTGCCAAATCTTTTGGCATAATGATGCCCAAATATTTGAAAGACTCTGTGGGCCGTGCCCAGGGGTATCGACTTTCAATTTGTCTTGGTGGGCTATAGTAATATGAAAGTAATTGGGTTTTGTCTATGTTGATCTTGTATCCTGTTAATTGACCATATTGTTCAAAGGATTGCATCAATTTAGGCAAAGAGTATGTTGGTTGCCCTAGGTAGATCAAAATGTCATCCACATAACAAGCCAATTTATGATCTCTTTTAATAGTAATTCCCCTGATACCTTCATGTTGTCTGATGTATTGAGCTAATGGTTCCAGATATAACGCCAAGAGTAGTGGTGACCATGCACAACCCTGTCTCGTGCCCCTTTCTGGGGTAAGGCTATTTGATAAATATCCAATGATTTTAATCCTAGCAGTAGGATTGTCGTAGTGTCTGTATAGTTTTAATAATTATGTCTTGGAAACCAAATCTATGTAAAACTCTGTAAAGAAAATTCCAATTAACCAAATCAAATGCTTTTTCAGCGCCCACGCTGATCACTATTGCTTCGATTTTATTTTTTTGTATATGATCCATAATGTGAAGTGTCCTTCGTATATTGTCTTGAGTCTGGCGTTGTCGTATAAAACTTGTCTGATCGTTATGTATCAGTATGGGTAGAAACTCCTCTAATCGTTTGGCCATGATGGAGGTAAATAACCTATAATCTACATTAAGAACAGATATTGGTCTAAATGACCCGCATTCCATTTTATCCTTGCCTTCTTTTGGTATAGCTGAGATTATCGCTTCCTTCCAACTGGGTGGCATTTGTGCCTTTTTTAGAGCCCAGTTCAGTGTGGGGAGTAAAACAGGAATTAACTCATTTTTAAATTCTTTGTACCACTCTGCTGTATACCCATCTGATCCTGGTGAGTTGCTTAATTTAAGCCTACTAATTGCAGCTTTAAATTCAACTTCAGTTATGTCAGCAGTCATCGTTCTATTTTGTTCTTCGCTTAAAGTGGGTAACTCTAGAGAATTCAAGAAGGTGTCAATTTGGGTTATGCTTCCCCCTGGAACTTCGGAATATAGCGTTTCATAAAACACTTCAAAAGCTTCTTGAATTTCACTTAGCTTATTTTTTATCATTTTTGTTCTTGGGTCCCTAATTATATGAATTGTATTTTCTGCTATCTTTTTTTTCAGTTTCCACGCCAGTATTTTCATAGATTTCGATCCAATTTCATAATGTCTCTGTTTCAGAAACATTAAGTTTTTCCTGATTTCTTGCGTAGCCAAATTATTTATTTCATTCCTAATTCTAATTTCCCCTAATGTATCCTGTGCCAAATTCAATTTGTGTTTTTTCTCTAGTTCCTTCAGCCTATTTTGTAATTTCTCGAATGTTTTATTCCTTTTTTTTCTTATATGAAGATATCGCTATAATTTTCCCTCTTAAGACCGCCTTCAGAGTATCCCATAAAATGGGAGGTGAAACCTCTCCATTATCTTTAAATTCTAAGTAGAGACAAATTTCTTTTTAAATTTGTTCCTTAAAGTACGGATCATTGAGTAGACTTGAATTTAGTTTCCAAATAGTATTCTTTGGTTGTAGGTCAATATCAACAGATAAATATATAGGTGCATGGTCACTTACATCTATTGTCCCAATTCCACAGGTGTTTATTTTGTCTTTGTCTTTTCCAAATGTTATGAAATAGTCTATTCTTGTATATACAGAATGGGGAGCAGAATAATGAGTGTAATCCCTTCTGTCAGGGAAAAGGTCCCTCCATATATCAATTAAACCAACATCCTCAAAAAGTATATTAACTTTCTTATGTAAAGATTTTGTTTCATAGGTTTTTCTATTGGAAGAGTCTAAGTTTGGTTGTAATTGTAAATTTAAGTCTCCCCCACATATCAGGAGACCTTCTGTTTCCGTTACAATAATATCAGTAATTTTCTGAAAGAAACCAATATCACTTCCCGGGGGTGCGTATATATTCAATAGAGTAACTGAATTGCCGTCTATATTCCCCCTTACCAGAATATATCTGCCCTCTTTATATCCCATTTCAAATACTTTTTCAAAATTTAGCTTACTTGAGATAAGAATAGCAACTCCTCTCCTATGTCCTGATTTATATGAGGAGAAAACAGGGTAGTAGCTTATGTTTGTCATAGACATGAAAATGTTAAGGCCAAAAAAGGAAAATTACAATTTTACTCAGGTAAAAATAAAATAACTTTTGCCCAGTAACTTGTTTTATTGCACGTTAAATACAGCAAAATAATACAGAAAAACATGGCAAAAGTAAAGGCAAACAAATGAGCTAACAACAAATTTCACTTTTGCCCAGTAACAAGCCTTATTGCATTTAGTTGTAGCTGTCATCCCATTCATCGGTGGCTGTAGGAAATGTTTCCAGGGTGACTCCTCTGTGGGAGTGGGGAAGATGTTGGTCGGGCCACGCGAGGGTCTGTGTGTCCATATGTGTAGCTATTGTAGTGGCTGTGAGGCTGGTATTGTGGCGGTGAAAAAAACTGGGGGGGGGGGAGCCATCATATTCCTCATCATTGTAAATCCCTCTGCAACAGAGTTAGTCAGTTTATCAATGTTCGTCGTCAGCTGGGTCATACTGTCTGTGAACTCCCTGTTGGTTGCCTCCATGTGCTCCAGTATTTGTTTTTTTTTTGGTTTTAAGTCCTCCTATGCAAGAGCCAACAGCTGTCCATCGTTTGGCAATTTCCTTTTAAGTTTTTCTAGTCTGTAACTGCATAAACGCGCACTTTCACAGTGAGATTCGACACCAAACATGTTGCTTGTTTTTTGTAGATGTGTCCTGCATGTGCCCAGTAGGAGGACATTCACCCAAATACCTGTTTTAATGTGGACGGAGATATTTTCAAAAACGCCTGGTTTGGACGCTTATCGTTTTTACGTGAAACCGGCATTTTCAAAATTATCCGGTCTAGTGTGGACGTAGCCTCAGTGTTATGGGAGCAAAAACATATGGGCTGCTACTGAGCTTGTTAACCCCTGAAAAGCCAGCTGACAAAACGTTCAAGCAAATAGTAGACACTCTCCAACAGCATTTAAACCCCAAACCACTGGTCATTGCTGAAAGATTTAAATGTCACAAACGGAATCAGAGCAAAAATAAAAGCATTTCTGAATATTGTGCTGGATTGCACAAATTATCAGAACATTGTCAATTCGGAGCTGGTCTATCGGACACAGTGAGGGACAGGTTAGTGTGTCGCATGCACTGTGAAACCGCACTGAAGAAGCTCCTGTGTGAAAAAGACCTTACATTAGAGAAGGCGCTGAACATTGCAGTATCATTGGAAATAGTAGTACGGGGTGCTTCAGAGATACAACAAAAATCTCTGGAATATGCTACAAATAAAATGTCACTGAACAGAAATGAAGGAAAGAAATGTTACTGTTGTGGGAACATGTCACATGACCCTGAAGACTGTTGGTTTAAAGACAAAGGTTGCAGAAACTGGGGCAAACAGGGCCACATTGGCAGAGTATGCAAAACTAATAAACAGCAGAAAAAGGACAAAATACAGAGAAACAAGAAACCCCAGAAAGGAAAATACAACAATGTACACAAAATGAAAGAAAGCAGTTCTGATGAAAACAACTCAGACGTAAGTGAATTGTCTTGTCTGCAACTTCACAGCATGAAAGAGACAGATGATCAAAGAGTAATGTGGATCACTCCACAAGTGGCAGGTGTGAGACTGAAAATGGAGTTGGAAACAGGCTCAGCTTTAACAGTGATCTCTGTACATGACTACAAATGACTGTTTTCTCACATACCTCTGAAACGAACTAAACTGCTGCTAAAGATTTACACAGGATAGATAGTGCATCCTAAAGGTAAAATTAAAGTGACAGTGACCTATGGAGACAAAACACAGCAGCTGAACCTCTGTGTACTGAATAATGGAGGACCGCTGTTGCTGGGATATGAATGGCTCAGGAAAATCCAGTTGGATTGACACACCATCTAGACACTAGATGTGTCAGCAAAGGAGGGAAGCAAGGCTACATCTGAGAGACTGTCACAAATACTTGCTGACTCTGAGGAAGTGTTCATGAAAGGAACAGGAAAACTTCAGGGCATGAAGGCAAAGATTGAGATCGAGGAAAATGCATGTCCAAAATTTCACAAAGCCAGGCCAGTGCCATATGCAATTGGTCCTACAGTGGAGGCTGAGCTGAAAAATCTGGAGCAGACTGGAGTCCTGTCAAAGGTGGATTGGAGTGAATGGGCCACGACTATTGTTCCAGTGATGAAGAGAACCTCCAGCACAAAACCAGGAAAACCAAGCAAGGTGTGCATATGTGGAGACTTTAAAGTGACTATCAACCCAGTTCTTTGAACTGCACAGTATCCTCTACCTTGTATTGAGGACATCTTTGCTTCCCTGTCAGGAAGGGAACATTTCACAAAAATTGATTTGGCCGAGGCTTATCTCCAAATGGAAATCGATGAAGCGTCCAAGAAATACCTGACAATAAATACACACAAAGGACTTTACCAGTACAACAGGTTGGTGTTTGGGATAGCATCAGCTCCTGCAATCTGGCAAAGGGCATTGGACCAGGTCCTGCTGGGGATTCCAGGGACTCGGTGTTACCTGGATGACATCATTGTCACCGGCAAAGATGACAACGAACATCTTTCTAACCTTGAACAAGTGCTCACCAGGTTACGAGAATATGGGCTCAGAGCTAATTGACAGAAATGTGAGTTTTTCAAAAAGGAAATCTCATACTGTGGGCATGTGATCAACAAGGATGGCTTACACATGTCTCAAGACACGATAGAAATGGTGCTTAAGGCACCACCACCTGAAAATGTGTCTCAGCTGAGAGCATATCTTGGTCTAGTGAACTACTACCACAAGTTCTTGCCTAACCTGTCCACAGTCCTACACCCACTGAATGCACTATTACAGACAGGGACACAATGGAAGTGGACTGAGAGCTGTGAGAAAGCATTTCAGGAAACTAAAAGACTCATAACCTCAGAAGGGGTGCTCGCGCACTTTCACCCCTCCTTACCTATCTGACTAGCTTGCGATGCCTCACCCCATGGGATAGGAGCTGTGTTATTGCACAAGTTTCCAGATGGCTCAGAAATACCAATAGGCTTTGCCTCAAGAACGCTAACTTTAGCTGAACACAACTACGCACATGGACTGACAGAGAGGCCCTAAGCCTTGTGTGGGGAGTCAAGAAAATCAGTCACTACAGTCAAAAGTTTACTCTGTTGTCTGGCCATCAGCCTCTCATGTCAATCTTCAACCCAAGAAAAGGCGTTCCAGTGATGACAGCACAAAGGCTGCAGCGATGGTTTCTTTTCTTAGGAGGTCACATGTATGACATTGAGCACAAGGGCTCTAAACAACACGGCAACGCAGACGGTTTGTCATGTTTACCACTGCCGACTTCAGAGGTAACTACACAAATGGATCCAGCAGAGGATTTTCACACAATAATTGAACAATTATCAGTGATGAACAGCCTCATTAAAAGGAAAACACGCAATGATCCTATGTTGTCAAAAGTGTATGACATCACAGTAAAGGGATGGCCAGCACGTGGTAACACACTGTTTCCAGCTTCTCAGCAAGGAAGGAGCAGTTGTCAGTGTGTCAGGGAACACTAATGTGTGGCTCACGAGCTGTGATTCCTCCCAAGCTGTGCACCAGAGTGCTGGAGGAACTGCACAAGGGGCACCTGGGTACCGTGAAGATGAAAGGTCTTGCCCGTGCCTATGTATGGTGGCCAAAAATCAATAAACAGATTGAGGACTTGACCAAGAACTGCTCTGGATGTCAAAAGATCCAGAACACACCACCACAATCCCCTCTCCATCCATGGGAGTGGCCTTCATCACCATGGCAATGAGTGCACATTGACTTATGGACCATTCATGGACTCTATCTTTTTAATCGCCATTGATGAACATTCCAAATGGCCAGAGGTCATCAAAATGAAGACAACCACATTGGAAAAGACCATTACAGTGCTGAGGACCACGTTCACCAGGAATGGCATACCAGAACAAATCTGCACAGACAATGGACGACAATTTGTCTCTGAAGAATTCCAAAGTTTTGTGAAGAACAATGGAATCAAGCACTTTACATCTGCCCCACAAATGGCTTGACAGAAAGATTTGTGCAGACATTCAAGAAAGCCATCAAGGCAATGGACAGTGAAAATTGACCACTGCAACACAAGATGGACAATATCCTCCTTGCCTATCATAATGCAGTACATACATTACTAATCAGACTCCAGCGATGATGTTTCTGAACAGGAACCTAAGGTCCCACATGGATCTTCTCAAACCAGATATACGACGTGATGTGGAGAACAGACAGTTCAAACACTTGAATACTAAGCCAACACGGAGCTTCAGTGTGGGATAGTCAGCTCTTGCACAGGATTACTGGACTGAAAAGTGGCAGGTGGGTATAATTTCCACCATGGACGGGCCACTGATGTACACAGTGGAGGTGGGAGAGCATGTATGGAGACGTCATGTGGACCAAATCCTGGATCTCAGCTGAAAAACACAACAACACCTTGCCCTGACTCCCCTGACATAGAAGCAAACAATCCTGATGTGACCACATCAGCCTCATCTACAGATAAGCCTTGCCTGGACTCCCCTGACATAAGCAAACACTCCTGAGGTGACAGCAACACCCTCGTCCACAGATAAGCCTGCCATCAGTGCTGATGACCCACCTGATGTAGCTGTGGAGACTCATTCCCCAATGCAAACGTTTTAGGATAGACATTACCTGGAGAGGCAGAGAAGACCTCCCCAGAGACATGAGTTCTAAATGGGACTTAGACCAAAAGTGAAAAAAAAGAAAAAGAAGGCTTGTTATAATTTGATATTATTAAGTTACTTTGTTATAATTTGTAAATAAATAGTAGGCTTTGTATATTAAGGGTAAACATATTTGTTTAGCATAGTATCCCAGTAAAAAAAAGGTTGATACACTATTAAAATAAAAGGGAAGGAGTGTACCATATAGCTTACATTATAATAAGGGACTACTTTATGTTTTAGTAACACGTCGTTGCATGCGCTATTAGGCGTGTATGGATGTGTACATGTGTGTGTCAAGTTCGGACTCAACCAGTAAAGAACCATGAAACTTAGTTCCCGTCTCCAGCATTTTTATTAATAACATATTTGTGTAAACAGGCCACATACACAACACAAACTAATATATATCACCATATAGAACCCTGAGATTTGTTTTCTTACAGGCATACTTAGTCAATAAACTCTCCACCACATATCTATAGAAGTTTGTCAAAGTTTTAATGTCATGTTGAATCTTCACAAACTCCTAAGGAAGTAGAGATGCTGCTGTGCTTTCTTTGTAATTTCACTTGCGTGCTGAGCCCAGGACATGTCCTTTGAAATGATAGCACAAGGAATTTAAAGTTTCCTTTGTTCAAATTTGAGATCCGAATTTTTCATTCTGGCCTTCACTCCTGTCCTAATGAATGATTCTCTCATGTTATAACAATATGGTAAACTTTTCCTTTCTGTGTGGGCAATTTTTAAGTCTAGTATAACCTGTTTTCTTGCTGGTTCAAAGCCTTAAGACATATAAAAAAACATTATTAGCACTCTTGTCCTAATTTTCTCTGGCTTTTGTTCTTTTTCTTCCTTCCTTCTTTGTTTCTTTCTCCTCTGTCTCCTTGCACAAGTTCCTCACACTAGATCTGTCATTCTAGTTTAAACTCTCACTGACACTAATAAGGATTGGTCCCACTCATTCCCACGTGGAACCCCCTCAGGTTATGTTGGTCCCATTTACCCCAAAACCAGTGTCAATGTTCCAGGAATCAGAGTCTCTTTACCTTTGCCCCTTCCTGAACATGGAAAGGTGATGTCATCTGAGACCCTTTGGTTTGACTGATAGTCAGACTGCATGACAATGAATTCATGGGTAGACTCATGAAACTCACTTGAATGTCTTGTGCACATTATAAAAAGGAGTTGTGGGTTATATTAATTTTTCAGGATTGGTGTACTGCTGATAAGACTACCATTTATGGCCCACCCCATATTGCCCTTGTCAGCCATCTGCAGCTCTTCTGGTTAAGATACTCAATAGTGCTGTTGGGAAGGGACTTGCAGGATTTTTAACTAGATTGAAGGACCAGTGGAATATTTCCAAGTCAGGAAGGTGTGCTGCCTTTAAGGGAACCTGCAGGTGGTGGTGATCCCATTCATTTGCTGCCCATGTCCTTGGTGCCAGCAGCCAAAAGTTTGGAAGGTGCTGTTAGAGTAGCCTGGATAAGTATTTGCATTGTATTTGGACGCAGTATACTTTGGAGCCACTGTGAGCCACAGGTGGATGGAATGAATGCATGCCAACCAAGTGGGCTGCTTAATCCTGGTTGATGTTGAGCTCCCTGAAAGTAGTTGATTTTGTACTCATCCAGGCAAGTGGAGAATATTCCATCCTACCCATTACTTTTGCCTTGTGGATGATGGAGGTGAATTGTGAGACTGATACTTCCAGATGCCATATGCAAGTTTTGTTTCATTTTCTGACATAATGCCTGATATCAAAAGATGCAGATCCTAGAATTAATGGAAAGCAGAAGGCTGCTGCTCCTTTCACTTAACTGTGGTGTTCATCCAATCACTGGCTGAACACACAGACTAACCATGTAGAGATGGGCTGAATTGTTCTTCAGTATTAAATTGATATTACTTTCTTGTTATTAAGTGGAATTTTAGGTAATTATTAATCAAACTGGCAGCCTAAATGTAATTACCATTCAAGGCAGAATTGCAATAGCTATGGTCTTATTTTCTCAATCTTTATGCTATTTCTTGAGGAAAGAAAAAAAATTGATGGGGTACACTTTCACAGGGAGCCTCAGGACGTGATTACTTATTCTTTGTTACAGTTAATCATAACATACTTTTACCTTTGTACTGCCTTCAGGATTCAAGCACAAGTTCTAGGCTGACGCTTCAATGTAATGAAGAGGAAGTACTATAATGTCAAAGGTACAGCCTTTTAGATAAAATGTTTAAACAAGGATATCATCTTATTTGGGTGTATAAAAATATCCAAAGGCATTATTTGAGCAGTTCTAGCCCATGTCTATCCCATAAGCAATCTCTAAAAGAATTTAGCTAATCAATTACTTCTCTGGTCTTTTTGAGCAAAGCATAAGTTGACAGTGATTACTGTCAAATACTTTATTGCTTGTAAGTGCATTGGGGTGACATGAGGTCATGAATGGTGCTATATAAATTTAAGTCATTGTAAAAGAAATGTGTAATGTGGGTGGTATCCTTACAAATTTTTTAAGTGCCTTTAAAATGTAAAGTACTTTGCTTTTCCATTGGGAGCTAGTAGAAAAAAATGACTAATCAATATAATTTTAAAGCTTTAAAATAAAAAATATTCTTAAATCTAAACAAAATTGAGAATGTGGAAACTGGAACTCTAAAAGGAAAAATGATATGTCAACAAAAGTTCCTGAATGGCGATGACAGATGCGATTATAAAATTTCTAGTACTGACAAACTCAACATGAGATGTGAAATCTGATAAAAAGCCACAAGAGTATTATGAAACAAGCAAGATCCAAAGATCTCTCTGTGCCAGGAGTGTATGAACAAAAGAATCATATGTGGGCCACTAGTATAAGATTAATCCATTTTTTTATGGAGAAGAACAAAAATTTTTACAATTAACATTGGTATGGTTTTGAATACTCTGCAGGGTTCATAGTTCCCTATAAAATTCTAGAACAGCACATATGCTCAGTGATTTCAGTATCTGTATTCTACAGTATGGTTTCAAACTCATCTATTGACCAATATGTTGCATATCAAGGCCAATACAAATGTGGCAAAGGGAAGATATCTGGTTTGGAAAATTGTATTAGCTTGAGATGGAGTTTTTTTTTGTGAACAGAAATTTAAAGAAATAACAGAGGGTTAGAATTATTTGCCAGAGATATTTGTGTTGATATAAAAAAGGCTTAAAACCTACTGAAAGTCTTTTGCTACTAGGCCAAAAGTTTACAGATGACACCATATTAAAGAAAAGTTACAGATCATGCATTCTGGACTATCTTGTCATAGAGGCAGGAAAGTTGTTTCCACTGGTAGGTGAGACTAGAACTAAAGGACATAGCCTCAAGTTTCGGGGGTGTAAATTTAGGACAAAGATGAGGAACAACTGCTTTTCCCAGAGAGTGGTGAATCTGTGGAATTCTCTGCCCAATGAAGCAATGGAGACGACATCAGTAAATATACTTAAGACAATATATTTTAGATTTTTTGCATAGTAGGGTAATTAAGGGCTATGGGGAAAAGTCAGGTAGGTGGAGATGAGTCCATGGCCAGATCAGCCATGATCTTACTGAATGGCAGAGCAGGCTTGACGGGCCAGGTGGCCGACTCTTGCTCCTATTTCTTATGTTCTTATGTTCATTTTGCTGTGAGAAATTGACTGTTTTCAACACTGATTAAACATGAGATGGGCCAGTGCCCTATGAATGTCTTCTGCAGTATAAATTGAGAATTGCATGCCAATAGATCTTTAATTTTGATATATTTCCACAAACACATCTATTTAGATATTTTGATACCTTGTTTATTATCCAAACTTGGTCTGTAGCCCAGGAAGAATGTTCAGATTGAACAGTTGCTACTTCAGTACAGGGTGATGCCATGAATTTGAGAAGGCATGTAAATAGGTTTATCATAGAAGTTTACAGTACAGTTTAGGTTAATTCCTGTTGCAAGAGTCCAATCCATAGGCCTATTGATGGCACCTAAAATTCTCTTCTAGATATTTCTTACATGTGACGGGTTTTTCTAATTCCATCATCTTTTCAAGCAGCTGATTATGGATCTCCACATGCGTTGCATGAGTGTTTTTTTAATCTTCAGCTTCTCCAAGTCCTTCTGCTATTTAATTCTATCTCCATTATTCACTGACTTTCATAATTGTTTCAGTTGTTTTTTCATCATGTTATTTTCCTGCAGTGTTTTACATGTTCAAGTTGTATTTCAATTATAAATTAAAATTCTTTCAATTTAGTGAGGAAATTAAAAAAAACCAAACAATTTGCATTTATATCGTGCCTTTCATGAACCCAGCATTTACATTGATCCTAACATGGAGGCTTCTGAGGGAAGGGACAGAGCCTAGGTTGAGGTTTCTGTGAGAGTTCTTTTTCTTTGTCTATTAGTGTCAAGCTAGAGTAGTGAGCATTGATCCCAGGCCAGTGGTGTGTTCCTCATGCAGGATGAGGGAGATCTTGGAGACCTCCAGTTTCCTAGACTGCTACATCTGTGAGAGGTGCATCTGGGTGAAGCTCTATACAGACTATGTTAGGGAACTGGAGCTGGATGAATTCCAGATCATTTGGGAGAGTGATGTGGTATACAAGAGCTACAGGGAGGTAGTCACAGTTAGGTTGCACGAGTCAGGTAGCTGGGTGACTGTGACTATTCCCCTCAATAACAAGTATACTGCTTTCAACACTCTTGGGGGTTGGGGGGTAGTGAATGACCTAAAACACATTGATCAGATCTGTAGCATTGAGTCTGGTTCTATTGCTCAGAGGGAAGGAGAGGGGGAGAAGAGGAGACCAGTGATGATAGGGGATTCAGTAATTAGGGAAAAAGATAGGTGATTTTGTAGACTTGAAAAAATTTCCTGGATGCCAGGGTCAGCAACATCTTGGATGTCAGGGACGTCTCAGAGTGGGTTCAGAGCATTCTCAAGGGGGAGGGTGAGCAGCCAGAAGTCGTGGTACATATTGGTACCAAGACATAGGTAGGAAAAGCAGCATTTCTACACTTAAGAAATATTGCAAAGGTATGTCCATTTCTGCCATGTAATGATACTGAAAAATAAATTCACATCTTTATATCAAATAGACTAGATTAATGCAATGTACTTCACACTGCTTCAAGAGCAGTCTATTGATAAACTTAAACTCATTCAGAATGCTGCTGTTAGAATTTCAACCAAAAAATTGAAACAATTTAAACAATCTCTCTCAAAAGGTAATTGGTAGGTCCAACTTTTTATGAACTATGCTCCTAAACTGTGGAATTCAATACTTAAAACTGTAAGGGTTGCTGACTCAACTCAGTTGACGCTTTTGAACACCAACTTAAAACCTGTTTCTTTAATCTTGTTTTTAATTAACATCTTTTTGTCTTTTATTTTCATGTTTATACTTTCATCTCATTGTAAAGCACTTTGAATTTCATCATCTTTTTGAAAAGTGCTCTATAAACAAAGTTGTTATTATTGTAGTTGTGTTTTTATTTTTTTCCCATCAGCTCAAGCTGGTAAAACCTGAGCTATGGACACAGCCAAGCACACTCATTTCTCAATTGCTAGGAACTTTTGGACTATTCTAGTAGTGTTTACTATTGTGGCTTTTTGAAGATTTACGTAAATATTCTTGTGTAGGTCTGATTGTTTATTGCTATTGTGTAGTGACTTTAGGATGATACCAGTTGTAGATATTACTATTGGGACAATGTGTTCCAAAGTCTTTCAATTTCCTCTTTTAATTCACCATATTTCTGGTGTTTTTCACTTACTGATTTCTGTAAGTTATGTGTGATTGGAATGGCTATATCTATTACGTTCTTCTTGATTGTTTATCCTGTAATAGTGTATCCGGACGGTTATTATGGATTGTCCTATCCAAAATAACTGATCAATCATAATATTATCTGTGGTATTCTGACTCTAAAACTGGATCAGGCTTGTATTTATAGTTGAGTATGGTGTCTTTTATGAGTTTATATTTTAAAGCAAGATTTTGATGAATGACGTTTGCCACTTGATTGTGCCTGTGTGAATAATCAGATTGTGTAAAAGTCCTACAGGATCCTGCAATGTGTTGGACTGATTTTGTTTTTTTTTCTTAGCATTTTCTACATTTATCATCTTGAATTTGTTGGACTTTTATTATGTATTTTTGATAATTTTTTGTGTTAACCACCTGGTCCCTCTGTTTCTGGAAAGAGGTCTCCAATTCTGAGCCAGGTGTTCGACGCTTCCTTGTTGACATCTGATCTGCTCAGTTTGTGGGGATGTCTTCCATGGAGGGTCATGATCTTCCATTGGTTAACTTTTTCTTCTATAGTGATAGTTTCTTCATTTTTCTGGGTTGTGCTTTCGTTTAAGTTTAGTGGTGTGTACTTCTTATCAGAATTGCATATGCTCGCCTGGAGTGCTGAATCCTGTTGTCGTTGATGAAAATATATCTTTAGAAATTTTATCCGACTGTTGTATAGATTTTTAATGCTTTTTATTCCTCTTCCTACTTCTGTCCTAGGTAATGTTAATCTATTAATCTAGGTATTATATTATTATTATTGTTATTATTATTACTGCTTGCCTGTTGCAAGGGCAGGAATGGCTGTTGAATTTTCTGGGGTTTAGTTGTTTCAATGTACAGGGAGAGAAGTAAAGAGGCAGGGGAGTAGCATTGCTAATGAGGGATAGTATCACAGCTGCAGAAAGGGAGGTGTTACGTACCCATGGGTATCTTGTACTTGTCACGTGACAGTGATGTTGAAGCTATACTGGACCTAAGGTAATGGTCTTGTGATGGTGGAGTGATGTCATTTTCCCACCAGTAGAGGTCACGTGACAGTTTTTTTCAACGGGGTATAAAAGGAGGACCCCTCCCTGTGAGGAGGGACAGTTCATGGCTGTATTTGCCATTTTGACTCCATGCTACTGTGTGGTCCAATGTTATGACGCAGTTCCATTGAAAGGTGGAGTTTTATTTAATGCCTAAAGTTTAAAGGGTCATTGCCGGCAGTTTCTTTATAATGCTGCCAGTTAAAAATCAGTGGAGAGTGAAGATCGGAGTTCAGGAGCTAAAAGATCGAGGAAAGTCGATTTCGACGGTGAAACAGGTTCGACCTTGTTTGATCCTGATTCAGAAGGAATTCGTTGGCTGTGCCCATGTTGGCCCCTGTGATAAGAGCAGAAAGGGTTGGGTACAGTTTTGTCAAGGAAAGGTCAGTACCTTTAAGCCGTTTCATTTTCATCTTCGTAAATTCTCTGGGAAAAGTATAGTTCGACTGGGAACCACAACAACACGACGTGAAAGAGAATTTAAATCATCTAAAAAAGTCTCTCTTTTAATGGACTGTAAGCATTTTGAACTTTCACAGTACTACTTTGAAGAGCTGTTTTTGCAACATCACTTTAAGAACCGTTAACAACTTGGGAGTGTAAATTGTGTACTCACAGAATTGCACAGCAGAAATGTGGAGGCACTTTAGGGAACATTTGGATAGGTTTGTCCCACTGAGGCAGGGAAAATATAGTAGTGTGAAGAAATGATGGTTGACAAAAGATGTGGAACTTCTAGTCAAGAGGAAGAATTCCCTGTACTCTGCAATAACTGACTAGGTACTTGATGCTAACAGCAGGCACTTGTTGCACTATTAGTAGTTACACTATCATTGAAGTGAAAAGGAACAAGAGCTAAATGCATTCTTCTTCCCCTCGGAGAGATGATTCACAGCATCTCGAAGAACAAAGCAGATGTATAGTTCAAGTTAATGCAAGTAATAAATTACCATGAAAAGAACATTGGTAGATTAGATTTATCACAGAAAATTAGAAGGCACTGCACATTAGGTGAATAAAGTGATCCTTATTCTCAGTAAGTGGAGTCATTGTTCATGTTAAAAGAGAACTATGGGCATTAATTGACATCATTTGATGTGTTAAGTCAGCTGTGGAGGAGCAATCAACACAACAAACAGGATGCTGAATTACATTGCATCCCAATGATTTCACACTCCCTGTCATAGGCTTTGCTCAAAGATAGGGCACTAACAGGATTTGTGCAGTTAAGTAATTCATTGCTTTTCTAATTCTGGACAATGATGGACAAAGGAAACATCAAAGTTCTGGAAATGCAACAGGGAAGATAGACCAAGCTGATCCCTGTGCTCAAAGGACTGAGCCCACAGCATTGCAATGCTAAATGGCTGAGGTTATTCAGTGGTGTACAATCTTTGTGCCCAGCACCACCTCCATGTGCACAAGTAATCCCCCTTTACTGCATTTGGAACTTCAGGCATGCATATTGTCTTCAACTTAACATGGCCCTGCTCCTTCAGCTAACCTGCTTCCTTCCTTGTGATTAATCTATTTGTAATGAAAAGCCCCCACGTAATCACACAGCCACCCTATGAATGAATGACTTGCAGTGGGATATCCAGCGATTGAAACTCCTATTCCACTATCAGAACACCTCCACAACCATTCTTAACCCTATGACTGGACAACCCTTTGTTAAAGAAAAGGTCACTGCCAATACCACAGGGGTAAAAGTGAAGCAATATCAAGATGATTCAAAATAAAATGTTGATCTTCCTGAGAGAAGAAATGTCACCACTTGGGTGAGATACACCCAGCCACAAATTTAAGATAATTGTCAAAGAAACAGTAAAGCAATATCTTTATTCAGAAATACTGGCATCTATCTGTGAATCAAGACCCAAAACAGGCTTCAGGAAGAGCACTTCATCTTAAATACAGACACATTGCTATATCTTATTCAACTTTAGGTAGCAACACACATAAAATCCTGGAGGAAATCAGCAGGACAGGCAGCACCTATAGAAAAGAGTACAGTCAACGATTTGGGCTAAGACCCTTCAGCAGAACTGAAGAAAAACAGATGAGGAGTAGAATTAAAAGGTGGGGGGAAGGGGAACTTTAGGCAGCTTAGCTTTTTTGACTTGCCATTTCTGCTCTAAGTCGTCCATGATTTTTCTTCAAGTTTTCTTGCAATTAGCATAGCCTTACCTGCTAGTAGAAACACATATTACAGACAGGGCATTATACTCAAATTGCTCATTAGCCCAAATATATTTGCTTTTATCTGATCAATTCCTCCCACTCAACATGCCTTCTTATTTCTTTTCCAGTTCTAATGAATGGTCTTCAATCTGAAATGTTAACGGTTTCTTTTCCCACACTTCTACCCTGAGCATCTCCACCATTTAACATCTTTATTTCTCTTTAGTAAATTGTTGTGATCTGCTGTGCATGCACCAAAAGCAGATTTGGTGATAACTTTTAGAAATCAAATGGATAAGTAAAAGGTGAAGGTTAACAACTTAAAGGGCTATGACAAGAGAGCAGCTGAGTAGGAATTGGGTAACTTTAAGAATACTTCCAACTATATTCTGCTGTATTTGTCTGTGGTTACATGATATCTGAAACTATAGGAGGCTTTCAGCATGTTGGCCTTCATCTTTCAGGATGTTTGGGAGCTCATGGTGCACAAGATGCTGGTGAAGCTGTACTTGGAGTATTGTGTTCAGTTTCAGTTGCCCTGCTTTAGGACAGGTATTATTAAACTGGAAAGACTGTAGGAAAGCTTTACAAGGATGTTACCAGGACTTGAGGTTCTGAGTTAAAGAGGGAAGATAGATAAGCTAGGAATTTATTCCTTGAAGAGCAGGAGACTGAGAGGTTGTAAAATCATTAGTGAATGCATTCCATCTTATTCCCAGGATTGGGGTATTAAAAACTAGAGGGCACAGGATTAAGATGAGAGGGGAAACGTTTTTTTAAATATACAAAATGTTGTATATTATGTACATACAATGAGCTGCCAGAGGAAGTGATTGAGGCAGGTACAATAACAACACTTAAAAGACATTTGGACAAGTATATGGATGAGCCAAACCCTCAAATGGGACTAACGTTGGTTGGCATAGACCAGGTGGGCTGAAGGGTCTGTTTTTCCTGCTGTATAACTCCATGACTGTATGTAGGGAAAAGATATGTTATGAGCTTGTGATCCTCCAAGTTTGCTTTTCCTCTTTGTGCTGCGCACAGGTGTATTGTTATAAGGACAGAATTGTCTTGAATGCAGTCCTTTGAAAAAGTTGCGAAGGTGGAGTGCAAGAGCTGCAAGCAGTATTCCAAATGTAACCAATAATATTCTCAGTGCAAATTAAATTGACCTAGACATTTGTCCAATTACTTAATTAGGCTTGTTGATGCCATCTTGACATTGAATGGAATGTATTCATTTTGATCATGTTGACCCTACTCAGTAACAAACTAATGGGGAAATCCTGACTGTGAAGGCCCACTTCCAGAATATACAAGATTGAGGGTAATTGAAGTATTGAAGCCTGGACAGCATCAATCACCCAATCCACAAGGCAAGCTGGAATGAATTCTCTCATTTAACCTTGAGTTCTCTATATTGCTTCTCAAATATGTTAATACTTACCATCATGTACATTTTTGTTATTTTGCATATAACTATTTGGATTTTAAAATATTTGAAAGTTATTTATATGCAACTATTAGAAACAATTACTTCAGGCACATGGTTAAGACTTTGCCTTACATTTCTGACCCTTCTTAATGAACAACCCAGGCACAAGATGCAAGCAATTAACTCTACATCTCTCCACTGGGTCTCACCAGTGAACAACGCTTGCCCCAGACGTAAACTATTACCTCAACAAATTCAAAACATGTTTGCCAGTGCTACCCCACACTCCAATCACATTAAGATATTTTGAAAGGAAATATTTATTCTCCATAGCGATTAGAACAAACAACAGAACATTAGATTTGGCCAACAAGCATTCAAAATACCTGGGAGACTGAATTATGTACCGTTTCAATAAAAAAAATTGTATGAATGAAAATTATACTCTGTTCTTTGACATTTCTGCCCTGTCTCTGAAAGACAATCTTTTACTATGATTCTCTGTTTTCTGTTGTTAAGCCAATTTATTATCCATGTTGCCACTGAGCTCTTTAGTCTATAGGCCCAATTTTCCTCACAAGTCTTTTATGTCAATGCCATCAAAATTGTCTGTTATTAACTCAAATTGCTTATTTTTTCCTGAAAATATTTCTAGAATGTTCCTCCAGCACTGAAGTCAACTTATTGTTGCTGAGAGTGTCTTTACACCCCTTTCTGAGCAAGGTTGTTATACTTGTCATCATCCAGTTCTCTGACATAATTTCTGCATACAGGGAGGATCAGCAAATTGCAACAAGTATTTCTGCTTTTACTTTCTTTAACAATGTAGAATACAACTAATTGGATTGGGCGACATTCACTTTAAGCACAGGCACACCTTCTAATATGATTTAGTCTGGTCCACTACACTAGGGGTTCCCAACCATTTTTATGCCATGGACCAACACCATTAAGCAAGGTGTCTGTGGACCCCAGGTTAGGAACCCTTGCACTACACTGTTGGAACACTTCTCACAGGTACCTTTGGAACATCTATCTTCTTCCTGAACCACCATTTCCTTACAGCTCTGCATTTTGCAAGATTTACATTTCTTTGTATTATCTTTCTCAAATTGCCCTTGTTTCACAGTGTTTACATTTTTTGTTTGTATTATGTCCCCCTAAAATGTCCTCATTAATCCATCAACCAGGTTACCTTGTCAACAGCGTGTCCCCAGGGTGACCATGACCTCACTTTATCAAAGATATTCTCTTTTCCCTATGTATGCATCCCCGACCCCCTCTGCAACTTCAAACTACTTGTCTCTTTTTTTCTGTGACTTCAAATGTTAACTTTGTTTTCCTCTCCCCAGACACTGCCTGACCTGCTGAGTACTTCCAGCATTTTCTGTTTTTATTTTCCTTATCAGCATCATTCATTATCCCCACCATGTCAGAGCTGTCAACATGCTCTCATTTCCTTCTTACATTAACTACTTCTGAAAGGAGGATGACTGGGCAGTGGAATAGCAGTGACAAGAAATTAATAGTTTTGCTTTAACAAATCCCTCTAAATTGGTGACAATGTGGCTGGCACTAAGTATTAACTGAGATGCATTGGAATGGTGCTTCATATTTGTAGTGCAAGCAATTTGGCATTATTACCATCTCCTCTATGAGCACTTCCCTAGTGTGGAAATTAAATGCAACAATGAAGATTTCCATTCCCATTCTCGGCCCACAACTTTCCTTTTAATATCTGACATTCTTATGCTTCTACCATTGAGATACAGACAGTTAATTGCATTTCCTCTGTTTAACTATGCTTATTCTTTAATGTACTGATTATGTCTGTTTTAATTTCCTTTTCTCCTCCTTCCCTTGAGTATACTCTGTTCAGTATACTTTTCTTGGGATTAAAAAAGAAAAGTCTTCCTTTTGTACACTGGTATTACTCCCACACATGTAATTCATTGATGAATAATTAATAGTTCCCAGATCTAAGTTACAATATCGACATTGTTTTCCCCTTAATTCTATTTTCCTGTACACCCAATACATCAGTTCTGTTTTGAAAGGAGGCACAGTCAACCACAATGGAAGCAAATAATTGCTCTTCTTTGGACAAGATATCTTCTTACTGATCTTGTTCAGCTTTTCAAACGTTTTCCACTAAGCAGTCCCTTAATGTCTAATTCGTTTCAACTTCGGTTTGGGTTCTGAGGCCAATATGGGATTTGGAATTTCTGCTTTTGGTAGGGCAGGAGATGCTTGAAGGGGTCTGTGGAGAGGGGAAAGGTGTTCTGGGATATAATGAATACTTTCCAACATTTTTGCTAGCTGCTCTCAGTGAACAGACAAAAGGTTCTTAGTACTGTCCTGTATATCCCTTCTCCATCTGGCCAGTCATTGTCTAGGGCTTCAAAGAGGTATTGAGAAAACCCTTTGAATCATTTTATCACTTTCCCTGGTAATCTATTGCTATATTGAAACTCACATCAATTCTACAGCAAGTTGATGGGAATGTAGGGCAATAAACTGGGATTGGTGTAAATTGATTATGTTGGTCTGGTAACAAGCTTGCGAATAATGTGATCTGCCAATTGATCTTGGCTGAATTTAATTCAAGCCTAAATGGTGGCGTTGTTAGGCTCAGAAGACAGCTGGTTTTCATGGAGAAAACACTGGGGTTATTTCCTTTGGGATCAGTAAAGTATCTATCTATCTATCTATTTCTCCAGTACCTTGAGATAGAGAGTGCAGAGAAGATTCACCAGGATATTGGCTGGATTGGAGGATTTTACTTATGGAGAGGGATCAAATAGGCTGCACTTGTTTTCCCTGGAGTGAGGAAGGCTCAGCGATTACCTCATAGAAGTACATCAAATTATAAGAAGCATAGATAGGTAGATAGAAACATAGAAAACCTACAGCACAATACAGGCCCTATGGCCCACAAAGTTATGCCGAACACATCCCTACCTTAGAAATTACTAGGCTTACCTATAACCCTCTATTTTACTAAGCTCCATGTACCTATCCAAAAGTCTCTTAAAAGACCCTATCGTATCCGCCTCCACCACCGCTGCCGGCAGCCCATTCCACACACTCACCACTCTCTGAGTAAAAAACTTACTCCTAACATCTCCTCTGTACCTATTCCCCAGCACCTTAAACCTGTGTCCTCTTGTGGCAACCATTTCAGCCCTGGGAAAAAGCCTCTGACTATCCACATGATCAATGCCTCTCATCATTTTGTATACCTCTATCAGGTCACCTCTCATCCTCCTTTGCTCCAAGGAGAAAAGGCTGAGTTCACTCAACCTATTCTCATAAGACATGCTCCCCAATCCAGGCAACATCCTTGTAAATCTCCTCTACCCTTTCTATGGTTTCCACATCCTTCCTGTAGTGAGGCGACCAGAACTGAGTACAGTACTCCAAGTGGGGTCTGACCAGGGTCCTATATAGCTGCAACATTACATCTTGGCTCCTAAATTCAATTCCACGATTGATGAAGACCAATACACCATACACCTTCTTAACCACAGAGTCAACCTGCGCAGCTGCTTTGAGTGTCCTATGGACTCAGACCCCAAGATCACACTGCCAAGAGTCTTACCATTAATACTATATTCTGCATCATATTTGACCTACCAAAATGAACCACTTCACACTTATCTGGGTTGAACTCCATCTTCCACTTCTCAGCCCAGTTTTGCATCCTATCAATGTTCTGCTGTAACCTCTGACAGCCCTCCACACTATCCACAACACCTCCAACCTTTGTGTCATCAGCAAACTTAGTAACCCATCCCTCCACTTCCTTATCCAGGTCATTTATAAAAATCACGAAGAGTAAGGGTCCCAGAACAGATCCCTGAGGCACACCACTGGTGACTGACCTCCATGCAGAATATGACCCATCTACAACCACTCTTTGCCTTCTGTGGGCAAGCCAGTTCTGGATCCACAAAGCAATGTCCCCTTGGATCCCATGCCTCCTTACTTTCTCAATAAGCCTTGCATGGGGTACCTTATCAAATGCCTTGCTGAAATCCATATACACTAGATCTACTGCTCTTCCTTCATCAATGTGTTTAGTCACATCCTCAAAAAATTCAATCAGGCACATAAGACATGACCTGCCCTTGACAAAGCCATGCTGACTACTCCTAATCATATTATACCTCTCCAAATGTTCACAAATCCTGCATCTCAGAATCTTCTCCATCAACTTACCAACCACTGAAGTAAGACTCACTGGTCTATAATTTCCTGGGCTACCTCTACTCCCTTTCTTGGATAAAGGAACAACATCTGCAGCCCTCCAATCCTCGGGAACCTCTCCCATCCCCATTGATGATGCAAAGATCATTGCCAGCGGCTCAGCAATCTCCTTCCTTGCTTCCCAGAATAGCCTGAGGTACATTTCGTCTGGTCCTGGCGACTTATCCAACTTGATGCTTTCCAAAAGCTCCAGCACATCCTCTTTCTTAATATCTACATGCTCAAGATTTTCAGTCTGCTACAAGTCATCACTACAATCACTAAGATCCTTTTCCATGGTGAATACTGAAGTAAAGTATTTGTTAAGTACCTCTGCTCTTTCCTCCAGTTCCATACACACTTTCCCACTGTCACACTTGTCACACTGTCCTCTTGCTCTTCACATACTTGTAGAATACCTTGAGGTTTTCCTTAATCCTGACTGCCAAGGCCTTCTCATGGCCCTTTCTGGCTCTCCTAATTTCCTTCTTAAACTCCTTCCTAGTAGCCTTATAATCTTCTAGATCTCTAAAATTACCTTGCTCTCTGAACCTTTTGTAAGCTTTTCTTTTTCCCCAGTAAAGATATTAAATACAATGAGGCAGAGGTTTACGCTGAGTGGAAGGGGTTTTAATGAGGATTTGAGGAGAAAGTTTTTTTTAATGCAGAGAGTGGTTGATTTCTGGAACTTATCAGAGGAGGTGGTGGAGACAGATGTAATTACTATGCTTAAGAGATTTTCGGACAGGCACCTGATTAGGAAATGTATAGAAGGATCCAGACAGCAGATTGGAAAAAAGTCAGCATGGATGTGGTGGATCATTGGATCATAGGGCCCATTTCTCTGACTGTGGAACTGTGCTGTCTGGCTCTAAGGCTCTATGTGATGTTTGCTCCAGGTAGTTCATGTCTCAAACTAGGTGGTGTATATTTTAGACGCTTACTGGGGGCGGAGGGTGGGGGATAACAATTAGTGTATGCTGATGGTCTATGAGCCTTGTGCCAGGTTTGAGGTCTTGAATATTCTTTCCCTCGTATGACTAAAGGCTGTGCTGTTGCACTGAAGGTGATGGTGAGTTTCATTATCAATGTCTACCTTCACTGAGAAATGGAAACTAGGTCAAGATTCTCATCATAGACCTTTACTGCTGTCGAATGATGATGTGGAGTGGGGACAGCTTTTGTGTTTATTAATTGTAAGGTCCATTCTCTCATGTCATGAATGAGCTGAAGGAGATCTGTTAATGATTCTACTGGCAGCTTTCAAACCAATTGGGAGTTGTCAGCCACCAGGCCAACATTCTTCCCTCAGCTAATGCCAACAAAAGTTTGGATTTGGATATTTTATTATCCCTGAATAGAAAGGGAATTCTGGTCATTTTAAAATTGGGGATGGCAAAACACTTGGTTAATGAAGTGATGTTTGGAGAGTTTGAAAAATGAATTTTTGAGAATTATTCGGAAGCAGTCAATGGATTGTCCGGTTTGTTGAAATGAGACATACAGCATGGAAAGTGTTCTTCTGCTCATCAAAACCATAAGGTACAAATTCATACTTATCATAGGCCAATACCATTTTATTTTCCCTCATTGCCTTCATCTCCCCTACCTACATATGGAGGGCAATTTACAGTGGCCAATTAACCTACCAAAGTGCACATGCTTCTGATTTAGAGGCAAACCAAGAACCCATAGTGGTGGGTGAGATCCGATAGAGTTACAGAGAAAATGTGCAAACTCCACGTGGATAGCAGTGGAGGTCAGAATTGAACCTGGGCCACTGGAGCTGAGAGACAGAGACTCTAGGAGCTGCACCACCCTGCCAGTTATGATAGGACAGGGAAAAATATATAAATCATCTGAGACAGAGACCATTTGGTGGAAATATAGTACAATCAGAGAAGTTCTGGATTAGGTTATGGGCCTTAAGATTACCAATGAATTAATGTGAACATCAGCGATGGAAGAGTAGAGCTCAAGAGTGTGATAGAACATACTGTATGCTATCGAGTTTTGGGAAATTGGTGGTGAGGGATGGAATATCAGCATTGCATTTGGAGCAAACATAGGCATGTGTGTTTGTTTGAGCAGTGGCCAGAAAGTGACTGTCTGAGATTGTGGAGGAAGACGAAAGCTTCCCTTTGCCCAAGGATGAGCTGCAGTGTGCTGTGTTTCATCGAAGATTAGATATAAAATGAGCAAGTGGACAGTAAGAGGAGGCAGCTGCCACTGAATGCTTCTGTGCTATGTATTGTGTACTATGCCTGTGTATTAACCATCATTCCACATCAAAGGAAAATTATTGCAATTAAAAGATTTTGAGCTGTTATTATTAAGGAAAGACTAAGGGAGCAAGGGAATTCCATGGTTCAGATCTTGAAATAAATCAGAGCATAAATTGGAATGTAGCCTTCACTTTAGCCAAGTGTAGATTTAGGGAGGTAAGCCGCACATTTAATTTGTGGCATGCAGTCAGCCTACAGGCAAGAGAAGGATCCCTTATTTGACAACAAGCTTTCTCTTGTAACCTCTCTTGTATATATTCTCTTGTAACTGAACTACTACTGAGGCCCCTCCAGGTACAACTGAAGAAATTGCCACCGCCTGGAATATTCCTTTATATAAATCAGCTTAGAATAACCTCCACCAGCCACTTGATTTTTATGTCATCAATCAAGCATCTGACATTGAAAATTAGAACTAAAGTCCAGTGCACCGCAACTGTTTACTTGTAACTTATCCATTTTCTGCATTAAGTTCCCTGTCATAAATAGAGTGGTAATGTGAAGTCTAACACTGTTTCCGTTTGCTTTCCAACTCTTTCTAGAAACCTGTTACTGCGTTCCTTGCCAACCTCCACTGTCCTGTCTCAAACCAGGCCTATCTACTTGTTTTGGTTAACCAGCACTTCCACAGCTGGATTAATGAATCCGCAGTTTTCAGACATACTTTCAGAAGAAATTTTTCGCTCTGTCATGAAACTGAATTTTTCATGTGTTCCACTTTACATAAATGGACACATTTCAAATTTTACAGTGGCATACTGTAATTGGATACTACATATTGGATAGGTATATGGACAGGAAAGGAATGGAGGGTTATGGGCTGAGTGTGGGCCAGTGGGACTAGGTGAGTGTAAGTGTCGGCACGGACTAGAAAGGCTGAGATGGCCTGTTTCCGTGCTGTAATTGTTATATGGTTATACGTTATATGGTTACACTCTTTCTGGTTCTTCATTAAGCCCATTCCCAACAATTCCCATTCACGATATATGAGGAACACACTCAAATTATAAACACAACCATAATGAAGCCATCTTTCTTTGCTTTCCTGCTTCCACTTTGCACAGAAGATTTGTGTTTTATTTGTTCGCTATCATCTATTTTGACCTTTGATTATTTGCTCTGGGAGGAATTTAAAATCAAGTCCTATTAGAATTAAGCCACTGTCAAACTTAACTTGCAATAGGTTAAATCTATACTGGGGAGTTTCTGAGGATCTGCAATAGATTTAGATGAAGTACCCATCCAGAATGCACTTCAATGTACACTTTTCCCTTCAACACTGAGTCTTTTACTCATAATGGGCTCAGCTGTTCATTCCTCAATATATTTGACTTGAGCTTAGAAAGAAGAGGATCTGTGAACACTCTTAAATATATATTTCAAATCTCAAAGGAACTTGGAAATGGCCCATAAAATAGTAAAGAAGCAATAAGCAATGAAGAAAATTAGGCAACGGAAGCAATCTGTCATCATAATGGAAAGATAATTCAAGAGACAACTCAGAATAGTTCACTGTAATTTTGCTACTTTGCCACCAAGCATCAGTTGCAGGGTGAACTTTGATTTTTCTTCACGTTTAACCTCAAATATTTAAATATTTCATGGGTACAGTTTTCTGAAAAGGAAAAATATTGTCCCAGCTTTTTAATGATCAACATCACATATGCAGCCTCTTCAAAGCCTCTCAAATAGGTTAAATAGCTGTTTAAACCCATTTATAGTTAATAGCTTGTTCAGATAACTTCTTTGTGTCCAGTCCAAGCTTGAAGTGTGGCATTGTGCAGAGATAGCAACTTTTTTCACGTTCCAAGTCTGTTAAGTATTTCCTGGTCACAGATTTAATGTGCCGGCATTGGGCAGTAGTGTAAAATCGGCAGCAATGTTTCTTTAGCAAAAATCTTGTACCAATGTAATCAACAGAGCAGAATTTTCTAGTTTGTTGGTTTTCCTTGTGAAACATGATCCTGGAGTTTTTCAGGAGGTTCACTTTAGAAACGAAGTCTTGTTCCCTCAGTGCTGTAATTCATCTTGCCATATCCAACCTGTCACAAATTAATGCCAGGAAAACTTCACAGTGAGTAACAAAATGCAACTGCCACACGAAAGGCTGAGTGATCACAGCATCAGGGAACTACAAATGCTCAGAATTGAACAAAGAAGTGGAGGATGGGTGTTTGGTGGCTGGTTTACAGTAAGAAGTCGCAGTTTAAAACATATCACAAGGAACTATTCAAGCTTTAACTTTTAACAAAATATGGCTTTGGCTATTCTGCTCTCAACCTTCCCTCTGTACAATGCTCCCCTACCTTTAGGACGATGATTCAACTCCAGGTTTGAAGGAACTTTGGCCCCAGCCCTTGAGAAATCAGCTACAATGAGAAAAGGAGGAGACTGCAAACTGACCAGCTAAAACAAACATTCCAGAGCCTGGTCCTGATGTGCTGTAAGCAGCATTGCCAATGGCTCCAGGTGCAAACAATGGGGTGGTATGGTGGGGCAGCTGGAACAGTTGCAATGATCCATGTTCAGTCCTGACCTCTGGTGCTGCCTGTATGGAGTTTACATGTCCTCTCTATGACTGCAAGGGTTTTCTCCAGGTCCTCTGGTTTCCTTCCACATGCTAAAGATGTGCAGGTTGGAAGGTTAATTGGTTCCTGTGAAAGTGGGTAAAATGAGAACTGGGGACAGTTGATGTACATGTGAAAGAGGATAGCCTCCAGGGAAAGAAGAGGGGCTGATGGGATACATAGAGATTGGGCATGGACTCTGTGATCTGAATGACCCACTTCTATGTTCTAAGAAAATATAGGAATATGGGTTCTGAGGTCTTGTGTGCCAGCAGAAATCATTCTATATCATGTCCAGCTACCAAAAGTCATTGTGCATTCTGGGAAGCACTGAAAACGGGTGAGGGCACAGATTCAGAATCAGGTACACTGCTTTACTTTGTAGAAATAAGTTCCATATGTTCGGCACCATTGGGAAGAATTTGCTAGTGAAATCAATATATGAGTGTTGCTCTGGGTACTGTGTCCTAGTGTTGGCAATAGTTTCATGAGCTTGCCTGTCTTACCAATGTCAATGGGAATAAAACAACAAATGTTTTCTTTCAACAACAGCATTATTAAACTCACATACAATAGCATTATTACTCAAACATTCATACACACTCTTTATCCCTACATGAACCTCCATCTATTCATATGCTAGAAGTAGGCATATCTCATCCCCATAGCAACACACTTCTTAACCTCTTGACGTTGAAGCTAACAAGGAAATATCAATGATAGTGATGAGAATCATGGGCTTGGTAGCCACAGAACCAATAACCAGAGAAAGATAAGAGGCTATTAAAAATTACTGTATGCTCCTGCACACACAACACTTCATTTACATGCTACCAAAAAGATACCTTTGTCCTGAAGAATTGCAGAAGCAAGAACTTGGCAAATTCTATGCCTCTGTATATGAAATTCGCCTCCCACAGTTCAGTTCCTTGCAGTTAGAAGAGAATAAAATAGTTTAAAGGTGAGATTTTGATCAATTGTTGCCATTATTTTGTTTCTGGCACACTGCAGGCAGGCTGAGGAATGAACTGAGTGTAGCCTAAATCCTACATTGCGTAGTACTATTTACTTCAGCTCTATGCAATGGAAAATTAAGTGAGATGCAATACGATAATTTCCAATTCATTCCACACTACCTAAGACACTCAAAGGGATACTTTATACCATCAGTCTCTCCTGTGTATCAGATATGTGAAAAATTACTTCACTTTCAATGGAATGCCACTTTTGGAGAATATCAAAGGACAATGTACCACTTTGGGTTCACCCAGCATGACTAGCTTTTAATTTTGCAGTGCCATTAGTCCCATCCTGAAGATATAAATGGTAAAAGTGAGATCAAAGGAAGGATGCAACAATTTGAGACCAAAAGGAGATGTTTTTATGTTGATAAAAGATGTGGTAAGAACATAGAACATAGAATACTATAACACAGTACAGGCCCTTCGGCCCACAATGTTGTGCTGACCCTTAAAGCCTGACTCCCATATATCCCCCCACCTTAAATTCCTCCATATACCTGTGTAGTAGTCTCTTAAATTTCACTAGTGTATCTGCCTCCACCACTGACTCAGGCAGTGCATTCCACGCACCAACCACTCTCTGAGTAAAAAACCCTCCTCTAATATCCCCCTTGAACTTCCCACCCCTTACCTTAAAGCCATGTCCTCTTGTACTGAGCAGTGGTGCCCTGGGGAAGAGGCGCTGGCTGTCCACTCTGTCTAATCCTCTTAATATCTTGTACACCTCTATCATGTCTCCTCTCATCCTCCTTCTCTCCACAGAGTAAAGCCCTAGCTCCCTTAATGTCTGATCATAATCCATACTCTCTAAACCAGGCAGCATCCTGGTAAATCTCCTCTGTACCCTTTCCAATGCTTCCACATCCTTCCTATACTGAGGCGACCAGAACTGGACACAGTACTCCAAGTGTGGCCTAACCAGAGTTTTATAGAGCTGCATCATTACCTTGTGACTCTTAAACACTATCCCTCGACTTATGAAAGCTAACACCCCATAAGCTTTCTTAACTACCTGATGCATCATCAATAACTCTCGGAGACGGGAGGTGAAAGATAGGCTTTCATTAGCAGCAAAACGGAGCATGGCATCTCGGAGACTGAGGGAGGAGCAGTGCCTCCAATTGTCTTTTTACAGGGGTCATTGGGAGGAGCCACAGGAGCAGTCAGCAGATGGGCGTGTCCAGACAGGTATACATGGTTTACCACACTACCCTATCTACCTGTGAGGCAACTTTCAGGGATCTGTGGACATGTACCCCCAGATCCCTCTGCTCCTCCACACTACCAAGTATCCTGCCATTTACTTTGTACTCTGCCTTGGAGTTCGTCTTTCCAAAGTGTACCACCTCACACTTCTCCGGGTTGAACTCCATCTGCCACTTCTCAGCCCACTTCTGCATCCTATCAATGTCTCTCTGCAATCTTCAACAATCCTCTACACTATCCACAACACCACCAACCTTTGTGTCATCTGCAAACTTGCCAACCCACCCTTCTACCCCCACATCCAGGTTATTAATAAAAATCATGAAAAGTATGGGGTCCCAGAACCGATCCTTGTGGGACATCACTAGTTACAACTCTCTAATCCAAATGTACTCCCTCCACCATGACCCCCTTCTTTCTGCAGGCAAGCCAATTCTGAATCCACCTGGCCAAACTTCCCTGGATCCCATGCCTTCTGACTTTCTGAATAAACCTACCGTGTGGAACCTTATCAAATGCCTTACTAAAATCCATGTAGATCACATCCACTGCACTACCCTCATCTGCAGTATATGCCTGGTTACCTCCTCAAAGAACTCTAACAGGCTTGTTAGACATGATCTGCCCTTCACAAAGCTATGCTGACTGTCCCTGATTTGCTAAATGCCCATAGATCCTATCTCTAAGAATCTTTTCCAATAGCTTTCCCACCACAGACGTAAGGATCACTGGTCTATAATTACCTGGACTATACTTACTACCCTTTTTGAACAAGGAGACAACATTCGCCTCCCTCCAATCCTCCGGTACAATTCCCCTGGACACCGAGGACATAAAGATCCCAGCAAGAGGTTCAGCAATCTCTTCCCTCGCCTCGTGGAGCAGCCTGGGAAATATTCTGTCAGGCCCTGGGGATTTATCCGTCCTAATGTATTTTAACGACCCCAACACCTCCTCTCCCTTAATATCAACATGCTCCAGAACATCAACCTCACTCATATTGTCCTCACCGTCATCAAGTTCCCTCTCAGTGGTGAATACCGAAGAGAAGTATTCATTGAGGACCTTGCTCACTTCCACAGCCTCCAGGCACATCTTTCCACTTTTATCTCTAATCGGTCCTACCTTCACTCCTGTCATCCTTTTGTTCTTCACGTAATTGAAGAATGCCTTGGGGTTTTCCTTTACCCTACTCGCCAAGGCCTTCTCATGCCCCCTTCTTGCTTTTCTCAGCCCCTTCTTCAGCTCCTTTCTTGCTACCCTATATTCCTCAATAGACCCATCTGATCCTTGCTTCCTAAACCTCATGTTTGCTGCCTTCTTCCACCTGACTAGATTTTCTACCTCACTTGTCACCCATGGTTCCTTCACCCTACCATTCTTTATCTTCCTCACCGGGACAAATTTATCCCTAACATCCTGCGAGAGATCCCTAATCATTGACCACATGTCCATAGTACATTTCCCTGCAAAAACATCATCCCAATTCACATCCGCAAGTTCTAGCCTTGTAGCCTCATAGTTTGCCCTTCCCCAATTAAAAATTTTCCTGTCCTCTCTGATTCTATCATTTTCCATGATAATGCTAAAGGCCAGGGAGCGGTGGTCATGTCCCCCAGATGCTCACCCACTGACAGATCTGTGACCTGACCCGGTTCGTTACCTAATACTAGATCTAGTATGGCATTCCCCCTAGTCGGCCTGTCAACATACTGTGACAGGAATCCATCCTGAACACACTTAACAAACTCTGCCCCATCTAAACCATTGGAACTAATCAGGTGCCAATCAATATTAGGGAAGTTAAAGTCACCCATGATAACTGCCCTGTTATTTTTGCAACTTTCCAAATCTGCCTCCCAATCTGCTCCTCGGTATCTCTGCTGCTACCAGGGGACCTATAGAATACCCCCAGTAGAGTAACTGCTCCCTTCCTGTTCCTGACTTCCACCCATACTGACTCCAAAAGAGAATCCTGCTACATTACCCACCCTTTCTGTAGCTGTAATAGTATCCCTGACCAGTAATGCCACCCCTCCTCCCCTTCCCCCCCCCCCCCCCCATCCCTTTTAAAGCACTGAAATCCAGGAATATTGAGAATCCATTCCTGCCCTGGTGCCAGCCAAGTCTCTGTAATGGCCACTACATCATAATTCCATGTATGTATCCAAGCTCTCAGTTCATCACCTTTGTTCGTGATGTTTCTTGCATTGAAGTACACACACTTTAGCCCTTCTACTTTACTACCTTTACACCCCTTATTCTGCTTCTCTTTCCTCAAAGCCTCTCTATATGTTAGATCTGGCTTTACTCCATGCACTATACTTGCAGTTCTCACATGACCTTTATCCTCCTCCACCTCACTATCTGCTCTAACACTCTGGATCCCCTCCCCCTGCAAATCTAGTTTAAATCCCCTGGAGCAGCACTAGCAAATCTTCCCACAAGGATGTTAGTCCCCCTCCAGTTCAGGTACAACCCGTCCCGTCGGAACAGGTCCCACCTTCCCTGGAACAAGGCCCAATTGTCCAGAAACATGAAGCCCTCCCTCCTGCACCAACTCCTTAGCCACGTATTTAGCTGCATTATCTTCCTATTTCTAGCCTCACTAGCACGTGGCACGGGTAGCAATCCTGAGATTGCAACCCTGGAGGTCCTGTCCTTCAACTTTGCACCTAACTCCCTAAACTCTCTTTGCAGGACCTCCTCCTTCTTCCTATCCACGTCATTGGTCCCTACATGGACCACGACATCTGGCTACTCACCCTCCCTCTTGAGGATACTGAGAACTCGATCCGAGATATCGCAGATCCTGGCATCAGGGAGACAACAGACCATCCGGGATTCTCAATCTTTCCCACAGAACCTTTTATCTGTCCCCCTAACTTTCGAATCCCCTATCACTACTGCTCTCCTCTTTTCCCTCCTTCCCTTCTAAGCTGAGGGTCCAGTCTCGGTGCCAGAGACGTGACCACTGCAACTTGTCCCTGGTAGGTCCCCCCCTCCCCAACAGTATCCAAAATGGTATACTTAGTATTGGTGGGAACGGCCACAGGGGTGCTCTGCTCTTCCTGTCTATTCCACTCCCCTCTCCTGACAGTCACCCAGCTACCTGTCTCCTGACTATCTCCCTGTAACCCCTGTCTATTTCTGCCTCTGCCTCACGAATGATCCGAAGTTTATCCAGCTCCAGCTCCCTAACATGGTTTGTCAGGAGCTGCAGATGGATGCACCTCTTGCAGGTGTAGTCATCAGGGACAATTGTGCTCGCCCTGTCTTCCCAGATACTACAAACGGAGCACCCGACTCCCCTAACTGCTGCCTCCATTACCTACTTCTAAGTTAATTAGATTAATTAAAGGAACTTACTCGGCCTTACCTCACTGGGAGCAAGCTCGTCCTCAGCCTCTGCTCACCGAAGCCTCTCGAGCCAAAGCCTTCCTACTCTGTCTCCCACTACTCCGTCACCTGCTCCGTTAATCTGCTCGCTTTTTAAACTCTTATGGTAAAGATACCATAAGACCATAAAATCAGAAAGCATTGGAGTAGAGTTAGGCCATCCAGCCCATTGAGTCTGCTCTGACATTTCATCATGGGCAAGTTATTATTCCTCTCAAACCCATTCTCCTGCTTTCTTCCCATAACCTTTGACACCTGGACTAAGAGCCTATCAACCTCCACCTTAAATACACCCAATGACCTTGCATCCACCACGGCCTGTGACAATGAATTCCATAGATTTACCAGCACCTGGCTAAAGAAATTTTTCTTCATCTCTGTTCTAAATGAAAATGGACGTCCCTCTATTCTGAGGCTGTGCTCTCTTGTCCTAGACTCTCCCACTATAGGAAACATCCTCTTCACATCCACTCTATTTAGGCCTTTCAACATCTAATAAGTTTCAATGAGATCCCCTCCTCATTCTTCTAAATTCCAGTGAGTACAGGCCCAGAGCCATCAAACATTCCTCATATAATAATCATTTCATTCCTGGAATCATCCTTATGAACCTCCTCTCAACCCTTGGCAATGTCAACATATCCTTTCTTCGATAGGAGGCCTACAACTGTTCACAGTACTCCAAATGAGACCTCAGCAGTGCCTTATAAAGCCTCAACATTACATCTTGTTTTTATATTCTAGTCCTATTGAAATACTTTTGCATTTCTCACCATCAACTCAACCTGCAAGTTAACCTTTAGGGAATCTCACACAAGGACTCCCAAGTCCCTTTGCACTTCAGGTTTTTGAGTTTGCTCACCATTTAGAAAATAGTCTATGCTTTTATTTCTTTACTCCCATTCTTTGCCTCCTGCTGATCATGTCCTATGCACACAAGTATTTTCCTTATAATACCATGGGTTCTTAACTTGGTAAGCAGTCTCATGTGTGGCACCTTGTCAAAGACCTTCTGAAAATACAGGTCCACTGCATCCACTGATTTTCCTTTGTCTATCCTGCTTGTTATTTCCTCAAAGAATTCCAACAGATTTGTCAGGCAAGAACTTCTCTAAAGGAAACCATGCTGACTTTGGTCTGTTTTATCATGTGTCTCTAAGTACCACAAAGCCCCATCCTTAGCAATTGTTTCCAATGTTTTCCCAATCACTGAGGTCAGACTAACTGGCCTACAGTTTCCTTTCTTCTGCCTTTCTCCCTTCTTGGAGAGTGGAGTCACATTTGCAATTTTCCAGTCCTCTGGAACCATGCCAGAACCTACTGATTCTTGAAAGATCATTACTAATGCCTCCACAATCTCGTCAGTCACCTCTTTCAGAACTCTGGGGTGTACACCATCTGGTTCAGATGACTTATCTACCTTCAGACCTGTCAGTTTCCCAAGCATCTTCTCCTGTGTAATGGCAACTTCACTCACTTCTGCCCCCTGACACTTTCGAACTTTTAGCATACTGCTAGTATCTTCCACAATGATGATGAATGCAAAATACTTATTCAGTTTGTCTGCCATTTCCTTGTCCCCCATTACTACCTCTCCAGCATTGTTTTCCAGCAGTCCGATATCTACTCTCATCTCTCTTTTACTCTTTATATATCTGATAAAACATTTGGTATCATTTTTAATATTATTGGCTAGCTTACCTTTATATTTCATCCTTTCCCTCCTTATGGCTTTTTTTAGTTGCCTTCAGTTGGTTTTTAAAAGCTTCCCAATCCTTAAAGTTCCCAGTAATTTTTGTTTTACTATATGCCCTCACTTTTGCTTTTATGTTGACTTTGACTTTCCATATCAGTCACAGTTGTATTGTACTGCCCTTAGAATACTTTTTCTTCTTAGGGATGTATCTATCCTGCACCTTCTAAATTTACCCATAAACACCAGGCATTGTTGTTCTGCCATTATCCATGTTAGTGTATACAGATATACTGTATATTGGTTAAAATAGGAAGGTGGTTGGGAAACAGAAATAAGAGTACTTAGCTTTGTATTAGCTCAGTAGTATTTGATGATAACGTATTTACATAAAGCATAACATAATGAATGGTGCAAAATTTTTAGGCCCCCTAGTTATATATACTGTATGTGCCTAAGAGTTTTGCACAGTACTGCATGTCAATGATTTGGATGATGGAATTGATGGCTTTGTGGCCAAGTTTGCGGATGATGCAAAGATAGTTGGAAGGGCAGGTAGTGTTAAGGCAGCACAAAGTTTGCAGGTTGACTTGGACAGATTGGGAGAATGGGCAAAGAAGTGGCAGATGGAATACAGTCTCGGGAAGTGTATGGTTCAGCTCTTTTGTAGAAGGAATGAAGGTATAGAATAGAACACATTTCCAAGGTAAAGGGCCCAAATCTGCTCTCAGTACTCCAAGTGAGGCCACGCTAATGCCTTATAAAGTCTCAACATTACATCCTTGTTTTTATATTCTCATCCTCTTGAAATAAATGTTAACATTGCATTTGCCGCCCTCACCACGGAATCCTACGCATGGACTTCCAGGTCCCTTTGTGCCTCAGTTTTTTGCATTTTCTTTCCATTTAGAAAATAGTCAACCCTTTCATTTCTTCAACCAAGGTGCATGACCAGACAGTTCTCAACACTGTTTTCCATTTGCCACTTCTTTGCCCATTCTCCAAATCTGTCTAAGTCCTTCTACAGCCTTTCTGCCTCCTCAAAACTACCTGCTTCTCACCTGTCTTCATATCATTCGCAAACATGGTCACAAAGCCATCAATTCCATCATCCAAATCATTGACATATAATGTAAAAAGAATCAGTCCCAATGCAGACCCCTGTGGAACACCACTATTCACTATGTGTTTAATTGGGAGACTAAAGGTGAATGTACCCGAGGAGCATTTGATGGCTCTGGGCCTGTACTTGCTGTAATTTAGAAGAATGAGTAGGGGATCTCATTGAAACCTATTGAATACTGAAAAGCCTAGACAGGCGATATGGAGAATATGTTCCCTATAGTGGGTGAGTCTAGACTAAAGGGCACAGCCTCAGAATAGAGGAACGTCCATTAGGAATTGTTATGGTCCGGTCTGGAGCCTGCATTCATGTGCTGTTTGTCTGGTTTTGTCCTGTTTGCCCTGGCTTGGAGTACCCACTGTTAATCAACTAGTTCTGTAAGTCCGTTGTTGTAGTCACCCTGGACTGAGCTCCCTTCTGATCCCTTGCCTCTGTTGGGTAAGCAGGTGGACTGCTGTTGCCTGGTAGGGAACTCTGACCTTTTCCTACCCCTCTCTTCTGACAGGTTGTGCCCTGCACCTGCCCAGGTCCCTGTGTTCCTGCCTGAGAAGCTGGGCCCTGCCCAGGAGTTATGTGGCTTGCCCAGGGGGCCTATCCTCCCAGCATTCCTTGTCCCATAGACCCATCCTCTAGCCTAGCCAGGGTCCTGCCTGGCCATGAACTCCAGGGTCCTGCCTTGCCATGAACTCTCTGAACCCCAGGATCACCTTTGAATGCCACGGTCTCCCCATTGTGTTCTATACTTTCGTTGTTCCTGTCCTGCCCCTAGTAATTCAGTGCCTGCATCCTGCATTTGGGTCCAGTCTCCACGTCCCCTTGTGACAGGAATGGAGATGAGGAGGAATTTCTTTAGCCAGAGGTGGTGAATCATTGCCATGGCTGGCTGTGAAGGCCAAGTCATTGAGTATTTTTAAAGTGGAGATTGATAGGTTCTTGATTAATCAGCATGTCAGAGGTTATGGGGGGAAGGCAGGAGAATGGGGTTGAAGGGGATAATAAATCAGCCAGGATGGAATGGCGGAGAAGACTCGATGGGCCAAGTGGCTTAATTCTGCTCCCGTGTCTTATGGTCTTGTGATCAAAGAATTTAAAAGGAATTGGAGACCAAAAATCCTTTCTATTCTCTTTCAGTCTTTGGCTCAAAGACTCTCTGAGAGAGTCCTGTTGCACAATTGGGCTTAGATCTGTCAACTGTAGGGGTATTGGAGCAAATGCTGACTGTAGTAGACACTGCAATATAGTGAATATATCCCAGTTAAGCTCACAGCCTGCTTTTCATGGGTTTTTGCCCAAGGGCTGCTAGCAGACACAACCCAGGCTTTCAGACAAAATGCACAATACACAAATTAGCATAGCATGGTTTAAAATGTGAAGTACCTTGGTTCATTCATCCAGTAATTTCATAATTATGACCAATCATTTGTTTTAAATTAGTGACATTTGGACTGATCTGAATTGGTAAGAAACAAATTGAAGACATTGCCAGTTGCTCTCAATACATAAAAGGCTTGGTGGAGTTTGTTTTTGCTTCAGGAGTCGGGCTTAACTCAATCCAGATCCTCCTCCTACATACAACATTGGAAAGGGGAAGGGTACCTGACAGATTCATATCGTGAATGGAAACTACAGCATAGAAAGATATGCCATTATCACTTCTGTCTGTGTTTATATCTATAGTTGTAGTGATCTGATCTCTACTGCATGTCCCTTTCCTCAATCTTTTCCAAGATTGATTTGTAACATGGCTAGCTCTTTCCTGTTTTCCAACCATCCAAGGTCAGTGGTGTATGGCTATCTTGAGTTGACTCAATCCTGGCACATTCATCTCAGACATGGCTCTTTTGTACTTTCTCCCCTCTTTTCTTTGCTTTTTTCCTGTCATCTATTAAGGACAGGAACATGTCTCTCTCAGCCTCTGTCATTCACATATTTATTCAGGAATTTATTGTGTACCATTATAAGCATGTTATATGGCTGCTGCTTAGCAACTAGAACTAGAGGCAGGTTGAAAGATTGGGAAGGCATGTTGGCCTTTGGGTCTTAGTAGTCCACCCTCTTTCTGCAGTGTAAAACAAGCTGGTTTTTTCACTTTTCCAGTTCTAATGATGGGTCTGTGACCCGAAAGACTAACTCTACTTCCCTCTTCACCTATGATGCCAAACCTACTGAGTATTCCTAGCATTTTTGTTTATTATACCAGATCATCTGCTCTACTAGACTTGCTTTAT
The DNA here is from genome assembly GCF_048418815.1 of Hemitrygon akajei. Taxonomy (NCBI): domain Eukaryota; kingdom Metazoa; phylum Chordata; class Chondrichthyes; order Myliobatiformes; family Dasyatidae; genus Hemitrygon; species Hemitrygon akajei. The sequence continues at coordinate 1,855,015 of NC_133141.1, read as the reverse complement.
TTTACAACCTCTGCTACTGCATATTTGTGAGTTTGCACACTTTCCTAAAAATTATACCAATAACTTAGAGCAGGGTTTCCACAGACCCTTTACTTAATGGTATTGACCCATGACATAAAAAGGGTTGAGAACCCCTGCTTCAGAGTGATTCATAACCCCAATTGACCTGTGTTAACACTGTTTGATTGGTGGAAATTTGGCAAGTTATTAGAATGGCAAAAGTGATCTACTCTGCCCATACCAAAGCCACCAATTATTTCACTGAGCACCAGACAAGTTTCCTTCACATTAGATTTTGAATTTTCCATTCCATCTTTTGGTTAGCAGACATTTCCCTTCTTAGAAACATAGAAGCATAGAAAACCTACAGCACAATACAGGCCCTTCGGTCCACAAAGCTATGCCAAACATGTCCTTACATGAGAAATTACCTAGAGTTACCCATAGCCCTCTATTTTTCTAAGCCTCATGTACTTATATTTTAGCACAAACTATAAAAACAGATAGCAAATGTTTTTATAAATATATAAAGCGGAAGAGGGTGGCTAAAGTCAACGTAGGTCCCTTGGAAGACGAGAAGGGGAAATTGATATTGGGTGATAAGGAAATGGCTGAGGCATTGAATGACTATTTTGTGTCGGTCTTCATGGTGGAGAACATGTCTAATATGCCAAAGAAGGATGTTATGGACAAAATGGGAGGCGAGGACCTCGATAAAATCATTGCCACTAAAGAGATAGTGATGAGCAAACTAGAGGGCCTGAAGGTAGATAAATCTCCTGGTCCTGATGGGATGCATCCCACAGTGCTGAAGGAATTGGCGGAGGTTATAGTAGATGCGTTGGTAATCATTTATCAAAACTCTCTAGACTCTGGGCAGGTCCCGGCAGATTGGAAGACCGCAAATGTCATGCCACTTTTTAAAAAAGGATGTAGGCAAAAGACAGGCAACTATAGGCCAGTTAGCTTAACATCTGTAGTCGGGAAAATGCTTGAAGCTGTCATTAAGAAAGAAATAGCAGAACATTTAGAAAGGAGAGATTCCATTTGACAGACACAGCACAGATTCAGAAAGGGCAGGTCCTGTTTGACAAACTTACTGGACTTCTTTGAGGACATAATGAGTGCAGTGGATAGAGGGGAACAGGTGGATGTTGCAAATTGTACAGAGGATGTGGAGAGTCTGCAGAGGGATACAGATAGGTTAAGTGAGTGGGCCAAGGTCTGACAGATGGAATACAATGTTGGTAAATGCAAGATCATCCACTTTGGAAGGAATAATAGAAGAGCAGATTATTATTTAAATGGTGAAAGATTGCAGCATGCTGTTGTGCAGAGGGACTTGGGAGTGCTTGTTCATCAATCGCAAAAAGTTGGATTGCAGATGCAACAGGTTATTAAGAAGGCAAACGGAATATTGGCCTTCATTGCTGTAGGGATTTAATTCAAGTGCAGGGAGGTCATGCTGCAAATATACAGGGTACTGGGGAGGCCGCACCTGCAGTACCGTCTGCAGTTCTGGTCTCCATGCTTGAGAAAGGATATACTGGCTTTGGAGGCAGTGCAGAGGAGATTTACCAGGTTGATTCCAGTGACGAAGGGGTTAACCTATGAGGAGAGATTGAGTCACCTGGGACGATATTCTCTGGAGTTCAGAAGAATGAGAGGGGATCTTATGGAAACATACAAAATTTTGGAAACGATAGATAAGATAGAAGTAGGAAAGTTATTTCCATTGGTAGGTGAGACTAGAACTAGGGGACATTACCTCAAGATTCAAGGGAGAAGATTTAGGACGGAGATGAGGAGAATCTGTTTTTCCCAGAGAGTTGTGAATCCGTGAAATTCTCTGCCCAGGGAAACAGTTGAGGCTTCTTCACTAAATATATTTAAGATACAGTTAAATAGATTTTTACATAGTAAGGGAATTAAGGGTTATGGGGAAAAGGCAGATAAATGGAGCTGAGTTTACGGACAGATCAGCCATGATCTTATTGAATGGTGGGGCAGGCTCGATGGGCCGGATGGCCTACTCCTGCTCCTATTTCTTATGTTCTTATGTTCTTATCCAGAAGTTTCTTAAAAGACCCTATTGTATCTGACTCCACCACCGTTGCCGGCAGCCCATTCCACACGCTCACCACTCTCTGTGTAAAAAAAAAAAATTACCCCTGACATCTCCTCTGTACCTACTTCCAAGCACCTTAAAACTGTGCCCTTTCATGTTAGCCATTTCAGCCCTGGGAAAAAGCCTCTGAATAACCACACGATCAATGCCTCTCATCATCTTGTACACCTCTATCAGGTCACCTCTCATCCAAGGAGAAAAGGCCGAGTTCGCTCAACCTATTCTCATAAGGCATGCTCTCCAATCCAGGCAACATCCTTGTAAATCTCCTCTGCACCCTTTCTATGGCCTTCACATCCTTCCTGTAGTGAGGCGGCCAGAACAGAGCACAGTACTCCAAGTGGGGTCTGACCAGGGTCCTATATAGCTGCAACATTACCTCTCGGCTCCTAAATTCAATCCCACGATTGATGAAGGCCAATGCACCATACACCTTCTTAACCACAGAGTCAACCTGCACAGCTGCTTTGAGTGCCCTATGGACTCGGACCCCAAGATGCCTCTGATCCTCCACACTGCCAAGAGCCTTGCCATTAATACTATATTTTGCCATCATATTTGACCTACCAAAATGAACCAGCTCACATTTATCTGGCTTTTTTTGGTAACAGTGTAGGGATAGGGCCTAGGAGTTAGAAATCTCATCGGTCTCCTCTGTCCACATAACCTCCAGTTGCAATTAAAATCAGCCTTTAACATATTCCCAGAAAATACAGTGCATGCAGACATCTACTGGGAATTAATCCTTGAAACTTGTTAACTTGCATAAAGCAGACTTATCACTGACGTTTAAAATCCAAATGATTGAATCCACAACAAGCAGGCTTTCATAATAATTTCTAGGAACAAAAAAGGGCAATCATCCAAACTAATCTGCAACTTTAATAGTTGTCCCTTTTAACCAAACCAATAATCTTCAAAACCTTCAAGGATGTCTGTAGGCCAACATCCGATGATGATATCATACACTTCTATGACTTTCCTGATAATTTATTCAGGTAACATATAATCAAGCTTTGCATATCACCTTGCGAGGCCCTATGGAATTAAAAAAATCACCAAATATATTTAATTTCTTTCTATAAATCCATTTGCTGTTGTAAATTGGTTCATTGTTGTCACATGTACTGAGGTACAGTCAAAACATTGTTTTGCATGTCATCCATACAGCTCAAGTCATCACATCAAAACGAGGGAAACAAAATAACAGAATGCAGAATAAAATGTTAGAGTTACAGAGAAAGTGCAGTACAGGTAGATAGTAAGCTGCAAGGCCACAACAAGGTAGACTGTGAGATCAAGAGTCCATCCTTTCACCCAAGAGGTTCATTCAAGAGTCTGATAACAGTTGGAAAGAAGCTGTTCTTGAGCCTGCTGGTACATGATTTCAGGCTTCTGTTTCTTCTGTCTGATAGGAAGAGGGTGAGGAGAGTATGTCCAGGGTGGGAAGTGTTTTCCATTATGTAAAAAGTAATTGCCTTTTCTTTTCCTCTCTGTTTCTAAGTCTAAAATATTTTCTAGCGATACATCCAAAAGTTGGGTCATCTTGAAGTCATTCTTTCTGGAGAGAAAATGCATAATTTTATTTAGCGTTCCTCATGTTACTCCAGCAACAGAGTGTGTATAAAATACAGCTTTTATTGCAGTAAGGCACCTTGGAGAATTAGATTAAAATGACACAGATGTGTTGGGGAAGTGCCCAAAGACCTGGTGCTTTGATTTATCGTGGCTCCTTGTACATATTGCATGTAAGTTGCAATTCCTGAGAAGCTCCATAACCATGCTAGCAAATGCTAATTTAGAACGTAATACAAAACAAAATGGGGCAGTAAAATCACTCATCCCCTGAAGCTGCTCTACCATTCAATAAAATTATGGCTGATGGTCCCAGGCCTCAGCTCCATTTTTGTGCCAGTTACTCATAACCTAAATTCCCAGATCTTTCAAACAAAATCTAACTCCTCTTTAAGTCCTCCCACTGATCCTACCTCCTCAGTACTCTGGGGCAGAGAATTCCAGAGATTCACCTCCCTCTTTGGCTTTTTGAAATGCTTTAACAGAAGTTTGTAGTTGGAGAGCAGATAAGTTCACTACAACACAGCAAGAAATTTTAGATGGTTATCGAAGGGCTGATTTAACTGCTGCTGGAAATTGTGTGAGTAGGTCAGGCCCCAGTGTTGGGTGCACGAACATTTAAATGAGCCTTATCTGCAGACCTTATCTTCAATATAGAAATGACACCCAGTGTAATTGTTAGTATTGTTAGGACCCAAGGCCCATAATAAAGAGTAATAGTTACTGGCTATTGAGTTGATTTCATTGTGTTGAGGTTGAGCTAAAATGTGACGGTGGTGTTAATAGTGCAGACAAAATGCATAAAAAGCTCAATGCGCAGATTATTTCTGCAAAGAAATTGACTTGGTTCAGTGAAATGTTGGCAGGTTTTGATTTCCTTAACATTACCACTGGAGACAGAGAGCTGCTTTGAGAATTTGCATTCACAACCCATTCCAGATTTTGATATTTGTTAGCACATGATAATAATCTTTTTGACGGCTGTTCAAGGGGCTTGACTTATTCAAAATAGACGGTCAGAGTTTATGTGTAATATGACTTCTTACTTATTGCCAAGAGTTGTAGATAAATGTTAGAGAATTAAAAGAGGCTGTTCTGTGAGCACGCAAGAAAAGTGAGACATTAATTTCTAATTCCATATAAGCGCGACTTGGCAATGTTACAGAATCAAATAAAAATGTTGCCAACTACACTAACCTGTGAACAAAAACAAATTGTGTATTTCTTTAAACTTTGGGACTTTTGCTCTGCTTTCATTTATTGACAAGATTTTCCTTTTGAGAAAGGTGCAACTCCCAAGTGAGACTGTCAAGTAAGCCTTTAGGTTTTTCTGACAAGATGTCTCCAGTTCAGACAACAGTAGACCTACCTGTCAGTTAAAGAATGGCAAGCAAGAAACCACAGATCAAGAGTAAAGTAGACAGCCTGCAACCTTTTAACTGTTGCTGTGACAAACCCATCAGATGGTAAGGATCTAATGTTAACTCTTTGTTCTCTGGATATGAGCATGTCAGTTTGGTTCAATAGTGTTACTCTTATCCTTGGCTCAAATGTTTGAGTATTGAGACACACGTTTGACTTTGAAATCATAATTGCAATAAATCCATGCTGATACTTTCACATATTGAAGACATCTTACATTATTTCAAGACTAGGACCGCAACATTTAATTGTGGCTTGGTTGCAAGCTCAAAAGAGCATTAAAGAATGTTACAGTACAGTTAAAAAAAAACGTGTAGGCAGTTCAGTTCTCATGGCCCAATATCCTTTCTTCAGTCACCACAAAAAATATACAAGTTTGTCTAGTTTGTTTTCTCCTATCTGTGGCTGAAGTGTCTGTACTTAAAAGGCTTTGTAATATGTTTGGGATTTAAATGTTCTTTATCAGTTGACTTACTTGCATTGATTGAAAACTGTCCATTGCTGCTCATAGTCTGTGTGAAGTTACAATTATTGAAGAAGTGATGTATAGGGCATGTGAGACAAGCTTTTGTAAGTATAGGAGCTTCTGCATTACATGGAATGACAAGTGGAATTGTCCTGTGTGATACCTGAGTACTTAGTATAACAACCAGATGTTGGAATCAAAAAGTCACAGATATTAGAGTTTCATGAATGACTCCTGTGATCGACACAGCAAATTTCTGCAAAAGTATAAGATAACTTTTATAGTCTCATCTTCTATGAACACAGAACTTATTATCCCTGGCATCTATTTTCAAGTGGCTTTGTTATGAATGAGTATAATTTATGCAGAAAGGACAGCATATAGTGTAATGTATGGATCTATTTCTTTTAGAGTAATGCACTACATATCTGTCAGTACCTCCAGCTGAACTCTATCTTTTTGTGTGTTTTCCCCCTAGCTGTCAGTCTGTGGTTTTGTATTGCCATGTGCTCCTGTCCCTGCTCCTGCTCTACTCCAGCCCCTGTATTACTGAGTACTCCGTCTCTCACCTGTTTCTCATTATTACCTGTATTGCTGCCACTTGTGTCTCATTGTGCTCCACCTATCATCTGCCTCTCTGGTTATTGCTCAGTGGTCTATATTGTGCTGTGTTCTTTGCCAGGCTTCTGCACTATCCACATCTCCACCAATCTCGGTATCACTAACCCATCCATCTACATTTTGATCCATGTCATGTATATACATTACAAACAGCAGAGGTCCCAGCACAGATACCTGCGGAACACCAGTAATTACAGACCTCCAGCAAGAATGTCCCTTCAACCACTAGTCTCTGTTTTCTACATACAAGCCAGTTCTGAATCCAAACAGCCAATTCACCATGGATGCCCCGAGAGACTTTGTCAAACACCTTACTAAGATCTATGTAGACAACAACCACTGCCCTACCCTCATCAATCTCTCTTGTCACCTTGTCAAAAGCCTCAATCAAGTTGGTAAGACATGACCTGCCCCACACAAAGCCAAGCTGGCTCTCCCTAATTAGGCCATGGGTTTCCTAATTCTCACATATCCAATCCCTAAGACTTTTCTCCAGCAATTTCCCTCAACTGATGCAAGACTCATCGGTCTATAGTTTCCAGGATTTTCCCTTGTTCCCTTCTTAAATAGAGGTACAACATTAGCCACTCACCAGTCCTCCAGCTAGAGAGGACATGAGGATACTGGTCAATGCCTCAGTAAACTTGTCTCTTGCCTCCTTCAATAACCTGGGGTAAATCCCATCAGGCCCTGGTGACTTATCCACCTTGGTATGTATTAGTAGGCCCAACACTTCCTCCTCCTTGACCTCTAAATCCCCCAACATATTTTCACTCTCAGCGCTGACTTTCCAATCTTCCATATCCCTTTCCTTGGTAAATACTGAAACAAAGTTCACTCTAAATACCTCAGTCCCATTCTCTGCATTCGAGCAAATGTCCCCCTCTTTATCCTTGAGTGGTCCCTAGTTATCCATTTTGTCCCTAGTTATTTCATTTTTTACCAACAGAGCAACACTGCCTCTTCTGCCTTCCTGCCTGTTCTTTCAATACAATGTGTATCCTTGGACATTAAGCTCCCAGCTATAATCTTCTTTCAGCCATGATTCAGGGAACCATACAACATCATACCTGCCAAACTGCAACTGTGCTGCAATTTCATCTACCTCATTCTGTATACTGCACACATTCAAATATAGCATCTTTAGTCCTGTATTCAGCCTTTTCAATTTTGTATGTTACAACTCATCCCATTGACTGCAATTTTGCCCCATCATCAGCCTCTTCTTGCTAGCAGTCTTACTACACATTGCCTCTGTTTGTAAACCAACTACCCCATCTTCGGCACTATCACTTGATTTTAAACCCTCCTGAACAGCTCTAACAAATCTGCCTGCAAGAATGGTCGTCCCCCTCTAAATCAGATGTAACCCGTTCTTTTTATACAGGTCATACCTTCCCCAGAAGAGATCCCAATCTGAACCCCTGCGCCCTAAACCAGTTTCTCAGACACACATTCATCTGGCAAATCATCCTGTTCCTACCCTCTTACCTACACTGGTTTGTGTATAGTTTTTCTTTGATTCTTTTGTGCTTCCTCGTTCTACTATGAATGCCTGCAAGAAAATAAACCCCAGGGTAGTATATAGTGACATATATGTATGTCCTTCAATAATAAATTTATTTTGAACTTTGATATATAGTGATAAGGACAATTTACTCTGATTGACTGAAAGTATTAGGAGATTCCCAGGATATTTTTCTCCATGTACTTGTTCGTACAATATGGCCTTTGCAGTATTGTGAATATTTGTTTTTCTTCTCTAAATATGAATGAAATGAACAGACATAACAACATTAACCTTAGTGTAGGCATGGAGTTGCTTCTAGATCAAATAAGGTAAGGATGGCTGGGTTAGTATTAATGATATGGATCAAAGAATGTTGGACTAAAAGTAAATTTTTGATTGTGTGCCATGTTAGTGGATGAATATAGTACTCCACCTTCAGTTTTATTGACTAGAATGGAAATAAATTTCACTGTACAATGGACGTAGGCCATCATGCCATAAGCATCAGCCAAGGAGAGAGCTGTGGATGTGAGATTGAAGATTATATTAAATTAGAAAAAAACAGAAAAACCTTGTTAAGAGCATGAATAAATAAGAAAAAAAAATCCAAAGATGAATAAAATCCTAGAAAATATATAAGAGGCTATCCACTAGGAATACAGGAAACATTTTCTGAATCATGAAAAGTTAGAAACTGTGGTGGTAACAAGAGATTTTTGTATCCGTGTATTTAGTGGCTGATATGAACAAAGTGCACATTTTACATAGCTGTATTACCCCGAAACTCTATTTTCCATAACCCAGATGGTGTACACCCCAGAGTTCTGATAGAGGTCGCTGAAGCATTAGTAATGATTATTCAAGAATCACTAGATTGGTCTGGAAGACTGGAAAATTAGAAATGTCACTCCACTCTCCAAGAAGGGAGAGAGGCAGAAGAAAGGAAACTATAGGCCAATTAGTCTGACCTCAATGGTTGGGAAGGTGTTGGAGTTCAGTGTTAAGGATGAGGTCTCTGGGTACTTGTAGGCACAAAATAGGTTGTAGTCAGCATGGTCTCTTCAAGGGAAAATTCTGTTGGAATTCTTTGAAGAAATAACAATCAGGAGAGATAAAGGAGATTCAGTTGATGTTGTGTACTTGGATTTTCAGAAGGCCTTTGACAAGGTGCCACACATGAGGCTGCTTAACAAGCTCTGAGCCCATGGTACTACAGAAAAGATTCTAGTATGTACAAAGCAGTGGCTGACTAGTAGGAGGAAAAGAATGGGGAATAAAGGGAGCCTTTGCTGACTGGCTGTGGATGACTAGTGGTGTTTCACAGTGGTTTGTGTTGGGACCGCTTCTTTTTACATTATATGTCACTAATTTGAATGATGGAATGGCTTTGTTGTACAGTTTGCAGATGATATGAAGATAAGAGGAGGGACAGGTAGTTTTGAGGAAGTAGAGAGGCTACAGAAGGACAGACAGATTAGGAGAATTGGCAAAGAAATGGCAGATGAAGTATAGTGTCGGAAAGTATATGGTCATGCACCTTGGTAGAAGAAATGAAAGGGTTGACTATTTTCTAAGTGGAGAGAAAATACAAAAACAAATGAGATGCAAAGGGACTTGGGAGTCCTGGTGCAGGATTCCCTAAAGATTATTTTGCAGGTTGAGTCTGTGTCTGAGGAAGGCAAATGCAATGTTAGCATTCATTTCAAGAGGACTAGAATAAAAAAGCAAGGATGTAATGTTGAGTCTTTATAAAGCACTGGCAAGGCCTCACTTGGAGTATTATGAGCAGTTTTGGGCCCCTTATGTTAGAAAGGATGTGTTGAAACTGGAGAGAGTTCAAAGGAGGTTCACAAAAATGATTCCAGCATTGAACAGCTTGTCATATGAAGAGTGTTTGATGGCTCTGGGCCTGTTTTCACTGAATTCATAATAAGGGGAGACCCAATTGAAAGCTATTGAATGGTGAAAGGCCTTAGCAGTGTGGATGTGGAGAGGATGGTTCCTATGGTGGCAGAGTCTAAGATACACCTTCAGAATAGAGGGGCATGCTTTTAGAACGGAGATCAGGAGGAATTTCTTTGGCCAGAAAGTGGTGAATCTGTGGAATTCCTTGCCACAGGCAGCTGTGGAGGCCAAGTCATTATGTATATTTAAGGCAACGGTTTATAAATTCTTGATTGGTCAGAGCATGAAAGGATACGGGGAGAAGGCAGGAGACTGAGGTTGGGAGGAAAATGGATCAGCATGATGAAATGATGGAGCAGATTCGATGGGCCAAATGGCCTAATTTTGCTCCTATGTCTTATGGTTTCAATTCCAGATTTCTTTAATTACCCAACTGTCATGGGGGGATTTTATCTGATATCTCTAATCAATAGTCCTTTGCACTGACCGCTTGTCCAGTAAATTAACCTGTATGCTATTTACCCTGTGTTATCACAGGCAGATGAATAAAGTTAAGGTGCTGATCACCATGATTTAAATGAATGATGAAACAGGCATAATGTGTTGAGGGGCCTACACTGCTCATGTGCTGGTTTGTTGCTATGATCTGTCTTGACAGAGAAATATAAACCAGAGGTAAGAATAATTGTCAGATCATAGACTGTAATGTGGTCAAAAACTCACAGATTACTTTTCATGAACTAAAATTATACCAAGCATTTCCATGTCATTTTACAATGGAGCCATTTGTGTTATTTAGGAGAAATATATAGAGAACATAATTCCATCTAGTTGGCAATAGAAGCACAGCTTGTATTTCAAAGTGAGTTATCCAACACTTGCCAAAAGTAGAAAAGAAATTGGCATCAGACTGTTAGTCACGGTGTGTGTGTGTGTGTGTGTGTGTGCGTGCGTACGTGCGTGCATGTGTGTGTGTGTGTGTGTCTTTTTAATAAGACAAAAGTGATTTCTTTCCAACTTTTCTCGGGTAAGCTAAAACTGAATACTCATTCTGAGTAACATGTAAAATATCAGAGTTGAGGTAAATCCAGAAGTTCTTGCCTCTTTGTTCTCTAGGGTAAATAGGGATGAACAATAGTTGCTGAACCAGCAGAAAAAATAAAATACTTCAATTAAAATCAAATTCTGCCCTTCCAGGATCAAATTTATAGTTTGTCTCAATCCTGCCTTCTTCACTTAAGGAATATCTTACGTTGCAGTGCTGTGATGAGTAAATATGGACAAAGGATCCAATTTAATAACCTGTACTTCAGAATGGTATTCCCACCATCTCACCATCAGAGCACCTGATTATGTGTTCTCTGCTCAGACCGTGGAATTTATTCCACTTGTTTATTCCACACTTTTGTAAATAAGAATCTCAAAGGTTAATATATTATCAAAGTATACAACTCTGAAATTCATCTTTTCCAGACAGCTACAAAATCAAGAAAGAAAAGAATGATAACATGGTCAGCAAACACCAAATCCATCCTCCCCACACAAAAAAACAAACAACCCTACACCCACAAACAGAGGGAATGCAAAAGAGCGGGTAACAAACACAAAATATAATAAAACTAAAAGAGTGAAAAATTCTGTAGTCCAAGTCCACAACCAAAACGCAGAAAACATGTGTAACATTCTCTGGGCACAGTGGTGGCCTTTCCCTAACCGGCAACAGATCAACATCACCAGTGAGCAAAAGGCAGTCTCCCCTCTTCTAAAAGCAGAGCGATCCCACCAGTGAGCAAAAGGCAGTCTCCCCTCTTCTAACAGCAGGGAGATCCCACCACTGATCAAAAGGCAGTCTCCCCTCTTCTGACAGCAGGGCGATCGCACCAGTGATTAAAAGGCAGTCTCCCCTCTCCACAGCAGAGTGATCCCACCAATGATCAAAAGGCAGTCTCCCCCCTCTCATCAGTAGTGTGATCCCATCAGTGATGAAAAGGCTCTCTCCACCGGTAGTAGAGCGATCACACTAGTGATCAAAAGACAGTCTCCCCTCTCCATAGCAGAGCGATCCCACCAGTGATCAAAAGACAGTCTACCCTCTCCGTAGCAGAGTGATCCCACCAGTGATCAAAAGGCAGTCTCCCCTCTCCAGCAGCAGAGCGATCCCTCCAGTGATAAAGGCAGTCTCCCCTCTCCCAACTGCAGAGCGATCCCACAAGTGATTTAAGGCAGTCTCCCCTCTCCGTAGCAGAGCGATCCCACCAGTGATCAAAAGACAGTCTCCCCTCTCTGTAGCAGAGCGATCCCACCAGTGATCAAAAGACAGTCTCGCCTCTCTGTAGCAGAGCGATTTACCAGTGATCAAAAGACAGTCTCCCCTCTCCGTAGCAGAGCGATTTACCAGTGATCAAAAGGCAGTCTCCCCTCTCCGTAGCAGAGCGATCCCACCAGTGAACAAAACGCCGTCTCCCCTCTCCATAGCAGAGCGATCCCACCAGTGATAAAGGCAGTCTCCTCTCTCCCGACTGCAGAGCGATCCCACCAGTGATCAAAAGGCAGTCTCCCCTCTCCGTAGCAGAGCGATCCCAACAGTGATCAAAAGACAGTCTCCCCTCTCCGTAGCAGAGCGATCCCACCAGTGATCAAAAGGCAGTCTCCCCTCTCCGTAGCACAGTGATCCCACCAGTGATCAAAAGGCAGTCTCCCCTCACCATAGCAGAGAGAACCCACCAGTGATCAAAAGGCACACTCCCCTCTCTGTAGCAGAGTGATCCCACCAGTGATCAAAAGGCAGTCTCCCCTCTCCCGATAGCAGAGCGATCCTACCAGTGATCGAAAGGCACACTCCCCTCTCTGTAGCAGAGTGATCCCACCAGTGATCAAAAGGCAGTCTCCACTCTCCGTAGCAGAACGATCCCACCAGTGATCAAAAGGCAGTCTCCCCTCTCCCGACAGCAGAGTGATCCCACCAGTGATCAAAAGACAGTTTCCCCTCTCCATAGCAGAGTGATCCCACCAGTGATCAAAAGACAGTCTCCCCTCTCTGTAGCAGAGCGATCCCACCAGTGATCAAAAGGCAGTCTCCCCTCTCCATAGCAGAGTGATCCCACCAGTGACCAAAAGACAGTCTCCCCTCTCCGTAGCAGAGCGATCCCACCAGTGATCAAAAGGCAGTCTCCCCTCTCCGTAGCAGAGTGATCCCACCAGTGATCAAAAGACAGTCCCCCCCTCCGTAGCAGAGCGATCCCACCAGTGATAAAGGCAGTCTCCTCTCTCCAGACTGCAGAGCGATCCCACCAGTGATCAAAAGGCAGTCTCCCCTCTCCGTAGCAGAGCGATCCCACCAGTGATCAAAAGACAGTCTCCCCTCTCCGTAGCAGAGCGATCCCACCAGTGATCAAAAGGCAGTCTCCCCTCTCCGTAGCACAGTGATCCCACCAGTGATCAAAAGGCAGTCTCCCCTCTCCGTAGCAGAGCGATCCCACCAGTGATCAAAAGGCAGTCTCCCCTCTCCAACAGCAGAGCGATCCCACCAGTGATCAAAAGGCAGTCTCCCCTCTCCAGCAGCAGAGAGAACCCACCAGTGATCAAAAGGCAGTCTCCCCTCTCCCGATAGCAGAGCGATCCTACCAGTGATCGAAAGGCACTCTCCCCTCTCTGTAGCAGAGCGATCCCACCAGTGATCAAAAGGCAGTCTCTCCTCTCCTGACAGCAGAGTGATCCCACCAGTGATCAAAAGACAGTCTCCCCTCTACATAGCAGAGTGATCCCATCAGTGATCAAAAGGCAGACTCCCCTTTCCGTAGCAGAGCGATCCCACCAGTGATCAAAAGGCAGTCTCCCCTCTCCCGACAGCAGAGTGATCCCACCAGTGATCAAAAGACAGCCTCCCCTCTCCATAGCAGTGAGATCCCACCAGTAATCAAAAGACAGTCTCTTCTCTCCCGATAGCAGAGTGATCCCACCAGTGATCAAAAGGCAGACTCCCCTTTCCGTAGCAGAGCGATCCCACCAGTGATCAAAAGACAGTCTCCCCTCTCCATAGCAGAGCGATCCCACCAGTGATCAAAAGAGTCTCCCCTCTCCAGCAGCAGAGCGATCCCACCAGTGATCAAAAGGCAGTCTCCCCTCTCCAGCAGCAGAGAGAACCCACCAGTGATCAAAAGGCAGTCTCCCCTCTCCCGATAGCAGAGCGATCCCACCAGTGATCAAAAGACAGTCTCCCCTCTCCGTAGCAGAACGATCCCACCACTGATCAAAAGACAGTCTCCCCTCTCCGTAGCAGAGCGATCCCACCAGTGATCAAAACACAGTCTCCCCTCTCCGTAGCAGAGCGATTTACCAGTGATCAAAAGGCAGTCTCCCCTCTCCGTAGCAGAGCTTTCCCACCAGTGAACAAAACGCAGTCTCCCCTCTCCATAGCAGAGCGATCCCACCAGTGATAAAGGCAGTCTCCTCTCTCCCGACTGCAGAGCGATCCCACCAGTGATCAAAAGACAGTCTCCCCTCTACATAGCAGAGTGATCCCACCAGTGATCAAAAGGCAGACTCCCCTTTCCGTAGCAGAGCAATCCCACCAGTGATCAAAAGGCAGTCTCCCCTCTCCCGACAGCAGAGTGATCCCACCAGTGATCAAAAGACAGTCTCCCCTCTCCATAGCAGAGCGATCCCACCAGTGATCAAAAGACAGCCTCCCCTCTCCGTAGCAGAGCAATCCCACCAGTGATCAAAAGGCAGTCTCCCCTCTCCGTAGCAGAGCGATCCCACCAGTGAACAAAACGCAGTCTCCCCTCTCCGTAGCAGAGCGATCCCACCAGTGATCAAAAGACAGTCTCCCCTCTCCGTAGCAGAGCGATCCCACCAGTGATCAAAAGGCAGTCTCCCCTCTCCGTAGCACAGTGATCCCACCAGTGATCAAAAGGCAGTCTCCCCTCTCCCGATAGCAGAGCGATCCCACCAGTGATCAAAAGGCAGTCTCCCATCTCCCGATAGCAGAGCGATCCTACCAGTGATAGAAAGGCACTCTCCCCTCTCCGTAGCAGAGTGATCCCACAAGTGATCACAAGGCAGTCTCCCCTCTCCGTAGCAGAGCGATCCCACCCGTGATCAAAAGACAGTCTCCCCTCTCCATAGCAGAACGATCCCACCACTGATCAAAAGGTAGTCTCCCCTCTCCAGCAGCTGAGCGATCCCTCCAGTGATCAAAAGACAGTCTCCCCTCTCCCGACTGCAGAGCGATCCCACAAGTGATTTAAGGCAGTCTCCCCTCTCCGTAGCAGAACGATCCCACCACTGATCAAAAGACAGTCTCCCCTCTCCGTAGCAGTGATCCCGCCAGTGATCAAAAGACAGTCTCCCCTCTCCGTAGCAGAGCGATTTACCAGTGATCAAAAGGCAGTCTCCCCTCTCCGTAGCAGAGCGATCCCACCAGTGATCAAAAGGCAGTCTCCCCTCTCCGTAGCAGAGCGATCCCACCAGTGAACAAAATGCAGTCTCCCCTCTTCATAGCAGAGCGATCCCACCAGTGATAAAGGCAGTCTCCTCTCTCCCGACTGCAGAGCGATCCCACCAGTGATCAAAAGGCAGTCTCCCCTCTCCGTAGCAGAGCGATCCCACCAGTGATCGAAAGAGTCTCCCCTCTCCAGCAGCAGAGAGAACCCACCAGTGATCAAAAGGCAGTCTCCCCTCTCCGTAGCAGAGTGATCCCACCAGTGATCAAAAGGCAGTCTCCCCTCTCCGTAGCAGAGTGATCCCACCAGTGATCAAAAGGCAGTCTCCCCTCACCATAGCAGAGAGAACCCACCAGTGATCGAAAGGCACACTCCCCTCTCTCTAGCAGAGTGATCCCACCAGTGATCAAAAGGCAGTCTCCACTCTCCGTAGCAGAACGATCCCACCAGTGATCAAAAGGCAGTCTCCCCTCTCCCGACAGCAGAGTGATCCCACCAGTGATCAAAAGACAGTCTCCCCTCTCCGTAGCAGAGTGATCCCACCAGTGATCAAAAGACAGTCTCCCCTCTCTGTAGCAGAGCGATCCCACCAGTGATCAAAAGACAGTCCCCCCCTCCGTAGCAGAGCGATCCCACCAGTGATCAAAAGGCAGTCTCCCCTCTCCCGACAGCAGTGTGGTCCCACCAGTGATCAAAAGGCAGTCTCCCCTCTCCGTAGCAGAGCGATACCACCAGTGAACAAAACGCAGTCTCCCCTCTCCATAGCAGAGCGATCCCACCAGTGATAAAGGCAGTCTCCTCTCTCCAGACTGCAGAGCGATCCCACCAGTGATCAAAAGGCAGTCTCCCCTCTCCGTAGCAGAGCGATCCCACCAGTGATCAAAAGACAGTCTCCCCTCTCCGTAGCAGAGCGATCCCACCAGTGAACAAAAGGCAGTCTCCCCTCTCCGTAGCAGTGATCCCACCAGTGATCAAAAGACAGTCTCCCCTCTCCGTAGCAGAGCGATTTACCAGTGATCAAAAGGCAGTCTCCCCTCTCCGTAGCAGAGCGATCCCACCAGTGATCAAAAGGCAGTCTCCCCTCTCCGTAGCAGAGCGATCCCACCAGTGAACAAAATGCAGTCTCCCCTCTTCATAGCAGAGCGATCCCACCAGTGATAAAGGCAGTCTCCTCTCTCCCGACTGCAGAGCGATCCCACCAGTGATCAAAAGGCAGTCTCCCCTCTCCGTAACAGAGCGATCCCACCAGTGATCGAAAGAGTCTCCCCTCTCCAGCAGCAGAGCGATCCCACCAGTGATCAAAAGGCAGTCTCCCCTCTCCAGCAGCAGAGAGAACCCACCAGTGATCAAAAGGCAGTCTCCCCTCTCCGTAGCAGAGTGATCCCACCAGTGATCAAAAGGCAGTCTCCCCTCTCCGTAGCAGAGTGATCCCACCAGTGATCAAAAGGCAGTCTCCCCTCACCATAGCAGAGAGAACCCACCAGTGATCAAAAGGCACACTCCCCTCTCTGTAGCAGAGTGATCCCACCAGTGATCAAAAGGCAGTCTCCCCTCTCCCGATAGCAGAGCGATCCTACCAGTGATCGAAAGGCACACTCCCCTCTCTGTAGCAGAGTGATCCCACCAGTGATCAAAAGGCAGTCTCCACTCTCCGTAGCAGAACGATCCCACCAGTGATCAAAAGGCAGTCTCCCCTCTCCCGACAGCAGAGTGATCCCACCAGTGATCAAAAGACAGTCTCCCCTCTCCATAGCAGAGTGATCCCACCAGTGATCAAAAGACAGTCTCCCCTCTCTGTAGCAGAGCGATCCCACCAGTGATCAAAAGGCAGTCTCCCCTCTCCATAGCAGAGTGATCCCACCAGTGACCAAAAGACAGTCTCCCCTCTCCGTAGCAGAGCGATCCCACCAGTGATCAAAAGGCAGTCTCCCCTCTCCGTAGCAGAGTGATCCCACCAGTGATCAAAAGACAGTCCCCCCCTCCGTAGCAGAGCGATCCCACCAGTGATCAAAAGGCAGTCTCCCCTCTCCGTAGCACAACGAACCCACCAGTGATCAAAAGACAGTCCCCCCCTCCGTAGCAGAGCGATCCCACCAGTGATCAAAAGGCAGTCTCCCCTCTCCCGACAGCAGTGTGGTCCCACCAGTGATCAAAAGGCAGTCTCCCCTCTCCGTAGCAGAGCGATACCACCAGTGAACAAAACGCAGTCTCCCCTCTCCATAGCAGAGCGATCCCACCAGTGATAAAGGCAGTCTCCTCTCTCCAGACTGCAGAGCGATCCCACCAG
The DNA here is from genome assembly GCF_048418815.1 of Hemitrygon akajei. NCBI lineage: Eukaryota > Metazoa > Chordata > Chondrichthyes > Myliobatiformes > Dasyatidae > Hemitrygon > Hemitrygon akajei. The sequence continues at coordinate 1,837,657 of NC_133141.1, read as the reverse complement.
TGATCAAAAGGCAGTCTCCCCTCTCCGTAGCAGAGCGATCCCACCAGTGATCAAAAGACAGTCTCCCCTCTCCGTAGCAGAGCGATCCCACCAGTGATCAAAAGGCAGTCTCCCCTCTCCGTAGCACAGTGATCCCACCAGTGATCAAAAGGCAGTCTCCCCTCTCCGTAGCAGAGCGATCCCACCAGTGATCAAAAGGCAGTCTCCCCTCTCCAACAGCAGAGCGATCCCACCAGTGATCAAAAGGCAGTCTCCCCTCTCCAGCAGCAGAGAGAACCCACCAGTGATCAAAAGGCAGTCTCCCCTCTCCCGATAGCAGAGCGATCCTACCAGTGATCGAAAGGCACTCTCCCCTCTCTGTAGCAGAGCGATCCCACCAGTGATCAAAAGGCAGTCTCTCCTCTCCCGACAGCAGAGTGATCCCACCAGTGATCAAAAGACAGTCTCCCCTCTACATAGCAGAGTGATCCCATCAGTGATCAAAAGGCAGACTCCCCTTTCCGTAGCAGAGCGATCCCACCAGTGATCAAAAGGCAGTCTCCCCTCTCCCGACAGCAGAGTGATCCCACCAGTGATCAAAAGACAGCCTCCCCTCTCCATAGCAGTGAGATCCCACCAGTAATCAAAAGACAGTCTCTTCTCTCCCGATAGCAGAATGATCCCACCAGTGATCAAAAGACAGTCTCCCCTCTCCCGACAGCAGAGTGATCCCACCAGTGATCAAAAGGCAGACTCCCCTTTCCGTAGCAGAGCGATCCCACCAGTGATCAAAAGGCAGTCTCCCCTCTCCCGACAGCAGAGTGATCCCACCAGTGATCAAAAGACAGTCTCCCCTCTCCATAGCAGAGTGATCCCACCAGTGATCAAAAGGCAGACTCCCCCCTCCGTAGCAGTGTGATCCCACCAGTAATCAAAAGACAGTCTCTTCTCTCCCGATAGCAGAATGATCCCACCAGTGATCAAAAGACAGTCTCCCCTCTCCATAGCAGAGCGATCCCACCAGTGATCAAAAGAGTCTCCCCTCTCCAGCAGCAGAGCGATCCCACCAGTGATCAAAAGGCAGTCTCCCCTCTCCAGCAGCAGAGAGAACCCACCAGTGATCAAAAGGCAGTCTCCCCTCTCCCGATAGCAGAGCGATCCCACCAGTGATCAAAAGACAGTCTCCCCTCTCCGTAGCAGAACGATCCCACCACTGATCAAAAGACAGTCTCCCCTCTCCGTAGCAGAGCGATCCCACCAGTGATCAAAACACAGTCTCCCCTCTCCGTAGCAGAGCGATTTACCAGTGATCAAAAGGCAGTCTCCTCTCTCCGTAGCAGAGCGTTCCCACCAGTGAACAAAACGCAGTCTCCCCTCTCCATAGCAGAGCGATCCCACCAGTGATAAAGGCAGTCTCCTCTCTCCCGACTGCAGAGCGATCCCACCAGTGATCAAAAGACAGTCTCCCCTCTACATAGCAGAGTGATCCCACCAGTGATCAAAAGGCAGACTCCCCTTTCCGTAGCAGAGCAATCCCACCAGTGATCAAAAGGCAGTCTCCCCTCTCCCGACAGCAGAGTGATCCCACCAGTGATCAAAAGACAGTCTCCCCTCTCCATAGCAGAGCGATCCCACCAGTGATCAAAAGGCAGTCTCCCCTCTCTGTTAGCAGAGCGATCCCACCAGTGATCAAAAGACAGTCTCCCCTCTCCCGACAGCAGAGTGATCCCACCAGTGATCAAAAGACAGCCTCCCCTCTCCGTAGCAGAGCGATCCCACCAGTGATCAAAAGGCAGTCTCCCCTCTCCGTAGCAGAGCGATCCCACCAGTGAACAAAACGCAGTCTCCCCTCTCCGTAGCAGAGCGATCCCACCAGTGATCAAAAGACAGTCTCCCCTCTCCGTAGCAGAGCGATCCCACCAGTGATCAAACGACAGTCTCCCCTCTCCGTAGCAGAGCGTTCCCACCAGTGAACAAAACGCAGTCTCCCCTCTCCATAGCAGAGCGATCCCACCAGTGATAAAGGCAGTCTCCTCTCTCCCGACTGCAGAGCGATCCCACCAGTGATCAAAAGACAGTCTCCCCTCTACATAGCAGAGTGATCCCACCAGTGATCAAAAGGCAGACTCCCCTTTCCGTAGCAGAGCAATCCCACCAGTGATCAAAAGGCAGTCTCCCCTCTCCCGACAGCAGAGTGATCCCACCAGTGATCAAAAGACAGTCTCCCCTCTCCATAGCAGAGCGATCCCACCAGTGATCAAAAGACAGCCTCCCCTCTCCGTAGCAGAGCGATCCCACCAGTGATCAAAAGGCAGTCTCCCCTCTCCGTAGCAGAGCGATCCCACCAGTGAACAAAACGCAGTCTCCCCTCTCCGTAGCAGAGCGATCCCACCAGTGATCAAAAGACAGTCTCCCCTCTCCGTAGCAGAGCGATCCCACCAGTGATCAAAAGGCAGTCTCCCCTCTCCGTAGCACAGTGATCCCACCAGTGATCAAAAGGCAGTCTCCCCTCTCCCGATAGCAGAGCGATCCCACCAGTGATCAAAAGGCAGTCTCCCATCTCCCGATAGCAGAGCGATCCTACCAGTGATAGAAAGGCACTCTCCCCTCTCCGTAGCAGAGTGATCCCACAAGTGATCACAAGGCAGTCTCCCCTCTCCGTAGCAGAGCGATCCCACCCGTGATCAAAAGACAGTCTCCCCTCTCCATAGCAGAACGATCCCACCACTGATCAAAAGGTAGTCTCCCCTCTCCAGCAGCTGAGCGATCCCTCCAGTGATCAAAAGACAGTCTCCCCTCTCCCGACTGCAGAGCGATCCCACAAGTGATTTAAGGCAGTCTCCCCTCTCCGTAGCAGAACGATCCCACCACTGATCAAAAGACAGTCTCCCCTCTCCATAGCAGTGATCCCACCAGTGATCAAAAGACAGTCTCCCCTCTCCGTAGCAGAGCGATTTACCAGTGATCAAAAGGCAGTCTCCCCTCTCCGTAGCAGAGCGATCCCACCAGTGATCAAAAGGCAGTCTCCCCTCTCCGTAGCAGAGCGATCCCACCAGTGAACAAAACGCAGTCTCCCCTCTTCATAGCAGAGCGATCCCACCAGTGATAAAGGCAGTCTCCTCTCTCCCGACTGCAGAGCGATCCCACCAGTGATCAAAAGGCAGTCTCCCCTCTCCGTAGCAGAGCGATCCCACCAGTGATCGAAAGAGTCTCCCCTCTCCAGCAGCAGAGCGATCCCACCAGTGATCAAAAGGCAGTCTCCCCTCTCCAACAGCAGAGAGAACCCACCAGTGATCAAAAGGCAGTCTCCCCTCTCCGTAGCAGAGTGATCCCACCAGTGATCAAAAGGCAGTCTCCCCTCTCCGTAGCAGAGTGATCCCACCAGTGATCAACAGGCAGTCTCGCCTCCACGTAGCAGAGCGATCCCACCAGTGATCAAAAGACAGTCTCCCGTCTCCGTAGCAGAGCGATCCCACCAGTGATCAAAAGGCAGTCTCCCCTCTCCAGCAGCAGAGCGAGCCCACCAGTGATAAAAAGGCAGTCTCCCCTCTCCGTATCAGAGTGATCCCACCAGTGATCAAAAGGCCGTCTCCCCTCTCCGTAGCAGAGCGATCCAACCAGTGATAAAAAGGCAGTCTCCCCTCTCCAGCAGCAGAGTGATCCCACCAGTGATCAAAAGGCAGTCTCCCCTCTCCTGCAGCAGAGTGATCCCACCAGTGATCAAAAGGCAGTCTCCCCTCTCCATAGCAGAGTGATCCCACCAGAGATCAAAAGACAGTCTCCGCTCTCCATAGCAGAGTGATCCCACAAGTGATCAAAAGGCAGTCTCCCCACTCCGTAGCAGAGCGATCCAACCAGTGATCAAAAGGCAGTCTCCCCTCTCCATAGCAGAGTGATCCCACCAGTGATCAAAAGACAGTCTCCCGTCTCCGTAGCAGAGCGATCCCACCAGTGATCAAAAGGCAGTCTCCCCTCTCCAGCAGCAGAGCGAGCCCACCAGTGATAAAAAGGCAGTCTCCCCTCTCCGTAGCAGAGCGATCCCACCAGTGATCAAAAGGCAGTCTCCCCTCTCCAGCAGCAGAGCGATCCCACCAGTGATCAAAAGGCAGTCTCCCCTCTCCCGACAGCAGAGTGATCCCACCAGTGATCAAAAGGCAGTCTCCCCTCTCCACAGCAGAGTGATCCCACCAGTGATCAAAAGGCAGACTCCCCCCTCCGTAGCAGTGAGATCCCACCAGTAATCAAAAGACAGTCTCTTCTCTCCCGATAGCAGAATGATCCCACCAGTGATCAAAAGATAGCCTCCCCTCTCCCGACAGCAGAGTGATCCCACCAGTGATCAAAAGACAGTCTCCCCTCTCCCGACAGCAGAGTGATCCCACCAGTGATCAAAAGGCAGACTCCCCCCTCCGTAGCAGTGAGATCCCACCAGTAATCAAAAGACAGTCACTTCTCTCCCGATAGCAGAATGATCCCACCAGTGATCAAAAGACAGTCTCCCCTCTCCCGACAGCAGAGTGATCCCACCAGTGATCAAAAGACAGTCTCCCCTCTCCCGACAGCAGAGTGATCCCACCAGTGATCAAAAGATAGCCTCCCCTCTCCATAGCAGAGTGATCCCACCAGTGATCAAAAGGCAGACTCCCCCCTCCGTAGCAGTGAGATCCCACCAGTAATCAAAAGACAGTCTCTTCTCTCCATAGCAGAGCGATCCCACCAGTGATAAAGGCAGTCTCCTCTCTCCTGACTGCAGAGCGATCCCACCAGTGATCAAAAGACAGTCTCCCCTCTACATAGCAGAGTGATCCCACCAGTGATCAAAAGGCAGACTCCCCTTTCCGTAGCAGAGCAATCCCACCAGTGATCAAAAGGCAGTCTCCCCTCTCCCAACAGCAGAGTGATCCCACCAGTGATCAAAAGACAGTCTCCCCTCTCCATAGCAGAGCGATCCCACCAGTGATCAAAAGACAGCCTCCCCTCTCCGTAGCAGAGCGATCCCACCAGTGATCAAAAGGCAGTCTCCCCTCTCCGTAGCAGAGCGATCCCACCAGTGAACAAAACGCAGTCTCCCCTCTCCGTAGCAGAGCGATCCCACCAGAAATCAAAAGACAGTCTCCCCTCTCCGTAGCAGAGCGATCCCACCAGTGATCAAAAGGCAGTCTCCCCTCTCCGTAGCACAGTGATCCCACCAGTGATCAAAAGGCAGTCTCCCCTCTCCCGATAGCAGAGCGATCCCACCAGTGATCAAAAGGCAGTCTCCCCTCTCCAGCAGCAGAGCGAGCCCACCAGTGATAAAAAGGCAGTCTCCCCTCTCCGTAGCAGAGCGATCCCACCAGTGATCAAAAGGCAGTCTCCCCTCTCCAGCAGCAGAGCGATCCCACCAGTGATCAAAAGGCAGTCTCCCCTCTCCCGACAGCAGAGTGATCCCACCAGTGATCAAAAGATAGCCTCCCCTCTCCATAGCAGAGTGATCCCACCAGTGATCAAAAGGCAGACTCCCCCCTCCGTAGCAGTGAGATCCCACCAGTAATCAAAAGACAGTCTCTTCTCTCCCGATAGCAGAATGATCCCACCAGTGATCAAAAGATAGCCTCCCCTCTCCATAGCAGAGTGATCCCACTAGTGATCAAAAGGCAGACTCCCCCCTCCGTAGCAGTGAGATCCCACCAGTAATCAAAAGACAGTCTCTTCTCTCCCGATAGCAGAATGATCCCACCAGTGATCAAAAGACAGTCTCCCCTCTCCCGACAGCAGAGTGATCCCACCAGTGATCAAAAGACAGTCTCCCCTCTCCCGACAGCAGAGTGATCCCACCAGTGATCAAAAGATAGCCTCCCCTCTCCATAGCAGAGTGATCCCACCAGTGATCAAAAGGCAGACTCCCCCCTCCGTAGCAGTGAGATCCCACCAGTAATCAAAAGACAGTCTCTTCTCTCCATAGCAGAGCGATCCCACCAGTGATCAAAAGACAGTCTCCCCTCTCCGTAGCAGAGCGATCCCACCAGTGATCAAAAGGCAGTCTCCCCTCTCCGTAGCACAGTGATCCCACCAGTGATCAAAAGGCAGTCTCCCCTCTCCCGATAGCAGAGCGATCCCACCAGTGATCAAAAGGCAGTCTCCCATCTCCCGATAGCAGAGCGATCCTACCAGTGATAGAAAGGCACTCTCCCCTCTCCGTAGCAGAGTGATCCCACAAGTGATCACAAGGCAGTCTCCCCTCTCCGTAGCAGAGCGATCCCACCCGTGATCAAAAGACAGTCTCCCCTCTCCATAGCAGAACGATCCCACCACTGATCAAAAGGTAGTCTCCCCTCTCCAGCAGCTGAGCGATCCCTCCAGTGATCAAAAGACAGTCTCCCCTCTCCCGACTGCAGAGCGATCCCACAAGTGATTTAAGGCAGTCTCCCCTCTCCGTAGCAGAACGATCCCACCACTGATCAAAAGACAGTCTCCCCTCTCCGTAGCAGTGATCCCACCAGTGATCAAAAGATAGTCTCCCCTCTCCGTAGCAGAGCGATTTACCAGTTATCAAAAGGCAGTCTCCCCTCTCCGTAGCAGAGCGATCCCACCAGTGATCAAAAGGCAGTCTCCCCTCTCCGTAGCAGAGCGATCCCACCAGTGAACAAAGCGCAGTCTCCCCTCTTCATAGCAGAGCGATCCCACCAGTGATAAAGGCAGTCTCCTCTCTCCCGACTGCAGAGCGATCCCACCAGTGATCAAAAGGCAGTCTCCCCTCTCCGTAGCAGAGCGATCCCACCAGTGATCGAAAGAGTCTCCCCTCTCCAACAGCAGAGAGAACCCACCAGTGATCAAAAGGCAGTCTCCCCTCTCCGTAGCAGAGTGATCCCACCAGTGATCAAAAGGCAGTCTCCCCTCTCCGTAGCAGAGTGATCCCACCAGTGATCAACAGGCAGTCTCGCCTCCACGTAGCAGAGCGATCCCACCAGTGATCAAAAGACAGTCTCCCGTCTCCGTAGCAGAGCGATCCCACCAGTGATCAAAAGGCAGTCTCCCCTCTCCGTAGCAGAGTGATCCCACCAGTGATCAAAAGGCAGTCTCCCCTCTCCGTAGCAGAGTGATCCCACCAGTGATCAACAGGCAGTCTCGCCTCCACGTAGCAGAGCGATCCCACCAGTGATCAAAAGACAGTCTCCCGTCTCCGTAGCAGAGCGATCCCACCAGTGATCAAAAGGCAGTCTCCCCTCTCCAGCAGCAGAGCGAGCCCACCAGTGATAAAAAGGCAGTCTCCCCTCTCCGTATCAGAGTGATCCCACCAGTGATCAAAAGGCCGTCTCCCCTCTCCGTAGCAGAGCGATCCAACCAGTGATAAAAAGGCAGTCTCCCCTCTCCAGCAGCAGAGTGATCCCACCAGTGATCAAAAGGCAGTCTCCCCTCTCCTGCAGCAGAGTGATCCCACCAGTGATCAAAAGGCAGTCTCCCCTCTCCATAGCAGAGTGATCCCACCAGAGATCAAAAGACAGTCTCCGCTCTCCATAGCAGAGTGATCCCACAAGTGATCAAAAGGCAGTCTCCCCACTCCGTAGCAGAGCGATCCAACCAGTGATCAAAAGGCAGTCTCCCCTCTCCATAGCAGAGTGATCCCACCAGTGATCAAAAGACAGTCTCCCGTCTCCGTAGCAGAGCGATCCCACCAGTGATCAAAAGGCAGTCTCCCCTCTCCAGCAGCAGAGCGAGCCCACCAGTGATAAAAAGGCAGTCTCCCCTCTCCGTAGCAGAACGATCCCACCAGTGATCAAAAGGCAGTCTCCCCTCTCCAGCAGCAGAGTGATCCCACCAGTGATCAAAAGACAGTCTCCCCTCTCCAGCAGCAGAGCGATCCCACCAGTGATCAAAAGACAGTCTCCCCTCTCTGTAGCAGAGCGATCCCACCAGTGATCAAAAGACAGTCTCACCTCTCCGTAGCAGTGCGATCCCACCAGTGATCAATAGACTGTCTCCCCTCTCCAGCAGCAGAGCGATCCCACCAGTGATCAAAAGACAGTCTCCCCTTTCCCGACTGCAGAGCGATCCCAGCAGTGATTAAAAGACAGTCACCCCTCTCCATAGCAGAGCGATCCCACCAGTGATCAAAAGGCAGTCTCTCCTCTCCCGACAGCAGAGTGATCCCACCAGTGATCAAAAGACAGTCTCCCCTCTACATAGCAGAGTGATCCCACCAGTGATCAAAAGGCAGTCTCCCCTCTCCAGCAGCAGAGCGATCCCACCAGTGATCAAAAGGCAGTCTCCCCTCTCCCGACAGCAGAGTGATCCCACCAGTGATCAAAAGATAGCCTCCCCTCTCCATAGCAGAGTGATCCCACCAGTGATCAAAAGGCAGACTCCCCCCTCCGTAGCAGTGAGATCCCACCAGTAATCCAAAGACAGTCTCTTCTCTCCCGATAGCAGAATGATCCCACCAGTGATCAAAAGGCAGACTCCCCTTTCCGTAGCAGAGCGATCCCACCAGTGATCAAAAGACAGTCTCCCCTCTCCGTAGCAGAGTGATCCCACCAGTGACCAAAAGACAGTCTCCCCTCTCCCGACAGCAGAGTGATCCCACCAGTGATCAAAAGGCAGACTCCCCTTTCCGTAGCAGAGCGATCCCACCAGTGATCAAAAGGCAGTCTCCCCTCTCCCGACTGCAGAGTGATCCCACCAGTGATCAAAAGGCAGTCTCCCCTCTCCATAGCAGAGTGATCCCACCAGTGATCAAAAGGCAGACTCCCCCCTCCGTAGCAGTGTGATCCCACCAGTAATCAAAAGACAGTCTCTTCTCTCCCGATAGCAGAATGATCCCACCAGTGATCAAAAGACAGTCTCCCCTCTCCATAGCAGAGCGATCCCACCAGTGATCAAAAGAGTCTCCCCTCTCCAGCAGCAGAGCGATCCCACCAGTGATCAAAACACAGTCACCCCTCTCCGTAGCAGAGCGATTTACCAGTGATCAAAAGGCAGTCTCCCCTCTCCGTAGCAGAGCGTTCCCACCAGTGATCAAAAGACAGTCTCCCCTCTCCCGACAGCAGAGTGATCCCACCAGTGATCAAAAGGCAGACTCCCCTTTCCGTAGCAGAGCGATCCCACCAGTGATCAAAAGGCAGTCTCCCCTCTCCCGACTGCAGAGTGATCCCACCAGTGATCAAAAGACAGTCTCCCCTCTCCATAGCAGAGTGATCCCACCAGTGATCAAAAGGCAGACTCCCCCCTCCGTAGCAGTGTGATCCCACCAGTAATCAAAAGACAGTCTCTTCTCTCCCGATAGCAGAATGATCCCACCAGTGATCAAAAGACAGTCTCCCCTCTCCATAGCAGAGCGATCCCACCAGTGATCAAAAGAGTCTCCCCTCTCCAGCAGCAGAGCGATCCCACCAGTGATCAAAACACAGTCACCCCTCTCCGTAGCAGAGCGATTTACCAGTGATCAAAAGGCAGTCTCCCCTCTCCGTAGCAGAGCGTTCCCACCAGTGAACAAAACGCAGTCTCCCCTCTCCATAGCAGAGCGATCCCACCAGTGATAAAGGCAGTCTCCTCTCTCCCGACTGCAGAGCGATCCCACCAGTGATCAAAAGACAGTCTCCCCTCTCCAGCAGCAGAGCGATCCCACCAGTGATCAAAAAACAGTCTCCCCTCTCCCGACAGCAGAATGATCCGACCAGTGATCAAAAGGCAGACTCCCCTTTCCGTAGCAGAGCAATCCCACCAGTGATCAAAAGGCAGTCTCCCCTCTCCCGACAGCAGAGTGATTCCACCAGTGATCAAAAGACAGTCTCCCCTCTCCAGCAGCAGAGCGATCCCACCAGTGATCAAAAAACAGTCTCCCCTCTCCCGACAGCAGAATGATCCGACCAGTGATCAAAAGGCAGTCTCCCCTCTCCGTAGCAGAGCGATCCCACCAGTGATCAAAAGACAGTCTCCTCTCTCCGTAGCACAGTGATCCCACCAGTGATCAAACGACAGTCTCCCCTCTCCGTAGCAGAGCGATCCCACCAGTGATCAAAAGGCTGTCTCCCCTCTCCGTAGCAGAGCGATCCCACCAGTGATCAAAAGGCAGTCTCCCCTCTCCGTAGCAGAGCAATCCCACCAGTGATCAAAAGACAGTCTCCCCTCTCCAGCAGCAGAGCGATCCCACCAGTGATCAAAAGACAGTCTCCCCTCTCCGTAGCAGAGCGATCCCTCCAGTGATCAAAAGGCAGTCTCCCCTCTCCATCAGCAGAGCGATCCCACCAGTGATCAAAATGCAGTCTCCCCTCTCCGTAGCAGAGCGATCCCACCAGTGATCAAAAGGCAGTCAGCTGCCTCTCACCATTTGCATTGGCCTCAATGTTTTAATCTTCCTCATCACTTTATTTGGTGAACAGTTGAAGCTTTATTTGACCAAATAGAGTCAAACATTAGAGTCCCATAGTTTTCTCACCATGTGTTTCGAACACACTGCCTCTGGCATCTGTAATCGCTTTGGAAACTGCAGAGTACTGAAATGCACATACCATCTGCAAACTGCAAATCACAGGCTTCAGCAATTCCAGAGGGACATTCAAGATGAAAAACACACATAATAGACATAGAAGATGTGAAATATATTGTTTCATGATCTATCTAAAAGATGTCGACTGAAGGATTGTTGTACGCTGGCGCCATCTTGAATTGATGCATATCTGATACTAACGCAAAGGAGAAGACAGCCTGCTGGACATCTAAGTTGAAACGGGAAGATTCTGGAAATACTCAGTGGGTCTGGCAGTAGTGGTGGAGGATGAAACTGTTTGTGACCAGGGCATTTTGCAATTGGACCCTTTGCCCTTTGAAGCTGATCTGAGATACCCTAATTTATCACTCCCAATCCACCTTCCATTGCTCATACCCTATCCATCATAATTCCCATTCTATCCCAACAGATTTTTGAGGATAAGTGGAACTGGTGGGCCATGAATCTTCCCAGGTTACACAGCATTATATCCAACTGTGTTCATTTTTGGCATTCTTTTAAGAGATATCAGACACTATATTCATTCAAATATCCTCCCTTTATGACAATAATTTAATGGCAATTCACCATTACTTTCCAGGTATTGCCTACATAATGTTTCATTAATGCCCTACAAATGTTATACTAGTTGGCACTCTGCTTTTGTAATGTTGCAGCTGTAGACTCTGTATCTGTCTCCTAGTAAATACAGATGCAAAGAATTAATTTAAGATACTCACATCTCTTTTGGCTCCATACGTGCATTAGCACTCTGATCTTCCAGAGGACTACTTTTGTCCCTTACTATCCTTTTGCTCTTAATATATCTGTAAATGCCCTTAAGATTTTCCTTCACTTTGTCTGCTAGGACAACCCCATACATTTTTTCGCCCCCCTGATTTCTTTCATAAGTGTTCCCTCGCATTTCTTACTCTCCATAGCACCTCATCTGTTCCTGTTTGCCTATAGCTGCAATGCAGCTCCTTTTCCTTAACCAGGGTCTCAATCTCTTTCAAAAGCCAAGGTTCCATAAAGCTGTTATCCTTGCATTTTATTCTGACAGGAACAATACAAACTCTGTTCTCTCAAAATATCACTTTTAAAGGCTTCCGTTTTACCAAGTATGCCTTTGCCAGAAGACAACCTATCCCATTCCACACTTGCCAGATCATTTCTGATATTATCAAACTGGCCTTTCTCCAATTTAGAATCTCAACCTGAGGACCAGACCTATCCTTTTCCATAATTACCTTGAAACTAATGGCACTGTGGTCACTGGATGCAAAGTGTTCCCCTGCACAAACTTCTGTCACCTGCCCTGTCTCATTCCCTAATAGGAGATATTGTATCACACTTTGTCTAGATGGGACATCTATGTATTGATGGAGGAAACTTTGCTGAACATGTTTGACAAACTCTATTCCATCTAGTCCATACAGTATTGTAGTTCCAGTCAATATGTGAAAAGTTAAAATCACCTTACTATCACAAACTTATGTTTCTTGCAAGTCTGATCTCTCTACAAATTTGCTTCTTAGATCCCATGGACTATTGGGTGGTCTATAATATAATCCCATTAACATGGTCATATCTTTCTTATTCTTCAGTTCCACCAATAAAGCTTCACTAGACTAGCTCTTCAGTTTGTCCTGACTAAGCACAGTCATGTCATTTTCCCTGCATTTTCACAATTCTTCGTGGTCAGGAGACAGGGTTACACCGGCAAACAGTGCAGAAACAGAACTTAGAATACACAATTCCAAGCAGTTGAGAGACAGAATTTACACAGGGAAACAGTGTGGGTGAACGGAGGAGCAGGAGGCAGGCAAAACATTTCTTGACACAGGAGGTTGCTGGAGCTGAACGGCAAACATGAGACAGGTGGCAGGCAACATGGAGCGTTAAATGGAAAGGCAAACGGCAGACAATACTCTTTGTGACACAGGGCATTGCTGGAGCTGAACGGCACTTATCTTGACATGGAGCCTTACACGGAAAGGTAAATGGGAGACAATGCTTTTCTTGACACAGGGCATTGCTGGAGCTGAACGGCACTTATCTTGACATGGAGCCTTACATGGAAAGGTAAATGGGAGACAATGCTTTTCTTGACACAGGGCATTGCTGGAGCTGAACGGCAATGAGTGGATGCAAAGCCGGGGTTTTTATGCAGCAGGTTGAGAAGAGAGTCAGGTGCCGCAATCAAGGAGCCCAGGAGAACACAGGGAAAGGGAATTAGGATAATAAGAGTAATTAACAGTCAGGACTGTGACACCTACATAATTCCCTTTTGAAGTTACTCTTGAACTTGCTGCACCACCATTTCAAAGTTCAAAGTAAATTTATGATCAAAGTACATTCTGTATATTTCACCATATACTTGAGATTCATTTTCTTGAGGGCAAAGAAACACAATAGAATCAATGTAAAAATACACACTGATCTCCTCAATGGACAAATAACCAATGTGAAAAGCCAACAAACTATGAACATACAAAAGAAACAGAAAAAGAAAATAATAATAAATAAAGTTCAAGATTTAAAGTGCATTTATTCTCGAAGTATGAATGCTGTATACAACCTTAAGATTCATCTCCTTACAGGCAGCCACAGAACCAAGAAACCCAATAGAATCCATTAAAAAAACACAAATGTGCAGAAAAAAACAAATCATGCAAACATTAAATGTAAGCAAATACCATTCAGAACTGAAGTTCACAAAGTCCACAGCCATGAAGCCAGTCACAGGCGATCCAGGATCCGACTGCAGGCTACAACCTTCATTCAGCGCAATCAACTGAACATTAGCCCATCCCTTTCATCTGTCCCTGACACTGAACTTTTCACTCTGGCCCAGCGCTTATGTTGGTCAGACATCGGCTTGTTTCTTGCTCACTCCAGCCCCGGCCACACAGCCTCGACTCTACCTTGCTTGAATTGGCTTCAAGCCAAATCCAGCAATAGCCAAGTATTGACTCTTGGGCCTGGGCCCCACTGCCCCGATTCGGCCTGTACATGTTGTGCTGCAACTGTCCTATATCTTCAAGACCAATTCAGACCTCAAAACTGCCAGGTCATATAGGTGGTTCAAAAGCTCAAATCTGAAAGGAAAGATACAGGCTATTGATTCTCAAGAAAAAGTATGATCAATAAAGTAATTAATAGGTTTGTTTGTTGCCAGTAAGTCATCAATATATGCTTCACCAGTGCTATCTTTATTTATAAACAATAAATATCACGAATATGAGATGATAAGTTCTTGAAAGTGAGTCCACAGGTTGTAGGAACATTTATTGATGGGGTGAGTGAAAGTGAGTGAAATTATCCCCTCTGGTTCAAGAGCTTGATAGTTGAACTAACATAGAACATAGAAATCTACAGGCCATTACAGGCCCTTCGGCCCACAATGTTGTGTTGACCATGTAACCTACTCTAGGGACTGCCTAGAATTTCCCGAGCACATAGCCCTCTATTTTTTTAAGCTTCATGTACCTATCTAGGAGTCTCTTAAAAGACCCCGCTGCAACCACTTCCACCACTGTTGTCAGCAGTGCATTCTAAGCACCCACCATTCTCTGTGTGAAAAACTTAACCCCTGACATCTCCTCTGTACCTACTTCCAAACACTTAAAACTATGCTCCCTCATGTTAGCCATTTTGCCCTTGTCCATACGATCAATGCCTCTCATCATCCTATACACCTTTATCAGGTCACCTCTCATCCTCCATCACTCCAAGGAGAAAAGGCCAAGTTCACTCAACCTATTCTCATAAGGCATGTTCCCCAATCCAGGCAACATCTTTGTAAATCTCCTCTGCACTCTCCACATCCCTCCTGTAGTAAGATGACCAGAACTGGACACATTACTCCAAGTGGGGTCTGACCAGGGTCCTATATAACTGTAACATTACCTCTCAGCTCTTAAACTCAATCCCACAGTTGATGAATGCCAACTCAGCATACGCCTTCTAAATAACACTATCCACCTACTCAGCAGCTTTGAGTGTCCTATGGACATGGACCCCAGGATCCCTCTGATCCTCCACACTACCAAGAGTCTTACCATTAATATTATATTCTGTCTTCAAATTTGACATACCAAAATGAACCACTTCACCCTTATCTGGGTTGAACTCCACCTGCCACTTCTCAGCCCAGTTTTGCATCCTATCGATGTCCGGCTGTAAACTCTGACAGTCCTCCACACTATCCACAACACCCCCAACCTTTGTGTCAGCAAATTTACTAACCCATCCCTCCACTTCCTCATCCAGGTCATTTATAAAAATCACAAAGAGTAGGAATCCCAGAACAGATCCCCAAGGCACACTACTGGTCACTGACCTCCATGCAGAATATGACCCGCCTACAACCACTTTTTGCCTTCTGTGGGCAAGCCAATTCTGAATCCACAAAGCAAGGTCCCCTTAGTTTCCATGCCTCCTTACTTTCTCAATAAGTCTTGCATGGGGTACTTATCAAATGCCTTGCTGAAATCCATATACACTACACCTACTGCACTACCTTAATCAATGTGTTTAGTCACATCCTCAAAAAATTTAGTCAGGCTCATAAGGCAAGAACTGTCTTTGACAAAGCCATGCTGACTACCCCTAATCATATTATACCTCTCCAAATGTTCATAAATCCTGCCTCTCTGGATCTTCTCCAATAACTTGCTCACCACTGAAGTAAGATTCACTGGTCTGTAATTTCCTGGGTTATCTCTACTCCCTTTCTTGAACAAGGGAACAATATTTGCAACCCTCCGATCCTCTGGAATCTCCCCATTCCCCATTGATGATACAAAATTCATTGCTAGAGGCTCAGCAATCTCCTCCTTGGCCTTCCACAGTAGCCTGAGGTACATCTCGTCTGGTGACTTATCCAACTTGATGCTTTCCAAAAGCTCCAGCATATCCACTTTCTTAACGTCTATATGCTCAAGTTTTTCAGTCCACTGTAAGTCATCCCTACAATCGCCAAGATCCTTTTCCCTGGTGAATACTGAAGCAAAGTATTCATTAAGTACCTCCACTACCTCCTCCGACTCCATGCACACATTTCCACTTTGGCTCCTGATCGGTCCTATTCTCACATGGCTCATCCTCTTGCTCTTCATGTGCTTGTAGAATGCCTTAGGGTTTTCCTTAATCCTGTCCAACAAAGCATTCTCATGGCCCCTTCTGGCTCTCCTAATTTCATTCTTCATCTCCTTCCTGGTAGCATTGTAATTTTCTAGAACTCTACTAGTACCTAGTTTCTTGAACCTTTTATAAGCTTTTCTTTTCTGCTTAAATAGATTTTCTGCATCCTTTGTACACCATGGTTTTTTTTACCCTACCGTCCCTTCCCTGCCTCAATGCCTCAAACCGTACCTATGCAGAACACCATGCAAATGTCCCTAAACATTTGCCACAATTCTGCCATTTATTTCCACTGAGAACATCCGCTCCCAAGTTTCTGCCTAATAGCATCGTATTTCCCCCTACCCTAATTAAATGTTTTCCCAAATTTTCTGTTCCTATCCCTCTCCAGCGCTACAGTGATCTAGAGGTGATTCGGGAGCTTCAGGTAAAAGAACACTCAGGAACCAGTGATCACAATATGATTGAGTTCAACTTGAAATTTGACAGGGAGAAAGTAAAGTCTGATGTAGCAGTATTTCAGTGGAGTAAAGGAAATTACAGTGGTATGAGAGAGGAGTTGGCCAAAGTAAATTGGAAGGGATGCTGGCAGGGATGAGAGCAGAGCAGCAATAGCGTGCGTTTCTGGGAAAAATGAGGAAGGGGCAGGACATGTGTATTCCAAAAACAAGGAAATACTCAAATGGCAAAATAATACAACCGTGGTTGACAAAGAAAGTCAAAGCTAATGTAAAAACAAAAGAGAGGGCATATAATAAAGCAAACATTAGCAGGAAGATAGAGGATTGGGAGCTTTTAATAATCTAGAGAGCAACTAAAAGAATCATTAGAATAGAAAAGATGAAAAGCAAGCTAGCAAACAATATCAAAATGGATAGTAAAAGCTTTTTCAAGGAAGTGAAAAATAAAAGAGAGATGAAAAGGAATGTAGGACTGATAGAAAATGCAGCTGGAGAAATAATAGAATTGAATTGACTTTATTTCTTACATCCTTCACATACATGAGGAGTAAAAATCTTTACGTTACGTCTCCATCTAAATGTGCAATGTGCAATCATAGTAATTTATAATAATTTATAATAAACAGAACAGTCATTGCAATAGTGAGTACACTCAAATCAATGTGAGTTCATCACTCTGATGGTCTGGTGGAAGAAGTTGTCCCAGAGCCTGTTGGTCCTGGCTTTTATGCTGTGGTACTGTTTCCCGAATGATAGCAGCTGGAATAGATTGTGGTTGGGGTGACTCGGGTCCCTAATGATCCTACGGGTCCTTTTTACACACCTGTCTTTGTAAATGTCCTGAATCCTGAAGTTCACAACTACAGATGCGCTGGGCTGTCCGTACCACTCTCTGTAGAGTCCTGCGATTGAGGGAAGTACAGTTCCCACACCAGGCAGTGATGCAGCCAGTCAGGATGCTCTCAGTTGTGCCCCTGTAGAAAGTTCTTAGGATTTGAGGGCCCATACCAAATTTCCTCAACTGTCTGAGGTAAAAGAGGCACTGTTGTGCCTTTTTCACCACACAGCTGGTGTGCACAGACCACGTGAGTTCCTCGGTGATGTGGATGCTGAGGAACTTGAAGCTGTTTACTGTCTCAACCCCAGATCTACTGATATCAATAGGGGTTAATGGGGGTCAAGGAGATGACAGATGACTAAGTAATTTTGCATCAGTCTTCATTGTGGAAGACTCTAGCAGTGTGCCAGATTTTGAAGTGTGTGAAGGAAGAGAGTGAGTGCAGTTATGATTACAAGGGAGAAAGTACTCAAAAATTTGAAAGACCCAAGGGTACATAAGTCACACAGACCAGATGAACTGCACCCTAGAGTTCTGATAGAGGTAGTGGTAGAGATTGTGGAGGCATTAGTAATCAATTTCAAAAAAAAATCATTTGACTCTGGCACGGTGCCAGAGGACTGGAAAATTGCAAATGTCACTCCACTCTTTAATAAAGGAGGAAGGCAGCAGAAAGGAAATTATAGACCAGTTAGTGTGACCTCAGTGGTTGGGAAGGTGTTGGAGTCAATTGTTAAGAATGAGGTTATGGAGTACTTGGTGACACAGGTCAACATAGTACAAAGTCAGCATGGTTTCCTTAAGAGAAAATCTTGCCGATGAACCTGTTGGAATTCTTTGAGGAGATTACAAGTAGGATAGATAAAGGGGATACAATGGATGTTGTATATTTGGACTTTCAGAAGGCGCTTGACAAGGTGCCACACATGAAGTTGCTTACCAAGTTAAGAGTCCGTGGAATTACAGGAAAATTACTGGTATGGTTAGAGCATTGGCTGATTGGTAGGAGGCAGCGAGCTGGAATAAAACGATCTTTTTCTGGTTGGCTGCCAGTGACTAGTGGTGTTCCACAGGTTCTTTTTATGCTGTATGTAAATGATTTAGATGATGGAATAGATGGCTTTGTTGCCAAGTTCGCAGATGATACGAAGATTGGTGGAGGGGCAGGTAGTGTTGAGGAAACAGGTAGGATGCAGATGGCCTTAGACAGATTAGGAGAATGGGGAAGAAAGTGACAAATGAAATACAATGTTGGAAAATGCATGGTCATGCACTCTGATAGTAGAAATAAATGTGCAAAATATTTTCTAAATGGGGAGAATATCCAGGAATCTGAGATGCAAGGGGACTTGGGAGTCCTTGTGCAGAACACTCTAAAGATTAACTTGCAACTAGAATCAGTGGTGAGGAAGGTAAATGCTATGTTAGCATTCATTTCAAGGGGTCTAGAATACAAGAGCAGGGATGTGATGCTGAGGCTTTATAAGGCACTGGTGAGGCCTCACCTTGAGTATTGTGAACAATTTTGGGCTCCTCATCTTAGAAAAGATGTGCTGGCATTGGAGAGAGCTTAGAAGGAAGTTCACAAGGATGATTCCGGGAATGATAGTGTTATCATACGAGGAACGTTTGATAGGTCTAGGTCTGTACTCGCTGAAATTTAGAGAGGATGAGGGGGTATCTCATTGAAATCTTTTGAATATTGAAAGGCTTAGACAGAGTAGATGTGGAAAGGATGTTTCCCATGGTTGGGGCATCTAGGACAAGAGGGCATTGCCTCAGGATAGAGGGGAGTCCATTTAAAACAGATGTGGAGAAATTTCTTTTGCCAGGGGTGGTGAATTTCTGGAATTTGTTACCACAGGCAGCTGTGAAGGCTTGGTCATTGGGTGCACTTAAATCAGAGCTTTATAGGTTCTTGATTGGACACAGTATCAAAGGTGAGATGGCAGGGCAGTGGGGCTGAGGAGGGGAAGAAAGGGTCAGCCATGATTGAATGGTAGAGCCAAATTGCCTAATTCTGCCTCTATGTCTTATCATCTTCTGGTCTTATGGTTAAAAACGTTTCCAGAACCTGGTAGTGTGAGTCCTCAGTCCTGATGGCAGTGAGAAGACAGCATGGCCTGGGTGGTGAGGGGTCTCTGATGATGTTTGTTGTCTTCCTGTGACAGTGCTCCATATAGATGTGCTCAGTGATGGAGAGGGCTTTACCTGTGATGGACTGGGCCGTGTTCACTACTTTTCTAGGATTTTCCATTCAAGTGCATTCATGTTTCCATACCAGGCTGTGATGCACCCAAATCAATATACTCTCCATCGTGCATCTATAGAAGTTAGTGAAACTTTTAGATGTCATGCTGAATCTTTGCAAACTACTAAGGAAGTAGAGGCACTGCTGTGCTTTTTAATTTCATTTCCGTGCTAAAATGTGCTGTAGATTTGTATGTTCTATGTTCTAAAACAACTCTTACAACCTACCATGTCCACAGGAACTATCAACCTCCCATTTACTCAAATCTCATTTTCTTTTATTTTCTCTACATTCCCTTCAGGTTCTCCTATGCACCAGGACTATTTACAGAGGCCAATTTATCTACCAGCTGGCATATCTTTGGAAGGTGGGAGGAAACGGTAGCAAATAGAGGAAACAGGTGTTGTTCCAGGCAGAATGGGCAAACTCCACATAGAAAGGAGCCGACTCATTGGTGCTGTAAGGCGGCAGCACCATTGTGCTAAATTCATTTACTTTTTGCTTTGCTGAACTTTTTTAAAATAAATTTTTAAATTGAATTTTCAAATAGGTTACAGAAGGAAAAAAAAGTTATAAAAAAAATTATCAACCTTTCCCCCCTCCCCTTAACCCCTCCCCCTAACATATCCCTATAGAAAGAGAAAAAAATGAGAGAAGAAAAAAGAAAGAAAGAAAGAGTGCCTGGATATCGGAAGATCCCCACATGCTCCATGGAGTTCATAAGAGCTTTAGTATATATATTTATTTCTTTCACCAGATAACCAACAATTTTATCTTCAGAGCACCTATATATTTAATCCTATCTTTTGTAAATAAGGGTGCCAAATTTTCAGAAATATTTCATATTTATCTCTTAAATTATAAGTAATTTTTTCAAGTGGAATGCAGCTAAAAATTTCATTCTTCCAACAATCTATACTTAAGTATGAATCCGATTTCCAAGTAACTGCAATAGCCTTTTTGGCTACTGCCAATGCAATTTTTATGAATTCTTTCTGATATTTATTCAGTTTGGATTTTGGTTTTTTCCCTTCAATATCACCTAGTAAAAATAATGTTGGATTATGTGGAAGTTGTGTTCCAATAATTTGTTCCAATAAAATTCTTAAATTTGTCCAAAAAGGTTGAATTTTAAAACAAGACCAAGTAGAGTGTAAAAAAGTACCAATTTCTTGATTACATCGGAAACATTGATCAGATAAATTTGGGTTTCATTTATTTATTTTTTGTGGTGTAATATATAATTGATGTAAAAATTATATTGCCCTAATCTTAACCGGACATTTGTTGTATTTGTCATACCGTCAGGACATAGTCTTGACCAACTTGTTTCTTCAATTTTAATATTCAAATCAGTTTCCCATTTTTTCTTGACCTATGAATTCCTTGTTTAATTGCCTGTTTTTGAATCAAACTATACATACAAGAAATAAATTTTTAAATTTTTCCTTTTTGAATTAAAGTTTCTATTTCATTAGGTTTCGGCAATAACATTGTTTGACCCAATTTATCTCTTAAATAAGCCCTTAATTGGAAATAACAAAAAAGTGTTGTTTGATATTTTGTATTTATTCTTTAATTGATCAAATGACATTAATATACCTCCTTCAAAACAATCTCCTATATATCTAATCCCTTTTTGAAACCAATTGTATAAAAGTTGGTTATCCATTGTAAAAGGAATAAGTTTATTTTGAATTAAAGGTCTCTTTGCTAATAAAGATTTCTTTATCTCATCATCAACATTTATCTTATCCCATAAATCAATCAAATGTTTTAATATAGGAGATTCTTTCTTTTCCCGTACCCATTTAGATTCCTACTTATATATAAAATCTTCTGGTATATTTTCTTCTATTTTATCTAATTCTATTCTAATCCATGCCGGTTTATCTTCATCAAAAAGAGATGCAATAAATCTAAGTTGATTTGCTTTATAATAATTCTTAAAGTTTGGAAGTTGTAACCCTCCTAGGTTAAATTTCCATGTCAATTTTTCCAACGATATTCTTGACATCTTACCTTTCCAAAGGAGCTTCCTCACACATTTATTTAACTCTTGAAAAAACTTCTGCGGTAATTGTATTGGTAGTGTTTGGAATAAATATTGTAATCTAGGGAATATATTCATTTTTACAGCATTTACTCTGCCTACTAATGTTATTGGTAACATCATCCATTTATCAAGATCTTCTTGAATTTTTTTCAATAATGGTAAATAATTTAATTTATATAAATTCTTTATATCATTATCAACTCTTATACGTAAATATTTTATACCATTTATCAGCCATCTAAATTGAGTTATTAGTCGACATTGACTATAATCTCCTTTAGTAAGGGGTAGAATTTCACTTTTATTCCAATTTATTTTGTAGCCTGATATTTTCCCATATTCTTCCAATCTAGAAGATAATTTACGCAGCAAATACAGTGGGTTTGTTAAATAAAGCAGAACATCATCAGCAAATAAATTAATCTTATATTCTTCCTGGTTAACTCTGAAACCCATAATATCTGGGTTCGTTCTAATTAATTCAGCTAATAGTTCTATCGCCAACACAAATAAAGCAGGTGTTAATGGACAACCTTGTCTAGTTGACCTTGTTAACTGAAATGATGTTGAAATTTGACCATTTGTCACTACTTTAGCTTTGGGATTAGTATTTAAGGTTTTAATCCATTTTATAAAAGATACTCCTAATCCATATTTTTCCAATACCTTAAATAAAAAATCCCATTCCAATCTATCAATTGCTTTTTCTGCATCTAAGGCAACTGCCACACTCATTTCCTCCCTCTTTTGTGCCAAATGAATTATGCTAAGTAACCGAGTTACGTTATCTGCTGATTGTCTATTTTTGATTAATCCTGTTTGATCCATATGTACTAATTTTGGTAAGTATTTAGATAATCTATTAGATAAAATTTTTGCTATTATTTTATAGTCAGTATTCAACAAAGAAATAGGTCTATATGATGTTGGTTTTAAAAGATCTCTATCTTTTTTTGGCAATGCTATTAAAATAGCTGTCGAAAAAGATTCTGAAAGTTTATGCATTCTTTCCGCTTGGTATATTAACTCCATAAAAGGAGGAATTAGTAAATCTTTAAACTTTTTATAAAATTCGGGCGGAAAACCATCTTCTCCTGGGGATTTATTACTCTGAGGTGATCCTAGAGCTTCTTCGACCTCTTTTAATATAAAAGGCATATCTAATCCCTTCTGTTCTTCCAAATTCAATTTTGGAAGAGTTATTTGTGATAAAAAACCTTTCTATCTCAACATTATCATTTTGTGATTCTGATTGATACAGTTCAGAATAAAAATTCTTAAAAGTTTCATTAATTTCTAAAGGTTTATAAGTAATCTTATTTACACTTGTTCTAATTGCATTTATCGTTTTGGAAATCTGGTCTGTTTTTAACTGCCAAGCAAGAATCTTGTGTGATCTTTCACCTAGTTCGTAATATCTCTGTTTAGTTCTCATAATTGCTTTTTCTGTTCGACATGTCTGAAGTGTATTATATTGTAACTTCTGGTTAACAAGTTGTCTTCATTTTTCTTGTCATATATCTTTGAGATTCTTTTTCTAATTTTGTAATCTCTTTTTCCAATTGATCTATTTCTACCATATATTCCTTCTTAATTTTAGAAGTATAACTTATTATCTGGCCTCTCAAATATGCCTTCATTGCTTCCCATACTATAAATTTATCATCAACTGAATGTAAATTTGTATCTAAAAAAAACTGAATCTGCTTTTTCATGAAATCACAAAAATCTTGATGTTTTAATAATATTGAATTAAATCTCCATCTGTAAATCGATTCCTCTTTACCCATCATTATCATTGTCATTGTCAAGGGGGAATGATCTGACAATATTCTTGCTTTATATTCCATATTTTTAACTCTGTCTTGAATATTTGTTGATAATAGGAAAAAATCTATCCTTGAATAAGTTTTATGTCTATTTGAATAAATTGTGTAATCTCTTTCTTTTGGATTAATTCTTCTCCATATATCAATCAAATTTAAATCTTTCATCAATGATAAAGTTAATTTTGCTACTTTTGATTTTGTAACAACTTTTGCTGATCTATCTAAAACTGGATCTAGACAAAAGTTAAAATCTCCACCTATTAATATTTTGTCATATGCATCAGCCAAATTCAAAAAGGCCTCTTGTATAAATTTTACATCTTTTTCATTTGGTGCATAAATATTCATAAGAGTCCATAGTTCTGAAAAAAATTGACAATGTATAATTACATATCTCCCCGCAGAATCAATTAATACATTTTGTATTTTAATTGGTAAAGTTTTATTAACCAAAATTGCAACTCCTCTCGCCTTTGAATTAAATGAAGCTGCAATAACATTTCCGACCCAATTTCTCTTTAATTTCTGATGTTCTATCTCTGTTAAGTGTGTTTCTTGTAAAAAAGCTATATCTATTTTCATTTTCTTAATGTATGTTAAAATTCTTTTTCTTTTCACTGGTCCATTAAGCCCATTAACATTAAAACTTTAAAAATTCAGTAAATTAGTCATTATTTTTAACAGGGTTACTCCAATATATAGTAATACCTAACCTTTCAACTTTCGTAGTACCTTGGGGAATCTTTTTAAAATTCTCCATGTTGCTATGTGTCTCCCCCCCCCCCCCAATTGTCCAGGCAAAGAAAGAAAGATAAAAGAAAAATAGATTATAAAGAAAAAAAATAACAAAATACCCCCTACTAATGTTGTGAATAAAAAAAACACATTACCCCCTTCTGTTGTACGGGTCATGGCAATCACCATGATTACATATGTGAGTCCCATAGCAATCGATCAAAAGTTCCCCCAGCTCCCCCGTAACATAAAAAAGTATATATAAGATAGGAAAAAAATCACTACTCTCGATTAATATTTCTCAAATTTTTACCTTTCTCCCCCTGTATCATATAATTAAGAATATATTTAAATATTCTTCTGTCCTTAAACATCCATCAACTCCATTCACTGTCCCTGTCTTCATCTTTAATCCATTTCACTTTTAAGTCTTTGGCTGTGGTTAGCGAACATTTGGGAGTTCTTGTGCAAATTCTTCCTCATCTCGATAATCAGTAAAAAATCTTCTTTTTCTGTCATCCAAAAGAATTATCAGGGTAGCCGGGTGGCACAATATAAATTTATAACCTTTTTCCCATAAAACTTTTCTCGCTGGGTTAAATTCCTTCTTTCTCTTCAAAAGGTCATAACTTATATCAGGTTAGAAAATAACTGTTTTCCCTTCTATCATCAATGACCCGTTTCTCTTTCTGGCACGTTGGGCAGCCGCTTTCAGGATCTTTTCTTTATCTTAATATCTTAAGCATTTTATCAAGATTGATCATGGGTTTTGATCAACTTGAGGTCTTGGACTTAAGGCTCTGTGAGCCCTTTCAATTTCAATTAACTGGGTTCCTTCTTCCATTTCCAAAATTTCCGGAATCCATTTTTGAAAAAAATTTATTGGATCCTCTCCCTCTATACCTTCTTTAGGTCCAACAATCTTAATATTATTTCGTCTGCTAAAATTTTCAAGTACATCCACTTTTTCCAACAACCGTTTTCTTTCTGATGTCCAGGCAGAAATATTATCTTCCATTTTATTCACTCTATCAATTGTGTCTCCGGTTGTTTCTTCCAAGTTTTTAATTTTGTTGTCCATTTTGTCCTGTCTTTTCATCATTTTATCAAACATAATCTTCATATTGTTAATATCTTTTTTATTACTTTTAATGCTTTTAATTTATGCATTATTTGTACCAAAGTTTTTTTTATGTCTCCAATATCATCTCCAACTTCTTCCTGTTGCTCTTCTTTGTTTGTCTCTTCATCTTCGTCTGATTTATCCAGAGAATCTGATTCCACCTCATATTCACTTTCACTTTCAGTTCCGATCATAGCTGGGATTTGTAGTTTGGGTTGCTCATGTTTGCGCATGCCCCTTCCTTCATGCATGCGCAATTCCTGTTGCTCTTTCTTTTTGGAAACGGTTGATGTTGCCGCAGTTTCCTGTTCTGTATCGCCGGAGGTAAATTGCACTTGAACCCGAGGCTCTTTCATGGCGGCCGGCCTTGATTCTTTTCCAACTTGTGTTGTCTTCAAAGTATTAGTTTTCTTCTGCTTCTGTTTAGGAGGCATATCTTAACGCAATCCTGAGTAGTTTATAAGTAATTTTTAAAAGGTATTTACTAACTTTTCTTCACTTAAACATTATTTTACTGGTTTTTTACAGGAGAGCTGGATTTCCACGTCTCGATCCTACATCATCACGTGACATCCCTCCTGCTGAACTTTTAAACCAATGATCTTAGACCTGTTTCTTTTGGTTGACAGCAGACCTGACAGTTTATGTTTATAATGGGGCTTGTCTTAATGAATACCAGAATGAAGACTTTGCTATCAGACTGCAGGTTATATTGGGGCTGTCATTTCTCACATCAACAAACAGGATACTATTGTATGTTATATTTATGAAAGTGGATGCAGAGCAGAAGGAATAGAGGATTATATTGATCGGGTTGGAACCAGATGAATGAGAAGAGGCCAGAGTGTAACAAAGACACTTTTGCACAGGAAGGTCTATTTCTGTATGCTAAGTAATATGGAAGACACTGCAATATATTTCAGATTTAGGTAACCAGTCTTGTTAAGTGTCTGATTGTTCATGAGAGACAGATCATTTAGGAATTGCACTGTAGTATGCGTTTATTTGGAAACAGTTACTGTATTGTCATAAATCTGCTACACAGCATTGACTGAATGCATTAATGTCTCTAATCAAATAGACATCCTTGTTAGTAATGTCACTCTGCCAAGAAGCATTCTCCTTAACGTTTATATAGTTTCCTTGTTCAGAAAAAATGTTTCTGGAGCAAATAAATTACACTTAAGCTCCCTTAAAATCTTTGGAGTAGAAGTATAGATTGAAATATTTCAGCAACACACACAAAATGCTGGAGGAACACAGTAGGCCAGGCAGCATCTATGGAAAAGAGTACAGTTGACATTTTGGGCCAAAACATCGACTGCCTGACCTGCTAAGTTCCTCCAGAATTTTGTGTGTGTTGCTCAGATTTCCAGGATCTGCATATTTTCTCTTGTTTGTGATGGAAATATTTCAGGATGTTTAATATTTGAAGGTCAAGAAAAACTCCATGCAAAACAAATAGATTTTGAGCAATATGTTACGGAGCCAAAATGGTATGATTGGTGCAAAAAAAGGATAATTGAGGTATATGGTCAGTACTTGTCAGGTTTTGTCAAGGTGGGTGACAGTGGTACAACAGGTAGTGCTCCAGTTCAACGCTGACCCAGGTACCTTCTGTGTGTAGATTGTTATGCTCCCTTTGCCTGCTTGGATTTACCCTAAGTGCTCTGGTTTCCTACCAGATAGACAGGTTGTTAGGCTAATTGTACACTGTAAATTACTCAAAGTATAAGTGAGTGGTGGAAGAATCAAGGGAGTATTAAAGGGCATGTGTGAAAAAGTAAATTACAATAGGAAGGTTGGAGGTATGGGATTGATGGGATTGTTCTGAGAGCTAGCAGAGACCAGATGGACCAAATAGTCTCTTTCCATATTGTAAGGAAGTGTGAAATTATGAATTATCTATTAATAAGAAATGGATTTTTTGGGGGTTTTGTGATTTTCTTAAACAATAAAGAACAAAAACAGGCGGTGCTATGGAGAGAAGAGATGGGTGAATTTTAGATATGTGAATTGGAATGTACTGAAAGATAAAATCCTTTAAAATCTGAAGTCAAACCTCTCATTTCTAGGCTTAACAAAAACAATAGAAAGAGTCACAATAATCTACTTCCTAGAGGTAGATTGGTCAGTTAAACATTACAAGGAAGTCTGCAGCTTTATTGTGACTGGTTGGCTTCCCCTGTCTCAGGAAGCTGGCAGTGCAAGAGACAATTGTTTTAGCTTTCACAGAAGTGCTTGAGGGCCTGGTGATTCAAGGCAATTCTGTGCATGTACAGTATTTAACCTTACTTAATGAATCCACTCATCCTCACCCAGCCTCCAAAAAAATAGCCCTTATTCAAGCTTAGGGAATGGATTGCATCAAAGTAACCACCATATGGAATCTCCAATGCTCACCCACAACAGCTGAAGCAGTTTGAAGGCACCTTTTCCGCTATCTCTGTACAGCACTTGTCACTGACTTTAACCAGAGAGGGGGGTCTTATTTATAAAAAAAGACATACAATATAATAAAGACTTGTGAATTTTCCAACCAAAGTTGCAATGCCCTACTAGCAACATAACACAGAAACCCAGTCCCTGCAACCATAGTAATTGGTATCTTAGGGCCAGCTGTTATTTCCCCAATATGCCCTTCATACATATAAACCTGTCACTGTCAGTATGAGAGCCTTGGGTTCAGCTGCCATAATGGCCACCAGCCAACCTGTTAACACGCATTGCTAATCCTCTGCTCCTCTATTCATTTAGAACAATTGGCAATATTTTCAGATTGTTTGTGACACCAGCTGCTGTCTCGTTTAGGCACTTGAATGCTCCTACCCATGCTATCAACGCAAAGCACTCCAAAGTCACTGGAAGGATTAGTGAACTATTGGTGAAATCCTTTTCCAAGCTTTGATTTATGTTTTTGTACAGAGTCCTGGCTATCAGTGTAAAGCAGGATATTAAACCCCATAATCCTTTAAACAGGTAAGTAAGCAAAAGTGTGGCATAGTGTACAGTATTACCCATTTAAAAAAAAGGATATGTGTGGATCTGTAGTTTTACAAAATTGAAATGTTTTACTTGCATCAGGGATTGTATACAATTGGAGGGAATGGGAAGTGCAATTCTCTGTTTGGATCAGGAATAAGTTTATCTTATGTCAGCTGTATAATGCTTATTGACTGAACTGAAAGCCATAAATAGCAGAAAACACACTCTGCGTATTTTTAATCTCATTGCAACAGTTGAGGATGACTTAAGCCATTCAGATGTTATATGTCTTCAAACCACCTAGTTGTCAAACATAATCAACAATACATTATTTTTTTCTTTCGGAATTGAGGAAAACATCTCCACTCTAGTTTTGTGGGTTCTGAGGCCAATGTAGAGCAAGGAGTACCTCTTTGGCAGGTAGCTGTGATTTGATGAGACATTTTCACTATTTAAGCTAACCTTTTTAATATACGGGCCAATGTCCTCAATATCATCTCATGTCCCTTTTCCACTCTGAGAGGACGTTGAGTTTTTCCCATATCCACCTGATCATTTCATCTCATGACAGAGCTGGGTAAATGTCTCTTTCGGAAGTTTCGTCTCAGACAGCCTGTCCAATTGAAACAGATGTGTGTAATTAGTGCATCAGTGATGCACAAATGATGACCTGTGCAGGATACTATCATAGCTGACTGCTCCTTTCCACGGATGCTGCCCGACCTGCTGAGTTCATCCAGCTTGTTTGTATGTCTTGATTTGACCACAGCATCTGCGGTGTACTTTGTGTTTACTATCATAAGTTGCTTATTCTTAGAATCACTGAGCAGTAGCTATACCACATGGATACAGGCTCTTTGGCCCAACAAGTCTACACTGACCATGGTGCCCACTCATCTAGTCCCAATTTCCTGCATTCAGCCTATGTCCCTTTAAGCCCTGGCCCTCTGTGCATCTATTGAAGTGCTTTTTAATTGATACTATTGTACTCCCTCTGAAATCTTGTTCCATATACTCACCACACTATGCATGAAAAAGTTGGCCCTCTGTGTCAATTTAGCCCTTTCCCCTCTCACCCTAAACCTATGCTCCTAGTTGTGGACTCCCCTACCCTGGGGAAAAGACTGTTACCATCCACCTTATCTGTATCTCTCATCATTTTAAACATTCCTATAAAGTCACTCCTCATTCTCCTACTTTCCAAGGAATGAAGGCCTAGCCTGACAAACCCCTTCCTATAATCCTATAAGCAGTTCATGCAAGAAAGCCCATCAACATTCCAGACTCGAAGCAGTTTTGTAAGGAGGAATGGCCTAAAATTCCTCCAAGCCGATGTGCAGGACTGATTGGCAATTACCGGAAATGTTTGGTTGAAGCTATTGCTGTACAAGAAGGTCGTACCAGTCACTGAAAGCAAAAGTTTAGATACTTTTTCCAAATACATGTACTATTGGCTCATTTTTCTCAATAAATACATAAACAAGTATAATGTTCTTGTGTTACTTATTTAATTGGGTTCTCTTATCTAGTTTTGCATGAAAATCTGATGACATTTTAGGTCATATATATACAGAAATAGAGAAAATTCTACGGAGTTCACAAACTTTCCAGCACCACTGTATGCTGATTCAGCCTTACCACACTCTAAATGGTGATATATCCTGTCCCTCAAAGTCCCCTCCAGTAACTTCTTCACTACTGATACTGTATCAGGCTAATCAGCCTGACTTGCCCTTGCCCTTTTAAACAATCAAATGACATTAGCCACCTTCCAGTGTTTAGCAATTTTACCAGTGATTAACAATGAAGCAAATACCTCCACAGGGGTCTCCACACTTACAGACAGACAGACAGCCCGAGGGAAATTGGGTTTCGTTACAGTTGCACCAACCAAGAATAGTGTAGAAATATAGCAATATAAAACCATAAATAATTAAATAATAATAAGTAAATCATGCCAAGTGGAAATAAGTCCAGGACCAGCCTATTGGCTCAGGGTGTCTGACACTCTGAGGGAGGAGTCGTAAAGTTTGATGGCCACAGGCAGGAATGACTTCCTATGACACTCAGTGTTACATCTCGGTGGAATGAGTCTCTGGCTGAATGTACTCCTGTGCCTAACCAGTACATTATGGAGTGGATGGGAGACATTGTCCAAGATGGCATGCAACTTGGACAGCATCCTCTTTTCAGACACCACTGTCAGAGAGTCCAGTTCCACCCCCACAACATCACTGGCCTTACAAATGAGTTTGTTGATTCTGTTGGTGTCTGCTACCCTCAGCCTGCTGCCCCAGCACACAACAGCGAACATGATGGCACTGGCCACCACAGACTCGTAGAACATCCTCAGCATCGTCCGGCAGATGTTAAAGGACCTCAGTCTCCTCAGGAAATAGAGACGGCTCTGACCCTTCTTGTAGACAGCCTCAGTGTTCTTTGACCAGTCCAGTTTATTGTCCATTCGTGTCCCCAGGTATTTGTAATCCTCCACCATGTCCACACTGACCCCTTGGATGGAAATAGGGGTCACCGGTGCCTTAGCCCTCCTCAGGTCCACCACCAGCTCCTTAGTCTTTTTCACATTAAGCTGCAGATGATTCTGCTCACACCATGTGACAAAGTTTCCCACCGTAGCCCTGTACTCCACCTCATCTCTCTTGCTGATGCATCCAACTATGGCAGAGTCATCAGAAAACTTCTGAAGATGGCAAGACTCTGTGCAGTAGTTGAAGTCCGAGGTGTAGATGGTGAAGAGAAAGGGAGACAGGACAGTCCCCTGTGGAGCCCCAGTGCTGCTGACCACTCTGTCTGACACACAGTGTTAGCTTGCCATGAAGTCCAAGGATGCACTTGGTCAGGTCCTAGGGATTCAGAATCAGGTTTATATTACTGTTTTATGAGATACAAGTGCGTTATTTTGAGGCAGTAGTACAGTGCAGTGACATAAAAATACTGTGAATTACTAAATAAATAAATAGTGCAAAAAGAGGAATAGTGGGGTAGTGTTCATGGGTTGATGAACCATTCAGAAATCTGATGGGGGAGGGGAAGAAGTGATTTCTGAATTGTTGTTATCCCCCTCAATGTGCTGTAAAGCTGCAAATAATTCCTCCCTGGTAATATGAATGTCCTCCAAAGCATCTCCACTTATTTCTCTCATCTCTTGAGCAGCAATGACTTTTTCCTCAGTAAACACGGAAGAGAAATATTTATTAAAATTCCACCCACCTGCAGTTAATGTGCAGGAATTTTGTGGCAATACCATTGGTGGTATCTTCAATTGTCTGTTGTAGGTAGTTCTGGTCTTGGCAGGGCACAGGTTAATATTATCAGATAGATGATGAGTTTTATGCCAGGTCCGAGATCTTGATCTTCAAACACATTATTTTTCTTAATTGATGAAGGTTGTACTGGTGTATTGAAGGTGATGGTGAATTTGATTATTGATATGTACCTTCAGCAAGGGATAACTTCTGAGCTGTTTCACATTTTTCAGCATCTTGTCATGAATCCTTCTTGATGAATGGCAAGGTCATTCGATGAGGACAGCTTAATTGTGGGCTTTGCAGATGCTCAGCGTAAAGCCAGTCCTTTTACAGGCTTCAGACAGTGAGTTGACTATAGCTTGGATGTTAGCTTCCTAGAGTACACAAATGCAAGTGTCATCTACTAGCTGAAGTTCAGCTTTTAAGGTTTAGACAATCTTGATTCTGGGCTGAAGTAACTATAGGCTGAAAAGTTTCTTGCTGGTTTTAAAGATTAGCTCCACTGCCATGGAAATTTTTGGAGGTGAGGTGCAACATTGAGATGTTAACAGTAATAAAGTAAATAGACCAATAACAAGAAAGAAGACACAAAGAAGCTGCTGGAAGAACTCAGTGGGAGGAAGGGAATTGTTGACGTATCATGTCGAAACCTGCATCAGGACTGAGTGAAGAGATAAGATAGCCAGAATAAAGAAGAGAAGGGGAGTGGTTAGATTAGAAAAAGAATTAAATCTAATTTCTTGCCAGTCATATACTCCCAAACAATTTTCACTCAAAGTTCTGTTTACTTCTCAAAAGTAAATTTTGCAGCTATCCAGTTATTAAGCAGAAGCCATTTTGTCACAGAGAACTTGGATCCAATTGGAATGTGTGAAAAGAATTCAAAATTAATTGGAAAAGTATTCCATCTTTAACATATAGTCCAAGTTAGATTAACAATCAATACTACCAACTCCATTGTTATTTGTCAACTTTTGCCAAAGTCACTGTCAAGTTTTTTGTTGTGTATACAAGTATATGTATGTACAGGTGCAAAGAAAAACTTACTTGCAGAAGCATCACAGGCACATAGCATCATATAAACAGTATTCACACAAAAAACAAAATAAATATAAATTATATTCAATTTTTAGAAGAAAGAACACAAGTACAACAATAAAAATCAAAGACCGTTTTACTGCAAAGTGATCAAAGTGGTCATAATGATGCTAAACTGTAGTGATTAGGGTTGTGCCAGTTGGTTTAAAAAAAAACAAATGGTTGAACCTGATGGTGTTGGATTTCAGGCTTCTATACCTCCTGGCCAATGGCAGCTGTAAGCTGGTGGGGTCTTTGAAGATGGATGTTGTGTTTTGAGGCAGCATTTCCTGTTGATGCGACCAATGTATATTATTCTCTGCAGCTTCTCATGTTTCTTGCACTCAAATTGCCCTAACAGACCATGATGTATAATAAAGTGAAAATAATCACAATGGTAATTCATAGTTTGAGGCAATATACTCTTTTGCTTCTTGCATGCTGTGAAATTACTTTATATTGTCATTTGGCATCATATGATTTTCCATCATTAAAAACAAGCCAATGCCATGTGAGGGCCAAGTTTTGAGTACAGTCACCTGAACAGGCAAAGAGGACATGTAAACAGACCCCTCAGGATGAAAGAGCAAAATAAAATGAGCACAAGTTCCAGAATATTCTAATAAGTGTGAGCTGGCACTGCATGAAGTACAAATGAAAAGTCATGATGACTATGAAAAAGAGACAAGAGAAAGCAAACAACACCAAGCTTTTCTTTCTGCCAACAGGAAGGTGTACAGAAAGTGAAAAAAGTTGGTTGTGTATTGAATGCAAACTAAAATATCTTCTGCATGAATAGAAAATTTAAAATTTATATGACTATGTGCAGGGAATACCAATCCAATGTGAACATTACAAGTATGAAGTAATGCCAATACCACCTCAAGTTATTTGAGGACTTCTTGCATATATGATATGTAATTCACCTGCTCCCTCTGCTTAGCTATTCCAAATCCATCATGTGTTTCTCTATGTAGCTACTTACATAGAGACAGGTTGCACTTGAATCCGAGGGGGAGCAATATTCTCGTGGGCAGGTTTACTAGAGCTATTGGGAGTGGTTAAAGCTAATATGGCAGGGGATAGGCACCAGGATGATAGAGCTGAGGATGAGCCAGCAGGTTCACAAGTAGATTATTGGTGTAACATGAATGTAAAGAAGGACAAGCCAATGACTGGGTATAAATGCAGACAGAGCAAAGAGTTAAATTGTATCACAGAAGCAAAATACAAAAGACTAAAGAATGCAGGACTGAAGGTGCTCTATTTAAATGTGTGAGGCATTTGGAATAAGGTGGATGAACTCATGGTGCAATTAAAGATTGGTCAGTATTACGTTGTGGGCATCGCTCAATTGTGGCTGAAAGAAGGTCATAGTTGGGAGCTTAAAATCAAAGGACTTTATATCACAAGGACAGGTAGGAAGGCCTAGGTGGTGGTGTGGTTCTATTGGTTAGAGATGGAATTAAATCTTAGAAAGAGGTGACATAGGGTCAGAGAATGTTGAATCTTTGTGGGTGGAGTTAAGAAGTTGCAAAGGTAGTAAAAACATTATGGGTATCAGAAATAGGCCTCTAAATAGTAGCCAAGATGTGGGATTGAGATTGGAAAGGGAGCTGGAAAAGGCATGTAATAAGCCCTTTTAGAGCAGCTTGTGCTTGAGCCTGCTTGGGGAAAGGCTATCTTAGATTGGGTGTTGTGTAATAATCCAGATCTTGTTAGGGAGCATAATGTAAAGGAACCCATTGGAGGCTGTGATCATAATATGATTGAACACATACAGCAATTTGAGAGGGAGAAGCATAAGTCAGATGTATCAGTATCTCAATGGAATAAAGGGAATTACAGAGGCGTGAGAGAGGAGCTTGTCCAGGTGGATTGGAGGAGGATACTGGCAAGGATGACGGCAGAGCAGAGATGACTGAAATTTATGGGAATAATTCACAAGGCACAAGATAGACATGTCCTACAGAGAAAGAAGTTCTCAAATGGCAGAGGTAGGCAACCATGGCTGACAAAGGACTGCATAAAAGCCAACAAAAGGCAACTAAAAAAGCTATAAGAAGGGGAAAAGCTGAAATATGAGACCAAACTAGACAATAATATAAAGCAGATACTAAAAGATTTTTTCAGTTATATGAAGAATAAAAGAGAGGTGAGATTTGATATTGGACCACTGGAAAATGATGCCGGTGAGGTAGTGATGACAGACAAAGAAATGGCAAATGAACTTAATGAGTACTTTGCCTCAGTCTTCACTGTGGAAGACACTAACGGTGTGCCAGAGGTCCGTGAGTGTCAAAGAACAGGAGCGAGTGCCATTGCTATTACAAAGGAAAAAGTGCTGGGTAAACTCAAAGGTCTTAAGGTGAATAAATCATCTGGACCAGATAGAGTACATCCCAGAGTCCTGGGAGAGGTTGTTGAAGAGATAATGGATGCATTGGTCATGATCTTTCAATGATCACTTGATTCTGGCATGGTCCCAGAGGATTGGAAGATTGCAAATGGCACTCCACTTTTTAAGAAAGGAGGAAGGCAAAAGAAAGGAAATTATATGCCAGTTAGCCTCACCTCAGTGGTTGGGAAAGTGGTGGAGTCTATTATTAAAAATTAGGTTTCAGGGTACTTGGAGACTAATGCTAAAACAAGTCAAAGTCAGCATGGTTTCTGGAAAAGGGAAACATTGCCTGACAAATCTATTAGAGTTCTTTGAGGAAATAGCAAGCAGGGTGGACAAAGGAGAGACAGTGGATGTCATTTATTTGGATTTTCAGAAGGCATTTGATAAGATGACACACATGAGGCTACTTAAGATGGCCTATGGCATTACAGGGAAGATACTAACATGGATAGAGGAATGGCTGACAGGCAGGAGGCAGCGAGTGGGAATAGAGGGGGCCTTTTCTGGTTGTGTGCCAATGACTATTGGTGCTCCTCAGGGGTCAGTATTGGGACCACTACTTTTCACATTGTTTGACAATGATTTAGATCATGGAATTGATAGCCTTGTGGCAAAGTTTGCAGATGATACAAAGATAGGTGGAGGAGTAGATAGCAAAGAGGAAGCAATGCGGTTGCAGCAGGACTTAAACAAATTGGAAGAATGGGCAAAAAAGTGGCAGATGGATACAGTACTGGGAAATGTATGATAAAGTATTTTGGTAAAAGGAACAATAGTGCAGACTGTTATTTAAATAGGGAGAAAATTCAAACATCAGAGGTGCAAAGGGACTTAGTAGTCCTTGTGCAAGACTCCTAGAAGGTTCATTTACAGGCTTAGTCTGTGGTAAAGAAGGCAAATGCAATGTTGGCATTTATTTCAAAGGGAATAGAGTATAAAAGCAGAAGATAATGCTAAGCCTTATAAGACCCTAGTCAGGTCACACTTGGAGTACTGTCAACAGTTTTGAGCCCCATATCTCAGAAAGGCTGTGTTGTCATTGGAGAAAATACAAATGAGGTTCACAAGGATGATTCCTGGAATGAAGGTGTTGACATATGAGGAGCGTTTGGCAGCTTTGGGCCTGTACTCACCGAAATTCAGAAGAATGCATGGGGATCTTATTGAAGCCTACTGAATGTTGAAAGGACTAGATAAGGTGGATGTGGAGTGGATGTTTCCTCTGGTGGGGGTATCCAGAACTAGAGAATACCACCTCAATTTTGAGGTGTGACCCTTTAGAACAGAGGTAAGGAGGAATTTTTTTAGCCAGACATAGTAAATCTGCGGAATGCTCTGCCACAGACTGCGGTGGAGGCCAACACCATGTGTATATTTAAAGCAGAAGTTTATCGTTTCCTGATTTGTCGGGGCATCAAAGGATATGGTGAGAAGGCAGATGTACGGGCTTGAGTGGGATCTGAGATCAGCCATGATGAATGGCAAAGCAGCCTTGATGGGCTGAATGGCCTAATTCTGCTCCTAGTTTCATTGTCTTGCCTAAGTCTTTGTAATGTTGCAGAGGGGATAGATATTGACCAGCACACTGGGGAGACATTTCTTGCTCTATATTTGCCTGCATACCATTAGGGAACTTTGATCTTAAGAACTTCATTGGCAGTGGGTTCTGTTGGAAATCAGAAGTTTATGGAAGGTTTACAAGTTATTTCTCTACACTCTTGATGTTTCACTCTGCTTTGTCCTTGTACTCTCCTTTCTGCTTTATTGTTTGTGATTTAGGCTGTTCCCTGTTCTTCTATTGCTACAGAAAGGTCACCATTCTGTAAGTTTTCCTCAACAGCTGCCTTCTTCTAAAGACCTCTGCCAACACTGCTTTTGGTGTTATGTTAAGATGTTTAATTTTGTGTTCATCCATTAATCAGGGACAGTGGCAAGTGCTGCATTGCACCTTGGGAACTTGCGGCAAAATTGAAAAGATCAATCATCTCCTCAGCAGCGCCTCATTGAGTTAAGACCATGGAGGTGAATGAATTCAAGTTGGCCTTGATTGGTACAATATCTGAAGCATCTAACAAGGCCAGTAAATGAGAGCACATGAATCCATTTACAGATGTTTGTTCATCATGGCATGGGAAGCATTGAAAGAAGTATAGATGTGATGCATCCTTCCTAGCACCAACCTCAGGTTAAAGGGTTGTATTTGCACAATGGCCTGGCGTGGCATGATGCCATGGCATTCCTGCTCATTGGTCACGTGGATATTCCAGTATAAGAGCTGAAATCTCACATCACGTTGACAGCTGACATTCTGGACCCAACTGGATTGCAAGTCATGTATTGCTTTATGCACAATGAATGTACTGCATTTTGCACAACTATTGCATTTGACTGTTATGCCCACTTTGAAAGGGAGAATAAAACTAAATATTCTTGTGCAAATTCCTGCAGTATCAAGCACCCTTGTGATACCTTTTTCAGAGCCTGACATCAGAACATCTTTCAAGAGGGTAAACCCTCGCAGGGCATCAGGGGCTGATAACTTACCTTGCAGGACTCTCATAACCTATGCCAACCATCTGGCAGGAGCGTTCAAGGACATCTTCAATCTCTAACTGCTTCAGTTGGAGGTTCCCACCTGCTTCAAACAATGTCAATCATACCAGTATGCAAAAAGGGCAGGCTGAGCTGACTCAATGACTGTTGCCCATCTGCACTCTCATCTGGTGTGATGAAAAATTGCCACTCAAGTTCATATTGAATCTAACTCCTCTCACTTTAAAACCATGACACTTATTTCTTGATTCCCCAAATCTGGGAAACACAATCACCCTATCAATGCCCCCTTCTCCAAATCAGGATGATACAATCACCCCTTCAATACCCACTTCCCCAGATCTGGAAAATATATTCACCCCATCAATGCCCCCTTCCCCAAATCTGGAAAATACATTCACCCCATCATCGTCCCTTTCCCAAAATCTGGAAAATACATTCACCCCATTAATTTTCATTTCAAATGTGTTTGAGCTTACTTTTCAGTTAATACTGTAACAACTTTCATTGATTCCTGCTGTTGTAAGTTTAATTTAGGAGCCAATGTACCTACTCAGTGCAATCATTCATTTAATGTATGAATCAGAGATATTGGAATCTGCTGTACCTCCTACAGCCAGTCACATCATCTGATACATTGATGTCCAGCAATATCATTCATATTTCCCCAAAGGCATCTCCATCCTAGTTCATTGATACACCCATCACTGATAACAAATATTCCAACTGCTGATCACTTATTTATCATTGACTACCCAGGGCTCCCAACACATAGAACAGAGAATGGTACAGCACAGTACAGGCCCTTTGTCCCACAATGTTGTGCCAACCTATGTAAACCCACTCCATAACCAATCTAACCCTTCCCTCTTCTATAGTCCATTACCCTCTATTTTTACGAAATCTATGTGCCTATCTAAGAATCTTATAAATGTCCCTGTTGTGTGAACCTCTACCACCACTTCCAGCGGTGCGGGGTTGATGGTAGAAGCTGATAAAATAAGGACAGTTATGAAGTTCATTAGCCTTAAACTCATGCCTAATGTTTCCACTTTTCTTACCACTGACTCTCCTCAATACGATTGGCAGAGTATGGAATGGGAAGGATGTTTGCTACCTTTGCTCAGGTATTACTAATTTTGTAAGCGGTGGATACATAGCTAAAATAGTTCTCTTTAAGAAATCTATTGAGGTACCTCCATGGATTCTGATAAATTTATGTACCATTATATCTGATAATGTGTGGCATCTTCTGCAGGGATTTGTTAACCTATAAGCAGATAACTTCCACGCTAACACCAGTAAAATAATTGGGGCCAAAGAGATTGTATGCTGGTATTTATGACTTATCACAGATATGAAAATCTCTCATGCCTGAAAGTACTCAACTTGACATGTTTTAATTGTGAGTGCATTACAATCGACACAAAGTCTGAGCCATTATCATCACAATCAGCAAATGCAGCTTCATATGTTAAATCCATTAAACCATCAGGAATATTTATGCAACTCTTGAGATCGGTTAGAAAAAATCGAATTAGCAGTGGGTGGATTATGTATTTGGCATGTTTTCCTTGAACTGTTTTATAGATGCTCATGAAAATGTAAGGAGAAGAATGCAAATGTGAATTGTGCCAAATACTGTAAAGCCCTGTAGGTGATGGCACACCAAAACTCAAACGTCTGAGTGGAAAAACATTCACTAAATTCTTGCAAACTGATGGAGCTCTGTAAAGAACCATTCTTGGAACACGACATGAATGACAGAAAGAAAATACAAGCCTTTGTGAGGTAATCACTGAAGCATTATAACATTGCGTGAGTAGCAAAATAACTGAAGATACAGGGTCATTTGCTGAGCAGCATGCAGGAATGTAGGTCAGGTTTGCACATTAGGGAACAAAATGTGCACTTGATCCTTGTGTAAGTTATCAAAGTCATCAGCCAGGTAAAATTCACTTTCTGAGTACTGTACTAATAAAATATTGAGTATTGAGTAATTTGGAAACAAATAAAAAGCATTTACTCTTTTGTTCTTTTTCATGCACTTGTTTTCATTTTTGCTGATTATTCCATTAGCAGGGTGAGTTGAAAATTATAGCATCCGTTAACCTTAAAAAAAGTATACTAAACTTGTATTTCACAAAGATCAATATTAATGTGTGGACTTTTCCAGCAACTGTAATTTCAAACAAAATGATGGATTGATTTTCAAACGACGTTCTGTGAGTTGCAGTTATTCCAGTAAGTCCTTTTGACTTTCGCTTCCTATTTTTCCCTACCAGATGCTGCATACAGTCATAGATGTTTCACTTAGGCTTTTCATGGGAAGAAACCAGAAACTACCTGTGGGGATGTAATAGTCCATATTGTTTCAATAATATCCCTTCTAAAACATTTTTAAAAGTGTATACTTCTGTGGTAAACTGTATCAGGGTTAAGAATTTTACTGCTGGGACTAGTCTACATTTTCCACTTATTATCAGCTGCAGCACACTTGGCGTTAGATCCAAGAACTTGTTATTGTGCACAAACATTAGCACCATACTTTATTGTATCACCTTCCTTGCTCTTGTATCCTTATAACCTCATTGATTTTGAATGCTAATTCTGAGTGAGTTAATTCTGGATTAGATACAATTTGTGCTTTTTACTCACGTTCAATGGAAGCTGGAATGAAGACTCACTGATACATTTCACTAAGAGCCCTTCAATAAAAATATGATGACATTTTGAACTATATCTAGATTTCCAAATGGAAATGCTAACAATATCTGTGCCAATTAGTAGTCCATGAGCTGTTAGTATGAGGTTTAATATTGGTTAGTAGCACTTACAGAATTGTAACATGGGACCAAATGTTGTGTGTATGTTGCTACTTTGGCCCACGTGTTTTTACTAAGAAGTTCATTGTAAGAAATGTCGTTTTTCACAACCTAAGCTCTTTTACAAAGGAAGTACCTTTGTATTCATTTTAATTTACAGCACAGAAGCAAATGAGTAAGGAAAGTACTGAGACAGCTATTATCATAACCAGTTACAGTATGGGTTGTTGTGGATATCTGGATATGTAACAATCCTTTATGCTTACCATAGTTTTCAGAAATATTAAGTAGGAAACAATTTTTTAAAATTTTGTACAAATAACTGAAACCTTGACAGAAAGATCACAGGGGAATTGTTTAGCATTTTCTTCATAGCCACTGCTCTAAAAGCCAGAGTCCAGTGAGGAACCAAATGCAAAGGTGAAGTAGAATGGAAGGCTTATCTTATGCAGGCTACACATGGTTTGTCACTATTCAAACCTCCTGAAACACCGATCATTCAACAAGAAATTTCATGGGACTGTTCATGGGCACTGCTCTCTATGTGCTATTCTTGTCTCTGAAGTTCTCTCTTTGTTGTCCAATTACAGGTCTCCCAATATGGTTTGCTGCGTTTATTGATGCTGCTCATACTGGCCCTTGTCTGAGGTTTAGTTGGCTAGCCTACCACCCAACATTCTTCCCACCCCAACATGATTTGGAAGACCTCCAAGGTGCTGAAAATAAACTCTTAGCAAAAGCTCTGTGAATAAACCCTTTTACACAAGCAGTCAAGATATTCCATGAGGTTACCTCAGCTGCCTCAATTGTCATTATTTTCCAGAAATTTGTTTTCACTCATAAATTTTGGGAAGTCCAGTATTCTGCTGGATGAGTTGAAACTTGAAACCAATTGAGGAATCAGACTATATGAGGATGTGACCCTGGCTCTCCACAGGAATTAGGCACCAACAGCTCAACGTGCTTCAGTGACTGGAGTTGGCTTCCTAACATCCTCGACTGTTCCACAGTTTTTATCATCAACATTTTATTCCAAGTTAAAACTCACCCTCATTCCTCACCCCTGTGGATTAACTTTGAACTCCCATCCCTCAAATACAGCCTTGAGTTCTAGACAAGATGAAGCAGTTTATTATGGTTTATATTGCCTCAGATTCCCAAAGGTAGCAAATCTCCAAATTAAGTTGTTTCAAGTTTTACATTTTCATTTCAAATGTGTTTGAGCTTAATTTTGAGTTAATATTGCAACAAATTTCATTGATTCCTGTTGTGAGTTTTATTTCGGAGCCAATGTATGTGTGCAGTGCAATCATTCATTTAATGTATGACTCAGAGATATTGGAATCTGTTGCTGGCAGCTTGAAGCTTGACAAAATAAACTGCAAAATCTGGACCAAAACACCATTCTTTGCCATATTGCCTGTGAAGGACGGTTCTGTTGAAGGGTCTGCATTCATGGCCATCAGACTACTGCACTGTTCAAGGTGTCGTCTTTGGATGAGATGATAGAGAAAAAAAAACTTATCTACTCTCTTGAGTGGATATAAAAGGTTCCTTTGCACTATTTAGCAGAAGAGGAGGCAGTACCTTGCTAGCTCTTTAATCAACATCATAAAATAGAGCAGTTTATTTGATCATCGTCACCTACAGAAATAACTAGGCATAATGTTCTTTAGCACTCTCTGAGATAGTGAAAGGCATCATATAAATGCAGCTTTTTATGTTTGTATATCTCAAGGAATTACTAAAGCTTTTCAGTTCAGATATTTTCCAAGAGAAAAGGCCTCACTTCAAAAGATTTAACAATTTGCGTCCAAAGTGCCAAATTACCAGCTCCATTGACCTAGATCCCAGTAATCTGCTAACAGTTAAATTGGACATTGGTTCGTTCCAATAAAGTATAACTGGTTTCAGCTTAAGCACTGAGGTAATCTTTTTCTGAAAAAGGCAGTCTTCATAAACATACCTGGATTTCTTTAATTTTTTTCCATTCAGTCTTTCCAAATTCCTTTTCTGCTTCAAAAGCAAACCCAACCTTCATAATTCTCCTCCTGTAAGTAACAAAATACAATGAATAAGTTAGCAGTAGACAAAATGGTGAAGGAGAGATATTGCTAAAGACAGTACTTGTATTTTTCATTTGGGACTGTTGGAATAGAAATAATGTCTCTTTGGAGGTGCTCAACATTCTATGCAAATTAAGTTTGCACAGATCCAGTTCTGACTCATGCCAGCATGGAAGTTCAAAAATATTCTTAACTTAGCTCTGCTGCTGTATTTGAATATGTCTGCGGGGATGTGGTGAAGTGCTGCATTGAAACAGTGGGGGCTCTTTGTCCACGGTTTGAAGAGTATCTACTATATTTTCTGCATCTAATGGTTTCTTCCTTGCATGGGAGTGTTCATGACTGATGTCTGAAGAAAACAAATATTCCACGTATGCGCTACCATTAAAAGCCAGTCTAAAAAATATACAGACTTTATTAGAGCAATTGAACTGCTGGCACTTGAACTTGAGGATAGATGGCAATAGTGCTCACTTCTTATCCAGCTTTCCCTCATTTGATTTCTAAGTTCAGAGACAGTATAAAATAAATGCACAAGAATAATTTTTACAGAATCTTTTGATTGATTTACA
This sequence comes from Hemitrygon akajei, assembly GCF_048418815.1. NCBI lineage: Eukaryota > Metazoa > Chordata > Chondrichthyes > Myliobatiformes > Dasyatidae > Hemitrygon > Hemitrygon akajei. The sequence goes on along the minus strand of NC_133141.1, from coordinate 1,795,024 downwards.
TCATCTGCCCCCGCCAATCATCTGAATGGATATGCAACACTTCACAATTGGTTAAAGTAACTGCTAAACCACTTGTGTTACTTGTATAAGATGATGAGAGGCATAGTCATAGTGTGGATAGTCGGAGTTTTTTTCCCAGGGCTGAAATGGCTAACACGAAAGGGCACAGGTTTAAGGTGTTTGGAAGTAGGTACAAAGGAGATGTCAGGGGTAAGTTTTTTACACAGAGAGTGGTGAGTGCGTGGAATGGGCTGCTGGCAACGGTGGTGGAGGCGGATACGATAGGGTCTTTTAAGGGACTCCTGGGTGGCTACATGGAGCTTAGAAAAATAGAGGGCTATGGGTAAGCCTAGGTAGTTCTAAGGTAGGGACATGTTCGGCACAGCTTTGTGGGCTGAAGGGGCTGTATTGTGCCATAGGTTTTCTATGTTTCTAATTTTCTTCATAATGCCTGCTGGGCCTGCTTTCTTCACCATTGGACCATTAATCGGTCTCCTCTGCTCCATCTGCCAGGGCCAGACCTCACATGCTGGGATAGACGGATCCCCTACCTCACCAAGGGTCGAAGACCCGTCAGGAACCCTCACCTGGTTTGGCCCGTCATTTAGATGTCCTGGTCATCCACTCCAGCAGGAGAGGTCTCCAGCCATACCCGTTGTCCGTGCCACTGGATCGAGGTCTCTTCTGCCGAGAGAGTGGGATCGCCCTGTGCAACGGCCGTTCCACTTAAAATTCCATCACGTACAGGTTTCTGCTGTGTGATTCGTCTCAGTCCAAACTCAACTTGTCAAGCCCTGTGGCAATGGGGGAGTAGCAAAGCAGCAGGTGGAGATGACCACCGGCAGTTGTAGTCACAAACCTGCATGTAGGTCGCCTTTGGATCAATGGTCGTTCATCTCTGTACCCAGGGCAGCAGAGATGTCCGGCAGCATCCAGGGCGACTGGGCAGCCCTTTTCAGGAGAGTGCTGCCCACCCTCACATGAGGGAGGGGGTTAGAAAAGGTACCCTAAACATTGCCTGCCCCACAATATCTGGCTAGCAAACCACGGCTGGCGGATAATCTCCTTAGCGGTCGACATGCATCAAGAAAAACAAATCAGAGAAAACTCATCTTTGGAGCCTGGAACGTCCGCATGTTGCTGGGTAGAGACAAGGTGGCAAGGCCTGAAAGACGAACAGCACTCATAGCAGCTGAATTTCACTGTTATCGCATTGACATCACTGCACTCAGTGAGACCAGGCTTGCAGATGAGGGTTCATTACAGGAAGCAGTGAGTGGATAGACGTTCCTTTGGAAAGGGAAACCACAGACTGACGACAGGATCCAGGGAGTAGGTTTTGCAATCAAAACCACTCTGCTGAAGAACATCCCTACTCTACCCACTGGAATAAATGAACGTATCATGAAGTTCCGCTTTCCTCTCAGCAAGTCCCGGTATATCACCATTGTCAGTGTCAATGCACCAACTCTCGTGATTCCAGACGAAGGCAAGGCAAGTTTCTACGAGGACCTGGACCAGACTATTCGGACAACCCCCGCCAGCGACAAACTCGTCATCTTGGGCGACTTCAACGCTAGGGTGGGGACAGACAGCAACAACTGGGACGGAGTCGTTGGGAGACATGGGGTGGGAAAACTAAACAGTAACAGCCTGCTGCTTCTGAGCAAGTGTGCCGAGCACAACCTGTGCATCACTAACACAACGTTCAGACTTGCAAACAAGTACAAAACAACCTGGATGCATCCCAGGTCCAAACACTGGCACCTACTCGACTATGTCACTGTACGCCAGCGTGACCTTCAGGACATCACCATCACCCAGGCCATGTGAGGTGCTGAGTGTTAGACAGATCACAGGCTGGTTCGGTCGGTCTTCAACCTGCACATAGCCCCTTTGCATTGTAAGCAACCAAAGACTGTCAGAGTGGCATTTAACATTGGCAGACTGTAAGACCCAGGTCAAGTCCAATGTTTTCAAGATGTACTTAATGGCAATTCACTGCTTGTGGGAGCCTGTTCTGAAAAGTGGACGCAGTTCAAAGATGTCATCACGCAGACTGCAACAACTGTACTTGGACTGAAAACCCGAGTGCACCAAGACTGGTTTGATGAAAACCATGAGACCATCTCAGCAGCCCTTCAGGCCAAGAACAAGGCCTATGCAGACTGGCAGAGTGACCCGTCATCTGTCTCAAAGAAAGACAAGTTTAAACACCTGCAGTCCAAAATACAGGTGGAACTGCGAGAAATGCAGGACGAGGGGTAGCAGAGAAGGGCTGAGCAGGTGGAATGCTACGTGGACATGCATGCCACCAGAGAGTTCTTCAGCACCATAAAGTCAGCTTATGGTCCTTCTAAATCAGGATGCTCCCCCTTGCTGTCATCTGACGGGTCGAGCCTGATCGAAGACCAGGAAGGCCTGATAAACCGCTGGGATGAACACGTTTCCAACCTACTCACTAGGCCGTCCACAGTTGATCCTGATGTCTTACAGCAGATCCCTCAGCAGCCAGACCTGCCGCCCCTCTACTGATGAGATCAAGAAAGTGATCTCACAGATGAACTCAAATGAAGCAACAGGGCAGGATGGCATTCCTGCCGAGATCTACAAAGCATTAGGCCCAAATGCCTTACAGGCATCCCAAGACATCCTGGAAGACATCTGGATCACAGAGGAGATGCCTGACGACTTCCGTGATGCCCTCATCATGGCTCTCTACAAAAACAAGGGAAGCAAATCAGACTGTGGAAACTACAGGGGTATCTCACTGCTGTCCATCGCAGGAAAGATTTTTGCCCGCATTCTCCTGAACAGACATGTCACTGTCTTGGAAAGGAACTTCCCAGAGATGCAGTGTGGCTTTTGACCAGAATGGAGAACAGTAGACATGATATTTGCCGTGAGGCAAGTCCAGGAGAAGTGCATCGAGCAGAACAAGCATCTTTACTCTGTCTTCATTGACCTGACAAAGACATTTGACACTGTAAACAAGGAGGCTCTCTGGATCATCCTGAGATGTTACGGATGCCCTAGGAAATTCGTGAAGATGATTCAGCTGTTTCACAACGGAATGACAGGACAGGTCCCTTGCAGTGGTGATACGTCAGCTGCATTTGCCATTTCCAATGGGGTGAAGTAGGGCTGTGTACTTGCCCCAGTCCTGTTCAATCTGTTCCTCACTTGCATGTTGTCACATGCTGCCCAAGTCTGAAGGATTGAGTGTACATCAGGTACCGATTGGACAGCTCTCTCTTTGACCTTCACTGTTTGAATGCTCGGACGAAGTGCCTCCATACAGTCATTCAAGAAACCCTCTTTGCTGATGACTGTGCGCTCCTTGCGCACAAAGACAGTGATCTACAGTTGATGCTGAACAAATTCTCAGACGCTGCTACATCCTTTGATGTGACTATCAGCCTGAACAAGACTGAAGTACTTTACCAGCCCGTGCCAAACACCAACCCCATAGAACCAAAAATCACTGTTGACAACACCCAGCTGACAAATGTAAACAGCTTCAAACACTTGGGGAAGCACCATCTCAAGTGATGGGTCTTTGGACAAAGAAATTGACTCCAGGATCAGCAAGGCCAGCCAGTCTCTGGGGAGGTTGTGTACCAGAGTGCTCAATCAACACAACGTCCGCATCTCCACAAAGCTGAAAGTCTACAGAGCTGTGGTCATCCCTTCTCTCCTATATGGATGTGAGACCTGGACTCTGTACTGACGACACATCAAACAACTGGAGAAATTTCACCTCCGCTCCATCCTTGGCATTCGTTGGCAAGACCGTGCCTCCAACCTGGAGGTCTTGGATTGCGCGGAGTCCACCAGCATTGAGCCCCTGATTACCAGAGCCCAGATGCGGTGGGTGGGACTCGTAATCAGAATGGACAACCACCGTATGCCTCGCGAGCTGCTCTATGGTGAACTGGAGACCAGAAAGAGACCTCAAGGTCATCCACACAAGTGCTACAAAGACGCGGTGAAGGAAACCCTACGCTACTGTGACATCCAGCCAATGGAACTAGAAGCTGACAGAACCCGCTGGCGAGCCCTGTACTATGAAGCCTACACCAGTTTTGAAGAAAAGTGCTGCCAAAAACTGATGGAAAACCATGAGCGGCGTCACAGAACAGCAGCCACAATTATTACAACAATGGACTTCCAGTGCCCCCATTGTGCTAGACTCTGCGCTTCCAGACTGGGACCGCAGAGCCACCTCCATGTTCACAGGTGAACTGCACAACAGCGTGTCTTCTTCAAATCTGAAGGACTGCCACTGTGTTCTTCATAGAAAACATGCTAAAATGGTCTCAAATTTTCAATGTACAAGCAACATTTTAAATCATCCTATTGTTTAATCAGCAAAAGTTATGCATCTGGAGGGAGATAGATTTGAGATTTTAATCCCTATAAATTCAGTTCAATACCACTTTTTTCAGTATTATGCAATCAAAAACCATTTTCTTTCTGAGAAACAGTGAGAGATTTCACCCCAGAAATATGACCAATTATTTCAGTGTGTGAAATAGCCTTGCACTAACATGATTTCCTTGTAAGCAAAAGCAGGCATTGCATAACCAAAAAGAAGATATTGCAGAAGCTGGAAACCAGAGGTAAAAATAGAAAATACTGGGAAAACCCAGGTCAGGCAGCATTAGTGGAGAGAAAAATTGCGATAATATCTCATATAGATAACCTTTCATCATATTGACCTGAAACATTCTATATAATGATAGAAAATATGTAAATCAGATGGAGTCCATTCAAACTACCTTGTCTGTGCTAACTGAGAAACAAGTACCCAAACTACTCCCCTCTTGCAGCACCAGGTCTGTTGCCCTGCAGGATATAGCCTCTCATATACAAAGCCAAGTACATTTTAAATGGTGAAACTCTCATTACAAATGGCACCTGTAAATTTCTGCTATCTCCCCTGTAATCTACCATTTCAGTCTATGTCCCATTAGTTTTTAATCCCTCTTTTTAAGGACACACATATTACTGAGTTGATTTATCACTGAATCAGAGTTTATCCTTGGTTCAGTCATATCATTTGTACATAAGTCATTGCAATGTAGTTTGAAGCCCTTTTCTGGAGACCTGATGAGATAAACCTGATGGTGTATTTAGTTCTTTCTTGCTGAAATTTATAAAAATTGATAAACAAGGTAAAATCTGCCAGTTGTAATAAGTAGTATATATTCATTTGCATGATAAATTCCAGTAGCACTGGCTTATGAGACCATTTTCTAATCTTGTGGGAGTATCCAGCACACCGAGTAAAAAAATACAATTGTTTTGGCTGAGACCCCCTTATGAGAACTGGGAGAGAGAGAAAACAAGTTAGTTTACACTGACAGTTGATTCAGTTAGGTGGAGACAGTTCATCCAGTGACACGAGGAGACGTTGCCTTTTCTGCATTGCTTATTTGCTATAGTTTTGCAGATATGGATCCAAATGTGCTTTCACTGGTAAAGCCTATGACGAACTAATAGTTGAGATTCCCAGCAACACACAATAAAGGCTGGAGGAACTCAGCAGGCCAGGGAGTCTCTTTGGAAAAGAGTACAGTTAATGTTTTGGGCCGAGACCCTTCGACAGGACTGGAGAAAGAAAGCTGAGGAGTAGATTTGAAAGGTGGGGGGAGGAGAGAGAGAAGCACCAGGTGATAGGTGAAACCTGGAGGGGGAGGGATGAAGCAAAGAGCTAGGAAGTTTATTGGTGAAAGAGACAGAAAGCCATGGAAGAAAGAAAAAAGGGGGGAAACCAGCTCTGTCCACCAGACAAGCGGGATCTCCCAGTGGCTATCCATTTTAATTCCACTTCCCATTCTGATATATCCATCCATGGCCTCCTCCACTGTCAGGATAAGGCCAAACTTAGGCTGGAGGAACAATGCCTTATATTCTGTTTGGGTGGCCTCTAACCTGATGGCATGAACATTGATTTCTCAAACTTACAGTAATGCCCCCCTACTTCAACATTCCCCATCCCCTTTTCCTTTTCTTACCACATCTTCTTGCCTGTCCATCATCTCCTTCTGGTGCTCTTCCCCACCCCCCTTTTTCTTTCTTCCAACATCTGCAGATATTCTCTTGTTTTTGATTTGACTCGACCCTGCCCATTTGATGGCAGTGGGGCACCTCAGGTACAACTGTGTGGATCCATACATATTCCAATATGACATGGTTAGTGCTTCTAAGATGACTGATGTTATAACATTCCTCTGGCATATGCATGCAACCCACTGAGAAAAAAATCCTTTTGCACCTGAGAATGAAGTAGTCAGTCCTTCTGTTAAATGGAAGTCCATCAGTTTTGAATCTCACTTTATGGGGAAATGCCCTCACAGTCCTACCCTGAATAGCTTCTTCAAAATCTTACATGGTCCAAAGAGATCACTTCTCATATTCCTATTTGAACCATGCAATAAACCAACCATGAGTGTAGATTATTGGCTTGTCATATACAGGTTCTGGGCCTGGAATTCAGAAGAATGAGGGGTGACCTCATTGAAACCTATCAAATGATGAAAGGCCTTGACAGAGTGGATGTGGAGAGGATGTTTCCTATCATGGGAGAGTTTAAGACCAGAGGACACAGCCTCAGAAAAGGCAGGCATCCTTTTAGAATGGAGATGAGGAGGAATTTCTTTAACCAGAGGGTAGTGAGTCTGTGGAATTCTTTGCCACAGGCAGCTGTGGAGGCCAAGTCTTTATGTATATTTAAGGCAGAGGTTGATAGATTCTTGATTAGTCAGGGCATGAAGGGATACAAGGAGAAGGCAGGAGATTGAGGCTGTGAGGAAAATTGGATCAGCCATGATGAAATGATGGAACAGACTTGATGGGCCAAATGGCTTAATTCTGCTCCTATATCTTATGGTCTTATAGTTCCTCACGAAGGGAGATCTAAAACTAATGGGCATGGATCCAACAGGAGGACTAAACAATTCATTCTTGGGCGTGAAAGCTGGGCTGAGTAAGATTTCACATCTGGGCTGACTCTCAACACAGGAGACCCTCTGGGCTGTGTACTAAGTCCCCTCCTTTACTTCCTGTATACTCATGACTGTGTCGCCACCCACAGCTCTAATCAGCTAATTAAATTTTCTGATGACACTACATTGATTGGCCTAATCTCAAACAACAATAAGGTGGCCTACAGGGAGGAAGTCATCTCTCTGACACAGTGGTGTCAAAAAAACAACCTCTCCCTCAGTGTCGCAAAAACAAAGTAGGTGTGGAATACAGGAGGAATGGAGATGAGCTAACCCCTATTGACATCAATGGTGAACAGCTTCAAGTTCCTTAGCATCCACATCACTGAGGATATCATGTGGTCTGTACATACAGGCTGTGTGGTGAAAAAGGTCACAGTGGCGCCTCTTTCACCTCAGATAGCTGAGGAAGTTTGGTATAGGCCCCCAAATCCTAAGTATTTTCTACAGGGGCACAATTGAGAGCATCCTGACTGGCTGCATCACTGCCTGGTATGGGAACTGTACCTCCCTTAATCGCAGGATTCTGCAGAGAGTGGTGCGGACAGCCCAGCACATCTGTAGTTGTGAACTTCCCATGATTCAGGACATTTCCAAGGACAGGTGTGTAAAAAGGGCCCATAGGATCATTAGGGACCCGAGTCACCCCAACCACAATCTATTCCAGCTGCTACCATCTGGGAATCAGTACTACAGCATAAAAGCCAGGACCAACAGGCTCTAGGACAGCTTCTTCTACCAGGCCATCAGAGTGATGAACTCACACTGATTTATGTGTATTCTGTTACATTGACTGTTCTATTTATTATAAGATATTATAAATTACTATGTTTGCACATTGCACATTTAGATGGAGACATGACGTAAAGATTTTTACTCCTCATGTATGTGAAGGATGTAAGAAATAAAGTCAATTCAATTCAATGGAGTGTGCAAGCTAAAAAGTGAGAGATTGGACAACTGGACAGAGGTGATCCTGGCAATGGGCTGACAGAGACACGTTAGTTGGACTGTGACATCATATGGTATTCAGTTGGAATAGAATTCTAATCTTCATTGAATTTCCTTTATTATTATTATTATTATTGGAAAGGAGAAATGAAAATGGTGATGAATCAAACTTAAGAGCTCAGCCTTCTGACTAAAGCAGAATAAAATGCTGTGGATTGATAGAGTCAATATAAATATGCATTATATACTTAAATGATGCCATTTGGAGCCTAATCTATATGTATTGTTATACAACAAAGAAAAGGCCATGTTTCATTTCCCGAAAAGCAATTGCAATTAAACAGTTAACACTTGTGGAATGTATCAGGCTGACCAGTTTAGGTTTCTTTAAAGAATGGATTCTTTGATCTATCAGCTTTTTGATGTCTTCAGCTGTTTCTATTTTCTTTGTTTCTTTCTATCATGAATGGTTCACTTCTTGCGAAACAGAACGGAACGTGTGTGTTTCATGATATTGCACCCTTCCATGAAGAACTCCAATGTGAAATGGAAAGAATCAGTTTGCAAAACCACATTAAAAGCAATCAGAAGACCTATCTCATCCATTGTTAGTTTACATTTACTTCATAACAAATGAGTGTGAGGATATGCAAACTATATCCAAATTAATTTCTCTTTTCGGTCTCCTACCTAAGTATGGGTGTATTTATTTTCAATTGAGTAAATACAGTGAAGGTTCACTAGGTTTGCTCCAGGATGGTGTTTGTGCTTTACGAAGAATTATTACACACACCTGGCATGTTCTGTCTTGAGTTTAGAAAAAGAAGTGATATCACTGCAATGTATAAAGTTATTCTAGGCCATGAAAGGGTGGTTGTGGAATTGATGTGTCCCTGACTTTGTAGTCACATTTTCAGAATAAAGGACTGGGGTGAGTAGAAACATCTTCTCCCTGAGAGTGCTCAGTCTTTGGAATCCTTTACCCAACTAGACTGTAGTGGCTCAATCACTGAACTGATGGAATCACTGATCGGTTTTTGGATCTTAATGGGAGTTGGGGATGTGGATCAGTGCTGAGGTAAAGGATCAACCATGGCAATTCAAGTCTGAAGGACCAACTGAACTACTCCCTTTTCATATATTCCTATCATTATCTTTCATGTCCTACGGTATAGAATTTCAGCTACAGAACTATGTAACACCAAAGGTAGCCATTGGCGCTCAGTCTGGTGAAGGAGTTAACATCATTTTGCTGCTTTTTCTCATTGGTGATACAATTGGGAAAGACAGAGCCAAACTAATCCATTGGAATGCACTATGTTCATACAGGATGCCATAACATTTGCTATTTTTAAAAGGACAAGTAAATACAAGGCATTTGGTGTCCATTGGGATCTTTGTTAATGAGAGGTTTCAGTGAATGCTGAAAGGATCCAGGTCATCACAGCAACAGCAGAGTACCATAACCACTGGCCCTCTGCTGCAACTAACCAGCATCACATACTTTCAACACTGAGACCATAAGATCACAAAACACAGGAGCAGAATTAAGCCACTTAGTCCATTGAGTGCCCTTCACCATTCCATCATGGCCAAAATATTATCCCTTTGAAACCCAATCTCTTGCCTTCTCCCTGTTACTTTTGATACCCTTACTAACCAAAAACCTAACCTCTGCTTTAAATATATTCAATGGCTTGGCCTCCACAGCTGTCCATGGCAATAAATTCCACAGCTTCACCACTCTTTGACTAAATAAATTCCTCCTCATCTCTGTTCTAAATGGACATCCCTCTATTCTGAGGCTGTGCCCTCTAGTCTAGACTCACTCACTATGGGAAACATCCTCTCCATATCTACGCTGTTTAGGCCTTTCAATATTCAATAGATTGAAATGAGACCCTACTCCTCCCCTCATTCTTCTAAACTCTAGTAGTTACAGGCCCAGAGCCACCAAATGCTCCTCATACGTTAACCCTTTCATTCCTAAAATCATTCTCGTGAACCTCCTCTGGATCTTCTCCAATGCCAGAACATCTTTCTTTTTGTAATTTATCTTTTTATTGAAGTTCATCAAACAAACATTTCCATAAGATGTATTTCAGACATTGTACATATATATCATATAATCATATATATCACAAATCTCCACAAAGTATTTATCTGGGGTATACACTTACAGAAAAGAGTGGAAAGAAAAAACAAGCAAAAGGAAAGAACTATGTACAAGTAGGGAGTGATCTTTTTTTTTACAGCAGATTCATTGATTTGTGAGAATAAAATCAGGCCTATGAGGCATTATGTAGTTAAACCATTTTTCCCAGTATGAATCAACTTGTTCCACCTGATGATTAACAGATGCTGTTATCTTCTCCATTTTGTAAATGTCCATTGTAATTTCCATCCATGGATTTAAAGTTGGGTTCTCCTGTGATAACCATTTCCTAGTAAGAGTCTTTTTACCAGCCACCAACAGTATATTCATTAAATATTTATCTCTTTTCAACCATTCTTGAGGTATATATCCAAAATATATGGTCTTACTCTCCAAGGGTATTTCACATTTAAAGATGTCTTGTAGGGCATTGTGTATCCCCCTCCAATAGTTTTTGATAACAGGGCAGTCCCAAGAAATATGATAATGATTTGCATTTTGATTTCCACAATTTCTTCAGCAAACAGGGAGGTTACTATCATAATGGGATTTCTGAGAGGGTGTAATAAAATATCTTATCAAGTTTTTCCATCCAGACTCCCTCCATTTCTGTGAATTGGTACACTTTGATTGATATCTCCATATTGTTGTCCATTCTTTCTCAGATATAATTATCCCTCCTACCTTCTCCCATTTTGTTTTAATGTATGAAGTCCAATGTGTTTTACGATTTGACAACCCATTATACATGCTTGAAATGATTCTACTACCATTATCTGAATTATATGCTTTTCTAAAGAGCTCTATCAAGTATGTATTTGCCTTGGTTACATTTTTAAGCGTCTTATTAACATATTGTCACATCTGTAAATACCGATAAAAATCTTGTTTTTCTAATAAGTGTTTCTCTTTAAGCATTTCAAAACTGAACAGTGTTCCTTCTTTCATTATGTTGCAAAGAACTGTTATTCCTTTAGCTGTCCAGTCCTTAAATCTAGCATCCAATTTATTTGGTGTAAAATCCGAGTCATATGCACAGCATTTAAGAATTGCAATATCTCCCTCTAGATTATATTCTTTTATAATAGTTTTCCATATTTTAAGAGTCAATTTCACCCATGGGTTATCAATAGTATTTATGCACCTTTGCAGGTAGTTATCAGCCAAAATGGCTTGTATGGGGATGGGAAGTACCCGCTCCTCAATGTTTTTCCATTGAGCGTCATATGATGGGTTGCACCAACATATCACAGCTCTCAGCTGTGCTGCAGAATAATAATCTCTAAGAGAAGGCAAGCCCCATCCCCCCTTTTCCTTGGCTAATTGCAAAGTTTTGAGATGAATTCTAGGCCTTTTACCCTGCCAGATATACCTTGATAACATCTTGTTCCATTCATTGAATTGATTTTGATTAATCTCTATTGGTAGGGTCTGAAAGAGATATAACAGTCTGGGCAGTATATTCATTTAACTGCTCACAATACTCCAAGTGCTGTATGGCCAGTTACTTATAAAGACTCAGCATCATATCCCTGCTCTTATATTCTAGTCCACTTGAAATGAATGCTAACATTGCATTTGCCTTCCTCACTACTGACTCAACCTGCAAGTTCACTGTTAAGAAATCCTGCACGAGGACATCCAAGTCCCTTTGCATCTCTGATTTTTGAATTTTCTGCCCATTTAGAAAATAGTCTATGCCTTTATTCTTTCTACCAAAGTGCATGACTATAACCTTCCAGACACTATATTCCATCTGCCACTTCTTTTCCATTCTCCCAATCTGTCCAAGTCCTTCTGCAGACTTTCTAATTCCTCAACACTATCTGCCCCTCCACCTATTGTTCACAAACTTGGCCATAATTCCATCATCCAAATCATTGACATGAAAAGAAGTGGTCCCAATACCGACCACTGTACAACACCACTTGTCACCAGCAGCCAACCAGAATAGGCCCCTTTTTCCTGAAACTTTGCCTCCTGCTAATCAGTCAACCCTCTACCCATGCTTGTATCTTTCCTGTAATACTATGGGGTCTTATCTTGTTAAGCAGCCTCGTGTGTGGTACCTTCTCAAAAGCCTTCTGAAAATCCAAGTAAACAACATCCTCTAACTCTCTTTTGTCTACCTTGCCTAATATTTCTTCAAGGAATTCCAACAGATTTGTCAGGCAAGCTTTTCCATTGAGGAAGCCATGCTGACTTTGGCCTATTTTGTCATGTGCCTCCAAGTACCCCGAAACCACATCCTTAACAATCAACAATATTTTCCCAACCATTGAAGTCAGACTAACTGGCTTATAACTTGTTTTCATTTGCCTCTCTCCTTTTTTGCAATTTGCTATTTTCCATTCTTCCAGAACCATTCAGGAAACTATTGATTCTTGAAAGATCATTACTAATGCCTCCACAATCTCTTCAGCCACCTCTTTCAGAACCCTGGGATATATACCATCTGATCCAGGTGACTTATCTACCTTCAGGCCTTTCAGTTTCCCAAGAACCTTCTCCCTCGTAATGGTAACTTCACACACTTCATGCCCCTGATACCTGGAACTTCCACCATACTACAAGTGTCTTCCACAGTGAAACATTAAATAATGGACTCCAACATCTTCCCAACAATTGAGGTCAGGTGAACTTTCCAATAAATTCTATTCCTCTGTTTCCCTCCCTTCTTAAATAGTGGAGTGTCGTTCGTAATTTTTCAGTCCTCCGGAACCATTCCAGAATATACTGGCTTTTGAAAGATCTTTACTAATGCCTCCACAATCTGTTCAGCTAACTCTTTCAGAAATCTGGGGTGTAGTCCATCTGATCCAGGTGACTTATCAGCGTCATTTTCTAAAGGTCCGATATCCACTCTTACCTCTCTTTTACTCTTTATATATCTAGAAAAACCCTTTGGTATTCTATTTGATATTATTGAGATGAGCATGTACACTAAAAACAGAATACTGCAGTGCTACATTTATATTTTTCCTGACTTATGGAAGTGAATACTGGACCATTTCCCCAGCAATGGAAAAGAGACCAGAAGCTGCTGAATTATGGTTCTACAGGAGAATGTTAAAAATATCATGGACCACACACATCAAATGAAGAAGTTCTCAGAAGAGTCCAAACAGTTAGATCACTCATACCAACAATAAGAGAGAGACAACTCAGATTCCTAGGACACATCATGCGGAAAGATGAACTAGAAACACTCATACTCTCTGGAAAGATCGAGGGGAGCAAACCTAGAGGAAGACCTCGGCTTATGTACATCAAAAGCCTAGCCAGGTGGCTACACATTGAGGAAATGGAAGTCATCCAAAGCAGTTTTTATGGAAATGAACAGTCAACGTTTCAGGACAAGCCCTCGCTTCAGGACTGGGAGAAGGGGGAATACGCCAGAATAAAAAGGTGGGAGGAGGGGAAGGAGGACTAGCCAGAAGATGATAGGTGAAGCTAGGTGGGTGGGAAAAATAGTGGGCTAGAGAAGAAGGAATCCGATAGGAGTGGAGAGTGAACCATGAGAGAAAGGGAAGGAGGGGAAATGGGAGAAGGTGATAAGCAGGTGAAGAGAAGAGTTAAGAGGCCATAGTAGGGAATAGAAGAAGGAAAGGAGAGTGACATTTTTACAGGAATAAGAAATTGATATTCATGCCATCAAGTTGGAAGCTACTTAGGTGTTGCTTCTCCATCCTGAGAGTAGCCTCATCATGGCACAAGAACAGGCTATGGACCGGCACATCCGAGCGAAAATGGGGACAGAAATTAAAATGTTTGGCCATGGGGACATTCCGCTTTTGATGGATGCAGTGGAGGTGTTCAACGAAGCTGTCCCCCAGTTTACAGCAGCTCTCACCACTGTAGAGGAGGCCGCATCGGGAGCACCAGACACAACAGACGACCCCAACAGAATTGCAGGTGAAGTGTTGCCTCACCTGGAAGGACTGTTTGGGGCCCTGAATGGAGATAAGGGAGGAGGTAAATGAGCAGGTGTAGCATTTCGGTCGCATGTAGGTGTATGTACCAAGAGGGAGATTAGTGTGGAGGGACGAATGGAAAAGTGAATCACAGAGGGAGCAATCCCTGTGGAAAGTCAAGAGTGAGGATAAGAGGTAAGTATATGTTTGGTGGTAGTATCTCCTGAAGATAGCGGATGTAGTGGAGTAGGATGTGTTGGATGTGAAGGCTCATATGATGGTAGGTAAGAACAAGAGAACTCTATCATTGTTAAGGTGGCAGGAAGATGAGCTGAGTGTGGATATTTGGGAAATGGAGGAGGTGTGGGTGAGAGCAGCATCAATGGTGAAGGGAAGGAAACCCTGCTATTTGAAGAAAGAGAACATCTGTGATACCCTGGAAAGGAAATCCTCATCCTGGCAACAGATGCAGCAGAGATAAAGGAACTGAGAAAAAGGAATGGCATTTTTACAGGAGACAGGGTGGAAAGACATATAGTCAAGATAGCTGTGGGAATTGTTAGGTTTATAAAATATATCAGTAGACAGTTTGTCTCCAGAGATGGAGACAGATGGATTGAGAAAGGGGAGAGAGGTGTCAGAAATGCACTTTGAATTTAAGGGCAGGGTGGAAATTAGAGGCAAAGTTGATGAACTTGACGAGCTCAGTACTGGTGCATGAAGCAGGACTAATGTAGTCTTCAATGTAGTAGAGAAAGAGCTGGGGAGCATTACCATGGAATACTTGGAATATGGACATCAGTGGACATGAATGTAGCCCTCAAAGAGGCAAACATAGCTGAGGTCCATACAGGTGCCCATGGCTACTCCCTGAGTATGGAGAAAATGGGAGAACCAAAGGAGAATTTGCTGAGGGTGAGCACCAGTTTTGCCAGGTGGAGGAGGGTGGTGGTGGAGGGGAACTGGCTGGGTCTGTTGTTGAGTAAGAAGTGGAGTGCTTTAAAGCTTTCTTGAAGGGGGGGGTAGAAGTGTATAGGGATTGGACATTCATGGTGAAAAAGAGGCAGTCAGGGCCAGGAAATTGTAAGTTGTTGAGGAGATCATTATTATTTTGTATTTATATTATAAATGGAGGTTCTTATGACATGTTATAACATGGCAGAAGATGCTGCATTGAAAGGATGGCTTCAAGAGGGAGATTACCCATACTGTTGACAGTGAGGGAGAAGGGAAATGACATTTCATGTGATGGGATGGTTTGGGATGGTACAGTTCAGGTGGAGAAAGATCAGGAGCACAGAAATTTAAATGAGAAGAAGGAATCGGGTGACCAACAGTTGAAAATTTTGGTGGGGGGTTGAATTAAGGGAGACAGAATTATGTATATTAAGGCCAGCATTTGAGGGACAGTAGATTTGGTACAATGCTATTGAGTAGTTCATTTGTGTGGCAGACCCAGTCTGGGTTTGTCCTAAGTATATTGTGGTGTTCTGGGAATGCCCAGCAAGGAGATACCCTGTGACATCACAGTTGAAGGGAGCATTGTGCAAGGAATGTTGTAAACCCATTAACCCATAATGGAGCAGGTGGTGGCTCCTCCTCAGAGTAAAATAAATTAACTCAGAAAAAGTCATGATTACATTTCCTTCTGGAATAATCTGTTGTGCGGTTATATGATGCAGAGAAGAAAACAAGCCCAATGCAATGGAGGTTTAATTTTTAATTCTTTTTTAACTGAACCCACTCAAAGAGCAAAGAGCTGGTGGTATAGCTGTGATGGCATGTACAACAGAGTGAAGCTCATGAAAAGGGCTTGTACTACCGTAGCTGAAAAAATGGCAAATCACTTCACGTGTAAAATATTCTGCCAGCGATAACTCTTTTGAAATAAATCTATATTAACCATCTCTGTGGGAGTGAATGCATTGACTATTAATGGTAAAGGTACTGCCTAGATTACTGCAAACATAAAATTAGATTTCCACTAATTCATACCAGTTTGTATTCAATGACAAATATTTTAGCCTTGATGTGGAGAATGCATGACCTACATCATCAAAATCTTCCTAGATCTTGATTGCAGATGCCATTCAATTTGTTTCATGTTGAAATCTGCAGCTGCTCTCCACTGATAAGACCAAACAATGCAGAGTCTTATGCCCATTCAGTAGCTCAAATAGAAAGGTTGTGTTTCTGATCGGTCGATAGCATTCAACAATTCACAACTGTGCATCTGAATATACCTGGTGATGTTTGTTAGTTCTTGTTCTGTTACGCCCTGCTACGTATTTGGCTTGTTATTTATTTCCCCTCCAGTCACTGATTTTGGAAAATTGCTTTGAGATTAGGCATTGTATTTTCCATTCCACCATATAATTTTTACATGTTTTTCATTCTTATTCACACTATCTTGATTTTTTTCTTCTCCACCCTGTTTCTCCATTCCCTTCAGGCACCTGATGCACCAACTGACGTATCTGACGTACCAGCAAAAGTTGTTCAATAATGTGAAAGGCTTTGTATTTCAGAGGAGGATAAACTGTGATTGCAACTTGACTTTCCATTGAACATAAAAGATTCATGGTATTACTTCATAGCAGAGCAAGCAACTTCTCCCTGATGAAAATCAAACAAACCTTGTTGTTTCATCAGTCCTGATAAAGGATCTTGACCTGAAACTTTGACTATTTACTCTTTTCCATGCTGTCTGGCCTGCTGAGTTCCTCCAGCATTTTGTGTGTGCTGTTTTGATTTCCAACATCTGCAGATTTTCTCTTGTTTATGAAACCTTGTTGGTACTGCAAATCTGAAATGAAAACTGAAGTATGTGTGAAGCAGTGCAAGGATCAGCCAGCATCAGTGGAAAGAGAAACAGAGTGGAAAGAGAGAAAACAAATTAGTTTCACTGGCAGAGAATGTGAAAATTGACAAAGGTAATATCTCTGATAGAGTGAGACCAAATGACAGTTAAACAGTTAGATTATGCTTCTTTGCTTGTTTTGTGGATTGTTAACACCAGAGCTGTGGGACTTGCCAGCAGGCCAGGCTGTATTCTCAGAGAGAGCAAAGCTGACAGAAGGATAAATTGACTGAAATGGCCAGTACTGATACACAGAGCAAGAGCAAGTTATCTTAAATTTCCCAATTCAATATTGAGTCTGGAAGATTGAAAGTTGCCAGATGAAAGATGAGATGTCTATCAAGGCTGCTTTGGCCATGTTGTAACAGTCCAAGAGTGGTATCACAAAATTGCTGTTGAATTATATCACTGCATTACATCAGTAAACATCAAAAAGAATATGTTATTAGTTGCAAAGCACTTCCTGAGTTTGGAAATGGTGGTATGTAAATAAAAAACCCTCCTGTTTTAAGTGGTGATATTACTCCTAATAACAAAACCTACAACTAGGGCCAATGAAAGGAAATTTCTTCACTACAAGCATGCTGAATCTTTGGAATTCTCTGCCCCTAAAAGCTACAGAGACTTACTTAATAGTTGGGGACAAAGCAGAGGTCGATAGCTTCCTTGACATTGAAGGGATATGTGACTGGACAGTGAAATGTTATTTAAAGTAGAATGGATGGATCAGGTTTGAGGTCCTAATGAATTGACTCAACTGCATGTTATGATGTCTGAAACATTTCTAATTATTATTGTACAATTTTAAATTTGGATTCTTATGTACAAAGTATATTGAAAATGTCAGCCTAGGATTTTCTCAACTGAGCAGAAGAACCTCACAAGACCAGTTGCAGAGTTCTGGTGTGTTTAAGTAACCACTTTCAGCTAAGAAGCCACTTCTTTCTCTGCAGTTAGTAATATATAATTTAAATGTAATTTTAAATGCAATAGCTTCTTATAATTAAATTTACATGCAATAAAATTAACTTAAACTCCATTTGTAGCCTCCCACATATGAATGTTGTCATGGCTATGCAAAGCTTCCTGCATGGGGATGTACAGTACTGTTTATTGAAAGGATTACTCTAGATAATGAGGAATGATGAGGTCTATACTTGTCACATAACCTACGGCACAATACAGGCCCTTCAGCCCACAAAGCTGTGCTGAACATGTCCTTACCTTAGAAATTACTTAGGGTTACCCATAGCCCTCTATTTTTCTAAGCTCCATGTACCTATCCAGGAGTCTCTTAAAAGACCCTATCGTATCCACCTCCACCACCATCACCAGCAGCCCATTCCACACACTCACCACTCTCTGCGTAAAAAACTTACAACTGACATCCCCTCTGTACCTACTTCCAAGCACCTTAAAACTATGCCCTCTCATGTTAGCCATTTCAGCCCTGGGAAAAAGCCTCTGACTATCCACACGATCAATGCCTCTCATCATCTTATACACCTCTATAACATTTTAAGGAAGCCTACATGATGATGATACTGAGATGTACAACTGATTTCAGGTTCCAAAAAGGAAAGTGCACTTGTCAGGTTATTTTAAAAATTTTATTTAGAGATGCAGCATGATAATCGCCCACGTCAACCAATTGCACCTATGTGACCAATCCACACGTCTTGAGAATGTGGGAGGAAGGTGTTGAATCACTGTGGATTGAGCTAAGGAACTACAAGGGTAAAAAGACCCTAATGGGAATTGTATACAGACCCACAAACAGTAGTCAGGATGTGGTCTACAAGTTACAACAGGACACAGAAAATACGTGTCAAAAGGGCAATATTACAATAGTCATGGGGGATTTCAATATGCAGGTAGATTGGGAAAATTAGGTTGGTGCTGGATTCCAAGAGGGTAATTTCTAGAGTACCTACAAGATAGCATTTTAGAGCAGCTTGTGGTTGATCCCACTATGGGGATCAGCTATTCTGGATTGGGTGTTGTGCAATGAATCAGAATTGATTAAACAGCTTAAGGTAAAAGAACCCTCAGGGGCAAGTGATCACAGTATGACTGAATTCACCCTGAAGTCAGATGTATCAGTATTACAGTGGAGTAAAGGGAATTATAGAGGCATGAGAGAAGAGTTGGCCAATACTGAATCAGAATCAGGTTTATTATCACCGGCATGTGATGTGAAATTTATTAACTTAGCAGCAGCAGTTCAATGCAATACATAATCTAGCAGAGAAAGAAAAAAATAACTAAAATAAAACCTGATAAAACATGATAATAAATAAATAAATCAATCAATTACATATATTGAATAGATTAAAACTGTGCAAAAACAGAAATACTGTATATTAAAAAAGTGAGGTAGTGTCCAAAGCTTCAAAGTCCATTTAGGAATCAGATGGCAGAGGGGAAGATTGGAAAAGAGCACGAGTGGGGATGATGGCAGATCAGCAATGGCTGAAATTTCTGAAAGCAATTTGGAAGGCACAAGATATATATATATCCCAAAGAGGCAGAAATATTCTAAGGGCAAGATGACACGCCCATGGTTAACAAAAGAAGTGAAAGCCAACATAAAAGCCAAAGAGAGTGCATATAATGTAGAGTAAATTAGTGTGAAGTTAGAGGTTTGTGAAGCTTTTAAAAACCACCAGAAGACAACTAATAAAGTGATTAAGGTAAAGGTGGAATATGAAAGTAAGCTAGCCAATAATATTAAAGATGATAACAAAAGTTTCTTCAGATACATAAAGTGTAAAAAAGAGGCGAGTGGATATCAGACCTCTGGAAAATGATGCTGGAGAGAGAGTAATGGGAGACAAGGAAATGGCAGATGAACCGACTAAGTATTTTGCATCAGTCTTCACTGTGGAAGACACTAGCAGTATGGTGGAAGTTCCAGGTGTCAGGGGTCATGAAGTGTGTGAAGTTATCATTACTAGGGAGAGGGTTCTTGGGAAACTGAAAGGTCTGAAGGTGGATAAGTCACCTGGACAAGATGGTGTACACCCCAGGGTTCTGAAAGAGGTGGCTGAAGAGATTGTGGAAGCATTAATAATGATCTTTCCAGAATCACTGGATTCTGGAATGGTTCTGAAAGAATGGAAAGTTGCAAATGTTACTCCACTCTTGAAGAAGGGAGAGACACAGAAAAAAAATAAGTTATAAGCCAGTTAGTCTGATCTCAGTGGTTGGAAAAATGTTGGAATTGATTGTTAAGGATGTGGTTTTGGGTTATTTGGAAGCACATGATAAAATAGGCCATAGTCAGCATGGTTGCCTCAAGGGAAAGTCTTGCCTGACAAATCTGTTGGAATTCTTTGAAGAAATGACAAGCAGGATAGACAAAGGAGTATCTGTTGATGTTGTGTACTTAGATTTTCAGAAGGTGTTTGACAAGGTGCCACTCATGAGGCTGCTTAACAAGCTATTAGCCCGTGGTATATTACAGGAAAGATTCTAGCATGGATAAAGCATTGACTGATTGGCAGGAGGCAAAGAGTAGGAATAAAGGGAGCCTTTTCTGGTTGGCTGCCAGTGACTAGTGGTGTTCCACAGGGGTCTGTGTTGGGACTGCTTCTTTTTACATTATATATTGATGATTTGGATGATGGAATTGATGGCTTTGTTGTGAAGTTTGCAGATGATATGAAGATAGGTGGAAGGGTAGGCAGTTATGAGTGAGTTGTGAGGCTACAGAAGTGCGTATACAGATTAGGAGCATGGGCAAAGAAGTGGCAGTTGGAATACAATGTCCATAAGACATGCCGGGAAGTGTATGGTCATGCGCTTTGGTAGAAGAAATGAAAGGGTTGACTACTTTCCAAGTAGAGAGAAAATATTAAAAAAAAACTGAGGTGCAAAGGGACTTGGGAGTCATTGTGCAGGATTCCCTAAACGTTAATTTGCAGGTTAAGTCTGTGGTATGGAAGGCAAATACAATGTTAGCATTCATTGCAAGAGGACTAGAATATAAAAGCAAGGATGTAATGTTGAGACTTTATAAAGCACTGGCGAGTCCTCACTTGGAGTATTGTGGGCAGTTTTCGGCCCCTTATCTTAGAAAAGACATTCTGAAACTGGAGAGGCTTCAAAGGAAGTTCATGAAAATGATTCCAGGATTGAATGGCTTATCATATGAGTAGCGTTTGGTGGCTCTGACCTGTATTCTATTCACTGGAATTCAGAAGAATGAGAGGTGACCTCATTGAAACCTATTGAATGGTGAAATGCCTTGATAGAGTGGATGTGGAGAGAATGTTTCCTATGGTGGGAGAGTCTAAGAACAGAGGACACAGCATCAGAATAGAGGTGCGTTCATTTAGAACGAAGACTATGAAGAATTTCAAAGAGAGAATCTGCAGATGCATGAACCTGAAACGTTGACTGTACTTTTTTCCACAGATGCTGCCTGTCCTGCTGAGCTTCTTCAGCATTTTGTGTGTGTTGATGAGAAATTTCTTTAGCCAGAGGGTACTGAATCTATGGCATTCATTGCCACAGGCAGCCGTGGAAGCCAAGTCTTTGTGCATATTTAAGGCAGAGGTTGACAGATCTTGATTGGTCAGAGCATGAAGGGACACTGGGAAATTGGGGCTGAAAGGAAATTGGATCAGCTATGATGAAATGGTGGAGCAGACTCAATGGGCCAAATGGCATAATTCTGCTCCTCTATCTTATGGTCTTATTATGCTCTAAGAGGAAACCCATGCATCATAACTCCTTACAGTGGTGGAATTGAACCCGGGTCACTGTTGCTGTAATAGCTTTATCCTTTTTGCTACAACCCTTATATTAAAGCTGCCTCACCAAGTTTCCTTGATGTTCTAAACAGTAACTACAAAATGTTACAAGTAGTTGTCATTTTGAATGTAGTAAAATGTCTGACAGTATTTCATACAATGAGTGCTGATGAGTAAAATAATTGATAATGAACCAAACAAAGAATTAAAATGATTTGGAGGAAGACAGGTTCATCCGTGGTATAGGGCTGGAGAGTGGCGGGTGGGGGGAAGGAAGGAATCTGTGCCAATAAGAAATTGGCACACAAGTATACGAATTAGGAATTTGATACTTTCTAAGGTCAGATGACACTGTAGGCCACTGAGCTAAGTGTTTGAGACTTGGTGTAATCAGCACAATCCTGATTTAGAGATGCTGGAAAGCAAATAGGTCCTGGAAACCTGTCACACCTTGTCCTGTCTTCCCTCCCTGTGTTGCCTTGTGCATTCACACTCACTGTCTACACAGGAAGAATGGCTTTGTGGACTCCAGGAGTTTGAGTCAGGGGAGAAGAAGTAAGTAATAAAATGAGTGAGTCAGTGGTGAAGGATGCAGGTGTGGTTCATGGATAGTGGTGGATCCTGAAGAATAGAAATGAAGCAGCTGTTCTTTAGAGTGAGCTAGCTCATTATAGGTCCCAAGACTCAGCTGGTCAGAGAAGGAACATGGTTCATGGCAAAGAAACATCCTTTCCACAATCTCCATCAGCACAGGTCACCACAATGCTGTGTGCTAAGCTTCTTACTGTACTCACTTTATACTTATGACTGTGTGGCTAAGCACTCAGCGTCAGCAAGACCGAGGAGCTGACTATTGACTTCAGGAGGAGGAAACCAGAGGACCATGAGCCAGTCCTCATCGGGGAATCAGAGATGCAGAGGGTCAGAAACTTTAAATTCCTTGTTGTTATCGTTTCAGAGGACCTGTCCTGAGCCCAGCACGTAAGTGCAATTATGAAGAGAGCATGTCAGCACCTCCACTTCCTTAGGAGTTTGCAAAGATTTGGCATGACATCTACAACTTTAACAAAATTCTATAGATGTGTGGTGGAGAGTATATTGACTGGCTGCATCACAGCCTGGTATGGAAATGCCAATGCCCTTGAATGGAAAATCCTACAAAAAATAGTGAATATGGCTCAGTCCATCACAGGTAAAGCCCTCCCCACCATTGAGCATATCTACATGGAGCATTGTTGCAGGAAAGCAGCATCAGGGATCCCCAGCGCTGAGGACATGATATCTTCTCGATGCTGCCATCAGGATTAAGGTACAGGAGCCTCAGGACTCACATTACCATGTTCAGGAACAGTTATTACCCCTCAACGATCAGGCTTTTGAATTAAAGGAGATAACTTCACTCAACTTCACTTGCCCCATCATTGAAATGTTCCTACAACCTTTGGACTCACTTTCAAGGTTCAGGAGCAGTTATTGTTATTATTTCTTTCTTTTTGTATTTGCACAGTTTGTTGTCTTTTGCACACTGGTTGAATGCCCAAGTTCAAATCAAATCAAATCAAGTCAAGTTTAATTATCACTCAAACCATACATGAATACAGCCGAATGAGACCTGTGGCCAAAGTGCAAAAACATAAACATGCATTCAAAATAGCAAGAGAGGTGAAAAAGAACATAGTCATGCAAGAAAATATGTTAATATGGTTGGAGCGGTCTTTTATTGATTCTATTATGGATATTACTCCATTATAGATACATTGATTATGCTGGAAAAAAAAATAATTTCAGGGTTCTGTATGGTAACATATATGTACTTTGATCATAAATTTACTTTGAACTTTTACTGATATATTTTAACAATTTAGAATTACACGCAGGATAAGATTGGAGGTGAGGGCAATGAGCTGAATTTCTGGAGCAGGGAAATTGGTCAGATAGTGCCCAGGACAGGACTGAGGGTCTGAGAGCCTTTGCTCTGGACAGAAAAAATGATGTTCTGCGCTATAAAGTGTTAAATCTGCAGTCTTCTTCATTTCCCCCCAGGCCTAAGTTGCACAGGCAGTCAGTCAGTCTGTGCTGAGTGAAACACTTTGCAGGAAATGTCTTATATGAAATAGATGACTGTTGATCCACCTAATATTGATGAATGCAGCCTTCTGATACGCTTGATTCTTTGAAAAAGTAATGTATTATATTAGTGACTGGTACGTATGTAATGAAAGGGTAGTACATTTCGTTAATGCTTGATTTTGTGCCTGCTTGTGTATAGAGCCTCATTTCAGTTTCTGAAGTCTTGCACCATTTCATCTGGCAACCATTAATGAGAGACTGTGAATATCAAAATTCAGTGTATGGGGAGCCGTAAAAGCTTGGGTTAGTCACTTGTTTTCAAATCCCAAGACATGTCTGAACCTTGTGTGGAAGAAAGGAGCTGCTTGTGCAGCCTTTTAGAATTCTCATTCAACTGTGACCACTGAACTTCTGAAACTATTGCACAGGGATCTCTTGAACATCTCCAGCTGCCCTTCAGCTGCCTCCTTCACATTCTAGGCTCTGACATAAACTACTTTTAAACAACAGCTCTGACATTCTGTAATGACTGCTGCAAATCTAATCCACCAAAGACCATAAGTAGGTGGTGCTGTATTAAACTGCTCAGTAATGTGGAAGGTGTGCGAAAAGTCAAAAGATCCTGATGAAAACAGTAAAGAACAGGGAGATACAAGAGGCAGCAAATGCTGGAATCATGAGCAAAAATAAACTGCTGGGAGAACTCAGTGGACCAAGCAGCATCTGTGGAAGCAAAGGGATGGCAAACACTTCAGGTTGAGACTCCGCCTCAGGATTGGATCCCAACCTGAAGGTACAGGGATGGAGCTGCTCTGTAATATTATGAAGACAAGAAGGTCATAGGGCCATTGAGTCTGCTCTGCCATTCCATCATTTACTTTCTCTCTTAACCCATTCTTCTGCCTCTTCCCTGTAACCTTTGACACTCTTGCTAATCAAATCTATATCAACCTCTGCTTTAAATATACTTGAAGACTTGGCCTCCACCTCTGCCTGTGGCAAAGAATTCCACAGATTCACCACTCTCTGGCTAAAACAATTCCTTCTCATCTCTGTTCTAAAGGGACACCCCTCTATTCTGAGGCAGTGCCCTCTGGTCCTAGACTCACCCACTATAGAAAACATCCTCTCCATGTCCAATCTATCTTGGCCTTTCAATATTCGATAGGTTTCCATGTGTCTCATCCCCCCACTTCATTTTTTGAAACTCCAATGAGTACAGACCCAGAGCCATCAAACACTCCTGATATGTTAACCCTTTCATTCCCAGGATCATTCTTGTGAACCTCCTTGTGACTCTTCAATGCCAGCAAATCCTTTCTTAGATAAGGGGCCCAAAACTGTTCACAATTTCTGAAGAGCATAGGTAGGAGACTGTCTGTATTAGTAAATGGAATTGTGACTCAAGTATAGTCTTCTACTGTTGAAAATCTATAAGAGTACCCAACAAGCAACAGAAAAATAGATACCAGTTTTTATAATTGGTCTTTTGGGAACTGATTAACAGTTTGAATTATTTCAAATACTGTACTTAAAGCACAGATTTCTAGTCTAAACACTAATCCTGGCGGGGGTAAGTAGGAAGCTGGATCTTGTGTAGAGAGCAGTTAGATAGTCCTGGAAACCTTGAGAAGAATTACACCCAGTAATCTTATTAAGGGGCCTCAGTATTTTATGGAGAGTAATGACTGGCTGGGGGCATGCTACATACTGAGTTCCAATTGCAGAGGTCAAATGATTCAAAATGTGAGAACGAAATATAGGCATGCAGAATTTAATTAATCTCTTTGTCTCCTTATCATCCCTTCTCAATTTTAAAATGGGGTTCACTTACCAATCTGCATTATCTTCTCTCATACTTATTATATTTTGCACCTTATGAAGAATTTTTCACTTACAATTTATTTGGATTAAATATGTAACAGCAGTTCAGAATGCGGCCCTATTTTATTTCAAATTGTTTTATATCATGGCTGAGATTGTGGAGTTACCTTTTCATACTTACCGGCATTCTTCAAGATGTGTAATTGAATTCCCAGTACCATTTCTAAAAGCTTCCCATGATTAGAGTGTCAAACACAAAAAAAAATACTGCTGTGGTGTTCTCCACTGGTGTACTGAAAAAATTTACCTTCCAGCCCAGGAAATTAGAAACATAGAAACAGAAAACCTACAGCACAATACAGGCCCTAGTTCCACAATGCTGTGCCGATTACGTACTTACTTTAGAAATTACCTAGGGTTACCTATATCCCTCTATTTTACTAAGCTCCATGTACCTATCTAAAAGCCTCTTAAAAGACCCTATTGTATCCACCTCCACCACCGTCGCCGGCAGCCCATTCCACACACTCACCACTCTCTGAGTAAAAAACTTACCCCTGAAATCTCCTCTGTACCTACTTCCAAGCACCTTAAAACTGTGCCCTCTCGTGCTAGCCATTCCAGCCCTGGGGAAAAGCCTCTGACTATCCACATGATCGATGCCTCGCATCATCTTATACACCTCTATCAGGTCACCTCTCATCCTCCATCGCTCCAAGGAGAAAAGGCCGAGTTCACTCAACCTATTCTCATAAGACATGCTCCCCAATCCAGGCAACATCCTTGTAAATCTCCTCTGCACCCTTTCTTTGGTTTCCACATCCTTCCTGTAGTGAGGCGACCAGAACTGAGCACAGTACTCCAAGTGGGGTCTGACCAGGGTCCTATATAGCTGTAACATTACCTCTTGGCTCTTGAACTCAATCCCATGATTGATGAAGACCAATACACCGTATGCCTTCTTAACCACAGAGTCAACCTGCGCAGCAGCTTTGAGAGTCCTATGGACTCAGGCCCCAAGATCCCTCTGATCCTCCACACTGCCTGTGTAGGTCTGTTGTCTAGTGTAGTTTTTGTGTTGTTTTATGTAGTTTCAGTGTAGTTTTTGTATTGTTTCATGTATCATCATGGTCCTGAAAAACGTTGTCTCGTTTTTACTGTGTACTGTACCAGCAGTTATGGTCGAAATGACAATAAAAAGTGACTTGACTAGACTTGACTTGAAATAAATCATTTTTGAAAGACCATCAACCGGGCATCTCTAATGACTCTAATGACCTTCTGGAAGATATTTGTGTAGATTTTGATTCATTCTACTTAATTCTGGGCAGTAATGTCAAATTGTTGGCTGCTGCTAACCATATGAACTCCTACATATTTTTATTTCTTCAGCGGTTTGAATGGGGCGCGACTGCGCAAGCGCGTGGAGGTCGGCCAGCGAGAACAGCGGGAAGAGTTTAAAAGGAAGACAGCTTTACAGAGTGGGTGTGAGAGTGTGGGAGTAGAGGGAGACAGAGTAGGAAGGCTTTGGCGACAACAGGTCGAGGTGAGGTAGGTTGCCCATGTTGAATACAGACAGGAAGTATGTGTGTGAGGCCAGTTTTCTGTGCTCGGTGTCAGATGTGGGAGGTCCTGGAGACCCCCAGCCTCCCGGACGGCCATATCTGCACCAGGTGCATCGAGCTGCAGCTCCTTAGGGACTGTGTTAGGGAACTGGAGATGCAGCTTGATGACCTTCATCTGGTCAGGGAGAGTGAGGAGGTGATAGAGAGGAGCTATAGGCAAGTAGTCACACTAGAGCCACGGGAGACGGAGAAGTGGGTCACAGTCAGGAGAGGGAAGGGCAAGAGTCAGATACTAGAGAGTACCCCAGTGGCTGTCCCCCTTAACAATAAGTACTCCTGTTTGAGTACTGTTGGGGGTGACAGCCTACCTGGGGGAAGCAACAGTGGCCACACCTCTGGCACAGAGTCTGGCCCTGTGGCTCAGAAGGGTAGGGAAAGGAAGAGGATGGCAGCAGAAATAGGGGACTCCATAGTTAGGGGGTCAGACAGGCAATTCTGTGGATGCAGGGAAGAACGTGGATGATAGTTTGCCTCCCAGGTGCCAGGGTCCGGGATGTTTCTGATATCCTGAAGTGGGAAGGTGAACAGCCAGAGGTTGTGGTACATATTGGTACCAATGACATAGGTAGGAAAAGGGAGGAGGTCCTGAAAACAGACTACAGGGAGTAAGGAAGGAAGTTGAGAAGCAGGACCTCACAGATAGTAACCTCAGGATTACCGCCTGTGCCACGCGACAGTGAGAATCGGAATAGAATGAGGTGGAGGATAAATGCGTAGCTGAGGGATTGGAACAGGGGGCAGAGATTCAGATTTCTGGATCACTGGGACCTCTTTTGGGGTAAGTATGACCTGTACAAAAAGGACGGGTTGCACTTGAATCCCAGGGAGACCAATATCCTGGCGGGAAGGTTTGTAAAGGTTATTGGAGAGAGTTTAAACTAGAATTGTTGGGGTGTGGGAACCGAACTGAAGTGACGGAGGAAAGGGAGGTTGGCTCACAAATAGAGAAAGCTTGCAGACAATGCGAAAGGGAGGATAGGCAGGTGATAGAGAAGGGATGCACTCAGACCGATGGTTTGAGATGTGTCCACTTTAATGCGAAGAGTATTATGAATAATGCGGATGAGCTTAGAGCGTGGATCAGCACTTGGAGCTATGATGTTGTGGCCATTACAGAGACTTGGATGGTGCAGGGGCAGGAATGGCTACTTCAAGTGCCAGGCTTCAGATGTTTCAGAAAGGACAGGGAGGGAGGCAAAAGTCAAGTCAAGTCAAGTCAAGTCACTTCTATTGTCATTTCGACCATAACTGCTGGTACAGTACATAATAAAAATGAGACAACGTTTTTCAGGACCATGGTGTTACATGACACAGTACAAAAACTAGACTGAACTACGTAAAAAAAAACAACACAGAGAAAACTACACTACAGACCTACACAGGACTGTGTAAAGTGCACAAAAACAGTGCAGGCATTACAATAAATAATAAACAGGACAATAGGGCGGATGCAGCACGTAGTGTAAATGTCCGTGATGGCGGGAAGAGAGACCCCGATGATCTTCTCAGCTGACCTCACTATCCGCTGCAGGGTCTTGCAATCCGAGATGGTGCAATTTCCGAACCAGGCAGTGATGCAGTGCTCAGGATGCTCTCAGTACAACCCGTGTAGAATGTGATGAGGATGGGGGGTGGGAGATGGACTTTCCTCAGCCTTCGCAGAAAGTAGAGACACTGCTGGGCTTTCTTTGCTGTGGAGCTGGTGTGATTCTCCGCCAGATGATATTGTGGAAGGCTGTCAGAGGTTACAGTGGGACATCGATAGGATGCAGAACTGGGCTGAGAAGTGACAGATGTCAGCTATGGGTAAGCCTAGGTAGTTCTAAGGTCGGCACATGTTCAGCACAGCTTTGTGGGCTGAAGGACCTGTATTGTGCTGTAGGTTTTCTATGTTTCTACATGGAGATTTTTAACTTGAGCAAACCATTACCTATTAAACTCTGAGAACTGAGTCCCATCCTAATTATAAAGCCAGCTGGAATAGACATTACTCTTGATATATAGAATTTCGAATTTTCTGCTAGCCAACCAGATTATTTTAAAGCCAAACCACAGTTTTCTATTCATCCTCTATCAGTCTTTCTGCCTTCAGTCTGAACTTAATTTGCTTTAGTGGGAAATTTAGTGGGCTGCATTTAATTACATATAGAATGACAGCTGGTTCAGAGTGTGTTACAGAGGGTGTAATGTGATCGAGGCATTCAGATGAAATCATGAACCACAGATTGTGTTACAGACTATAACTCATTGCATCTCAACCATTAATTCATGAAATAACAGTTAGGTTAGGGATGTGCATTTAAGAGGTCGTATTGCCATTGAGGATAAAAATTCACTTAAAAAGGTTTCCAAAGACAGCAGTGTCTTGCTTTACTGTAATTTCATGTCTTACAATGAAAGGAACAGATTTATTTCTCTTTCTGTTGCTATGGTATTGGGAATCACCCAAACATTACAATAGACTACATGCTGAATGAAGCAATGAAATCAGTGCCAGGATTTTTACCATTGGAATGGATATAGCTCAGTAATTTAGTGCTCAGAAAGTAGATACTACTGTATATGGAGACATAACAAAATTAACATAGAAGATCTTTAAGTGTTTTTCTTCCTTTGTAGGAATGCCTTGGAGCAACAATTACCAGCTGGATTTAAAGTTACATATCAGATTAATGTTTTGAGGAAAGTGATTGTAACTGCGAAGTCACTATCAAATTTGTAAAGAGAGCAGAATGTTGTGTGTGGTCTGTCGTTTCATCAGGTGGCTACAATCACATTCCACAAAATTCCTGAAGCTTCGTAGGTGCATCCAGTCTCTACAGTAATCAAGTCTGGTTTGGATCTGTTGGGGAGTCTTTTCTGTTCCTCTTAGAGGCTCAATACCAGAAGGCTCTATTGTTGGTTCAGAAATGAGACTTTTATTCAAGATCACAATTTGATTGTCGAAATGACAATAAACTTGACGACTTTTCACTAAGCAGGTGCCTTGTTAGGTCCTTCTTCGTGCTTACTCCCAAAAGAGGGCCATCTGGTGTTCAGACAACAATGTGCAGATAAAATATGCAGTCAGTTCCCAGATTATATAATGGTTCCACCCGAGGACTGTCCATAACCTGATTTCTCTGTAAATCAGACATGTCCATTTTCTATAACCATCCATATCATCTATATACACTTGTTATTTACTTTTTAAAATTTCATTGAATAATCACATAAACACGATCATTGTTAAATGAATAGATATATACTGCTTTCAGTCATTAATGAATACCATGATGTAAACCAAGTCATTTGTAACCCAGGGAGCCCCTGTGGGCTGGGAGATAGCATCTGAGAGGGTGCTGTGCCTGAAATCTAGGGATGTTATGCTTTATGAATCAGGTGATCTCTGCCCAGTCTTTTGTTTCAATATTTTTGTGACTCATTCATTCATATAACTCTGACAAAAATTATGCTTCGCTGATGAATATTGGTGTGTCAGAATAAACCAGTTTTATGCAACTTCTGGATATTTTAGCACCTGTTGGGAAAACCTGTCACTAGCAACTCCTAGGGTGCTCAACATTGCCCATTTTAAGCAGTGTACTTTATTGGTACCTATCAACCACTGTGAGCATTTATTCTCTCCATCACCAGTGCACTGAGGCTGCAAACTACTGCAGCTACTTGCCCTGGCTACTCCAACAACACCTCTCTAACCCATGTTCCGTACAACCAAGGTAGACAAGAATAGCAAGGATGGGTATACTACTGCCTGCAGCTTCCCCTCCAAGTCACATATAATCCTATCTTCCAAATAAATTGTTCGTCCTTCAATGCCACTGGGCATAAATTCTGGAGTACCCTATCCTAAAGCGTCATGGCTGTGCCTTTCACCCTCTAAGATTTTCTTGCATTTTCTGTTTTATTTTGGAAATTATCACAAATCTGTTTCACTCACAAAAAAAATCAAATTTCAATTGCAGAATACCTCATAGAAATGATTTCTATAATAAATAAAACTTCATATAAAATTTGGGGACCTCATGTGCATTACATGGCATTTGCAATTTTCACTCCAGGTTCTTTTACACACACACACACACACACACACACACACACACACACACACACACACACACACACACACACACACACACACACACACACACACACACACACACACACACACACACACACACACACACACACACACACACACACACACACACACCTGTCAAACACTATCTGGGATTTTTGCTTAGCTTTGAGAAGTTCACTGTGTTTACAGTCGTGTAGAAGTAAAGTTACAATCTGACCATGAAAGCTGCTCTAGAGCAATATAAAGAGGATGTCTGCGAGTAGGTCACACTTGATGTTGGTAACCTCACCTAAGTAAGTAAGTCTTCCACTGAAGCTGCACAGCCCCTCCATCTGCTGTAGGAGCTCCACCAACTATATGTCCATTACACTTAGGGTCCTCATAGGACCTTTTTCAGCAACCTATCTCTCAACAACCTACCAATCTATTATCCAAAATAATCTGATCAAACCATTCCATCCAATACCCGACACTCCCTCACCACAGCCCCTGTTACCCAACCTCCAATTATGATTCCCTGTCTGTTAATACCCACACTGATGATGAATGTAGCCTATATATTCACAATATCACTCCTAATCAATGATTTCAGTACCTAAAGAGGCTAAAAAAATTTGGCAATGTTATTATTGGCTCTTACCATTTTTTATTAATGCCAATAGAAAACATCTTATCTGGACGTACAGTATAACGGTTTGCAATGGCAACTCCTCTGCACATGACCACAAGAAACTGCAGAGAGTTGTGGACACAGCTCAGTACTTAACAGAAACCCACCTCCTCTCTCTGTGGACTCTACCTAAACTTCTCCCTGCCTCAGTAAAGCAGCTGGCATACTCAAAGACCCCACCCACCTCAGACATCCCCTTTTCTCCCCTCTCCCATTGGGCAGAAGATACAAAAGCCTGAAAGTACGTACCACCAGTCTCAAAGACAGCTTTCATCCCACTGTCATCAGACTCTTGAATGGACCTCTTGTATGTTAAAATGGGCTCTTGGCCTCAAAACCTACCTCGTTACGATCTTGCACTTTTTCATTTCCCTGCACTGCACTTTCTCTGTAGCCTTTACACTTTATTCTGCATTGTTATTTTACCTCAATGCATTGTGTAATGATTGGATCTGTATGAACAGTAAGCAAGACAAGCTTTTCACTGTATCTCAGTACACGTAACAATAATAAACTTATACCAATACCCCTCACTTTCACACAGTGGCTGACACCAGCTCTAGCTCTACGATTTAATAGCCTAATCCACAATCGTTTTTTTC
Organism: Hemitrygon akajei; assembly: GCF_048418815.1. Classification (NCBI taxonomy): domain Eukaryota; kingdom Metazoa; phylum Chordata; class Chondrichthyes; order Myliobatiformes; family Dasyatidae; genus Hemitrygon; species Hemitrygon akajei. The sequence goes on along the minus strand of NC_133141.1, from coordinate 1,762,505 downwards.
AACTTGCACCTCTGATCCCTGCTCTGGTCTCAGACTTGCCTGATTATAATAGCAGAGTGTACAAAGAGCAGTCTCTCCTGATTTAAGCCCTGCTCTGTAGTACACAAGGCTTTGATTCTCAAAATGCTGTGACTACTTAACCCACTCTACAAACTTCTTCATCCAGCTCCATCAATGTACTGTATGCTTTTATTCTGTATTGCACCTGCAGTTTAGGTGGATGGGATTCTTATAAATTTGACTGAGAATGGCTGCAAGTGTGCAAAGGTAGAATTATGTGCATAGAAATGAGTGTGTGGCTAATGTATGTGTGTGCTGTGTGTGAGAGATTTAATGTGATTTATGTTAACTTGATGACAGAAATGTGAAACTCTTGTCCCAACACACTTTTGAGGTATGATCAATTGGAAGTCTCAATCCTAAGATAGATCGATATTTGACAGGATTGTGGCACATATCTGCTGTGATCTAATTTAATGATGGAATGTTCCCATTGAACTAAATGGCCTTTTCCAGTTTCTATATTTTAAACATAATTCTGAGGGGGAGATTGGTATGAGAGTTGCAGGTGTTTATATAAGGACAGCAGAGAATTTAAATCCTATTCTGCAACAATCTAAAAACGTCTGTTTTTATTTACTGCTGATTGTCTGTCAGCCTCTGTATTATTCTTCCCTGTAGACGTATGTAATGTTTTCTCTGTAAGACTGTAACCAGATACCACTTCCATTAAGAACTTTACATGGCTGATAGGTTTTTCAGCCACTGCCGGTGTTTAATTTTGTTTCCCATGAAGTACATTTGTTTCACAGAGTTTTGACTCCTATCAGCTGAACTGCTGCCACATTGTACTAGCAGCTTTTGGAGTCAACCACCTCAATGACATAGAGGGATTTCATCACCAAAGCCAAGGATGTAGACTGTAATGTGAACTAGTAAGGCAACACAGCATTCTTTTAAAGCAATTGTAGAATAATTTATTCCACACTATTTGATACTATACCTCCTCTTTGACCCTGAAAGGCCTCAAAAATTCCAAATTAGTTTCCTGGAAATGGCTGTGAGCAAAACACAGCAGAAACAAATCAGTTAGCTATTTAATAGGCTCCTGTAAAAAGCATCAAACTGGAGTTGATAGGATGTTTGTCAGAAAATAAGATGCAGGAATACAGGTAAATAAGGATCAGAGGGAACCTGATGAATGGGATTGCTCTGCATGTACCTGATAGGCCAAATAATCTCTTTCTGTAACATTATACATGTCTTAGAGCCCATCACTCCTTCTGGAGTGCAGACCGCCAACGGAAGCACACTGGAGGCCTCTGTCCTGAGCCAGTCTTTCAGTCTCACAAGGTGTAACCCATTGAAGGTCCTTCCTCTCCCAGGGATGAGATCTTCAGAGTTTCTGTTGGCATTTCTGTAATGCTGCATTTTTATGGGATATGGTTGCTAGACCCATGCCCAACCCTCCTCCTTCCACAGGCAGGTTTGGGACTGTCCATGGCAAAATTAACATTATATGTATAAGATGATAATAAGACCATTCCATTAGGTAGGTATGTGTGAAGTGGATGATCAGATGCCAAGACCTACTGGCATGAATCCTATCATAATTGACAATCTTCCTTTAGTCTATACCCAATCTGTAGTTCCACCAAGCCAAGATAGATTGTCGTGAAAATGGATCTAAGGTACAGGTATTAATATAGCTCAAAATGTTGTACATTTATATGATTTTGCTATGAGAAACAAAACTCAATTGTCCTCATGATTGTAATTCTGTTTCTGTTGTCATGACAGAACAACTATGGACCTATCTCAGATGGGTCCACAGATTAAACTTCCTCTATGCACCTTGTGAGATCTCATTTCAAGCCGACAGATAGAACATCTATCCTTTCCCTGACAGAATGGCAACTTTGGCTTCTGGATACTTGTCAAAAAGAAATAATTTAATGAGGACCTTAGAATTGCGGGTTATTGGGAGCTGGCACAAAAGAAGATGATGTCAGCATAGGTTAGTCACAATCATACTGATGAATGGTGATCAGGCTTGAGGCCTACTCCTGCTCCTTCCTATTTTCCTCTGTTCCTGTGCTCCTGATGAGTTGTTTGTAAAAGGTTGTGACAGAGAGCACTTAGTAAATACACTCCTTACACATTGGCATTCACTCACACACAACCACTGCCTGATCATTCTGCTGTCATTGTGGTGAGTGTATCCATTCTCACCTCTCTTTTACTCTTTATATAGCTGAAAAAAAACCTTTTTGTATCCTCTTTTATATTATTTGCTAGCTTCATGTTTCATCTTTTCCCTCCTTATGGCTTTTTCAGTTGTTCTCTGTTGGTTTTTAAAAGTGCCCCAATCCTCTAAAATCCCACTAAGTTTTGCTTTATTATATATCCTGTCATTTGCTTTTATGCTGTCTTTGACTTCCTTTGTCAGCCACTGTTGCCTCATCCTTCCTTTAGAATACATTTTCATCTTTGGGATGTACCTGTCGTGCACCCTCCAAGTGTTCCTATGAAACACCATCATCCTTGCCAGTGTCTCCTTCCAATCACAAACAGGAGAAAATCTGCAGATGTTGGAAATCCAAGCAACACACACAAAATGCTGGGGGAACTCAGAAGGGCAGTCCTGCTGAAGGATTTTGGCCTGAAATGTCGACTACTCTTTTCCTAGATGTTGCCTGGCCTGCTCAGTTCCTACAGCATTTTGAGTGTGTTACTAGTGTCTCCTTCCAATCAATTTTGGCCAGCGTTATCTCATGCCTCTGTAATTCCCTTTACTCCACTGTAATGCTGATACGTCCAATTTTAGCTTCTACTTCTGAAGCTGCAGGGTCAATTCTATCATATTATGATCACTGACTCCTAAAGGTTCCTTTACCTTAAGCTCCCTTATCAAATACATAACACAAAATCCTTAATTGCCATTCCCCTGGTGGGCTCAACTACAAGTTCAGTTGTAACACATCCTTTTTGTACAGGTCATACATTCCCCAGAAGAGATCTCAATGATCCAGAAATCTGAAACCCTGCCCCCTGCACCAATTCTTCAGCCATGTATTCATCCTCCAAATCATCCTATTCTTACTCTCATTGGCACATAACATAGGCAGCTATCCAGATTACTATCCTGGAAGTCTTGCTTTTCAGATTTTTACCTAACTGCCTATATTCTATATTTTGGATCACCTCCTTTTTCCTACTCATATCACTGTTACCAATATTTACCATGACTTCCAGCTGTTCACCCTTCTCTTTCAGAATGTTGTGGACCTAAACCAAAACATCCCTGCCCCTAGCACCTGGGAGGCAACATACCATTTGGGTGTCTCTATTGCACCCACAGAATCTCCCGAGTGCTCC